>NC_141050.1:3525000-4125000 GCF_041138505.1 Cibotium barometz
AATATGTATATTATATATATATATATATACATTATATATATATATATAATATGTATATTATATATATATATATATAATATAATATACATATTATATATATATATATATATATATAATATAATATACCTAGATGAATCCAGGAACATGCCCAACGTGGAAGACGCACGACTCAACAGTATTTGATTGATTAATAATCACCAAGTACAATGCCTTTTTGTAGGTTTACAATGAACACATGACACATGGCACACTTCCTTATCTTATCTAGATACAAGGGGTGTTTGTACACACACACATAGGGTGGATACACACATACATTTAACCCTTTGGGGGCATTACACATATGGACACAAGTGGGTACACATACGAGACGGTCACATACACGCGATTACACTCGAGAGCTCCGAATCCCCAACAAGGCCCTATTCATGAGGGAGGAGGGAGAGAGGGAAAAGCTTACCATATGCATAATGGGTGGCCATTGGGCCACCTTAGCAGAGGTCACATCTCTCCCTAAGTGGGGAGGGTGCATGTCCGATAGCCTGGCTGATCAAAAGGGATAAATGACCCAAATTTTGTCCACCCACTCATTAATGAAGTGTGGATGCCCAGACTCCCTTGTAAGTTGTTGGGCCGTACTTTAATGAAGTGTGGAGGTGCCAAACATCAAAGTGAACTGTAACTGTAGTAAGCTTAAACAAAGAGTTTAGCGTCACACCTACCATTTGTCTATAGCCCACAAGCGAGGTCAGAATAAAGACACGTATGGTTCATGAGAGAGCACCCCCTCCTCGTAAACTACACACACAGATCTTGTAGGCAGTAAAACAGTTCATGCGAAAAGAGTTCTAGGCAGGCAAGTACGCCATGCATAAGAATGTGTTTTATAATCTCCTTTTCATTTAGCTTGTAACGGGCGGTCATTCCAGGCATAGACATTACGTACTCAGGTTAACTATACTCTAAGTATGGATGCCGGCCGAAATCCCCAGCCTCACACATCCAGCCTATTGGCCCACGACGTAGACATAAGTCCCCTCTCATGAGGCGCCAGTTCACATGACCCTTGGTGTAGACACAAATCCCTTGCCATAAGGCGTCATGTGTGCTATGGAGCTCGTCCATAGGTCCAAAGCTGGTCTAGAGGTCGGAAGCATAGAGAATGCCTAAATGGTTACATCAGCCTGAGATTTAGCATGGAAACATGCTCTTGTTTGGCTGTTCACACTCACTCATTGATATGTGGGCAATTTATTAAATGGGCACCCTGATTTGTAAAGGCTTTCACATCCATTTATCTGTGAAGATTTGGTCACTAAGGTGGACATATCTTTGTGTATGAGCTTGCACCTACTCTTGGGCAGTGATGACACGAGAGGAGATGCATTTTGTGATGGAGTTGATGATCAGAAGTTGTGTGAGTAGGCTCTCTTGGAGTTAGGATGGCACTTTGATCTTTGTTAAGACCTGATTTTCCATAGGTATACATTTGATTTAGCTAATGTCTATGTAGATTTGTGCTTAAGTTATGCATGATAGGAATGTCAATTGCAGTATATTTTTGTTCTCAATAGGTTTTTTGATCTTAAAAGCTGGTTCATGTTTCTCTACGTTTTGGTTCTAGGATTTGCAAAGACAACCCAAATAAAAAGTTTGCAGATTGCTCTGTACCTCAAGAGAAGTCTAATGCAGAGATTAATGCAGAGCTGAACATTTCAGAAGTTTCTTTCTGTGAGGATGGCAATGGAAAGGATCCTCCAATAGATTCAAAGCTCTCAAATGGCTTACCGCGTGAATGTAAGATTTTGGGTATAGTTAGTAAGGGGTATCATTTGGCAGGCGGGCTTGGTATGTAGAAGCATATGTGCATATACTTAGATGAAGTGAAGTTATTTTCCGGCCTTGATCTGACTCTTCTAGTGATCTGCAGGCTGGCCACAGGCCACATGGACCTTGATCAAGCATAACATTTTCCAGCATCGTCGCAGGAAAACACAGACGGTTGATGAGGCAAGTATTAGGTTGGCACGTGATGGGATCCATGTTTTGTGTTTCTGGAGATTACCTCAATTTTGTGTTAATGCTTAAGCATGTATGCTTGCGTATTTGTGTAATAATCTATGTGCGCACATGTTGATGTTATGTCTAAACCATGTGTCCAGCCAAGACCATCAAGAATAGTTTATCAGTAAACCCTATCAGTGCTAGGTATCAAATGTAATAGGTCTTGAAGGGACTTAACAGATCGTCCCCAGCCTGTCTAATGTGTTGGCGCTTGGACAGGGGAGATACAGAGGCGGGGGCGATAACACTTTTTTATAGGTTTCTCATAAGTATGTAAAGCCACTTTATCTGCACTGAACTAGTTCTTCATTTAGGTTTACAACCTGTTGTTAGAAGTCTCTTTTATATATAAAATGGGCTTACAGCTTGAGGTTCAACATGAGTCACTATTTATGAAGCAAGGATGGGTCAATGGAAAAGTTTAAGCGATCATCGCTGCAAAGGAGGCTTGCACCTAGTTTTGATACTTACTATATGAGTAGAAAGTGAAGAAAAGAACAAGGGTAAGTGCAACTACTGTAGGAAACCTGGGCACTATATCAATGACTGCCAAAAGTGGTTGGAATAGGTCATTTCATATGCATGTAGGCCAGCTAGACCATTGCAGAAGCCTTCAGATATCATCTAGCGGCCATCACAATTTATTCAATATTATTCCCATTTTTTACAGCATTTATTGGGCATTTTTTACATCATTTATATATTTTATTTGGACAAGTGCAGTCACCTAGCCCTGTAGCCGGCTGACCAGCACCCCTTGCCCATATAAATAGCCCAGCATATCATCCATTTATTCATTCATATATCTCATTCAGCCTTGAAGCACTCAACGCTTGGAGCCTTCAGCACAAGGAGCATAAAGCGATTGCAGAATTCAGCACCTCATACCTCAACGTTTTCCTCATTAGCATCTAGGAGCATCAACGCTTGAGCAATTCAGCCTCTATGCAGTAAAACGCAACATCTACAGCATTCAGCCCTTCAGTCCCCTTTGCGTTTTCAGCATACATACAGTTTTCAGTATTCATATCTTCATCGTTTTGCTACAGCCACTTGGTGAAGGTAAAACTCAGCATTCATATTCATTTACAACATTCGTACATAGCCTAGAATAGTCCCAAACAGTCCCTATCTCAGCCTCAAATTTGCAGCCCTTCCTCATTCTATTGGGAAGAGTGCATAGGCTCGAGATTAGACATCATTGGTGTTTCTACAGTCGTGTACAGTTCAGCCCGACTCCTGGTCTTCTTGCGTTTCGCTTATCGTCAATCCACTGCCAGTCTCTTCAAAGATAATAAAGCAAACCTCGGAATGGGGAATCGATTCTTGATGGTGTTCTTGTTTAGCGCCCTGTAATCAATACACATGCGCCAAGAACCATCCTTCTTTTGCACTAAGAGTACAGGTGAGCAAAAGGGTGATGAGCTAGGCTGTATCAACCCTTTATTCAAAAGCTCTTGTACCTAACTTATAATTTCTTCCTGTTGGGCTGCGCTAACACGATACGACGGTCTATTTGGTGGAGTACTACCAGGAATTAGATCAATGGCATGATCTTCTGGCCTCTCAGGAGGAAGTTCTCTTGGCAATGACTCGGAAAAACAATCTTGGAATCCACATAAGAAATCAATCCTGTCCTTATCTAGCATAGACAAATTAGATTTAGACTCATCATCTTTTGCATCCTTTACATAAATCAAGTACGCGGAAAGATGCTTTTTCATTACTGATGAAATTGCCGAAGCTGATACAATAGGAACATATTCCCCTTTAAGTTTTACATCCAAAACATGTTCTTTCCCTCTATGAGTCAGAGTGATTTTCCTATTGTATGTGTCCACCACCGCATGTACTCTGTGGCAACATGGCATACCCAACAAAACATCATAGCCATCAAGTGGCATGATGAAAAACTCTTCGCTGTCCACATAACCCTGCAAATGAAGCCTGAGCTTCCCAATGATAGGAGTGACGGGTTCTGCATACCCTGGACAAGCCATGTTAGCCTCATATAACGGCCCCATCTCCTCTGCACGAATCCCCAATCGGCCAGCCAAATCTGGTGAAATAAAGTTGGCTCTAGCACCTGTGTCAAAGAATATCAAGGCATTCTCATCGCTCACTTTGCCCCATGCCCTGCACAACTCTGTCTCTTCACCACCTGGCTGTTCTCCCACAAGATCAGGAACTAACCCTGCAGAAGGTTTTGGTTTCTTTGACGTGGGCTCTCCCTTATTGTCAGAGTCCTTTTGGGACTTTCTCTTGGGACAATTAAATGACATATGTTCCGAGCATCTCTCAAAGCCTGTCTTTTCTCAGAAGTTCTCTTGGGCATTGGCAACTTCTTATACCGCGTCTCTGAAGACCCTTTAGTATCACGTGAAGCATGCCCAGATTTTTCAGCTTTCTTGCTCGAGTTCTTACTTCCTTTAAACCCAGATGAACCTCCAGTGAGTAACGCATTAGCTGTCATAGCATTCTCTATCATCTGTGACATATTCGTTACTCGAGTCTTGATAGAATAGTCATGCACTTCCTTGGGCAGCCCACAACAATACTTCTCTACTTGCTCAGACAAAGGCACTGCACGGTAAGAAGTAACTGGGAGTAAAGCTTCCCAAAACTTCTTATTATAATCTTCCAAATTTTCACACTTTGAAGCATCCAACTTGTGCCATGCAGTCATAACATCCACCTCAAAAGTAGATGTGAGCCATACGGAAGAGAACACCTGTTTAAATTGCACCCAAGTAGTTGGTGCTATGCCGTGCAGAAGAAGAGTAGACCACTACTGCAATGCATTGCCTTTGAGAAAAGTCGCAGCTTTTCTCACCTTTGAGGACTCTGTGTAATTACCACCAAAAAAAGCAGCATCAAACTGTTGTGAAAAGGTAAGTGCTTTTAATTTATCTTTGGCTCCACTGAATGTATCAAATTTCACAGCAGCTCCCCCTTCCTTATAATCCTTTGCCTTTCCCATAGGCGTTAGATTATCGTTGGACCCTTTCCGATAACGGATCTCAAAATCAAAATCTTGCATTAACTCTGCCCAACGAGCTATGGAAGTGGCTTCGCAAGATTGCTGTCCCCAACATTCATGCCCATCATAGGGTCAACATTACCCATTCCCACACCTGGCATGCCATACATTCCAGTCATGTTTCCAAACATACCATTATGCATACCGGGCTGCATGTCCCCATACATATTTGCTTGCATTCCAGGTTGCATGCCCCCAAACATGTTTCCTTGCATTCCGGACTCCATACCACCATACATATTCCCCTGCATACCAGGCTGAAAATTTGCTCCAAAAGTCCCTAGCATACCCATGCCTCCCTGAGGATAACCCCCAGTCATAGATTGGAACATCGAGCCACCACCAAAATAACCTGGATGCATAGTCTGTTGAGGAATAGATTGCTGTCCATAGAAGGAACTCTGAGAGTTAGCACCAAAAGCATGTTGCATGTTCGGAAACTGTCCAAAAGATGGATCCTATGGGAAGGCACCACTATGACCTTGAGGAAGGTTCTTAGAACGCACCTTCTTCTTCTTCTTCTTTTCGGGCTCTGTACGGGATTTCATAAATTCAGCAAACTTCTCACTTTGTGTGAGCTACATAAACACATCCATAACACCAGCCAAACGATTTTTAAACCGAGCATCATCTTTCTCTTTACTAGGCACATCTTCTGGTTGTGTTACATCCTCATATTGCTCATCATCTGCAACCTGTTCTCCTACAAGAATATCCTCGGATTCATTTCTCGGGAGGTCTCTTGCTCTTCCTCTTCATGATAAAAGTACTTGTCTTCAGTATCAGACATGTTGCTGAATTTTTCAGCGATGACTTTCCTCGAGTCAACCACGAGCTCACCCCCTTAAGAAAGTTGATGATAGGTCCCGGGGACGGAACCTTGGAACCGGCCTCTGGTAGAAACCAAAGTGCGGTAGACTAGCAGTCACCCTTCCACTTGTAGTCCAGATATAAAAACAAATTTGATTAGAGCTAGAGTGCCCCAAATCTGAAATGAAAACGACACCTGTTGGCCCCAAAGCTTGGCGCCCCTTGCGGTATTTCTTTATTCAATTTCAAAAAAGATGTAAAGCTGAGTACAACAAAACCAGCCAGGAGAAATACACCTGGATGTCCAATCTGGCAGCCCACAATACCTCTTAGCACAGAGGATTCACACACAGATCTGTGTCCCACAAAAGCAACACTGTGTTTCCCTCTGATTAGCCAAGACCATTTAGCAGGGCAGCCTTGAGCATACATCTGGCATATCCCATGTACATGGTTCCACAACTCAGCACAAACATACATTCACTGTCCAATCTCTGTTTCCACCCTTTCAATCTACCATACCCCTCCTCTCACAAGGGGCTAGATAGTACGACTCTGCAACAGACATAAGCCAATGGAAAGAAAGATAGAAGGACAAGTTCAGAACTTACCAAATTAGCTCGCGGTTCTGCACTTGCGAAGCCAATCGTACCAATCTGTACTTGCCTTCTTGCAACCACTTGTCTGATGTACCAGATAACTCTGGGAAAGCTTAGCCTGCAGCTGGAGATGCACTGTTCCCTACTGTTCCAGTCTGAATAGATCTGCAACCAGCTGTACCTGCCCGTATAGGTCATTAGAACACTACTGTACCTGTCCGTACAATTTCCACAGGTGCCTAGACTGTACTGGTCAGTACCCCATAGCAGCCGCCCGCTGACTGTATCGGTCAATGCAACCTGCACCTGTCCTGTCCAGCGCCGCCTGCACCTGTCCTGTCCGTACGACTGTACCAGCAGTCCACGTGGCAGCTGTACCTGCCTGCGCTGCCTGAGACTGCAACTGCAGTCGCCTGCAAACAGCTAACAACAGAGATAACAGCCGCTTGACTTGCAGCAGTTGTACACAGTACAGCAGCAGCCGTACACAGTACCTGCTGTACGTACAAAGCTGTACGGCCTGGTCAGCTCTCAGTCACTGTCAGCGTCGCCTGTACCAGTAGAAGAACCTGCAGCAGCCGTACCTCTGTACTTGCTGTCGTACAACTCTGTACGGCCTGCACACGTGGACTGCACGGGCAGGTTTGCACAGAAACAGCAGCAAAAACCACAGCCAGCAGTCGACCAGCTTCTTTTCTCCTTCTCCACGCTTGAGCTTACACGACTCCCCAAAAGGTAGAGAGAGAGAGAGACGAGAGAGGCATGCAACTCTAAAAGTGGAGTGGCCTCTCTCCAAACTTATCCTAGGGCCCCAACCTTAATAAACATTAAAGTTCCCTAGGGGCCACTAAGCCCTAGGGGCAACCATAAATAAAACATTAAAACATTAATGTTCTTGTTCCCCCCTTCACACTTGGAGATGTCCACACATCATTATCTCTGTCCGGGCACCCCAAATGTGAATCATTTAATATTTTTGCTTAGCAGCCACCATGCCCACACTTGTGCTGTTCCATTTTCACAGGGCCATGACAATAGCTCAACTGGGAAGGTGTTTGCCTAGGACCAAGAGGTATTGGGTTCAAAACCCCCCCCCTTGGTGCTTCCTTAGCGGCATCGCCTATGGGCGGATAATTAAGCCCGCCTGCGGGGGGTGGTGAAAAATTAGTAACTATGGGAGGATCCTAGGCCTAAGGCAAGTCGGAAAAAAGAAGAAGCCTAGTAGGCTTCCTTTGAAGCTAGGGAAGGCGACAAAATAGGCTAAAAATTCAAAAATGGGCTGCAGCTTGTATCACACTTCTGAGCAGCAAATGAGCTGAAAATGGAGAAAGAGAAGTCCTTGGTGATGAAAGCTAGCTCTGATACCAAAGGTTGGAATGAAGGTGCAGCCAAGCACAAGAATCCACACACACACACACACACACACACACACAAGCAATCGTGAGAGTACAAGGAGAGGCACAAAGTGCAATGTATCAGAAAAAGTGCCAAAGTACAGACCTTATAAGTAAAATAAGGGCAGGTTCACATGCATATGAGCTCGGGGGAAAAATACCCTCTTATTGAGGGTAAAAAGTGCCCCGGCTGGTCGTACTGGTGTTCACCCAAAGTTGGGGTGTCAGTGCATGCTATCTATGAATAAAAGTTGAGGCTCCTAGTTACAAGCTCCTTGAGTAGATTTGGGAGTGTTGCACTTTCTCGTGGTGTGTACCTAGATGCAATGGATTCTGAATGTGGGTAAACCATGAGCTAAACATTGGTGTTACAGCACTTGTATTTACCTGGTTTGTGTTCATAATAGAGAGTCTAAAGGGTTAAGAGGTGGCCAGGTGACCTTGTTGAGAGGCCTTCACCTTTAGACATACAAATTAATGCCTACGGCCTCTCTCATTGGGCACTTAATAGGGTGAGGCAATTGGCCTCTCAAGGTCAAACACTCTTTTAGACACCCCTTCTGCATTTCACCTCATCCACTGGCCTCTCCCTATACATACCTTGTCCTTAGATGATTGTTGTAAATGCAGGTTATGTAACAATCGGTTGAATTGCTCAGATATTTTTTGGCTTTCTAAAGTTTCTGACATGTTTCTCATTACAGGGGTGCTTTGATAGCTTAGTTCTGCATTGAAATAATTGTGTTAAGCTTCTAACCTAATGTGGGTGATTTGATCTGACACTGTTTAATTGTTTCAGCAAATGGTTTGTGGATGCGTGCCTCCAAAAGATGGTGGAGTGGGATGTGGGGAGGATTGCTTAAATCGCATGCTGAGTATTGAGTGTGTTTCTCAGACCTGTCCTTGTGGGGATGTCTGCTCCAACCAACAGGTATATAGGCAACTGTTTGTTGTAGCGTATGAGATTGAAATCATGATAGTAGTGAACTCTGATATCATCCCACTTGCAACATGAAGTTCCAGAGAAGATTATACACAAAAGTTGGTTGGTTTCGTTGTGGGAAGAAAGGCTTTGGCTTACAAGTTTTGCAGGATGTCTCCATGGGAGCCTTTATGATTGAGTATGTTGGAGAGGTAAGGGAGTTCAAACTGACTTGATTTATTGTGATACAGGACGTGCAAAATGTTTACGCCTGAATGATCTATACTAAACGTTTTTTAATGTAGGTATTGGAGATGGTTGCGTACGAAGCTCGCCAGAAAGAGTATGCAATGCGGGGCCAGAAGCACTTCTATTTCATGACATTAAACAGCAGTGAGGTAATTTCCTTTTTCCTGGATCCTGCAATGTCTTGATATTTAGTTAGAAAGTGTTGCAGCACAGGATGTCCATAAGTTGAATAGCTACACAGTGCCATCATTTCATTTCATTGCAGCCAACTGTGGCATGGTTGGATGGGGCGATGGCAAGAGGGGGAGGTGGGCATGGACAGCCACCTGTGGCCGATCCATTTCAGCTGACCGTGTGTGCCCCCTGCAGGGTGAAAAGGCTGCCGTTGCCACTCTTGCAAGCAGGAAGTTGGGCACGGGGGTTGTGATTAACGTGTTGCAAGTATGTTTCCCAAGAAAGCAAAAAATTGAGAGACTGCAAATTTGGCAAGTTTTTTGTGTAGGTTATTGATGCTGGTGTCAAAGGAAATCTGGGACGTTTCATCAACCATAGCTGTGAACCCAATTGTAGAACTGAGAAGGTAAGCAAAAAACTCAAAAGATTCAGAATTTTTAAGCTATTAATAGTGTGATTACAAGACCTGCTGTGATGGATTTTTTCCAATTCATGTGAAAATGTTTTTTGGCCTGCCGTGTATGGAGGCAGGCAGGCTTCCATTCAAAGATGTGCAAGGGAAATTTGATGATTTTTTTTTTGAAGTGTGTGTTTAGAAGTTTGTCTCTATAAGTGTGAGATTTTTTTAAATAAAAAAAGTGTATTTAGAAGTTTTGCTAGCTGCTATTTTTCATCTCTTTCTCTCCCTCCCCCCCAACACCACCACCCCCCCCATCCCCCCCTAGCTGCTATTGTCACTGGTAATAAATATACAAGATGTAAATGAAAATGTCAAAAAATATTTTAATATATGAAAAGAGAATAAATTCATAAATATATATTTGTGTGTGTGTGAGAGAGACTCTCACACAAGCGTATGATATAAATATACCAATAGTAACAGTAATACTAATACAACATATGCAATACAAAATTCATAATCTATATGATATCTTGAAAATATTTTATTTTTGAAATCCTAGAATTTAACCTTATAACATTGTACAATAATAGTAATATCAATTTTCATGTTCTAATACATTTGTGGTATAAATTATTATATTATCAATTGTAGTACAGTGATTTTAGAATAAGTTTTCAGTATAAATGACACTGACATATACTTAAAATTGCTGCCCCAAATTCATTTTACAAACCCCCCCCCCACGTCCCGAACCCAAAAAAACCCCACCAACCAAAACCAAAACCTCCCATTCCTCAAAAAAGAAGAAGTCAAGCTTATGGACCCTTTACTTGTGTGATCTAGCATAGTTTTCTGTGTTTTATGATTTCAATTTTTAACAGTTTTATGTTTGTGGCCTTGGCAGTGGATGGTAAATGGTGAAGTATGCATTGGTCTCTTTGCCATTAGAGATCTCACGAAGGTGCGCCCTACACACACACACACACACACACACCATCCCCACCCCCCTCTTTCTCTCACACATAATGAGTTCTGTCCATCATTGTATATACAAGGCCTGCGTAGTACGTGGGGTCTGTTTTTTTGGCATATGGTTCTCATTTTCATGTTTTTGACATCCAGTTTTATGCTTCACTTATTGGTCTTGTAGACCCATCGGGTTTTGATGCTAATACATTCTCTTCTTTTCTCTTCTCTTCTCTCCTCTCTCTCTCTCTCTCTCTCTCTCTCTCTCCCCCCCCCCAAGAGAGTTTGCATTGCACTTTTCGTCATGCTTCTCATTAGCGTGTGTCAGTTCCATTTTATTTTGTATTACATGCTATATTCGATCGTGTCTGATGGATGTATATTGATGGGCCGTTCCAACCTCTCCATCCCCCCATCTTCTACAGCAGCTGTTTCCACCCTATCCGTCACCCCCTCTTCGCCACCAACTGTTTCCACTCTCCCCATTCACCCATCTTCTACAGCGGTTGTTTCCACCCTCTCCGCCACACCATTATCCACCTCCGCTGCTTCTCCATCACCTTCATCTCCGGCTCCATCAACTGCCCGGGCGACACCTTCAATGGTGACTTCCACCATCTTGGCCATCACCTCTACGATCGCCTCAGGAGAGCCATCTTTGTGTGCTCCCACTCTCGGCGCCCCGTATGAGGTGGTCTTCGGTGTCGATCAAGAGGAGGACACGGAGCGCATCGAGCTTCTCGATTCCCCATTCTCCTACAGAGCTCTAGATATCTCTGTGGGAGACCTTCCATGCCTCTGATTCCCTAATCCCCTAGAGTAGCTATCATTACCACGCCCTCGTCGCGCTCGCCATATTGTTCGGGGTCTCGACCACCTCTCCGCAGATCTCCGCATCTACTCCGCCTATCTCATCGACCACTTCTTCGAGCTCTCTAATATTCACCGCCGCCAACAAGATCGCAAGCGTTAGGCCACCGACACCATCCATGATTTCTAGATCAGGGTTGTTAGAGGCGTCAGAGGCGTTTGGCACGAGGCGGGTATGGTATGCGTCTTGAAAGACTCATATTTTTTAGAGATGTTAGAGGCGTGTTAGAGGCGTCTGTTTCTATATATATACATATATATATACATATATACATATATATATACATATATACATATATATATACATATATACATATATATATACATATATACTGAAACGAGACCCAAGCAGGGGTCACCCCTTCCTGGACTCACTTCTCCAATTAGCACTTTAATATACACTCTTAAAGACAATAGCACAAGACAAAATAGCAATAAAAAGAAATTAACAACTCTGAGCATAGATAGATGACACCACACTGAGGCCGGAACGGCCGGCCCCCCCCCAAGGATTGATATTATTTCTTGGGAGAATTTGTTACAAGTACACGGGCCCAAGGCCAGATTTCCAATAAGCAATGCACAATGAAAAACAAAGTATCAAACCCAAATATGTTTGTTGATGCCGAGTCTGCAGTCACTAAGGACTGCCCCGTCCATAGCACCTTCCAGAGTCACACTCCGCGTGCAATCCACCCGTCCCTGGCACTACGGATCACGCCGTGCCAGTCCTAGCGATGGGGCACCCTCACGGAGTTGACTCGGTGAATGGAAGAGGAGTCCAGACATAGGAGAGCAGGAGAATTCCTCATTCTTCGCGATGAAAATCTTCTGGAGCCACCGTACAGCCAGTAGGAAGAGTGAAACAACCTGGGCCACTTGTAGGGAATGCGTATGACCTAAATCCACGCGGATAACCCCACTGGTCTGACCTGAATCACACGTGGGAGTGAAGAGGGCTCCTGCTAACTGTTTTGAGTACACACGTGAGAGAAAAAGAGAGCTGTCCAGACCTGAATCCACGCGTGGAAGTGAAAAGAGAGAAGCTGTACCATTCAGTCCATGGGAAAAGGGTTCCAAGGCTGCTGCACGGCCAGAATCAACAGGCAATGATGATATTGTACTTCCTGTACCTGCTGTACCTACTGTACGACCAGAATCAGCAAGAAATGAGGGTAATATACCTGCTGTACCTGCTGTGTGGTTCAGTCCTCAAACAATAGTTGGAATAGGAGCTGTACAACCTGTTTCATGAGAATATTGAGTGCTCCAGCTGCTGTACAGCCTGTTTTTTTCTAAATCCCAGCAAGCAGTTGTGTTTTTCTCCTCCAAAATGCAAGGGAGAGGGCTGGAAGTGAGGCGCCTTCTTCCCATGCAAAGGATTGGGTGTGGTAGGTGGGGTAGGTGGCCAACCCCCACCCCACATGCTATAAAAGGGTGCCCAGGCCAAAAGAGGGTGCCCACACTTATAAAGTGTCCACCTACTTTTAATGAAGTATGAAACCTGTAAGTTATAAGGCTTATAACTTAAAACTCTTATTAAAATAAGGATTTCCCACCTGTTCACACGCCACAAAACCTGTCAGAAGACAAGGCATTCCACGGCTCACGGGAGGGCGTCCCCGACCCCTGAGCTAGACACACACGTCAGGCATGCAAACGAAACCAGTTCACGCGAAAACATTTCAAAGGTAGGCAAACATGAGTGCACAATGCAACATTGTTAAAGGATAATCTCCGTTCATGTACTTGCACAATACTTGACATTTCCGGGCACAAACAGGCCCACCGGAAAGTCAATTCCAGGTACACACACAGTGTACAATCCACCCGTCCCTGGCACTACGAATCACGCCGTGCCAGTCCTAGCGGTGGTAATCCAGAAACATACACCGTGTGCAATCCACCCGTCCCTGGCACTACGAATCACGCCGTGCCAGTCCTAGCGATGGAGCACCACTACGGAGTATGCTCATCCAGAGCCCAAAGCTCACACAAGAAGATAAGAGGACCATTAGATAGCTCAATGGTGACATCTCCCCGTCTTCTAAACAGTTGTCCGCAACTGAAAAGCTTCCAAATAGTCATGGAGAAGCTGTGGATAATCTTTGAAGTAGTCCTCATCAACCCACTTAGCATCAATGGGGAGATAGTTCTTGAACTTCACCAAATAGCGTCTCACAAGCTTGCCTGCAGATAACTTACGCTCTTTACGGAACACAATCTGCTCCGGTTGCAAAATCTCTTCCAACTCATCCACTTCTGGTGGATCCTCAATGATAGGAAGACTTGGTTCCGTACCCACATACTTTCGTAAGAGGCTAACATGGAAAGCATTATGTATCTTCCAATGGGATGGCAATGCTAAACGAAAAGCAACTTCATTGATCTGCTCAATGACCTTGAAAGGCCCATAATACCTGGATGAGAGCTTGGGAAACATCCCCTCCTTACCAGATCTCTTACGGAGTCTAGCTTTTTCGAATTTCAGCAATACCCAATCATTTACCTTGACATCCAAATGCTTTCTATGCTTGTCTGCAGCCTTCTTATGCTTCTCTTGAGAACGGGCTATGGCTGTCCGAACCTGTGCAAAGGCAACATCCAAGTCCCTGATAAAGTCATCAGCAGCAAAAATCTCATCCTTAGTACGTAGGATGGGAGGCAATACCACTTTGCCATAAACTATCTCAAAGGGAGCCTTCCCAGTAGAAGCATGCACCGTGTTATTGTATGCAAACTCGACAAGTGGCAAATACTTTTCCCACAAAGTCTTTTGATCAGCCACATAGCATTTGAGAAGGTCCAATACGGCTGAATTTGCTGCTTCACTTTGACCATCGGTTTGAGGATGAAAAGCGGATGAAAAATTCAGCTTTGTGCCCATACTGTCAAAAAGTGCTCTCCAGAAGAGACTGGTAGTTCGAGGATCACGGTCACCCACAATAGATTTAGGCATACCATGATGCTTGAATACCTGTGATAAGAAAACTTTTGCCATATGATCTGCCTTGATCGTTTTCTTGACCGGCAAGAAATGAGCTTGCTTGCTAAACCGGTCAACGATAGTCCATATAGCATCATTACCTTGCTGAGTGCGAGGCAAATCCATGATGAAATCCATAGCTATACTCTCCCATGGCTGCGAGGGAATAGGCAATGGTAGAAGCAATCCAGGAGACTTCTGACGATCAAACTTGACCTTTTGGCAAGTGAGGCAAGCACGTACATAAGCCTCAATGTCCTTCCTCATCCCTGGCCAAAAGAAGTAGCGTTCAACCATATGAGTAGTAGGTAGAATACCTCTATGTCCTGCATACGGTGGAGCATGGCATTCTTCCAACACTTTTTGCCTCAAATCTGTGAGCACACAAAGGCAATTATCTTTAAGGAGATACCCATCTTTGATCACATATGATGCATGAGTATGACCAGCGACCAAATCAGCCCATAAATCTGAAAAATCAGCATCTATATGGTACTTATTTTGCATAGACGACAAATCTCCATGAGAGGCAATAGAGATAGAAGCTATATACGGCCTTCGAGACAATGCATCGGCCACCACATTCTTCTTTCCCGGTGTATGCACAATCTGAAAATGAAACATAGAGAGGAAATTTGCCATCCGCATATGCTTCTCTGAGAGCTTAGTTTGTGTGAGAAAATACCGCAAGCTTTGGTTGTCGGTCTTCACCATAAACTCTGCACCTAGAAGATAGTGCTCCATATGGTCAATGCATGAACCACTGCCAATAGCTCCTTCTCATAGATCCCCAAAGAAAGCTCCGTATCACGCAAACGGCGGCTTTCAAATGCCACGGGGTGTCCTTCCTGGTTTAGGACAGCACCTAAACAATCTCCACATGCATCACATTCCACAAAGAATGGCTTGTGCAAGTCAGGAATGATCAACACGGGCCCAGATATGATTGCATCCTTTAGTGAATAGAAAGCTTTGCTTTCCAATGAAGTCCACTGAAAGGGGACTTTCTTCTTTGTCAACTGATGAAGAGGGGCAGCAATCAAAGCAAAATGCCATATGAACCGTCTGTAGTATGAGCATAACCCAAGAAAACTACGAACCTCATGCACTGACTTGAGTTCAGGCCAATTCTTGATAGCCTCAATCTTGGCGGGATCCATTCGTATGCCATCTTGAGAAACAATATGCCCAAGATAATGAATTTCGGAGAGGAAGAACTCACTCTTCTTAGCATTGATGTGAAGTCTATGCTTTTGCAGTTCTTCAAAGACTATGGCCAAATGCTTTCTGTGCTCTTCTTCACTCTTGGAATAAACCAAGATGTCATCGAAGAAAACTCCAGTGAAAGATCGATGATCTCTAAAAATCCTGTCCATCATACGGTTAAAAGTGGCAGGAGCATTTGGAATCCCTAACTTGCTTGAGGCCTAAACATGATGGTATTTACCTTATAGTTCCAAGGACCGTGACTACCCGTCTTCCAAGAGTGTTTTCCAAAACTTGGATACATAAGCATGAACTGACTCACCTTCATTCTGCTTAACCCAATCCCACTTCTTGCGGATGTTCTTCTTGGCATTAGGGGGTAAGAATTGGACATAGAATCTAGTTTTGAATTCAGCCCAAGTGTCCACGGGAGTGCCTGAGAGCTTTTCTGCAAGCCACCAATGAGCGGCCGTGCCCTTCAAGAACATGCTGGCATGCCTCACCTTGGACTTTTCTGAAAAATCCTCATCACTAAAAGCAATGTCAAACTGGGAAACAAATGACATAGCCTTGGAAGCATCAAACTCACCATGATATGTCTCGAACTTGACGGATTTGTCCCCGGCTTTGAATTCCTTTTGCTTATGAACATGATGCTCATAATCCCCATGCTTCATCTTGATTCCACGTTTATGTGGATCAGCCCTGGCATCCATAGATGCTCCTGCATACATAGGTGGCATAGGTGGACATGAACCATGTGCTGTACCTGCATGCATGTGTGTAGCCCCACCACTATCTCTTGCAGCATAAGCATGATCCGGAGAGGGTGTGGAGATGGGAGCATGAAGAAATGGCTCTTCACGGGAGAGTTCAATTGGTAAAGTAGTAGTACGGGGATGTCGGTGCTCTCTAAGCCCATGAGAAACCTGCAAAGATGAAGAATGAGGCTTGTAACGATCATCTCTAGAAGTAATGTTACCTTCATAGGCATGGCTATGCCTCCCATGTAAGGTAGAATCACGTCGGGAATGGAAGGCTCCTCTTTGTGGACAGCAGATTTCAGCTTTGGAGAGGCTATCCCAGGCATGTCCACCAATGGAGATCTCTTTATAACAAGCTCCCCATCCTGGCCCTGCAATACATCACCCTTGTCCACTAAGAATGAAAGAGCTAGCTCACGAGGTTTCAGCCCTGATCCACGAGCCAAAGCTTCAAAGTCTTGAAAGACGGTTGCCTCCTTTTTCTTTGCATCTAGCACTTGTTGAATGTGTGGGTCCTCACGTAGGCTGGCCAATTCCATCTCCCTGGCATGGAGAAGCTCTCGCATACGCTGAATTTCAGCATTCATGGCACTTGGCTCTTGCTCTTGCTCCTGCATTTTCTCCTTGCCACGGGACGGCTGTCCCAACCATACATGATCACGGGCATAAGGCATCCGTCCACTTGCTTGTGTTCCACTGGAGTGCCCCTTTGAATTTGGCACTTCCTTACTACTTGCTTGGCTAGCCATAATAAGAGTAAAGTCACTAATGGAGAGTGGTCAGGAAGCCTTTGGATCGTCTCCCAATGTAGAAAAAGGAAGATCCGTGCTCTGATACCACTGAAACGAGACCCAAGCAAGGGTCACCCCTTCCTGGACTCACTTCTCCAATTAGCACTTTAATATACACTCTTAAAGACAATAGCACAAGACAAAATAGCAATAAAAAGAAATTAACAACTCTGAGCATAGATAGATGACACCACACTGAGGCCGGAACGGCCGGCCCCCCCCCAAGGATTGATATTATTTCTTGGGAGAATTTGTTACAAGTACACGGGCCCAAGGCCAGATTTCCAATAAGCAATGCACAATGAAAAACAAAGTATCAAACCCAAATATGTTTGTTGATGTCGAGTCTGCAGTCACTAAGGGCTGCCCCGTCCATAGCACCTTCCAGAGTCACACTCCGCGTGCAATCCACCCGTCCCTGGCACTACGGATCACGCCGTGCCAGTCCTAGCGATGGGGCACCCTCACGGAGTTGACTCGGTGAATGGAAGAGGAGTCCAGACATAGGAGAGCAGGAGAATTCCTCATTCTTCGCGATGAAAATCTTCTGGAGCCACCGTACAGCCAGTAGGAAGAGTGAAACAACCTGGGCCACTTGTAGGGAATGCGTATGACCTAAATCCACGCGGATAACCCCACTGGTCTGACCTGAATCACACGTGGGAGTGAAGAGGGCTCCTGCTAACTGTTTTGAGTACACACGTGAGAGAAAAAGAGAGCTGTCCAGACCTGAATCCACGCGTGGAAGTGAAAAGAGAGAAGCTGTACCATTCAGTCCATGGGAAAAGGGTTCCAAGGCTGCTGCACGGCCAGAATCAACAGGCAATGATGATATTGTACTTCCTGTACCTGCTGTACCTACTGTACGACCAGAATCAGCAAGAAATGAGGGTAATATACCTGCTGTACCTGCTGTGTGGTTCAGTCCTCAAACAATAGTTGGAATAGGAGCTGTACAACCTGTTTCATGAGAATATTGAGTGCTCTAGCTGCTGTACAGCCTGTTTTTTTCTAAATCCCAGCAAGCAGTTGTGTTTTTCTCCTCCAAAATGCAAGGGAGAGGGCTGGAAGTGAGGCGCCTTCTTCCCATGCAAAGGATTGGGTGTGGTAGGTGGGGTAGGTGGCCAACCCCCACCCCACATGCTATAAAAGGGTGCCCAGGCCAAAAGAGGGTGCCCACACTTATAAAGTGTCCACCTACTTTTAATGAAGTATGAAACCTGTAAGTTATAAGGCTTATAACTTAAAACTCTTATTAAAATAAGGATTTCCCACCTGTTCACACGCCACAAAACTTGTCAGAAGACAAGGCATTCCACGGCTCACGGGAGGGCGTCCCCGACCCCTGAGCTAGACACACATGTCAGGCATGCAAACGAAACCAGTTCACGCGAAAACATTTCAAAGGCAGGCAAACATGAGTGCACAATGCAACATTGTTAAAGGATAATCTCCGTTCATGTACTTGCACAATACTTGACATTTCCGGGCACAAACAGGCCCACCGGAAAGTCAATTCCAGGTACACACACAGTGTACAATCCACCCGTCCCTGGCACTACGAATCACGCCGTGCCAGTCCTAGCGGTGGTAATCCAGAAACATACACCGTGTGCAATCCACCCGTCCCTGGCACTACGAATCACGCCGTGCCAGTCCTAGCGATGGAGCACCACTACGGAGTATGCTCATCCAGAGCCCAAAGCTCACACAAGAAGATAAGAGGACCATTAGATAGCTCAATGGTGACATATACATATATATATACATATATACATATATATATACATATATACATATATATATATATACATATATATATATATATATATATATATATATATATATATATATATATATATATATATATGAGAGAGGTCGTCACTTGGGTGTGTATGAGAGAGGGAGAGAAATGAAATGAAATGTTATATTAACGTCTTCAAAAGGCCAAAGTGACCTATGAGACCAAAGTTACAACCATGTGACATCTGATACACTGTCTGGAAAAGAAAAGAAAGAACTGAAGGTAAGTATCTAGCCCCACAATACATCAGTAGGGGGCATCCGGAAGCAGCAACTAGGGAGAGTGGGAAGCTAATTCTACTAGTCAAAATGGGGTAATGAGTACATGAATACAGGAATATGGGGGAGTACAAAAGTGACAGTGAGTACAACAGTATATGGCTGGAGTCGTAATCATCCTGGGAGCTCTAGCATGGGTCTCTGCCGGATGGCCTGGATATCTGCCATAGTGAGATGCCTGGTCGGACGAGCCCGATGCCTCGCAATGATGCTCTGAAGTGTGTGAGAGAGGCTGCCTTGAGCAAGGTTTAAGCCTTAAGAAAGGAAGAGAGAGTGTGTATGAGAGAGGGAGAGACTTGAGAGAGAGTGTGTGAGAGTCTTGAGAGCTTAGAGGGGCCCTTATAGCCCTCGTCTAGAGACTCAAATGGACAAAACCGGGCATAAACGGGAAAATCCCAAACGGTCAGAAATGGGCAGAAACGGTCAATAAAAAATCCACTATGCCTAGATGCCTCAAACAAAGCCTCGAACCCTCGGAAGACTCGTACGCCTCGAATGCCTCCAACGGTTAGAGGTGCGCCTTGACGCTCGTAACAACTATGTTCCAGATTTAGGTGTCCACTCTCGAGCAATGCCTACAGGAAAGAGAGTCCGAGCTCTCCCATCTCCGCTCTTCATCTTCCAATCATGCTGAGGAGGTGGATGGATTATGCGCTCTAGTGGAGCAGCAGAGTCAGGAGCTGGTCTCTTTACGGGCCCAGGCCGCCGAGTTGGATACCCTCCGTGCATCCCTCCGCGCTCTACAGTCCTTCTCATAGGACTTCGCATTGCATCCTTGGCTAGCGCTAGCACTTCTTTTGGTGAAATTCCCATTGCTCCTCTAAGGGTGTTAAGGCAGAGTTGGGAGGAGCGACACTTGGCAAAGACCAGAGCTAATTGAGAAAGATGTTCTGAAAAGGCCTCTACCTTAGAGACAAGTTGAGTAGCGGTGAAATTAGTAAAATCATCAATGAAAGTACGGAGAAAGCTGAGGAGGTTTGAAAGTGGCCGGAGTATCACACAGTCCGAAGGGCATCTGGTTGTAGACGTAGGTGCCCTATTGGGTGACGAAAGTGGTCTTCGTACGGTCATCCAGGTGGATGGTGAGTTGGTTATATCCACTAAAACCATTCATAAAGTTGTAGAGGGCATGCCCGGCATTATTCTCTAAGACCCAATCCATGAAAGGAAGGGGAAACCCATCCTTGATAGTAGCTTTGTCGAGAGAGCGGAAGTCCACACCGACACGGATCTTATTGGTCTTTTTCTTTGGAGAGATCACCATGGGGGAGACCTAGTCAGAGTGTTCCACACTCGAGAAATGATGTGGGTGTCCTCCATCTTTTCTAGCTCCACTTTGGCAGCCTTTGCATACTTTGGGTTGAGCTTGTAAGCGTGCCCACGAATGGATTGAGAACCCTTTTGGAGTGGAATGGTGTGGACACAAATAACTTCTGGAATGCCTTCCAAGTCCCTGTATGTCCATGCAAAGATGTCCTTATATGAGCGGAAGAAGGCAACAACTTGGTCAAGGAGGGTGGGGTGATCCCACAGCCAAGAGACTAAGAGGATGGGACGAGGTTCCTCAGAAGTGCCGAGGTTGAACTCCTGGACAAGGTCTTGGCAAGATGGCAGATCGACTGGTTCCCTTGTCTCAGCTGCTTTGGAGAGGAGGTCGGGGTTGTGTGCGGGCTGGTGGTAGATTGGGAAGGTACCATAGTGGTCTTCCGTCGAAGACTTAGGACACTCCTCCACCGGGAAGTTTGGAGTGTCCTTAGACACCTGAGGTGAGGTTCTCTGTGGGAGTTCGTGGAAGAGTTGCGGGAGGTGATGTGGAGAGCTGTTCCACCTTGGGAAGAGATTTGGCCGTCTTACGGCCTCTGTGGTGACACGTGACTGGTTCTCCTAGGCCTAAAGCCTCATAGTGCTCAGAGGAGAGTTGGGCGGAAGCCTGTGGTATTTCTATGATGTCCACCATGTAGGATGTCAGGCTTTCCATGGCTTGGAGGTAATCAAGGAGTTCTGACTCATCACCATGGGGAACAAGGCCTTTTTTTGTCGTCGGACAAGAAGTGGTGGGCGGAGAGTTGGAAGAAGAAATGGGGGCTACTGTGGTGCCACGGATCCCTTGATCCAGGCCTTCCTCCAGTTTGAGCTCCTAGGGCCATGCTCTTGTGGAATCCACAATCGGTTGGAACGCCAAGCATGTAGAACACCTGTACTCCTAAGCCATGGATGACCAATGAGTAAAGAGTAAGCCCCTCTGACTTCAGGAAGCCGGATCACTACAAAGTTGAGTACGAATGGAATCCCTTGGATGACTACAATGACTCCTTCTACTAAGCCGATTCATAGGGGTTGTTGCCATGGTGGTTGGTGTAGGAGGGTTAGGGATGAGTGGTGGAAGGAAGGTCACCTTGGGAGTGGGTGGGCAAGGAGGGGGGTTAGCAGCATGGAAGGGTTGTGGAACAACAACAACAACTGTGGCATAATGTGCAAGATTGTGGACTATTGAGGGGGCGTGGGAAGAAGGTTGTTGATGGAGTTCACGGAACCCCTTGAGGTAGGAGCAATCTTTATCTTCTGAACTCACCAAGGTAAGTCGGTAGGCGGGCCACTAGCACTGTGGTCCGTGTCATGAGTTCCGACACTCTCTCCTGGTAACAGTTGGAGCAACCCTAGCTCTTGGAGAATGTGGTCCTCATAGTAACCAGGACGGAAGGTCCGGAGGAAGGTATCCTTCAGAGTGGTCCAGTTTGTGTAAAGTGGTCGATTAGAAACTGACTGAACCACTTGACTGCAGAACCTTCAGAGTGGACCTCGGCTCTTACAAGTGGAGATGAACTGTCGGATGTGGTCATCCACATCCTCAGTGGATGATCCTTTGAAGGGGGGGAGCTTGACGTTGACTCGTCGGCCCATTACCTTGGAAAGGAGTTCTACGCTAGGAGGATGGGCTGGACCAGGAGGGTTGGCTTGGCCTCCCTTGTTGCCAAGGGTGGGGTTACCGAGGTTAGCCGCCATAGGAAGGGGTGCAAGAGGTTCTCTAGGTGGCAAGTAGCTGAACCTCTTCCGACTGTAGCAGCGAATTGAAAGAGGACTTTTGGATGGACTCACCGGACTACCACAGGAGCGTGTATTGGGCATGCAGAGAGGACGCAACACGGAAGGCTTTACAATACGACATGGATAAAGGACACAACAAAAGGACGCAACTCGAAAGAAAAGGTCAGCTATCAGGACTCCCAGTTTGGAGGGTCCCACCAGGCGTGCCAAATTTTAGTGTACCCGTAGAGCAGGGCTGGTTGCCCGGTACACACTGTGGTGGCTCTCCACTGGACAGTATGTCTGGAGTCCTCAATGCTCACGGCGGAACATAGAAGACACTACACAGCGGGACACGACATAAGAAGAGACGGAAGAGAGGAGATTGTGGAAAGCACGAAAACACTTGCACAACTCAGAGAACACTAATACATGTCCTTCACTGTATTGGGCACACTCAGCAGAGGTCACAGTGAAGAGGATGACAAAGCAGAAGCTGATGATAGAACAAGCAGTACAAAGTGAGGTGGTATGAATGTTGCAAGATGAGGATGTCCTCCAAGTGAGAGAAGGCTGCGGGATAAGGATGTCTTCCAAGATGGGTCAGGAGCACATAATTTCCATACATAAGTATCACCATGAACGACCACAATCCAAGAACAAGGATTCACCATCACGGGGAATCACCATGTATAAAATGCATCAATTGCTTACACACGTGCATACTACCGAAGCTTCCACTAACCCAATCACAAAGATAACCATCAGCAACCAGAACATACGAGGGAAGAGTGATTGTTGGGCGACCATAGTGGTTGTACATTACACAATGAGGCATGGGCAAGAAAATGATGCACGAGGGGGAAACAAAACACACTAAGAAGACAGAAAGAGAGGAAAATCCACCACCAGATATAGAAAGGGAGATAGAGAAAGCAAGAGTAAAATAGCCACCACAGGATACGCAGAGGCAGAGAGAGAGAGAGAGAGAGAGAGAGAGAGAGAGAGAGAGAGAGAGAGCTATCCACCATAGGATGTAGAAGTAGAGAGATAAGGGAAGAGAAACATTCATCACAGGATACAGAGGGAGAAGAGAAGAGAAGACGGAAAATCCACCACAGGATTTAAAGAGAGAAAAAGGGAGAATTTACCACGAGTTGGAGAGAGAGAGAGAGAGAGAGAGAGAGAGAGAGAGAGAGAGAGAGAGAGAATGAAATGTTATATTAACGTCTTCAAGGTTTTTTCCCCCCAGTTTAGCTTAGTATCACTTATAAGGAGTTTATAAGTGTTTTGGTCCACCCGACACATTTTATGGCCGGACATGTGAACACATCCTTTTAGGTCACTTTATTATGTGGATATTGTACTTCACATCTTTATCTGAATACACACACAGAGTCGTGTTCTCGCTCTGTTCTCCACGCCTGTGTTTGCAGCACCTCCAAACCCTAACCCTAACAGTCCAAGGCCTTCATTTGGTATCAGAGCATCGTTGGCCTGCCCTTGCCCTGCCCGTACACTGCAGCCTTCCGTACTACACTGACCGAACAGCCACGCCAGCAACAGCTTCGCCTGCAGCCTTTCGTACTGTCCGTACTGCACTGACCGTACAGCCTCGCAAGCAACAGCTTCGCCTGCAGCCTTCCGTACCAGGTACCAGTTCGCCAGCAGCTACTGTTCCGTACATCTGTGCCTTCTCCGTACAAGTCAGCGCCGACTGTACCTGCATACAGTCGACACAGCACTAGTCGACTGTTTCAGTACTGTACTGTGGTCGCCCTGCTCCGTACAGTCCTCTGTACACACCTGCGCAGACAGCCGTACAGCTATCAGCACAGGCGACCAGCAGCAATCAGTGTTCCGTACCTGTTCCGTACCAGTCAACAGTACCTGCTGTTCCGTACCGACAGCTTCAGCACTGCTTCCGTACAGTACCAGTCGACTGTACCTGCACAGTACAGTCAACTGTACTTTGCATTACAACTACCACAACCTACTCAGTACATTACAACTGTGGTAAGCATTACAAGTTTTGAATATTGGGCATTTTTATTTTCTTTGTGAAAATCTACAGGCAGATACAGGCAGACTTTCTTGCAAAGAAATCTACAGGTTTTTTTGCAAGGTTTTGGGTGCAGTAACTTTGGGCAATTTTTGGGCATTTTGGCATTGTGTAAGCCATTTTTGCTGCTCTACTTAGTCACTGGTGCATTGAGTTGCACATTCAGAGGATTGAGAGTGCAGGCATATTTGGGTGAACTGTATTCAGTGGAGTACAGTTGCTTTCAGGGTTCTTGCTATTGGGTTTTTTGATACACAGGTACAACATTGTGCATAGGCATAATGGCAAATCAACAGCAGAGTGATGTATTCACGTATTTGTCTAAGGAAGACAAATTGGACGGCACGAACTACTCCTTGTGGAGTTTTATGCTGAAAAATGTGCTTGTGGCAAAAGGTCTTTGGGATTTTGTTAGTGGTGATGAACCACGTCCAGGTCCATTGGCTCCAGAGACTCCTCCCCAAGGGGGTGCTCGTGAACGAGGACAACAGGTACAGGCTCCAGGGCAGCCATTGCCTGTTCAAAGAACAAATGCTCAGAAGACATGGGATGCCAGGGATGCACAAGCCTTGTCACTCATTGCATTGTCAGTACAGAGGTCTATTATACCTCATATTCGTTCAGCTGGCTCTTCACAGAATGCATGGGTGACTTTGGAGCAGATGTATGCTGCTCGTAATGAGGCTCGGATCTCATTTTTGTCATTTTTGAAAAGAGAGCTGGAAAATCAGAAAATGCATGAAGGAGATGATATGTCTAGCCACTTAAACAAGTTGCAGGATTTGAGAGAGCAACTCATCAACGTGGATGAGATTATTCCTGAGACACAGCTTGTGTCCACCATCTTGCACTCTTTGCCAAGATCTTACTTGGCTTTTCATACCTCTTTGAATCTTAGCATGAGGAATGCTGCTGAACCCCTTAAGTATCAGGAACTTGTTGCTCTCTTGCTACAAGAAGAGCAAATGAGGAAGAAAATGAATATGAACACAAGTGCTGAACAAGCATTTACTATACAGGTCAAAAGGGGAAAGGAAAAACTCAGCCAAAGAGTTCAAATCAGAATTCAGGTGATGGTGGTTCATCTTAGGATACCAAGAAAGGTGATGGACAGCCCAAGAAGAAGGGCAAATGCCATTACTGTAAGAAGCCAGGTCACTACATCATAGAGTGTAGAAAGAGGATTGCCAAAGAAAAGGCAAAGGAATCTGGGATGTCTGTAAATGATGCCTCTAAAGCTCCTCCAGAGACTGCTTCTTTTGTTGAGGACAGGGATTATTGTTTCTATACATGCAGCTATGATGCCTCTTGGTCTTCACAGGCACTCAGTATGACAGCATGCATGTACTTGGTATTTTGATAGTGGTGCCTCAAAGCATATCACATCTCGCAGGGATTTGTTTTGTCATGTTGGCCCTGCCCCTGTTGGCAAAACTGTTCAGTGTGCCAACAATGCTTCATATCCAGTTCGTGGCATTGGGGAGATTCAGCTCACAGCCATTGATGGCTCCATTCTCGGCCTTATAGATGCCTTATATGTACCAGGGATAAAGAAGAATTTGTTGTCCATTTCTTCTTTAGCACATTGTGGTATGCAAGTCCACTTTGATGATGATAAATGCATGGTCAGAGACAAAGCTAATGCTTTGACCTTGATGCTTACTGGTACATTATGTCATGGACTTTATCAGTTGGATGCATTTCAGCCAGTGGATCAGTCTGCTTATAATGCATTCACTCTTACTCTAGCTATGGTTGATGCGGAGTTATGGCATGCTCGCATGGGGCATGTAAATTTTGGTAGTCTTATGCTTATGCAGGACATAACATGTTTACAGATCTACCTCTCATGGAGAAGCCTCCAGATCACATTTGTGAAGGATGTATTTTGGGAAAAATGCATAGGTTTTCCTTCCCACGTGATCAGGCTCTACAAGCAATTGCAAAGTTGCAGCTTATACACAGTGATCTTTGTGGTCCCATGCAGACGAAGTCATTGGGAGGTTGCTTCTATTTTGCAACATTTATTGATGACTTCTCTCGTATATCCTGGGTCTATCCTTTGACACAGAAATCACATGGAGACCTCGAGGAGGAAGTTTATGTATATCAGCCCATAGGTTTTGCAGAACATGGTCATGAAGGGAAAGTATGCAGGCTGAAAAAGGCCTTGTATGGTTTGAAACAAGCTCCACGAGCTTGGTTTGCAAAGATAGATGCTTTCCTACTCACTCAAGGATTTGTGAACAGTCCAGCAGAAGCCACCTTGTATGTAAAGAAAGAAGAGAAAGATCTGCTGGTCATCAGTCTTTATGTAGATGATCTCTTGCTCATGGGATCAAATGATGACAAAATCGCAGCTTTTAAAGAGATACTGCAACAGACATTTGACATGTCTGATTTGGGGCTTGTACACTACTATTTGGGCATACAGTTTGTGCAGGATAACAGAGGCATCGGGTTGTTGCAATCTCGGTATGTTGCTAAACTTCTGGAGAAGTTTAAATTTCAGGATTGCAAGCCTATTAGTACTCCTATAGAGCCTAGGATGAAACTGTCACTACAAGATGACAGTATTTCCTTTGATGCCACTACATATGCTCAGGCTGTTGGGTGCCTTATTTACTTGTGTACTACACGGCCAGATATTCAGTATGCCGTATCTCAGTTGAGCAGATTCATGCACAGCCCACGGTTGTCACATTGGCAAGCTGTGAAGCGTGTATTCCGGTATTTGCAGGGTACCTTGTCTCTTGGATTGCTTTATCCTGAGGGGGTGACATGCAGTTATACGCTTACAGTGATTCAGATTGGGCTGGTGATTTTGATACCGGACATTTTACTAGTGGAAATTGTTTCTTTCTTGGCTCTTCGTGCATTTCTTGGCTAAGCAAGAAACAGACCACAGTGGCCACTTCGTCTTGTGAGGCAGAGTACAGAGCAGCCTGCACTACTACTGTTGAGTGTGTTTGGCTGCGTCGTCTCATGACTGATATGGATATTTTAGTGGAGGAGCCTACACCTATCTATACTGATAGTCAGAGTGCCATTGCTGTGGCCAGGAATCCTGTGTTTCATGCTCGCACGAAACACATTGAGATTCACTATCATTTTGTTCGGGAGAGACTCCAGGCAGGAGATATCAGTCTGATCTACTGTCCTACAGATCAGAATGTGGCAGACATCTTCACCAAGGCATTACCACGTCCGAAATTCGAAGCATTCCGCACTGCTTTGAATTTGTTTCCTTTTGGTGGATGATGTACAGTGATCACATATCACTCCAAGGGGATTTGTTGGGTTTTATGCTGTGTATGCACCCAGAGGAGTGCTAGTGATCATTAGTAGATTACTGGGGCACTTTTTACTTCACTTAGTGGAGGTTTTTTCCCCCAGTTTAGCTTAGTGTCACTTATAAGCAGTTTATAAGTGTTTTGGTCAACCCGGCACATTTTATGGCCGGACATGTGAACACATCCTTTTAGGTCACTTTATTATGTGGCTATTGTACTTCACATCTTTATCTGAATACACACAAAGAGTCGTGTTCTCGCTCTGCTTCTCCACGCCTGTGTTTGCAGCACCTCCAAACCCTAACCCTAACAGTCCAAGGCCTTCATATGCTGGGATGCCCTCCGTAGTAGTTGTGGGCGTCTGGACCACCCAAGCTCAATCGCACGATCAATCAGTGTACCGCTGGTGTGGGCGGTATCCATGTCTTGCTCTGCTGCTGTGGTCCATCTGGCGCAGTGATGGCTGGACTAAAGAAGTCTATAATGTGCCTCTGAGTCTGGCTCTCTGTGCGCCTAAGCAGGCTATCTCTATATCTCCGCAGCTCAAGCAAGAACAATCCCAAACACCTCTGGTCCTTGGTCCTGGTATCCCATGACTCTGGAAAGTAGTGATGGCCAAAGCAGGGGAGGACTCATGAAACAAACGCCAAGCCTCCCTCGAATCCTGGCTCAAGAACAGCTGGTATAATTCCTGCTCTAGCTGAGCAAGGAAGGCCCGCTTGTCGGTGAGTAGTGACTCCCAAAGCAACCTCCCGCTGCAGTCGGGCTCTTGTCTCTCTGCACTCCTCATCATACCAGTTGTTCTGGGGCATACACCGAGAACGCTGTCTCCGGCCAGGCTGTGTATGTGGATATGCCTCTCTCGTTGCATCCTGTAAAGTCTCTGTCAGTATATGGGTCAGCTCCTCCAAAGGTCTCCCTGGCTCCTCTGTGTACGTCTATAAATCCCATCTCTGTAGACAGCATCAGTCTCTGAAGTAAAAGTATATCGAGTGTGATCTGCCCCTCGTGTCCTCTGAGCTGTGGTAAAGTGAAAAGAGATGGTCAGTGTCAACAATGCATGATCCACTACTACCCCAATGGGCCGAGATCCAACTGTGAAGTCCTCAATGCATGAAACAAAGCTCGGCATAGCCATAACATAATCCACTGTGCTAGCACCATGTCTATGTGGAAAGCAAGTAAATCCTGCTGTTGACGGAAACCTCTGCAAGCCATTAAGTATGGCCAACCCATGTGCAGTCCCCATATCTACCAAATATCTCCCATACTCTGTGCAGTCCACATCCTCTGAGCGTCTGTCTAATCCCATTTCCAGAGTGTCCAGCCCTCTCAGTATCTCCTCTGAGGTATCATAAAAGGCTGTTTGGCGGTTGCCCGTCCGGGCATTAAAGTCCCCTAACAGAATGATGTCTCCATCCCTAGAGAACTCCCATATGTCATCATCTAGCACAGAGAAAGGAGACTGCCCTCTAGGTGCTGCATATGTCGATGTACTAGGAGCAAAATAGCATATGGCAATATATAGGAATCTGCCTGTGTCGGCCCTCAGTCTCACCCACATATATCTGGCTTGATCATCTCTCCGAAGGATGTGTAGAAGCGGTTGCAGCTCCTCCTGGAAAAGAACTGCCACCCCCCCTGATCCTCTACTACTGTGTACCGATCTCGTCCCTACTCTGCAAGCTGTCTCCCATCTGTATCCTGTCACCTGTGGCATCATCTGACCAGGGGCTTGGTGAGTCTCCGAGTAGAAGACTATATCTCTATCTCTAAAGCTGTCCTCAAAGGCACCTACATCAAGTCTGAGGGATCCATTGCAGTTCCAGGCTGCCAGCTTTAATTTGGTCCCATAGGTCTCGCACCGTCATGTAGAGCGTCGCTCCACGATGACCACCCTCCCTTCTCTATAAAATGCTATCTTTCCCTTTTCTCTTGCCGCCCTAATCTCTGGCATGACTTCCTTCATATGTGCAAGCTGTGAAAGAGTAAGATCGTCACCAAGAAAAAATTCCTGTATTCTTTAAAGTGGGTCGCCTTTTCAAGAACTCCTTCTTCGCCTCAATAGAGGGGAAGTGAAGTATGAGAGCTCTTTCCTTTGATGTTTCCCCATTGCCTCCGCTTTTTTTGCCCACTCTCCAGGCTTTTGCATGTGCCGGACTGTCAATCCCCATCAACACCATAAGCTCTTTCACCTCCTCTTCAACTTTATCCCCGTCTTTAAGGCCGGTAATCCTCACATTCAAAGCACGTGTACGTCTTCGCTGTTCCTCTTCCAAAATCATGTTAATGATTGTAGGTGTAGGGGTTGTTATCTCCTTACCTTTCCCCTTCTTGGCGACCTCTATCCACTTCTCCGCTTCATCCATCTTCCTTTGAGTCTTGGTGATGACTTCCACCCATGAGGAAGTCTTTGCTTCGTGTTGCTTCTCTTCTTCCTTAATTGCCCGTACTTGTTCCTTGATAACCTTGAGCTCTTCTATCATGGATGGCTGAATTTCACCACCTTCAAGTCCGCCATTTGCCTTAGCCTTCTGCAAGCTCCCTCTGAAGAGCTGAAATTATGCCTTTGAGCGTGTTGACTTCCCGGTGAAGGTCTTTGACTTCTGCTATGAGGTCCTCCTTCTCCTCTTTCCACTGCTTACCCTCGTTGAATACCATTTGGAGAAAGTTGGCTTTCTCCTTCCACCATCCCTCTATCTCCGCCTTCCATTCCTTCATCTCCTTTTCCACATTTGTTATCCTCTTGTTTGTGACCTTAAAGGTCGCCTTCGTCGGGTTTCGCAAGGGGGAGGCCATGGAAGAAGAGAGAGAGAGAGAGAGAGAGTTATGTTGCTGCCTTGGGGGCCTGAGCAAGAGAGAGAGAGAGAGAGAGAGAGAGAGAGAGAGAGAGAGAGAGATTACTCCATGAGATAGAGAGGAAAGGAAGAGAATTCACCAGAAAATAGAGAGGGAAAGAGATGGTGAAGCTGCCCTCGAGATTGGTGCCATAACAGTAATGCAGTTATAGGTTCCATTGGGAGAGTTGTTTCAGCCTTCTGTCACCCCCACAGAGAGGCTGCAGTGTGCATTGTGCAGCTGCGCAACAAGGTAGACGTGCCTGGGAATGTAGAGACCTTCTCTGCATCTGGAACTGTACCTCCTTTGTGACATTCATGAGCTTCACACTGGGGAGCTCTAAAGCAGCCTGCAATGGAGCTGGCCCGCAAGAGGACGTAGCGCTGATGGCTATGAGGGGCAGCACTGATGAGAACATGCAGAGCTGATAAGTGGTGAGGTTGGCGATTTGTTGTGAAGAGAGGAGATAAGCAAAAAAGTGGTTTGGTAAGCATACGAACTTCGAAGGGCAGGTGATAACCGAATAGGCCACATCAGCAACAAGTGGTGGACGATCAGAGTCTAACGGGCGCAATCAGCGTAATCAGTGTGAACGGGATGTGTGGCTGCTGGCACCCCACAAACAGGCCAAGCAACAAGTGGGCGGCAGGGTTAAAGGGAAAAAAATGCAAGTGAGAAGTGCCACGCGGCAAGTGTGAAGGGGCAGGAGCCTGGCAGACTGTTGAGGAGACGGCAGCCAAAAAGCCACTCCGAAGGCTGAAAACAGAGGCCGAGCAGAGGCTGGGTGGAATGAATCGGTGATATGGAGAGTAGTGCACATGAGCATAAGGTTGCACAAGCAGTAAAGAGAGTGTTGAAGGTCTTCCAGTGAGTCAACGTGAAGGACCACCGAGCTGTGTATGAAGGGTGCGCAGAGATACAGGTGTGAGAATAGTGGCTGAGAGCACTATGTAATTAAGGATAGAGTGCTGCAATAGAGGTTAACATCAGAAATCCGCCTCTGCTGCTATAGGCACGGAGAATTGAAAACTTGTTACAGCAACCAGCTCCTCACATTTCTCTCTTGGCTGCTCTTTTCTCTGCTGCACAGACTCTCTCTTGGCCATTAGAGAAGGCAACCTGGTGGCGAAACCCTTTCTCTCTTGGCTGCTCTTCTTTGCTGCACAGACTCTCTGTGTCTTGGCTACTCATATCTGCTGCACACAGACGATGTTATGTGACCAGGTAGGCCAGCGTCTCATAGTGGAGTGAAAATAGTGCCAGGCTTACAGAACTGCAGAATCTTCTCGGATGGAGGAGCGAGTATTGGCTATGGGTAAACACATGGGGATTAGGGAGGGGGAGCGATGGAAGCAGCTCAACCCCGTCCCACCAGGCGTGCGAAATTTTAGTGTACCTGTAGCAGGGCTGGTTACCCGGTAGACTATGTGGTGGCTCTCCTCTGGACAGAGTGTCCGAAGTCCTCAATGCTCACGGTGCAACACAGAAGACACTACGCAGTGGGACACGACACAAGAAGAGACGGAAGAGATGAGACTGGGGAAAGCACGAAAACACTTGCACAACTCAGAGAACACTGATACATGTCCTTCACTGTACTGTGCACACTCAGCAGAGGTCACAGTGAAGAGGACGACACAGCACAAGCTGATGATAGAACAAGCAGTACAAAGTGAGGTGGTATGAAGACTGCAAGATGAGGATGTCCTCCAAGTGAGAGAAGGCTGCAGGATAAGGATGTCCTCCAAGATGGGTCAGGAGCCATATATGCCTGAAGTCCAGTCGGTGGCATCACCTATCTTTGGTGGATGCTATGAGGTGGCAGTGTAGCTCTGGTGGAATCTCCTCTCTCTGGGGATGCGGTGGAGTCTCAGTCAGTGGAGATGTGTTGGAGTGTCAGTTGGTTGCCTTCAATGCACCTCTGTGTGTGGTGGTGCATCTCCACTTGATGCTCCATGCTTGGCGCCTCCGTTGGCTCACCAGTCACACTTTGCGGTGGACAGTCCAGTTGCATCTTGGTGGACAGTCTATGTTGCATCTTGGTGGACAGTCCAATGTGTGGGCATCCTTGGTGGCTACAAATGAATAAAATCCCATGTTGCTCATACTCTGTAGCCATCTTTTAGGCCAAAATTTGCCAGTGAATGCTTCAGCTTTCTTCTGTGGAAAATCCCCGTTCTCACCTTGGTTCTGTTCTGCATATGGGCTTGCCCCAAAACAAACCGACCAAGACCAGTGAAGGGACAAAATGGTGACAAAAACCCTAGTTACGTGGGTCGTGCTAGGTCGGGAGGGGTCCTGGGCACTGCGCAGAGGTTGGAATCCCTCCAAATAGGCTTTGTCGCGGGCAGAGAAACCCCTAGGCTAGGTCGCGCGGCAAACAGCTCCTCCCACAATTGGATCCACACACACACACACACACACACACACACACACACATGAAAGTATCTATTTGTAAATTACAGATTCTGATGCTTGTGAAAAGGTCTCTGTACTCTTTGAAAATATTAACCTCAGTACTCATTAATGCCAATCCATTAAGGCTTTTTTTTTTTGGTTAAAGCAAAAAAAAAAAAAAACATTTTTTTGTTGCCTTTCTTAGAAAGATGAAGCATATGAGAGATTTGCAAAAAAGACAAGGTTTTCTCATTATTTTACAAAGTATATATATAACAAGAAGAACTTTGTCAAATGAATTGACATGCATAATTTTGATGCGTGTGCATGAATGCACATGCTTCACGCAGCAGAGTACGCTGCCATGCACATCTTTAGCCACTGCATTGTTTTATGGCATTGCTTTGGTCTTGCTCCATTGACTGCCTGCGATGAGCGTCTCTATGCCCATCTTCCAGGATTTTACCTATAGCCCATCTTTCAGGCCACACCGCAGGCATCCAGCTATATGCTCATGACTCGCAGTTCAAACACTAGTTTCATGTCGTTACTTGCTGCTCTCGTCTTTGAATGCGGACCCCACTTATCACCCTCCATGACTCAGGTTGCAATCCCTGGTCCTCCCCTTGCTTCCATATTGCCTTCCCGGCTAGCTTCTGCACTGCCAACATGGACCCCCCCGTCATTTAATTGTAATGAACTGCCACACACCGGCATCTTTTAGGATGAGAATGACCCTGTTGGGCAACCTCTTTCTGTCTCTGTGCCCTTGCATTTCCTTGACAGAGTTGGAGTATGCTCAATGCATCAGGCTGGTTGAAAAGTGGCAATGCCTTTAGTTTTGTTTTTTTTTTTTTGTTTTTTTGGTGGGGGTTTTGGGGGGTTGGGAAGGCTTCCTGTTTGCAGTCTTCACGTTTTAAGTTGTTCAGGTGTGCGTGTTGCACCTGTTTAAAGTTTGTAATTTAATATGCATGCTTCTTACATTGATTATACATTTGTTATGGATGTTTTAGGGAGAAGAGATCACGTTCGACTACAACTATGTAAGAGTGTGTGGTGCAGCAGCAAAGAAATGCCTGTGCGGTTCTCGTGAATGCAGAGGATTTATTGGAGGTGATCCAATGACTCCACACTCCATAATAGAGAGTGGTTCTGATGACGAAGACCCAGAACCTATCATGATAGAGGAAAGCTCTGAAGAAGAATGGTGGATAGAGGGCAGAAAGCTTATGTTAGACAAAAAGACACTGGAAAAAGCTGACGTGGGCCCACCACTTGTGATGCCTGATACGAGAAGGAACTGGGTGCTTGGTGAGAGCAGTGAGAAGCAAGGTGTTAACCCCAAGCAAGTCAAGACCAAATCAAGTGCAAGAAAGTCATGTTTTACAAAGAGATTGACTATAGAAACGAGTGGAGGTCGCTTTGAAGGAGGTAATGGCATGAGCTTGTCATGGATCAGGTTTGTCTTTTGTGTTATTTATCAGGATTATTTTGTATTTTGTTGGTGCAGTGGAAGAACGATTGAATGAGTTGCTGGATGAAAATGGAGGTTTATGCAAGGGTCAGGTAAGAGAGATCAAGTTTAAGAGTAATTGCAGAGCTTATTCCATGTGTACCCATTGTTCCTCACCAAATGTTCCTTTGGTCTTCTCTCTTTTTTTTTCCCCCCTTTCCTCTCGACTGGCCTTAGGCTCAAGATCCTCCTGTAGTTATCGTTTTTTTTCACTGCCGGTAGGCGCTTTTGTTCGCCCATAGGTGATGCCGCCGAGGAAGCACCTAGTGGGGGTTTGAACCCAGGACCTCCCGGTCCCAAGACACACTTCACCACTTGATCTACCACCTCATTGGCTTGGTCATCTCTTTTATTTCCAGTGTCATGCTGAAGAGGCAGCAACTCGCTATTTGAAGCTTTTGGTGGTAACAGCTGCATCTGGTGACACAGTCAATGGAGAGACATCTAGAAGGTGTGATAAAGTGAGCTTTGCATGCTATTGGGTATTTGGAAGGGTACACATGATTAGCTTAATAGCCTAGTTAACTTTCTGCAGTACAAGGGATCTTTCAATGGTACTGGATGCTTCGCTGAAGACTCAGTCACGGGCCATCCTTATGGGAATCGTCAATAAAAATGGTACTTTCATTCACTTTTTTCAAGTTGCTCTGTGCTCACCTGAATTTCATGCTGTATTTTCTCTGGTATTTGGTTTAGCAATTTTGTGTCTGTTTTAGGAGAGGGATTTTGAGAGTGATTATCTTCTGCCCATTGTTCCCTGGGAGAATGCACCTCTATGCCAGACTCGTTTTTGTTAGATGATGAAACTTTTTATTGCCAGAGCTATTGGTGGTTGAAAAAGTGATCTGTGGGTTTGACATTATGAGCTAATTTGGTCAGGTATGCAGATACTGCACAACATGATTAAGCAAAGTAAGAAGGACTATAAGAAGACTCCCATCATCCGCAAGCTTTTGAAGGTGTGGGCACCCTACCTCACCATTTCATGTTGATTTGCATGTGGCATGCTCGTTGATGTCTTTCAAAACTGTTGAAGGCGCCCATGAGAGAGAATATTATAATTTGCACCAATACAGTTTGGACTATACTCCTGTAAGTTCGTTGGACCTTCCGGTTTGCTCACCACCCAGCCACCTCTCTGAGGCTGAGGCTATACCAAAACAAGCTCTGGTATCCCATACCACCTGGACTCAACTTCCATCTGTGGCGCTTGAGCCAGACCTAGCCTTGATTCTTAAGGTCTTCACCCCTTGGGAATGCCCATAAATGACCTAATCCTCACTAGCATAGTTAATCGGTGAGTGTCTTTCACTATAAGGTAACTTTACATTGGCTCATCAATTAGTAAAATATGATACTTAGAACTTCTTGCTGTCTTCTGTGGTGCTGGACGCACTGTAGGGCACAGAAGGGGTTGCGGGTTGTGTTTGCTACTGAGTGGGTTGCTTTTTGTTTTGGGGGGGGGGGGGGGGGGGGTTCTGGTTGGCAGACATGGCATTATTTTAGGGTCTTTTCACCCTGGACGACCAGAAGTTGTGGCCATTATTTCAAAGTTTTTGGACCTTACTAAAGGGGTTTACAGCCATAGCCTTTTTTGAGTCACTTTGGCAGCTAGGCATTTGTCAACCGGTCATTGGCATGCACCTAAATTGTCCTGTGCAAACTGTTCTTTATGCATGAACCAGCACTTACTTTTGGGCATGACATGAGTGGGGATGCCATACTCTCATTGAGTCGAGATTGCAGTTCGTTCCATGTCCAGTTTGGGAAATAACCAAAATCAACTAGAGAGCTGCGCTCCCCCCACCTGCTTGTCGGTTCTGCCTGTGCCCCCCCTCTCTTCCCCCCTTCGCTGCCCTGCTCGCATCTGCACCTCCTCCCTTTGCCTCGTGTCTGCCCCTCCCCCCTGTCCTGCCGGCCTGCGCCTCCTCCCCTGCTCCCATCTTCGCCCCCTCCTGCTCCCGCTTGCGCTCGTGTCTGCCTGCGCCTCTGCACCCCTTCTGTCCCCCTGCCCCCGCCTTTGACCCCCCCCCCCCCCCCCCGCCCAACACTGTTGCCTCGGCCCTCGCACGAGCAACCGGGATTCCATCCCTCCGCATCTGTGTTGCCTCGTCGGATTCTGTGCCTCACATGATATCTAGATATTCCTAGCCTTCGGAGCGACCCCATTATGTAGAGAGTGGAGTATTTTGGCGACAGATTCCCCCTTTCCCGCTCGGTTCGACAGGACTGTCCTCTGGCAGCGTACCTCTTCCTATTGGTCGCCAAGGCCATGAGTAGTTTTCTCTCCGCCCAGGTGAGCGGACTTCAAGGATTGCGCCTTCCCCTCGGAACGCAGGAGGAGCTCTTGGACTCAGTTTGCACACGACACAACAGCCTACCTTTCAGGAGATGGTAGGAATCTCCAGAAACTCGCGGAGGCGATCGAGATTTCCCGCCCATCAGGAGCATAGATCAATTGGCACAAGTTGTGTGGTTTTTGGGTAGGGTCAGCACCCGCCCTGACTTGGTGTAGTTGAGGCTTTCCAGTGGATCCCGAGGGGCACTCCAGTCCGCTGCCTCGGTTGCCAGGTTAGCATTGATCTCCCTCCCGAGCAGCAGCTCGCTCCGCTTCTTTGAGTATTTGGAACAAGCTTTTATACTGGAGCTCGACGAGGCTATCCTTAGCCGGCAGAGTAGTGGTGGCGAACTAGGTACTGCTTGCCAGCATGTGGTACATCACCTCGTGATGGGCCTTTTCTCGGGCATGTATTGGTCTGGTACAACGTTTGATCCAGAACTTCTTGTGGGCCGGAAGTGATGGGAAGCCAGCCAGGGCCAAGGTGGCATGGAGAGTGATCATTTAGCCATGTAGCAGAGGGGGGTTGGCCTCATCGATCACGCCATACAGAGCTGTGCCCTGCTGGGCAAGCTGACTGTTAGAGGACTCCTATCCGGTGGTGAGCCTTGGAAGGATTTCCTCTTGGCCTGGATTTCAGCCGGCACTCCGAGCCTTGAGGACTCGTGGCCGCAGAGTACTAGATGGATCCTCACAGAGATGCGAGCCCGTGGTTTTAGCCCAACCTTTGAGGACAGATTTGCAGCCACTCTACTTCGTGCTTCGGATCATTTGAGGCCTGCCCTCAGACAGATTGTTCCAGTTGCCTTAGAGAAGCAGCTTCGGAAGGCTTTGGTCTTGAACTCCGTGATCCGTTTACCCAGTGGCCACATGCTAGGGGCCCGAACGCATGTATCATGGGGCCCTTGAGCATGGGCCCAGCGAGGTCTTTCGGAGATTGGATTGCACACACATAGTTACCTCAGGAGGAGCAAGAGAGAGGCTTGACAGGGATCCGAGGTATAGATAGATAGGCTCAGCATCGACATTGACTTAGCTATTCCTCACGAGTGGCTGACTCCTATTCAGACCCGACCTCCCCGGTGTGGCTAGGCGTGTTTACCAGACGCGATATCCTCGTGGTGGTCCATGGAGCACATGAGGACAATGGTCTGCTCACTTTTTCTATGGGATCCCATGGCAGACTAGAGAGATCAGAGCTCCCCTTGGAGGATTTCAGAGGCTGCACCTTGCAGAGGGTGAGGGTGATTTGTTTTCGAGCACGGGAATGGCACATAGATCTAGCACCGGCCAAGGTGGCTAGGAGAGACTATGGTGGCTATGGATTTGGGAGTACCGACCTCTCACGCAACTGCAGTGGGACCCGGGAGAGTGGACTTGGTTGGCATGGTCCCACGGATCGGGAGGAGACTCTGGATGCCCCCTTCTTTGCGTATACAACGGGTCTTGGCTGTAGGATCCAGATGCCTGAGATAGATGGCACACCGGCAGCAGCAGCACACTGGCAGTCTCAGGGCCTATCACAGCGCTTCCTTTCAGATTTTTGGAAGAGGCTTTGGGATAGCTTTCAGCCGAGGAAGATCACACTTTCTTTCGCTGATGGCACACAGGAGTTTGGCGGTTGGTACTTGGCTGGCAGTGGGAGGTCGGAGCAGCTTGCCCGCAGTGCGGCCACCCCTAGGAGTCTCAGCGACATTGCCTTTGGGATTGCCCGAAGGCTCAACAGATTTGGGAGAGGATTCTCCACATCTTTGCTATGGACAAGACATCGACCCGGATCATCACTTGGGGTACTGTCGCTTGGGCCACCGAGGCTGGAGTGGTTAGGACTTATGAGGAGGATGGACAAGACATCGACCCGGATCATCACTTGGGGTACTGTCGCTTGGGCCACCGAGGCTGGAGTGGTTAGGACTTATGAGGAGGATGGGGGAGCTCTAGTCCTTCAGGTTTGCCACCATCGTATTGCAGCAGTACCAGTCACAGCCTCACCTATAGGTGAGACTGGCGACCAGGCTCATGCCAGAGATGGGAGATTTGCACTAGCATAGCAGCTTGGCACATCTGGCGTGCTAGATGTAGTGGGGCCATCGAGGGTACCCACACTCCGCCGGCTGAGACCATCAGGAGCATATGGCTTGATATCATTCACACCTGACTGCATGCTAAAGCGGCGAGAAGCCTTCTTGAGACTTTGGAGGCCTGGCCCTTTCCTCATAGATAGAGACGGTGACCCCATTTGGCATTATAGGTCACCTGTGGTTCTGCACACCCCCCCACTCCCACGCTTCTCTCTCCCTCTGTATGAGATAGCCTTCTCCTCATCACAGACCGGCCAGCCAGAGGAGAAGCATCCCTTATGATCATTTGTTTCCTACCCTTATATGAGGCGAGTTGTATTTATTCCGTCATGGCTGTACTTAGCTGGTTGTGGCTGTTTTTTCTTTAACTAATTGAAGGATCTTTTTCCCGAAAAAAAGAAAAGTTTGGGAAATAACATGAACTTTTCACTTTTTGCGACCTTAGCAAACATGCATATTTCTTTTAGAGTCTTTGTCCAAGTTACAGCTAGCTGGTTTATATTTATTCTCTATCCAAAATGCACAATTGGTTGTGTGTGTGTGTGTGTGTGTGTGTGTGTGTGTGTGTAGAGAGGTTTGTGTGATGGTGGTGTCCAGCTTGCTTGTTCTATTCTGCTTGCCAACGCCATCTGCTGTTTTGTTCGTCAACACTATCTACTGGTCTGTCCATCTATGTTGTTGACCTGCTGGACTGCTCGCCATTCCTTTCTGCTGCTCTGCTCGACTTTCCTGTGTACTGGTCTGTTTGCCAATCCTATCTGCCCGTTTCTTCTGTAATCTTGCTGCTTTTGCTGGCGCTTCCTGCTTACTGTCGTTGAACCCTAGTCGCTTGCTCTTGACTGCTCCTGTTGACCTTCGTTTACTTCTACTGCTGGCTGGCCTTCCTTGCATCACCTTTGCTAAAACGTTTCTTCCATGTCACTTCTGATTTTGCACAGCCTCGGATCTTCTGTATATGTGTGTCTTGTAGTATTTGGTTGCCCTTTGTCTCTTCAAACCTGCTCTCTCTCTTTGTGTGTGTGTGTGTGTGTTTGGGGTTTTTTTCTTTTTTTTTTACGGTCTCACAATTATGGATCCAATACAAACTTCCAAGCGTGTAGATATAAAGAGGAGACAAGTTCTCATTAGATGTTTTTCCTTTACATTGTGACAATCCTGAATTGCTGCCATTTGCAGACACTCTCCATGAAGGTTTTACTGAAATCAAAAAAGTTTGCGAGACTCTTGCGCTTGAATTCTGTGTCAAAGATCCTGGACATGTAATGCTTAATCCTGATGAATCTGGCTCAGAAGGTTGTAGTCCTTTTTTTCCTTGCGAAAATGCCAGACCTAGCAGATGTCACACAATGGCTTAAAGCATTGCTTGGGGGCTGCTTTGTAGTTGGTGTGCATAAAGCTGACCGTGGATTTTTTGAAGTGATATTCACAGATCCACAATTCAAACAAATATTGCTGGAAAAACCGCGGTCAGCAACTAGTACATGTTTACCCTTGGCTGCCAACTAAGTATCATCAGAGTCTCATAAGGCATAAGTGCCCTGTATGAGTGGAGGTAGTTGACCTTCGGTAAAGTTGTATGCCCCCACGCTCGAATTGAAATGTCAATAGGTTTGCATATTGTGGGATACTCTTGGCCTTGGAGGGGAGCTGCAGGAATTGAATTAGGGTTAGGCACGGCAACAACACACTCATAGGCAAGGCAGGCACACACAAGATGATGAGAGATGCAAAGAATAGATTGCATTGGAATGTGTGGAGCTAGAAGGTGTCCTTTCACACCAGATCTCCAAGGGGAAACACCCAAAGGGAAAAAGTGCCCTTGGTTTGCCCATGTTCACATGTGGCACTACTTGTATCATATATGCCAGTAGATACTGATAAACCCACACCACGAGATGTTGGTTTTGATGTGGAGATGATTGGCATGCCCTCCCAGGATATCTATTCTGAACTTAAATGGGGAAGATTTGTTGGCTCTTGCTTCGTTTATGTAAAATTTGGTCATATGCAATCATAGTGTCCGACTGTGCTATTGCAACCACCAGCCACTGCAATGCTATCGAATGAGAATACTTTGGCGGGAACAGTGCAACCCCAAAAAGGGAAAATGTATGATAAGCCTCAAATGTTAACATGGACAAAGGCGAAATGAAAATTACTTCCACTAGTTCTCCTATGCCAGAATCTATGGTGAAAGAAAAGCAAGATAAAAATGCTTGGCAGACCCCCAAAAAAACAATAAGACTGAGACTTGCTGTCTCGCGCATTTGGAGAGATGTTGCCTCAACTAGTGGATGTCACACTAATGAAACAACTAATGATGTTACAACCTATAGATGTTGGTGGACTTTGGTCAGCAGTAGTAAGGGCTGGTCCATTATGTGAGCAAACCCAAAAACTGCTTTCGAAGCGGACAGGTCTGCAAGGAGGGCTGGACGGGCAGATGCAGTAGAGATATGTGCTTTTCTCCTTGGAGGACTGTCGGGCTGCAGGAAGCGCACAGCCGATCTCTCTCTCTCATGGTTGGGGATACTCATTGTTGGCACGCTCAGATGAGATCATGGTTTGACCTACATGGTTTGCGGATAGAGGCACTACCACCCTTTCAGTACAGTGTGGATTGTCCATTTTTGGATCTCACCCGCTCAGAGCAAAACCGCGTGATCAGGATGGATATCATCAGAGTGGACACAGAGAGGACATGGACTAGCCCCCTTGATGGAGATACTCATTGTTGGTACGCTCAGATGAGATCATGGTTTGACCTACATGGTTTGCGGATAGAGGCACTACCACCCTTTCAGTACAGTCTGGATTGTCCATTTTTAGATCTCACCCGCTCAGAGCAAAACCGCGTGATTAGGATGGATATCATCAGAGTGGACACACAGAGGACATGGACTGGCCCCCTTGAGTCCTTGGGCACGAAAATGACTCATTAAAAGAGCCATTTTCTACACCTCTCACCGGATGATTTTATCACCCGCCCGGCGTACATGGATGCACACCTATCACATGGGATATGTTGTGCCATTGGACAGATCCGGACCTCATCACATCAGCTGCGGATTGAGACAGGGCGATATGTGCATCAGATCGTGGATGACCGCATTTGTCAGCCATGCTACCAGGAGGTAGAGACAGAGGAACACTACATTTGCCGATGTACAGTCTATTATGAGATCCGAGGGAGATACCACTGCCGGGTTTTGGGCCGTTACGCAGGGTCATGGACTTTGAGGATCAGAGATGCCTGGGATTGTTTCTACTTGAGTTCAGGAGACACAGAGAGACCCTCTTGGCAGATAGGAGGCCGAGCCATGATGTACCTAGACAGAGGACCCTTACAGATTTCTTCGGCACCGGCACCAGCACCAGCAACCCAACCCACACACCTCCTGATACCTCCTCCATTGGGCCATCGGGGCACCGACCACGCTCCAAGGGAGTCACCACTGATAGAGCAGTTATCTTATGTCGTGCTCGTCGGCCACGCCCACCTGGATCCCGACCACGACATCCTCACCATCGCCAGATCAGAGCCATTATTACTCGGCATCGGAGGCGCCTACCTCGCTTCTACGACCTCTCCATTCTAGATAGCCCCATAGCAAAGATACTTGATCTATCGAGAGGGCACACTTCAATTGATCAGCATACATGGATCTACCTGATATACATTGTTCAGTATTTTCTACTCAGTATCATCTCGGAGTCTTACAGTTCTGTTCTTATAACTGTAGGACAATCAGTTTATTGTACTTTTTAGTCTCATTTAGTTGTTCTCTTTGATGAGACACCAACTTCAGGTGTACTCTCAGTTTTGGTCTCATAGGCCACTATGGCCTCTTAGAGACGTTAATATATCATTTCATTTCATTTCTTCGCAAGTCTGGGGGAGGTTCTGGAGACTGAAGACAGGTCACTCTCTCTTTGTCTCTCTTGCTTTTTGGGAGAAAACAGGGGGCTTTTGGGCACTTTTCTATGTGTGCAAAAGCTAACGGATGAGGGCTGAAGCTGCGGCACATGCTCCTCTCTCTCTCTCTCTCTCTCTCTCTCGCTCTCTCGCTTGGTGCTTAGGAGGACTGTAGTGCAGGCGCTCAGGGCTGCGTGCTCTTCTCCTTGGTGGCCGGGGGCTGGTTTCTTTGGACATAAAGGCGGATAGGGGCTGGGTTTTCATGAACATAGACATCATGTCGATGGCGTTCAACTGATGGAACTTTCAGCTTCTCTTTGCTTTGGTTCGAGACTGCTTTGGAAAGGGTTTATGGACTGTTTCATGGCAGTGCATGTGGCTACGAACATGAGCAATTTTGAGACTGTTTATGGGCTGTTTTTGGTTGGCTGCAAATTCAGCTATGTGCTTGGGTTTCTGGCTGCAAGTACAGGTCAATTGAAAGTGTTTCTTGGCATGGGAGTGATGCAAGCTCGCATGGCTGCGTGCTCATGGAGCATATTGTTTTCTTCCTGCTAGAAAGTAACAGAGGGACCTACAGTTATGGGCATCTCTATGTTTCCAGATGTTTCATGAGGGAACAGGTAACTAGATGTATGCCGTTGTTGGCACTGTTGTTGAATGGTGCTGTGAATGGTTCTGTATGAAAACAAGACAAAAGTTTCAAAGGGAAACAGGCCTAAGGGTTTCACGTGGAATTAGGTCGTAGGTTTCTCGAGGAAACATGTTTATGGTTCTGCAGGATATAGGTCACATGCAGGCAGCAGCGGTCACAGAGTGGACACATGTTTGGTACAGCCTTGCTACTGATTGGACAGGGGACAGGGAATCCATCACAGAGATGGATAGTATCCTTGGAAGGTAGAGAGGGAGTGTACAGGTGTGTCTACTGTATGGTATGCTGTGGTGTGATGCGAGTTCTCTTATGAGAGACATTTTGGGAGTTTGTGTTGTGATGCAGAAGCACTGGATGTGTCAGGGTGTGATGCTGTTCATGGGAGAGGCTATGGATGGTTGTGGCAGCCCTGATCATGGGAGAAAGCTTCTGTATGCAGGACTCAATGTGTGAGAGTCTTTTGATGTGAACAATGGTTGGACTTGTTTGTGGATGCCGAGTGGATATGAAGCCATGTAGGGTCTTTGCAGGCTTCAACAGTTCTACTGTGACGGCTAAGTTTCCAGCCTTATTGTAATCAAAGCTCTTATAATCAATTAAAGAAATACCGCAAGGGGTGCCACTGCGTTTTGGGGCCAATCGGTGTTCTTGTACTGTTTGCAGGAGCACTCTAGCTCTCCCTGTTTGTTTTCCTTTTCTTGTTCCTCAAAGATGCTGAAGTGTTTTGTGTGCAAGTTTGTTTTTGCACCGCCCTTTGGTTTTGTCTGAAGATCGAGGCCGGTTTACACTTAGCATAGAGGATACACACATAGATCTGTGTCCCACAAAAGCAACACACTACTGTCTCCTCTAATCAACCAAGACAATGCAACAGGGAAGCCTTGAGCACGCATCTGGCTGTTCCATGATTGTACCCTCAAACTCAGCCAAAGAACAAATCCACAATCTAACTCTGTTTCCACCCTTTAAACTGCCACACCCCTCCTTTCACAAAGGGCAAGATGAAACAACTCTGAAACAGTTGTAAGCCAGTGGAAAGAGAGAGAAAGATATTCAGCAGGTACACTGCTGTCCCTTAGTCCAATCCTCGTCAGAAACATCAGCCCTGAGAGTGTAGTGTATGCTGTCCTGAATTGCAGCCACCCGCCTTTGCCCTCCAGGGCTCACACGAGGGGAAGAGAGAGAAAGAAAGAAAGATATATTAACGTCTGCAAAAGGCCAAAATTGGCCTATGAGACAAACAAGTAGTACAATGATGTTCCTCTAGTCATCAAGAGGAAAATGTGGAGTGAGAATAAAATGTACAAGTATGACAACACGACCATAGGGGACTCAATGGTGGTGTACAAACGAGAGGGTGTGGATGGAGTACTAGGGCTACTAATGCATCTCTATATGCTGAAGGGGTGATACAAGTATGATATGTTATCTACTCATAACTCCATCCAGTCCCATAGTTTGGGTACAATATGTCATACATCCGATCTGAGGATGCTGTAAATGTCTGGAACATGCGTACTAGATCAGAGCGAAAATGTGCTAGCTCCTCCTTGACCTCCTGCTGGTGTCGAGACCGGATGGCCGCGATCTCTCTGTGGTGTAGTCGTGGTGTCTGGTAGTCGGCTAGTCTGGGTCGTCGCCTAGCTCGAATCTCCTCCGCTCGTCGCTGAGACGTCACTCCCAATGTATGTGGCTGCGCCTGTTGCCCTGTCAATAGCCCGCCTGCTGTCTTCCTCGCCCAACTCTCTGTGTACCAGCTGTTGTGCAGCCGCTTGTACCAGCTGTCTTGTAGCCGCCTGCACCAACTGTCCTGCAGACGCTCGCAAAAGCCCACGCCCAGCTCTGTACGGCTATTGTCCTACAGCCGCTTGCCTGTAGACATTGCAGCCCGACTGTATGCCTATGGAGAGAACCGGCCGAGCAGCCTGTACGTATCCCTTCAGGCGACCCTCCTCCAGAGAACAAGCGCCCTGTTTTTGAGAATCCCTCATGCCTTCTTCTCCGCGTTGCCCCTCTGCCATCCTTTTCCAAAAAGCAAGAGAGAGATAGAGAGGGAGGCGTGTACTCTAAAAGTGGAGTAACCCTCCCCAAACTTATCCTAGGAGCCTCATAAAATTTATTGGAACTTTCCTAGGGGCCACTTATGCCTAGGGGCCACCCAAGGTTATAAACTTTAATAACTTTAATCTCTAGGTCCCCCTTCACACTTGGGGATGTCCACAAATTAACCTTTTGTTCGGGCACCCAAGTATGAACAATTAACTGTTTATCTTGCTCACCGACCACCATGCCCACACTTGTGCTGTACCAATTTCACAGGGTCATGACATACCCCCCTCTTGAAAAATGGCAAGCGTCCTCGATTGCAATCTGGTGATACAGCAAGACATCTAAAATGAAAAGTATAATATGGCAAGATCAGCGTCCCAATCTCTCTAAGCCATGCATATGTAGCAACATTCACTGCAAACCAATGGTGTAGTAATAGTCCAAGTTGTATACCACTGTGAACCATACACAACCACAACATCCAATGTGACTAGTACACATATATCATAGAAGTCCCATAAACAGATGTACTGTTAGCCATCAGTACCTTCGGGTGAGACAAAAGCTGCACCAAGCGACCTCTAGATGTCATCTGAGCCTGTCTGTATCAAGGGAGCGGAGGTGCTACCCCCCTCTTGAGCATCAGGCAATTCTCTAGACCCATGCTCTGCTGAACCTGAATGAGCCGTAACAAGAGTCGGCTCCAGCTCAAAGGCATCGAGATAAAGCTGCAAAACCTGAGGTGAATCTGCTAAGTCACCCTCCTCCATCCACTTCGCATCCATCGGTGAATAGTTCTTGAACTTCACAAGATAGCGAGAGGAAACTTTACCTCGTACCTTTCTTTCCTTATGTGCCAGTATTTGCTCTGGAATAAGAACCTCATCAAGTTCCTCAACTTCTGGCTGAGCCAGATCTGATACATTCTCAGGCACATCCCCACGGAAAGGTCTAAGTAGACTCACATGAAATGCATTGTGGATCCTCCCGTGATCTGGTAGCTTCAAACGATAGGCCACCTCACCAATCTTTTCCAATACCTGAAAAGGTCCATAATAGCGCATGCTCAAACTTAGGGAATAAGCGCTCTTTACTCTTCATCTTTATGAGCCTAGCTTTCTCAAATCGCAAAAGAACCCAATCACCCAATGCAAACTCTAATGCACGTCTGTGCGGTCTGCTGCTTTATTTTGCTTTTGCTGAGTTTTTTGGAGTGCCAACTTAACTCTCCTATAGACCATGGAAGGTTCCTGTTGATTGTAGGAAGGTCCAGGCGATGGGTGATACCATGGGCCATGCTCCCCCCATCCAAAAATATATTTGGGGGATTAACAACAATCAGGCTCCATGAAGGTTCATAAAAGAACATTGCCTATGTGTCTATTACATGCAGTTTGACACTTATTTGTCTACTTTCTTTTACACTTATTTGTCTACTTTCTTTAACTCTTACACATGGTTTGAGATAGGGAAGTGGCGGCTGATGTGTGTACCAAGGCTGGCTAATAAGGCTAGTGTGTTAGTACAGGAGCGCCTGTTTGTGCGTGGTCCTGGAATACCAGTTGGGCGCTCTCTGTGGATTCCAGTGAAGGCACAGGACCGTAGAGATTAGACTTCTTCCAGTGGATCGCTCTCCTTCGAACGTCTACTTCAAGTCTCTTGTTTGGTAACTGTATTCATCTCAGTTGTACATGGACATCATCTGGTTCATTGAACCCATGGAGCATTGTATCACTTAAATACTCCCAATAATATATCATATATTGAGGGGGGGTCGGCCTGTTTCGGCCCCAGTGTTGGTATCCATTGATCATCATTTCATTTCATTTCAGTTTTCAGTTGTTATTGAGTTGTCCATTCATATTGTGATATTTAAGTTGTGCTATTTACGCGTGTGGGTGTCCAACGGAGTCTATTCCCATTTGACGGGATCGGTTTCAGAGTCCTTTTGGGGCTTACGCTTGGGACAATTAAAAGACATATGTCCCTCGGCATTACTGAAAAAGCACTTCCTAGCATCCATCAAAGTCTGTCTCTCCTCAGGAGTTCTCTTGGGCATGGGTAACTTCTTATACGACTTCTCTGTAGACCTTTTGCATCACGCGAAGCATGCCCTGACTTTTCAGATTTCTTGCTCGTGCTTTTACTTCCTTTAAATCCAGATGAGACTCCAGTGAGTAACGCATTTGCCGTCATAGCATTCTCTATCATCTGCGACATATTTGTTACTCGAGTCTTTATGCAATAGTCATGCACTTCCTTGGGCAGCCCACAACAATAGTTCTCAACCTGCTCAGACAAAGGCACAGCACGATAGGAGAGAGGGAGAGATGAAAAGGAGGGAAAGGGGCAGAAGGGAGGAAGGAGAAAGCAGGAGAAGGAAGGAGAAGAAGAGGAGAACGAAGCAGTGTAGGGAAGCCAACTGTTGCCAGCAGCTGCGCAAGTAGGAAGCGAAAGAGACATCATGGGAGGAGAAACACGCGAAGAGGTGCACACGAAAAAAGGACCCTTAATATTTGGGTGAAACGCCTATGACAAAGAGGTTTTAAAAACTTTTAAAAACGTTTAGGAGCATCAAAGAGGCGAAACATGTTTTTTTTTTGAAACGCCTATGACAAAGAGGTTTTGAAAACTTTTAAAAACGTTTAGGGGCATCAAAGAGGCGAAACATGTTTTTTTTTTTTTGTGACTATGTGAGTGTGGCTTAGCATCTTAGGATTTTTGCAAAAGTTTGTTTGCTTCTTTGCTTCCTTTATATTGCAGCATTATCTTGATGACGTTGATGTTCAGTTTTTTTTTTGTAGTTTGCATTCTTTGGCTTGCTGGATAGCCTATGTTATTCATAGTTGTCATGGTACGAAAATACGATACCGTACGGGAATTTTTGGTACGATATGAAATTTTCGGATACCGTACGATAAAATACGGTTTTTTTTAAAACACTTACAACCTATGGAGCTTCAAGCTTGAATGTGAGGGAAGGTTGGGGGGAGGTGTCTACAGTGCTTGAGGAACCAGAACATGGATATGTGTCTCTCCCAGTTGGATCTTCCGATTGTCTCCAAAAAAGAACGTGGATGGGTAATGCAATACCAAAGGTCTCCCACTGTAGCGTTTATGACTAAGGGATCGTCCTTACACAAATACGAGCAGTGCATCTAGGGTGACAGGTTTAGGGACTCCATCTAGGGTGATAGGTTTAAGGACTCCTCTCTAGATCAAAATGGCCATGTCCAAATCTTCTTCCTCGCACATAACTTGAGAATCTAACTGTGTAGCCTACCTATACCAGGATCTCCAAGTGATGTAGTCATCCTACCAATCAAGTGAACACTACCAGTCTACCTTGCCAGATTTTTTAGGTCTCTCAACAACCCCATATGGAATACTGAGAGGATATGAAAGTTGCAAAGTATTGCGGGCATTGGGGATCTTCGTTAAGGAGGGTTTCTATATTTTTTAAAAACATTTGGGAATTTTTTCGCAAAGTTTTTTTTTTTTTGTGGGGGGGGGGGGGAGGGGGCTCGTACCGTACGATATCGTACGGCACTGCACAGTACCATACGAACCGTACGGTACGAATGGGTTCGTAATGGTACGAGAAACAACTATGACCTTACTGAATAGAAAGTCCATTCTTCTTCTCTTTCTTGGGTCTTTCTCGACTGGCCTGAAGCCCAAGATTCTCCTGTAGTTACCATTTTGCACCACCCGTAGGCGCTTTTTTATCTGTCAGTAGGTAATGCTGCCGAGGAAGCACCATGTGGAGAAGAACCCAGGACCTCTTGGTCCTAGATAAACACCTGTACTTGTATGGCTTTGCATTCCTTCTGGTCATCCTCGCTTGCTTGTCTTCTTCTAACTTGGTTGTAGAGGTTCCATTCCGTTGCCTCGATGTGCCCATCTTCTTCTAATGTTGCATCTCTAAGCTTTCATTTAGGTTTTTCCTGCCAGTCTTCTTCTACTTTGACTTGGAGCTTCTTATTTCTCCCTTGTGGTGTAGTCAGTCTACTGTGCCTCCCCCCCCCTCTTTCTCTCTCTCTCTCTCTCTCTCTCCCCCCCCCTCCCCCTCCCAAAAAAAACCCAATAGGATGACACTTCTTACTCTTAATTATCCCCTCGTCAATCTCCATTGCTCAACTCATTTTGTCAATCATCCTTTCTCCAAATATTTATACTCTTATAACTCTTTAAATGGTGTGAAAGCCCTTTAGCAAACTGTAACATCTAAGGTTATTATTGATATTCAAGCTTTGTTTTTACTTATCTTCTCTTTGAGCTACAACATGATGAAGGCCCATAGCCTTTTGATAATGTTGTTGCCACTCCCTAATGATGAGGATGATGAAGATGGTAGTTTGGCAACATTCATGAACACCACAGTTCACCTTCCTCTACAATAGTCTAGTTGCTTTTCCTCTTCTTCGAATTCAGCACTTTTGCTATGCGTGTTTGAACACGATGACTAGTGTCCTCTCTCTCTCTCTCTCTCTCTCTCTCTTTGAATCTATACAATTCATCTGCTAGGTTGGTCAAATACTGGGGAGAGAGAAATCTGGTCTTTAAGTTATGGAAGAAGGTGTCCCAGTGAAAAAGCTGACTCCTGTGGTCGGGTTTGTATGTAAACTAGAGCTGACACATGTGGTCGGGTTTGTATGTAAACTAGGCCAATGCTGTTATTGTTAATCCCATTTTGGATTAACAAATATGCTCCTCCATTTGAGGACATTAATAAGTGTCATGCAAAGGCACTTTTAACGTTGTACATTATGAGATATTGGCCACCCAAGGCCTTAGTTAATAAGTTTTGGGCGTCCAAGCTTGAATAAGGGCCAATTGTATAAAAGACACTTTCTCATAATGAATGGAGACAATCTCCCTTTGTGCTATGAGAGTTCTTGCTTTTGTCTTAAGAGAGAGACTGAGAGAGTACTCTAGCACATCTGCCTTCTCTATACTCGTATGCTTGTGTGGAGGAGTGAGAGAGAGTGATTGCCTTGTGTAGTGGCGTGAGCGACTCTACGGTGACAGTGTGGAGGTGGAGCTTGGAGGATTCGAGCTTCTCAAGTGAGCTTGGAGACCTTAAGGGACACAAGCTCGAAGCATTGGTAAGTGCCCTACGACAATTGTGTTCTATTGCTCTTTCCAAAGGTGAATGCATTGAGTTCCTTCTTGGAGGTGTGGTAGCCCATAACATTTTTGGCGCCAGTGCCGGTGCCGGGGAAACACCTTTGTTTCTTCCATCCTCTTTGAGTTTGAGCCCCCATTACACAAGTTTCATCATTGTCTTTGCATTTTGGTAGTGCATTGTGTATGGAATGAATGGATAAGGTTTGAGTGGAAGTGAAAGTTTGTGAGAAATTGGTTGTTTTGTTGTGTGGGTGTGTATTGGAGTGACCTTAGAGGAAAGCTCCAATGTTTTTTTCTTTCAATTTTGATGTTTGTCACCAAAATCGTGAACGTGAACTAGCAGGGTGATACTTTGTTTTTGTTTCTTTGAAAAAATCCACAAAAATCGCAAAAATAAGGAGCCATGGGTTGTGTTTTGAACTCGTATTACATTCTTTATTCCTAGCACAATCATTTCGGAAGCATCTGGATAGGTAACTTGCACCCAAACTCCTTTTTGTTGACGCGGGAATTGTCCTCGTGAAGCTCAGGAAAATATTTCACGACGTGAACTACTACTTGCAATCTTACGATGCGAAATGCTCCCGAAATCATCGCCGCAATTAGTGCCATAATTCACGGGATTACCTTGCTAAAAATAGGTCGTCTTATCCTAATATCTTTGACACCACGGGTCTGACAAAATTGTGATCTGTGAACTAGCAGAAGTTCCTTCATGACGTGAAATACTAAATAGTTCACCATATGAACGGATTACCATTTCACGACGTGAACGATTTACATTTCACGGCATGAACTGTTTCCATTTTACGACGTGAACTGTTTCTGCCGTTTCACGACTTAACCAGATCCAATTCACGAACGTGGTATTGTCAGATTAAGGTTAGGGAAGTGCTTGAGACATAGTAATAGGGAATGGACATTTTTTGATTTGGGAATGTGGGGGATGGCAGCATCTTCCCGTTCCCATTCCCGTTCCATGTCACTCTATAGTCACAGGGAATGGCTATTCTCAATCTTTTCCGTCCCCGTTCTCTGTCTCCATTTTGTGTCCCATGTGACTATGGCTTGAGACCAGTAAAAATTATAACAAGGTAACGTTGATTTCTGAGTCCAAGTAAAATTTGGAGTACGTAAAAGTACAGAAATGAGTTCACCTGTGTGAACGGTTTACCATTTCATGACGTGAACGGTTCTCTGACTTCTCACGCCATGAACTATTATTGGCCTTCTCACGGCCTCAGAAAACAAATCGACAGTATGTTAGTAAAATTTAATTGGGGTAGCAAATTAGCATGCACTTGAGGTTTGGAAAGCTCATTGGAGACATCCTCACTTCTGACGACAGTGCATCAAATCACCCAAGATCTTCCTATCAAAAGAGCGTTGGTTCAGGCCACTCAGTGAGCACTCAATTGAGTGTTTTAAACAATCTACCACCGTCGAGACAAGTAGTGAAGAATCCATGGAAGAAGGGCTACGATTCTTTGGGTTTGGGGAAGAGGAGAAACCACCTTTCCCTACTAGATCTAGTGGTATCATTGATGTAGCCCAGGGTTTTTTGGTCTTCAAACCAGCAACGATGAGGAAGCGCAATCTACAGGCACGGGTCCGTCAACTAGTGCTGGACTTGATCCAAGACAAGAATTACCAATCCAATCTTCAAGTTTTAGGCTGTCTAACATTGGCACCCCAAGAATGAGAAGAGACTTAGAAAGCGCAACCAGGATAGGTCAAGTATTCCTCCCAACCTCAGAGGAAGTAGAATTGGATTTGAAAAGGATTGAAGTAGAACGCCAGCAACGAGAATTGAGCTTAAGGAAACAAGAGCTGGATACTCCAAGGGCTAATGCCGAACAAAAGGAGATGGGAAATGTGAACCTATTTCAATCACGTGGCTCATGGGCAGGAGTGAGGGAGAAATTCCAAACGTAGAGCCCATTAACAAAGAGCCAAGAGCAGAGAAAGGGTTCGTAACCCACGATGAAGGGGATAATCTACCGAGGGAAACAAGTGAAGTAGAAGACTGCATGTATACAAAGAAAGACATCAAGCAAATGATCAAACATGCCATGTTCTTACAAGACATGGAGCTCTTGATTCTAGAAAGGCATACAGAGGCTGCTAATGATAAGGCAATCTAGAATGAAGTGGCCGGACTGTCCTATAGACAAGAAATGCCTAGAAGAGCCAATATTGGAAGAGGACCAGGTCTTGGTAAGGGGGCAGTAGCTCCTCAAAGACCAAGGGCGGATCCAAATATAGATCTTTGTTGAATATGGCTACGGATATGGGCTGAGGAATGGTCAACGAACTAGGCATTGTTCTAGAATCAAGACCATCCCAAATGAATCCACATCATTTCAAAACTCATACAAAAGTTCTCGAAGCATGGGGTTCCGATCCAACATGTAGAGATCTTTGAGTCCACATGTGAAAGTTGAAACCTGCGGGCCAATAAGTCATGTAACCATGATTCATGCCTTCTCACTGACCATAGAAAGAAAAGCTCATCAATGGTTCCGAACCCTCGAGCTAGAAGATAAGATCAATTTCACGCAGCTCAAGAACGTATTTGTGCCAAGCTTTGCTAGAAGTGGTGACATATAGAGTTCATGAGGAGCCATGAGAGGATATGGAAATGATGCATGAAGTAGAAATCAATGGTGATTACTATGAGGAAGTTGCGGAGATTACACCAGAATTTTATGTCTTACAGAATAACACGCCAGTACCTGTGTTTCAAACCATGGTACAGTGGAAGGGTAAAGATATAAACACAAATATGAGGAGAGGGCCACTAAAGTGTTTTGGTCGCAGTGGACCACATCGAATCGCCGAATGTCCTAACAAGAATGTGGTTCCTAGGCATCAACCTCAACAATTGACTGCACCACCTAATGACATGCCAGTACGTACTTGTACTGGATTGATCATTTGATCAAAGATTGCCCATACCGCGCAAGTGGTTTTGTTTCCACTTCTAAGGAGGTCATCGTTCGGACCATAAGTGTGCAACTTGGAAACATCACGCCATTGAATGTCCTGACACGAGCCCAAGCCCAACTAGGGAACAAAGGGAAGAACTCAGCAGATGCAACCACTTCTAGAACTCGGAGGAGGAGGAGGGTGAAAAAATTGGGTAAAGGTGACACCAAAGTCACAATTCAGGATGGATTTGAAGAAGATATGATCCACATTGGATCCACTCAATCAACAGAAGGGAGGGATCAAGCTCTCAAACCAAATGTGCGTGACCAAGAAGCGCAAGGGGAAAGACCATCAACCCCTAAAGGAGTTGGTGAATATCCAAACGCTGAAGAAGCTAGCTCGGTTAGCCCGTAATTTGGCTTCGTGAAGTTGTTTGACACTCCTCTACTAGGGTCCTGGCTTCTTCAAGCTTCATTATCAGAAACAAACCAACAAGGGAAAGGGAATTGGACGTACCCACTCCAATTTCAGAAGAGTCGGAAGAGGGATCTCAAGAAAACCTGATGTCAAGAATGTCTGAGGAGGTTGCGGAAGATGAGTCCATCAATTCATTTCCTAGGAATGGATATGAGATGCACACATGGAAGGAACCCTCATTTGCTAGAGAGCCCAGAGACATAGGTAGTCTCGCAGCTGTACTATCCACATCCGTGCAAATGCCATTGGGATAACTGCTACGCACTTGACCAACATTGTGGGCTAACATAAAAGAATGGATAGAGGGTTGACTAAGGCCACCAGACACTGCAGAGGAGATTCAGTCACCTCTAGTAGAAAGAACCTTAAAACACGCAAGGGAAAGAATGCCTAGAGTCGCCAAAATACCGGTTAATCAATTGGGGCGTTATTATGAAAGTGATGACACTAATGCTATCATCCCAATTCATCATAACGGATACCAAGCATTGGCTATCCTGGATGGTGGGGCGGGGGTCGGCATCATCACAAAATGATCTGGGAAAATTGGGGAAAGCCTGATCTAAAAAGAGCAGTTCTTATTGTTAAAATGGCACACGGAACATCTTCAAGACCCATTCGGCTTTTAGAGAATGTGCGACTCAAACACTTTACGTTTCGCTACCATCATACATTTGTGGTAATGGACTTTTTGTGCCAACCAGACTCATATGACATAATATTGGGGAGACCCTTCATGAGGGTATCCAAATTGGTGCACGATTGGGCATTAGACCAGTTGTATGTTCAAAGGGACTCGCAAATTCTAAAGATAGATTTGCGGACATGGAAAGCACACCCCATGGTAGGGCAACTGTTTGGGAATGATTCGATCACAACCGAGCGAACCACATCCGCATAAATATGCCAGCCCACGGTGGAAATTTCCAAAGAGAAAGAGAAAGTGGAAATGTGTGCATCACTTCCTTCTCCGATTTTCAGTGAAAACTAGATGCATGTGCTAGCCACCGTAGATGTGATGCAATCTCGAGGAATCCAATACGTGGAATTTGGGACTAATCCCACTACGTGTGTTTGTATGGTCAATTAGTAACCCATTGAAGAGGAATCGGAGGAAGTTTCTAATATAGAAGGGACTTGTCAAAACCCCAAAGGATCTCCTCGTAGAACGCTCCTGGTACGAGACTCAAAACCTGCAAACAAACCAAACAAACAAGAAGGGGGTGCAGGCCTGACTCACCTCCCAACCATGATAGCCGTGGGCAAGCCCACAGTCTTGGCTGTCCCCACCGAGCCACGAGCTGAGCTAACTAGGTTGATGTACCAACCAATCTCCACCTTGCGACGTCCCATACCACTATGAAGCTACCCTCACAGGCCTCGAGATTGCTGCCGGCCTCGGCTGCGTAAAGCAGGTGCACGTCTGCACTAGATCCAGGCTCCAGACCATAGAGCTCTCACAAAACATGCGAGACTCTATATGACTAATGACTAACCTTGGCTACCCTTTTATAGGCTCTTGGCCGGTCATCGGGCATCCACACTTGGATGCCCGCCCGTGTATACTTGGGTGCCCGCCTGTTAGTCTATCCCTAACTCAGCTCGCCAATCAGCCTGCCTAGCCCCAAGCTTCCCCAAACCTCGAAGCTAGTCTTACGTGCGTGTAGCACACGGTAGATAGATGTGTGGCAAGAAGCCCACTTAAGGGGTTTATATAACCTTCCCCAAAAGCAACTTGAGCTTTTGCTTTTGTGTTTATATATATATATATATATATATATATATTCTGCTTTCTTAAAAAAACACACCTTAGAGGAGTCTCTAAACTCTTAAAAAAAAAGTTTAATCTAAAAAAAAAAACAAAAGCATCCAAATCGTCGAATGCTTTCTCTACCCCCCCTCCCCTTGGAATTACCGCCGCTCGTCTGCTGCTTTCGTCACTTGCGCTACTGCCGTCACCGATCGAGCTGCAGGTGCTTTCGTGTCTGCCGGCGCCGCCTACGCTCAGATATGCGTGGCTGCCTGCTGCCGTCGCTGACCGTGGTACTTTCGCTTCTGCCTGCGCCTGCACCAGCCTCGCGTAGGCCTGGGCGCCAGCCAGCCAGCCTGGCCTAGGTGCCTGCCTACGTAGGCCTGGGCGCCTGCCCGCGTAGGCGTAGGTGTAGGCGCCTGCCCGCGTAGGCCTGGCCGATTGCCTACGTAGGCCTGGCCGACTTCATGCATAGGCTTGGCCGACTTCAACAGCCGGTAGCCCACGACGACCACGCAACTGCCAACGATCCCATCTGCGCATCTCTCGCTCGCTCTCCCTCTCGCGTTCAACCAAAAGCAAACATGCTTTTTTTTTCCTGTTTTCTCACACAACTTGTTCATGCGACTGCACAAGCATCTTCAGCCTTCTTCTTGCAAAGCAAACAACCCTACCATCTACCTACACCCTCATCATGGGTTTCTTTGATGAAAAAGCACATACTATCTGAAAAAACAGCAGCATGCAAAAACAAAACAGCAAGCTTCTTGAACACATACCTTTCTTCGACCTCATCTTCTCTACCTACTGACGTGCTCGTTCACGAGGCACGCTCTGATACCACTGTCAAAACCCCAAAGGATCTCCTCGTAGAACGCTCTTGGTACGAGACTCGAAACTCAAACAAACCAAACAAACAAGAAGGGGGTGCAGGCCTGACTCACCTCCCAACCATGACAGCCGTGGGCAAGCCCACAGTCTTGGATGTCCCCATCGAGCCACGAGCTGAGCTAACTAGGTTGACGTACCGACCAATCTCCATCTCGCGACGTCCCATACCGCCACGAAGCTACCCTCGCGGGCCTCGAGATAGTGCTGCCGGCCTCGGCTGCGTAAAGCAGGTGCACGTCTGCACTAGATCCAGGCTCCAGACCATAGAGCTCTCACAAAACATGCGAGACTCTATATGACTGATGACTAACCTTGGCCACCCTTTTATAGGCTCTTGGCCGGTCATCGGGCGTCCACACTTGCGTCTATACTTGCGTTAGTCTATCCCTAACTCAGCTCGCCAATCAGCTTGCCTAGCTCCAAGCTTTCCCAAACCTGGAAGCTAGTCTTGCGTGCGTGTAGCACACGGTAGATACACACTGTGCACATGACAGGACTGGATCACAAGGCCGTACCAATGCCCAACACATTAGAAGATGGCGAAAGCAGAAAAGATATATCGCTCAACGAAATGCCCTTCTGAAGAAAACCCATGGATGCCCTGTGGCTGAGATACCTCGAAGCTATTAAGGTACACGATGAGTTTTCTAAGAATTGGGGTGAGGAATTGAGCAAGATATTCCTTGAAGGGAAACATAGGGAGGAAGTCACCCTTCAAGAAGCAAAAACGCCTAAGCTTATGAAAGCTGTGCGCTGAAAACGAAACAAAGCTTTGGCACAAGCTGAGCGAGAGGCTAAGAAGGTGATGGCTAAAACAAAAAGGGAGGTTGAGGATAAACCAGACCTGCTTTCAGTACCAGACCATTTCAAAACGTACACAATTGACGAACAAAAAGTGGTCCGATTGGCGGCAAAAAGGGTTAAGGAAGATGGGTTATCCACATCATACGATGGCCCAACTGAAGTCAAGGAAATTGATATTGCAGAACAAGGGGAGGAAACCAAACTTGTTTATATCGCTAAGGACTTGACTCCGGCTGAAGAAAAGGAGCTCGTTGCTCTCCTTAAGGAGTTTAAGGATTGTTTCGTCTGCAACTACAAACAGATGAAGGGTGTACCACGTGAAGTAGTGCAACATACGATCCCAATCATGGACGGATCAAGACCAACCAAGCAAAAACCATACCAGATGGATCCTAAATATGCGGCAATTGTAAAGGAGGAAATTAATAACTCATTGTTGCGGATTTCATCTACGAGATAGAACATACGGATTGGTTGTCACCAATCGTAATAGTGCCAAAGAAGAATGGGAAACTTAGGATCTGTGTCAATCTCAAAAAGGTCAACACAGCTACTAGAAGGGCCTATTATCCATTGCCTTATACGGAACACGTTTTGGAGAGAATAGCTGGTGAAGAAGCTTACAGCTTCTTAGATGGATTTTTAGGCTACAATCAGGTGTCTATAGCGCCCAAAGACCAGCATAAGACAGCCTTCAATACAATGGGGGAGACGTTTGTTTGCAAAGTCATGCCTTTTGGTCTCACCAACGCCCTATTAACATTCCAACGATTAATGTGCACAGCCTTCAAAGACTACTTGCAAAAGTGGTTGGAGGTATTCATTGATGATCTGTGTACACACTCTCAATGGACAGACCATTTAGCTTGCTTGAGTCAAGTGTTTGAGCGATGCTGATTGTATCGTATATCCTTAAAATCTTTAAAGTGTCAGTTTTGGGTCAAACATGGTGTGATATTGGGACACATTTTCTCTAAGAACAGTATATCCACTGAGGACAACAAAGTAGGGTTGATCTTGGAATTGCCCCCACCCACTAATTACAAAGGTGTGTAGAGATTTATGGGCCACGTTGGGTATTATCGCCGCTTCATAATATTTTATGCTGAAATTGTGAGACCATTATATAAGCTACTCATTGTCTTTGAATGGAGTGAAGAATGCCAGGAAGCATATGATAGATTGAAGCAAGCACTGGTCAGTGCACCAATTTTGAGACCACCTAACTGGGACCGTATATTTCATGTGTACATCGATGTATCGAACTTTGCTATTGGATGTGTATTGGCACAACCTGGTGAGTTTAAATTGGACTACCCAGTCTGCTTCGCTAGTCGCCAATTGAATGATGCAGAGGTGAATTATACCACCACAAAATGAGAAGGGTTGGCCATGGTTTATGATGTCAAGAAGTATCGACATTATCTTTTGGCCAACAAATTTGTATTCTTTGTGGATCATCAGGCCTACTATACTTCGTGAACAAGCCTTGCACCACGGGAAGAATCACACGTTGGTTGTTATTACTATTGGAATTCGACTTCACGGTCACGGTACGAAAGGGAACACAACATGTGTTTCCCGATCATATGTCGAGAATTCGAAATGGGGAACCGGCAAATGGTGTTGATGATGACCTCCCTGATGCTTGTTTGTTCAAATTGGACATGGTGCCTCAATGGAGCGAAGAAGTATCAGATTATCTAGCTTATGATTTTCCGCAAGAACGACCCTTGAACAAAGATAAAATGCGTCGGCTTGTTAAGCTGGCTGCACCTTATCAATTAATTGCTTGAGAACTATACAAGCTAGGTAAGGATAATGTCTTAAGGAGATGTATGTGGGAAGACGAATTGTCACAATAGAAGCACACTCACGGATAACTGGAGGACATTTCGTTGGGAAATTACAGCTCGCAAGGTGCTTCAAGCAGGACTATGGTGGTTACGTTGTTTGGGGATGCCATAGAGTTTGTTAAAAGGTGCGAAGAGTGTCAGCGATTTGCAATTCCGCAACAAAGGGATAGGATGCCATTCACCCCTCTTATTGTAAGATAACCTTTTGAGAAATGGGGAATTGATTTTGTTGGACCTATTAGTCCAGCTGCGCATCCATCCCCGATATGTGATTCTGGCCACAGACTTATTTACGAAATGGTCAGAGGCTCGAGCCTCTAAGGTAGCTAATGCACGAACAATAGCTAAGTTCTTATATGAACAAATCATTTTGAGATTCGATTGCGCATTAGAATTAGTCAGTGATCGCGGTTCACACTTCATTAATGAGGTGATTGATTATTTACTTGCTGGATTCCTTGTAGTTCACCGGAACTCATCCCCTTATTATCCACAGGCTAATGGTCAAGCAGAAAGTACAAACAAGATTTTGTGTACTATCTTGACAAAAACATTAGAAGCAAGTGGAATGGATTGGGAACATAAGCTAACAGCAGCTTTATGGGCATATCGAACATCGTATAAGGTAGCGATGGGATATACTCTCTTCCGTCTAGCTTATGGTATTGAAGCGGTAATGCCTATGGAGTACCTAGTTCCAAGCCTGAGAATTGCAGTGCAAGAACAATTGATTGAGAATGCATTAGCTGAAAGACTAATTGACTTAGAGAAACTTGATGAAACTCGATTAGTTGCATCACATGGTAAAACATTGGTTTGACAATAACTCGAAACAAAAGGAACTAGAAACAGGAGACCTTGTCGTCATGTATGGTGTAAGAAGCACAAGAAAGAAGAAACTCAAGTATAGTGGATCAGGACCTTTCCGAGTGTCCGAAATCACATCTCAAGAGTCGGTTAGAATTGAAACAATTGAGGGTGTACAAATGGAGGGTTACGTCAATGGGAGCAAGCTTAAAAAATATTTTGGACCATTGACACAAGAGATGCACGTACAAGAGTATCTTTTAAAACAACAGAAGGAGCTCGCAAAAGAAAAAATCAAGCAAGCTCAAGAAGAAGCTAAGGCAAGAGAGGCCAAGGCCAAACAAATACTCTAGAAGAGGATATTGCATGTGAACATGGCTTCACTAATCCTTCTTAATGAGGATGAACTAGACATTGAGCCAGCACGGCTCATGGTGGAAGGCTCTATGAGTAAAAGTCATATGACGAGCATTGCATTAATAGATACAGGATTAAGTCATAATCTAATCTTATATGAGATATGGGTAGCTCTAGACAAACCACATCTTGAGGCCACCAATGCACAAGTACTAAGTGTGCACTTGTCAACTACGAAAGCTGAGGGATTTCTAAGTGTTAATGTTTCCATCAGAAATAATCCCTTGGTTGGGAAAGTGTTTGTTATGCTTGCAATGTAGGCATATGCTCACTTATGGTAGTGCTATGTGTGAACAGGGCTTAACCAAGGGCACTTTTTCCCATGTGGTTTTTCCCCTTGGACATCAAGTGTGAAAGAACACTCTAACATATAATATTTTGTACTTCTATATTATATGGATGTGGCACACATGCAAGGGTTGACTTGCATTTTGTGGATACCACACTTTTGGCTCTCTCTCTCTCTCTCTCTCTCTCTCATTTTCTGTGTGTGAGCTTCTCTACCCTGCACCTAACCCTAATGTGCAGGTTTGTGTGTGTGAGTGTGTGAGTCGAACACCCAACATTTGGTATCAGAGCTGGGAAGAAATCCTGCGAAACTCCGTCGAAATCTGGCGTTCCGTCCGTTGCCTACGTTTTTCCGTCGACGCTGTGTTTTTCCGTCGACGTCCGTCCAAATGCTCCGTTGTCCGGCCGCCTGAAACGGGCGGCACTAGTGGGGAGCCCACCACCTCCGCCCAGCCTCGCGAGCGGCACCGCTTCTGCAGCCGGCGTCCCAGCTGCACCTCCCGTCCGTCAATCGGCGCTTGGGAGCTTCGTCACCTACGTGCCGGCCTGAGCCGTCGACGGCCCACACGTCACCCCTCCCGTTCCGGCCGCTCTCACAAACGCGCCGTTGCGCTTCAGGGTCGGCCTTCGTCGCCGTCGACGGCCACCCGAACCCACCGTCCGTCCTGCACCGATGGTTCCAGGCCTCCCTGCGCCTCAGTCTGCTTCTCGCGTCCCGGCGGGTCCTGCCCGACTCCTGCGCCTCCGTACGCTGTTCGCGTCACTGCTCTTGCCTGGCACCAGTGCCTATCGCCTGAATGGTCCGTCGCCTGCCTCGTCGCCTCTGTCCGCTTCCACTGTTCGAACCCTCCGCCTAGCTCGTCCGCCACTTGCCCAGCGCCCGCCTCTGCCTACGCTTGCCTGGCTAGACACCTGGCCCCTGCCTCGTCACCTGTGTGCACCCGTCTACAGCTCTGCAGATCTCACGACATCTGTAGCTCTGCACGCCTCCGCCAGTTGCCACGCGCATACACCAGCCTGCAGCTCAGTGTGTTCTCCAGCTGCAACGACTTGGCCAACAACGTTGATTCTCCACCTGCAACGACTCTCTTCAACGACTCTTCCGTACTACATCTTCCCGGCTGTGCATCATTGTTGCCCAGGTACCTTTGTTTCAGCAAACAGAAAAAATAAACATTTGGTTTGCAGGCAGATTTTGCCAGGAAGATTTGAAAGCTTGCAGGTGGTACAGGATTCAGGCAAATTTGGGGGATTTCTCAATTTCAGGACAAATTGATAAAATTGGGCATGTTGCTTTGCCTGCAATTTGGGGGTTTTTGAAATTGAGGTCAAAATCAGCAAATTGAACCTCTTACATTTGCAGAAATTTGGGGCTTTTGTGGAAATTGGCAAATTAGATGCACATTGAAGCGATTGGAGTGCATAAAAATTGGGGATTTTTTGATTGGAGCATGTAATTGGGCATTACAGCTGCGATTTGTCGCGTATGTATACACATTGTGTGTAATTGGACAATTTGGTGCAGGTTTACACTTGCTTTGGTTTGCAGGCATACATTTGCACATGACATTTGGTTGCCTGGCAGTGCACATTGGTGCTTGGTTTGCTTGCAGATATATTTTGTTGACATGGCACAGAATGCTATGGTGTGCTCACCCAAGAGGACAAGCTGGATGGATCTAACTACTCTCTCTGGAGTTTCATGATCCGTAATTTGCTGGTAGCCAAAGGGCTTTGGGGCATCGTGTGTGGTGATGACACACGTCCACTTACCATACAGCCAGCCACGCCTCAAAGGGGAGGTGCTCAAAGGGCTCCTGATGTAGATCCTGCTCCCACACAAGAGCAGAAGAGATGGGACTCTAGAGATGCACAGGCCATGTCATTGATAGCCCTTTCAGTGAAAAGGACTATTATTCCGCACATTCGTTCATGCAAGACATCGAAGCTTGCATGGGACACATTGGAAGCAATGTATCAGGTACGCAACGAGGCAAGAGTTGCCTACTTGAAGAGGCAATTGGATCTTCTTTCTATGGATGAGGGTGACTCCATGGCAGATCATCTCACCAAAGTGAAAGATTTGCAGGAACAATTGCTCAACATTGATGAGGTTATCCGAGACAGACAGATGGTCACCAACACTCTTCATTCTTTACCGCCTTCTTACTTGGGCTTTCACACCTCTCTCAACCTCTCAATGAGAGGAGGTGGTGATCCCGTCACTTTTGAAGAGCTCGTGGGTTTACTCTTGCAGGAAGAGCAAACAAGAGCAAACTTATCGAGCAACCGTGGTGGAGAAAAGGCATTTACAGCCAAGGATAAGGGTAAAGCAAAGAGCTTTAAGCATGGGGGACAACAATCTGGCAAGGCTGGTCATGGACAGCCCTCTTCTAGTGGTGAAAAGTCTGACAAAGGGGATGCGAACAAGCCCAAAAAGAAGGGCAAATGTCACTACTGCCATAAGCCTGGACACTACATCAGTGAATGTAGGAAGCAGATTGCAAAAGAGAAAAGGAAAGAAGCAAGCAATGCAGTAGCAGACTCTTCTGATGACAAAGCACATCAATCAGCTAATGTAATCCAGGAAGAGTACACTTTTTTGGTCACATGCACTAGTGACACACCAAGTGCTTCAGACACTGATATGTCTTGCATTGCATCTGACAGACAGAATGCATCATAGTATTTTGATAGTGGTGCTTCGAGCCACATCACTTCATGCAAAGATGTATTTCAGCACTTGGTTTATGCTTCAAATGGCCGCACTGTATCATGTGCAGATCATACCACATATCCAGTAAAGGGAATTGGTAATGTCATACTTATTGCAGCCAATGGTGCCAATATATGTATGAAAAATGTATTGTATGTCCCAGGGATAAAGAAAAATTTGCTCTCTGTCTCAGCCATAAACGACCAAGGTTTAAAGGTTGAATTTGAAGACGGGAAGTGTTTGGTAAACGACCCATCAAAGGGTTATGAAATAGTCACTTCTGGAACACGATACAAAGGCTTGTATAGGCTGGACAGCTATGACAAGTGCACTTATGATGCAAATACAGTGGCTGCCCACACTCTTGCTATGCATGATGCAGAGCTATGGCATGCTCGTTTTGGGCATGTAAATTTTCAGAGTTTGATGCTTTTGCAGAAGCATCATATGGTTGATAATATGCCGCCTCTTGAGTCTACCAAGACATGTATGTGAGGGGTGTATTTTGGGAAAGATGCAACGGAAACCATTCCCCAAAGATGGAGCTGTTAGAGCTGAAAGTAAATTATAGCTCATACATAGTGATGTATGTGGTCCAATGCGGACACCATCCATAGGGGGGCATCTTTACTTCGTGACATTCATTGATGACTACTCCAGGTTTGCTTGGGCTTACCCTTTGAAAGCAAAAGCAGATGTGTTTACACGCTTTCGACACTTTGTAGCAATGGCTGAAAATATGTGTGCATGTAAAGTCCAAACACTCCACTCAGATAGAGGTGGAGAATACATGTCAAATGCATTCAAGGATTATATGCTTCAAAAGGGCATGAAACACCAATGTACTGTGCCTTATACACCGCAGCAGAATGGTGTAGCTGAAAGGAAAAATAGATCTCTCATGGAGATGGCACGATGCATGGTGAAAGCACAAAAGTTGCCTCACAAATTTTGGATGGAAGCTATAATGTGTGCAACTCATGTATTGAACAGGTGTCCAACAAAAGCTTTGAAAACCATAACACCATTTGAGGCTTGGTATAGCCGAAAGCCAACAGTGGATTATATGTGTACATTTGGGTGTTTGGCATATGCACATGTGCCAGAACAACTCCGAACAAAGCTAGATGACAAAGCAATTAAATGCATTTTTGTGGGCTACAGCAATGAAAGCAAAGGATACCGTCTTTATAAGCCAACTACATGAAGGATTTTTGTCAGTAGAGATGTGGTATTTGCTGAAAATTCTGAACAGCCCATCTAGAGCTTGTATAAAAGCAATGATATAGGCATACAGGACATGTTTGATGGACTTTTACCCATTGCAATTAGGGGGGATTCAGATCAGCCAACCCCTACACAAGAAAATCCACATGTAGAACATGTGGACCAGCCAGCCATTCAGCCCCCTTCTGTGGAAGAAGTGGAAGATCTTGTCAGGGAAGAGCAAACAGCCATAGACACAGCCAAGTCAGTGCCAAGATGGTTGTTGCTGAAAACTTTGCAAGAAAGCAAACTTGCAGCTCCACTCACAGGTAGAACAAGGGCTAGTTCCAGCCATGCTTTGAATGTACATCGTGGGGAGTCTGCATTCGCAATGGGTGGTCTCTTTGATTCAGAAGAGCCTTCTTCTTATGCAGAAGCACATGAGAATGAGCATTGGTTGCAAGCTATGCAAGCTGAAATTTCTTCTATCATGAAGAACATGGGATCTTGTGGAATTGCCTAAAGGCAAGCATGTAATTGGAACAAAGTGGGTGTACAAAGTCAATAGAAAGTCTGATGGTACTATTGACAGGTGCAAAGCAAGACTTGTGGCTAAAGGCTACTCCGAGAAAAGACAATAGATTATGAAGAGACTTTTGCTCCTACTTCGAGAATGACCACAATAAGGTCTGTGATTGCATTGGCTGCACATAAAGGATGGAAAGTGCATCAATTGGACATCAAAACTGCATTCTTAAATGGGGATTTACAGGAGGAAGTATATGTAAATCAGCCCATTGGTTTTGTAGTTCCTGGTGAGGAACATAAAGTATGCAGGTTGCACAAAGCATTGTATGGGTTAAAGCAAGCTTCAAGAGCTTGGTATGATAAGATACATGCTCATCTAACCAGCCAAGGTTATGAGAATAGTCCAGCTGAAAGCACATTGTATGTGAAGAAAACCGATGCCGATATTCTCATAGTCATCTTGTATGTAGATGACATGCTCATTACAGGTACAAGCAAAGCACAAATTTCAGATTTCAAAGCTGATTTGAAAGCTGAATTTGATATGTCAGATTTGGGGCCTTTACACTACTATCTCGGCATACAGTTTATGCATACAGATGATGGCATTGTTATGCAGCAAACTAAGTACATAAAAAGTTTGCTAAAAAGGTTTCACATCGATGAATGTAAGCCCATTTCTACTCCGGTAGAACCAAGTGTACGGCTTACTATGCATGATATTGGAGAGCCTTTTGAGGCCGGCATTTACAGCCAGGCAGTGGGATGTCTCATTTACTTGTGTAACACGAGGCCAGACATATCTTTTGGAGTGTCTTTGTTGAGCAAATTCATGCACAGCCCAGGCACAAAGCATTGGCAAGCAGTCAAACGCATCTTTCGTTATCTTAAGGGTACCCTGGATCTTGGTTTGTTCTATCCCAGGGGGGGGCAGCTTGCAGCTTTATGCATACAGTGATTCAGATTGGGCTGGTGATTATGATACCAGGCAATCCACCAGTGGGAATTGTTTTTTTCTTGGCAGTTCATGCATATCTTGGTTGAGTAAAAAGCAACCCACTGTTGCTACATCTACTTGTGAGGCTGAGTACAGGGCAGTCTTTACAGCTACAGTAGATTGTGTATGGTTGAGGAGACTATTGGCTGATCTTTGTGAGTGTCAGCAGACGCCCACCACCATTCTCACTGATAGCCAGAGTGCTATGGCCGTGGCACGAAATCCAGTATTTCATGCACGTACCAAGCACATAGAGATTCATTATCACTATGTCAGAGAGAGGCTACATGCAGGGGAGATCAGTTTATCTTATTGCCCTACACAGGATAATGTTGCAGATCTATTCACAAAGGCTTTACCTCGAGAAAAGTTTGAAGCTTTCCGCAAAGCTTTGGGCTTACTCTCATACAGAGAGTGATCTGCTACCTTGTACAGGTTCACACTTCCACTACAGGGGGGATTTGTAGGCATATGCTCACTTATGGTAGTGCTATGTGTGAACAGGGCTTAACCAAGGGCACTTTTTCCCATGTGGTTTTTCCCCTTGGACATTAAGTGTGAAAGGACACTTAACATATAATATTTTGTACTTCTATATTATATGGATGTGGCACACATGCAAGGGTTGACTTGCATTTTGTGGATACCACACTTTTGGCTCTCTCTCTCTCTCTCTCTCTCTCTCTCTCTCTCATTTTCTGTGTGTGAGCTTCTCTACCTTGCACCTAACCCTAATGTGCAGGTTTGTGTGTGTGAGTGTGTGAGTCCAACACCCAACATAAGATCTATGGAGGAAGAAAATGATCTTGGGACGATCTTGGATTTGCGCCAGTAATTGTAATATCCAATGGGAAAAGAGAACGACACAACTGAACAAGGGTAAAATGTCATTTTCGTGTCCTTATGTATGGAGCGCAATAAACAAAGGGAAGCATGCTATGATTGAGGATATGGAAACACCAAGGACGGTAACAGTAGCTCACGTACCAGAGAAGGCATCAACTCCACAATCCATATGCAAAAAACAGTCAAAGTCTCCAAGTACTCAGCAGTCGGTGCCTAAGGATTAACTTGGAAACCAGCTATACAATGATACGAAGGGAGTAATTAAGGAATCAGAGAAAAAAGTTCAAAAATCAGACAAGGGACAGAGATGGCCTTCAAAGGTTAGCTGGTAGTATTCCAACCAAACCGCACTCCATAAGGTACTTGTAAGCAATGGGGTTCGAAAGGAATTGCTAGTGACACAAGGCTATTACCAAGGCAATATAACAATATGAGTGTCCAAATTCCACCGAAAAAGCCCATCGTTGCAAATATCTTCAGAAACAAAGAAAAGGACAGTAAGTGCAACCAAAGCCAAATCCCGGCTAAAACAAATGCTAGGAATGCACAAACATTGGTGTGGGAAAAGAAGCCAATTCAACTGGATGAACTAAAGAAACAAACCTGCTACTTGTACCCACCACAATAGAGGAGCTGGGCAATGTTATTGAGAAGAAGAAGGACAAGGTGCAACAAGTGGACACAGATACAAATCCCAATCACCAGGATTCAGTAGCACTCTTTAGTTTGATGGAGGGAAAGATCAAGCACTCTCAACACACGGAGTTAAAACGATTGCAACAACAAATACTCAGAATTGCTAAAGTACCACCTTGGTAGGCTAGACAGTCAGATCCTCAAGTCAGATCCTCAAGTTATGTAGGAGGGAGAAGATTTGGACAGGGTCATTTTGATCTAGAGAGTAGTCTCTAAACCTATCACCCTAGATGCACTGCTCGTATTTGTGCAAGGACGGTTCCTTAGTCATAAATGCTACACTGGGAGACCTTTTACCTATGGAGGCTCTTTTTTGGAGACAATTTGGAGATCCAACGAGGAGAGACACATCTCCATGTTCTGGTTCCTCCAGCACTGTAGACACCCCCCCCCCTCCCCCCCCTCCTCCTTTCCCTCACATTCAAGCTTGAAGCTCCATAGTTTGTAAGTGTTTAAAAAAAAAATCGTATTTTATCGTACGTTATCTGAAAATTTCATATCGTACCAAAAATTCCCGTACGGTTGATACCGTACGGTATCATATTTTCGTACCGTGACAACTATGTTTCCATGGCAATAAACAAATGGGAGTACAAAGGTATCCATTACTCAAAAATGAATACAAGGTAAAAACGGGTTGAAATGAAAAATGATCATTCACTTTATCCAACCAACTTTTTAATGCATGATTGAGTGTTTGAGCATGAAAGGAAGTATCAACCTTGCACACACTCTACACAAACTGGTTCACGTCGTGAAGTGGTTCACGTCGTGAATTGGTTCAAAATGGTTTACGCTGTGAACTCGTTTCAAATAGTTCACGTCGTGGAACAATCCAAACAGTTCACGCCGTGAACCGGTTCTCAATGGTTCACGCCGTGAAATGGTCACTTTTTTTTCGGCCAATCATGGGAGGCCACGTGGCATACTTCATTAAGGTAGCTGCCCAGTCTGACGGCCGCGCCATAAAATCAAATTTCTTTTTCTTTTCATGCATTCTCCGTCGACATTCTCCATCGTGTGTGCGGTCCCCGAGCCCAATCAAAAGAAGGTGGACATCATTGGAGTTCCAAGAGGCAAAGCAAAGGGATTCACATGTCTTCTACAACTTTCCTTTATTCTTGCCAGCAACATTTACAGATATAGGAGAGCAAAGGAAGCGATTTCTCACTTGGATACATGCATTGTGCCGCATTTTGGACCCGATTTTTGAAATTGATTGTGGTTCTCATAGATCAACCCAAAGAAAGATATGATGGATATGATGCTGATCAGCTACAATTCTACATGAATCAAGGACCTAGTGAACCAAGTGACTATCTCGCCTGTAAGGTGGGGAGCTGCTATGTGGACTTTATCTGGCAGATTTGTCAGCTTAGCCAAAGGATATGCATTAAACTGATGAATAAATTATTGACAGCTCAATGATCACACTTATCGTCATACTTACTAAAGTTTGGCCCAGTGTTGCATAGAAACGCGTTTCGTACAGGTTTGAAACGTACGAAATGTTTCGTCCTGTAGTACGAAACACGTTTTTTTATTCATCATGAATATTTTAATACCCTACAGCTCGTCGCATCGAATCATTTCGTACCTTTTCTGTGCGCGTTTCCCAGTGGCGGCCGCCCGTACTTTTTTGCCGTTTTGTGTGCCAGCTTGCCATCGAATCAACGCCCGTGTCAGCTCGCTTGCTCCTTGGTGTCCTTGGGCCTTGTGGAGGTCTGCAAAAGGGGTAATGTCATGTTTTTGCTTTATGTTGGTTTTCTCTGCACAACTCACAAAGCAGCACGTTTTTTCTCTTCCATCAATATTTATGGCATATCTTCCTCCCCTTGCTCTATTGAGGCCTAAGGCTATCTACCTTCTCTTCCCCTTGCTCTATTGTTGGCCAAGATGACAGTTAAAATCATGAATCATAAAATGAGATTACTTTATGTTATGTGTCGCACTTGCAGGGCCAACAATATGCATTAAGCCCCGCCTTGTAGGATGCCTCGAACATGTGATTCTCTTTGGAACAATGTCACCTTTGGGTCTAAATATGGTGGCTCGGGCTCCGGAAAGTGGAAATGCAACTTTTGTGTTGATAAGCACCATGGCGGTGTCACCTGCAGGTTGAAGGCACATTTATCACAAACAAAGGGTTTTGGCATCGGACCATGTAGGCATGTGCCACAAGAAATGTATGTTAGCCTAAAGGCTTGGAAGGCCATGCAGCTAGGTATACCCCTCGTGATTTGTGATCTCATCATATCTTACATGTATTTTGTTTTTATTGAAATGAATTCAATGTGGGCTCTTATAAGTTATGTCAACAGTTTTTTCTTTTGTTTATTTCAAGTTAAAAATATATATGCTTTTTCTATTTTGTATGAAACCTTTTTGTACTGGTTTCTTACCTTTTATGAAACGTTTCAAAACGTATGAAACCCGTTTCATACCTGCTGTTTTAGAAACGCCTGGCAACACTGGTTTGGCCGAGTCCAGATGATGGTCGTCGATGTTGTGGAAGTCTGGATGGTGCCACCTATGGGCAGAGAGAATGAAGAGAGGGTATGTCGGAACTGCAGATGCATGGCCTCCCTTTCCCGCTTGTGTTCGAGTAACATTCGCTTGTGAACGAGCTGTCGGTGGTGCTCCCAAGCTACGAGGTCAGCGTGACGCCGGTCTTCCTCATAATCCCGTCTTTCAGCTCTCTCTCTCTCTCTCTCTATCTGCATTCGACTTCAATAGCCTTATCTGTCATCATTTGGCCATTTATATGGTTTTCCCTAGTTTTTCGTGCCCAAATGTGGCTAGTTTCTCGTGCTTGAATGTGGCTAGTCTCTCGTGCTTGAATGTGGCCAGTTTCTTGCGCCCAAATGTGGCCAGTGTGTGGAACGGAGTGTTTTGGGTCCTAGTTCCATGCTTTCCGATGTGCCAGTTTCGTGTCCAGAAATGCTAGTGATGTACATGTTCCATGACCAGGAGATTTGTCCATAAATCAAGTGCACATGCACATATGTTTTCATGCCTTACATTGATTTCACGTGACCTCTATTCATGTGTTTGCTTGCTATGAATGTCTAGTTCACAGGCGTGGAACACCTACCCGTGAACCATGCGAGTGGCCTGTATTTTGACGTGTTTTGTGACTTGTGAACAGGTGGTAAGTATGCTCGAAACTTTTGTTTATTATATTTGAATTTCTTTGTAGTGTTATAACCTTGGTAGGTTCACAATGGGAGTAAGTCAGTGGGCATTTAATAAAATATGAATTTCTTTGTAGTGTTATAACCTTGGCAAGTTCACATTGGGAGTAAGTGAGTGGGCATTTAATAAAATATGCCCGGGGCTGGGCACTGCCTGGGGAAGGCTTTTCACCTATACGTGGGCCATCCACATGTGGGAAGGTTGGTGGAAAACACTTAATGTAAGCACGCACGAGGGTATTCTTTGAAAGGGAGGAGGTGATTGAAGGAAGCGTTGGTTTTTGGCTGCCGGTTCTCTTTTGGCAGGTTGACCCCTACAGGATGCTTGTCAGCTGATGGTCTTGGCTACAATTCATTGGTCGGCTGAATCACCTTTTGTGCTGGTTGCTTCCCTACACGTGCTGCTGCACATGCTGCTGCTGGTCGTTGCTCTACACGTGATGCTGCTGGTTGTTTCTCTACTCGGGCTGCTGGTCTGTTACACGTTTTGCTACAGGGTGCTGGCCGGCTGGTCATTCCTGGTCAGGCAGCTGTGTTCGTTTGTTTACTACTGGATATTCAACATCGCTTTTACTACAGGCAGCCGAGCTGGTCGTTATGCTACGGGTTGGACAACATCGACATCTTTCAATGAGTTTTCTCCCACTGAGAGTGTCGAGTCCAGGCGTAAGTACGGGCACGCTAGCATCGCGGGTGGACCCGGAAAACTCGTATCGTGACTGTTACTCCAGTGAAGGGCGGGGAGATTTCTTGAGGGACATCAACTACGAAGGGGACTCTTCTCCGACCACTCGTTTGGTATCTGTATGCATGCATGGTGCATTTATGGAAAATCTGGCTTAAAAGCTCGTGGAACATTGTACCAATAAAATACTCCAATAATATACTTGGTATTGAGAGGGGGTGGGGGGGTCGGGCCGGGATTCCGGCCCCAGCATGGTGTTATAGAGTAGCTTTCTATTTTCAGTTTCGTTTATTGTATTGAGCTGTCATAAGGATCTTAAGAGTTGAAGTGTTGCCAAACCATGATACGGTGTACATTGAGGGTGTATTACATTGGTATCAGAGCACGGTTGTTTTCCTCTCCTCAGTAGGCAAACGATCTTGTGGGCTTGGACACTGTTGATAGCACACTTGACACTAAGGACAGCCAAGCAAGATGTAGAGGTGCCCAACTCTAGAGGGTATTCAAGTGCTACACATGCCTTGGATGCATCTCGTGGCCAATATGTGGCAAACCCTCGTGACTTGAATGTGGTTTTGGTGGGATAGTCATCCCATGGCAAGGAAAAGGTATATGAAGAGGAGCCCGATGCATTGGGGCTGAATTGGATCATGTGAAGAAGCAGTTGTTGCAGGCAAGAGAAGAGGAGTTGAAGCTTCTTCATGAGAACCCGCAGGTTCAAAAGCTCATTGAAGCCACCAAAGCTGAATCCATGATGGCCAGGGAGTTGGGTGTGAAGCCAAGGGAGTTGGGCCTTACTTATCTTATAGGCAATGGAGGGTGAAGCGGGGCTTCTAAAGTTCAAAAAGCCTCCTGGCCATAGTTGTTACGAGGTGTGCCTCTAACCATTAGAGGCATTCGAGGCGTACAAGCCTTCCAAGACATTCGAGGCTTTGTTCGAGGCGTTTGGGCATAGTTGATTTCTTTTTTTGGACCATTTCTGGTTTTGCTGGTTTCTACCCGTTTTCGTCCGTTTGAGTCTCTAGACGGGGGCTATAAGGGCCCCTCTAAGCTCTCAAGACTCACACACTCTCTCTCTCTCTCGAGTCTCTACCTCTCTCATACACACTCTCTCTCCCTTAAGGCTTAAACATTGCTCAAGGCATCCCCTCTCACACACACACTCTCTCACACTCTCTCACACTTACTCTCTCCCCCTCTCATACACACCCAGGTGATACCCTCTGTCTCTCTCTCTCTCTAATAATCTATCTATCTATCACTATCTATATATATATCTATCACTATATGTATATAATATAATATAATATACAGATGCCTCTAACACGCCTCTAACGTCTCTAAAAAATACGAGTCTTTCGAGGTGAGTGCCATACCCGCCTCGTACCAAACAACTCTGACGCCTCTAACAACCTTGGTCCTGGCATAGAGCCAGGTGGTGCCATTTCTCGTCGGATTGACTTCTCCACATGCTTCTTCACCACTTAATGCAAGGGGACTCCAGGGGAGAAAGACATGCTTATGCCAAAGAGGGTGGACAGCCAGGTGGTTATGCACATGCAGGACATAGTACTTTGCCTATAGAATTGGCTCATACATGGCCTGAAATTTTCGTGATATACTAGTGATAAATATGATGAAAGTGGAGGACAGTTCTGTTAGTTCTGCCTTGCACTGATCTTAGTTATGTGGATGTCACCAGCCTGGACATTTCCCAGTCTAAAAGGGATCTGGTGGACTCCAGGATGTTTAAATATTTGGAAAGTACAAGCTTTGGGAATGGGGGATTATCCTAGAATACAAAGGACCACACTCCTGAAATTTAGGAGAGTTGCTATTTTTTGCCCGACTCCGATGGAAATTATGTTCGCGTCATTACATCTGGAATTGAGCAGATACCAAGAGTTGGCAAAGTGCCTATGACAGAATGTCTACCAGTTGGGATATTTTTAGAGATAAAGTTTATAGGACCCATCTCTTAGATTGGAACATGTGGCAAGAAAGTGGACCAAAGTGAGACAAGTGGCCTGACACTTGTTAGAAAGTGGATCAAAGTGAGACAAGTGGCCTCACACTTGTCACTTCAGCTATTGTGTGGCTCTCCACTTGTCACTGTAGCCTTCTCTTGCCATTTTAGCTCATGGGAGGCCCAAATCTATAAATTGGAGCCCTCTCTCTTCATTAATAGAGGCTCTCTTGTTGCACACTAGCCTCTACCACCATTGAAGGCTTTCCTCATGATGGCTACTCTCTTTCTCTCTCTCTTGAAGGCTGCCCATGAAGAATACCTGCTGTTGGGGACTGTTTTGGAGGCTTCCATCGCGAAGAAATACTGAAGGCAAGGGTATTTAATCATTTATTATGATTTCTAGCCATTGTACTTGTTGCACCAGCATTTGTACTTGCTGTACATGCTGTACCAGCCATCGTACCGGCTGTACCAGTTATTGTACTTGCTGTACCAGCCGGTACGGTGGCTCTCCACTTGTCACTGTAGCCTTCTCTTGCCATTTTAGCTCATGGGAGGCCCAAATCTATAAATTGGAGCCCTCTCTCTTCATTAATAGAGGCTCTCTTGTTGCACACTAGCCTCTACCACCGTTGAAGGCTTCCCTCATGAAGGCTACTCTCTCTCTCTCTCTCTCTCTTGGAGGCTGCCCATGAAGAATACCGGCTGTTGGGGACTGTTTTGGAGGCTTCCATCGCGAAGAAATACTGAAGGCAAGGGTATTTAATCATTTATTATGATTTCTAGCCATTGTACTTGTTGCACCAACATTTGTACTTGCTGTACATGTACTAGCCATTGTACCTGCTGTTGCTGTGCCCTTTCTATTGCATGAAGACCCGTGGTTTTTGGGGAAGAATCAGTACCCACACGGAGGTATATGGATTATGTTGTTGGCTCGGCATTTCTACAGCCTATGTTCCGGCTCAAGATCCTTGTGTTGGGCTGTGTTATAGCATTTGTATAGCCCTAGTCCCCTGGGCACCCGCCGCGAGTTTCATGTCTCATGGAACATTCAGGGTTTAGGAGGACCATAGTGCTTTCAGAGGCGCGGGGTTCTCAGAGAGGAGCTTCTCAGAGCCATAGTTGGTGGGCCCATTGACATTCTCCTCCAAGAGCATCATCGTGTGGGAATATCCATCAGGACAGGAGTCGCACCTTTTCATCCCATCCTCTTGGTCCTTCCGAGACCCAAGTTGGGATATGCATTTCCGTCAGGCGAGCAACTCTTACTTGTAGTCGATTCCGGCACCATTGTCGCTGGGAGAGTTCAGTGGGTGATCATCATGATTGGAGAGGACAGGGTGGGCTTTTTGAACATTTATGCGCCGAATGCCACAGCTTGCAAACCCACTTTCTGGAGTACGGTTCGGCAGTCTCTCCCACAGATGGATTTTCGGTGTATGAGTGGTGACTTCAACATGTTAGAGTCGACAGAGGATAGACTTGGTGGTGTGTGGTGGCATGGCTATCGTTTGAGGCACGGAGTGCTTGGCTTGGGAGGAGTTGATTTTGTCTTCGAGGGGGCAGCATTTACTGGAGTTCGAACACAGCCCTGGGAGTCTGAGCTTTTCACGATGCGATAGGAGTAGTACAGGCCCTAACCTTTCTAGAGTAGACTGGTTTTATGTAGATGAGTGGGCTTGTGGACGAGGTAGCATGATTGGTATACTGGTACGCACTACTTTCTCTGATCATGCACCCGTCATTCTTGGAGGACCTGTGGAGGCAAGACAGACTTTTGAGCACTTGGATCCCAAATAGCCTCATTCTGGATCTCGAGGAGGATATTTCACATTGGATTTAGGAGAGCCTTGATTTTCACACTGGTTTAGGCATAGGAGCTTTGGACGTAGGCCTTGGTTTCATGTAGATGAGTGGGGTTGTGGACAAAGTGGCATGATTTTTTGGCAAGCACTACTTTCTCCGATCATGCACCCGTCATTCTTGGAGGACCTATGGAGGCAGGCCCAGACTCTTGAGCACTTGGATCCCAAATAGCCTCATTCAGGATCTTGAGGAGGAGATTTTTCATTGGTTCAGCAAGGTAGAGGAGATTTGGGAGAGCCAGGATTTTCACACTAGTTCAGCTGCAGGAGCTTTGGACGCAGGCCTTGGAGAGATCAACAGGTTATTACAGGAGGTGGCATAGAGCAGATTGGCTAGCTTCCGAGAGGAGGAGAAGAGCATCTATCGGAGCCTAGCCTCCTTGCAGCGGCTTCAGGAGAGCACCCATGATAGCCCGTGGACTGAGGCCGTGTTGGCTGCAGCTTGCACAGAGCTTATTTCCATGGAGGAGCAGAGAGTGGAGTACAGATACCATGCTAGAGCCTGGGTCACTGGAGATTTTTGAGATATTTGGCCCACACAGGCAGAGGGATGGTATCTACAGGTTGTGAGGCTAGGATGGATCCATAACTGTGGGAACACACCCCCCCCCCCCCCCCCCCCCCCCCGGCGGCAAATCTGTTGCAATAGCTCGCGGGGGGGGGGGGGGGGGGGGGGGGGGGGGGGGGCTCCCCCCACAGGTGCGAGCTGTTGCCACAGATTTCTTCTGTTCTCTTCTTGACCCATGTGTTTCATAGGAGGCGTTTCTGGATTCTTGGCAATGAAACGGCTTAATTAAACGTTTTTCGCCACATTGTGTCAACTGACCAATTTCTTTAGCTTCTTGAGCAATGAGTTATGATGGCAGTGACCAGTTTTTCAGCTCCTTAAGAAGTACTAGTTATTCATGCATGGGACACATTGCAAGATTGATTACATCTGTTATTTAGTTTGGTGCTTCCCTTCATGACCAATTTAACATTTGGAGCATAAATATAGGGTGTTTATTATGTGTTTTAAAGAAACACAATTCATAAAGGGAATAACCATTTTTCACCTCTTAAGTGCTAGTTATCCATGCACCATCCAAAGCGATGCAACTGCCCAACCAGTTACTGCGCGTGTCTTGTTGTGGAAAGTGGGTTATATACATGTTCTCTTTAGTGCTAGCCTTCATCCTGAGTGAGTCTGCCCTCCACCTCAGGAAAAGTGATAGAAACTTTGTTTGATGGTTTATCTATGAAGATTTGTCTGCTACGCTGACAACTCCTTTATGCACGACCTGCACCTACTCTTGGGCACGGATGACGTGAATGGGGATGCCACAGGCTATATAGCATGATGGAGTTGATTATTCGAAGCTTGTTCAGTAGGCTCTGATGGAGTCAAGCTCACACTTTGTTTTTTGTTAAATTTGGGTTGAACTTTACATAAGTATATGTCCATGCACAATGTAGATTTCATCCATTTGGCTTGTGTTCTGCCTCTTAACGAGCATAGAGTATTCTAGTGTGATTCAGCTTAAAAACCTTCCACATCACCTTGTCTTGCTCGTTCGACTGTGGGTCATGCCTTTTTCTGTGCAAGCTCTAAAAAAACTAAGTCCTATGCATGTAGATTTGTGATGACAGAATTCTTTAATAGGAGCGATCTATAAATTCTGTTGGGCATACTTTTTCACACCTTCCTAGCACCCTTGATTCCTGTAAAGCCGTGGAAAGCAGCAGTTAAATGTGATGGTGGTTGCAATGTATTCATTGGCAATGCTGAAGATAGCAGCATGTACATCCTGCCATGTTTGAGCAAAATAAAATGGTTAATTGAGGCGATTATCATGTATGCTCTTGCCTGAAGATGTATTTGTGTGTACTGGAGAGATACTTGTGCACCTACTGTGTGCAAAATAGTCTTGGTTGTGGACTGATTTCTCTCTACTTGTATTGCTGTTAAATCCAGGTGTTGGAATTTCTAGCAGTAAAGCGCATTCTGACAGCTGAGCAGATAAATTCAGAGCCTCTTTGTTATGGAGCTGAAAGGTTAGTAATTTGACATACCATATCAAATTCTGATTGACGTGTTGAACATGAAACTGACAATCTTCATGTTGTTGGGGTTAGAGCTTAGAGTAGCTGTGATGTTTCAAACTCTTGTGTCTGTTTGGACAGTGTTAGAGATACGATCTTTCAGCTTTGTCGACACGCTGATACCGAGGTACTTTGAACTTCTCTATTGTTCTCAAGGGCAGTGCACGTCCAAAACCCATGCACACTGAGGCTGTCTGGGATGCCTGTTGATAGTTTTGTTGTAATTCCAGGTTCAACAAATAGCACGCCGATTCAGAGTGAATTGGCTGAATCGGAATTCTTCTCGTAAGCCATACAGAGGAGGACAAGGGCTCTCTTCAGAGCATCCAAATCGGCGGCTTTTTTTCCCAGCCAGAATGATGATTCTGGAGCTGATGGTACATCCTTTTAAATGGCTTTATTCGGGAAGCATATGATTGGGTGGGGTGGTGGAAGTAGGGTGTCAAAGATTGTGCTTTTGGGCTGATCATGTATGAATGGCTCAGGTGATACTTGCTTCAAGATTTCTACAGCAACTCCACATGATGAGGTTACAAGGAAACGCAAAAGGCCTAGTAGGTGGGATCAACCATCGCAGGAGGTGCTGGATACTACCTTAGCAGGTGGCCTTCCACAAAGCTTTTGGCCCTTCAATGCAAGCAATCTTTTACTTGGTAACAGTCAACAGAGTGGCGTCCCAGGTCACACTCTGCGGCAAACTGAAAGCGCCTTATCTGATGAACTTGGGACAATGCATCCTGGCCCGCCTTCCTTTCCTGCCATTGATCTCCAGCATCATGCTGTTGTGGTACACACAGGAACACACCTACCTGGTGTGGTGAGCGGAATTCCGGTAGAGCAGTTCAGGGCAGGGTCATCCACGGGGTTCATCTCACAACAGGGTTCTGTTTGTGTTGGCATTCCTGTGGCACAGTTTCATGGGGCTCGTTCCCCTGCGTCAGACTTTTCTCAATTTCCCCAAATGTTTGCTTCCTCCCATCAAATGAACCACACTGATGATCGACAGGCCATGCCCTCGAGCTCAAGAGTATTGAAACTGCAACAGCGTAAGCTGCCTGAAAATGAGGTTGAACCACCTGATCAAGCCAGTGAAGAGCCCAACGTTGCATTTGGCATTTCCCCCTCCCAGTTTTTTCAACAGTTACATGGGCTGTTTGGTTCAGCGTTTCATCCCTGGCAGTTGCAAGTGCTTATGGCTCCTCATGCCTGGGGCCCTTATCTTTCAGGAGATGCAAGGATCAGGGTTATAGGCTCTCTGAATGAATCTGGCCCAGTGTGTTGGTCATCTGAGTTTAATGGATTGGATGAAAGTGTTGCTTTGACAGCAGAGCCAGGTGGAGCACTAGGCTACGAGCTAGAGCCTGAGCCACCTGTCCCAGGTTTATCTCCTTCTCCTCCTCCCCCTGCTATTGCCCTCTCTTCTTCTCTTTCAGCTCAACCTTCAAAACCTGTTGGTGTTCGGCAGTACATGGGCAATGAACACCTAGGGAGAGGCAATATACCTCATCAGCAAGGCAGTTCTGGTTCATGGAAACCATATAGGTGGAATTCTCCCAGGTGGTCAAAATTACGTGGACACAAGCACAGGAACTTTGGATACAGGAGGGACTTTGGCTATTTCCAAAGGTATAACCGACAGAGCTTTCCAAGGCAGGGGCACTCCACACGTCCCCACAGTAATTGGGAGGATGCCTCTCATTGGCAACATTCAGATAGAAATTGGGCTTGTTCCAATTCTCATGTTGTAGATCCTGAGTTTACAGACGCTGATGGGGAACCTTATGGAGTCCACAATGAGTCATTTGAAGATACAGGGAATCCCCCTAGTGCCATGCCCCTGGAAAGACCATGGGGATATGGCCAGGAAGAGTACTCTACTTTGTATGTTGGTAATTATTCAAATACTCCTAGGGATTTCCGTCTGAAAAGGGGTGTAGATGCAAGAAACTCTAGGAGTGTGGACAGTTAGTGAAACTAATCACGTGTTGTTTTTTTTAATGGCTCGTTGGGCATCCACCTCCTCATTTGGCTTTCATTTGTACATGGATCTTGTGGCCTTGGTGGAGTTTCCCTGCAAGCCACTATGCATTTTTTGTCAAATTAGTTTCTCTGCTAACTCTGAGACAGTGGAAGCGTTGTAAAATGAAGTTCATTATTCAAGCAGAACAAAGTTGAGCAGAGTTTGTCTGTGGCCGGGGAATCGTACTAGTTCACAACAGCAGGGCAAAGCTCTGAAAGGTAGGTCTGTTTATTCTGTTATATTCTTGTCCAATTTTGTTTGTCACATCCAACATGATTAACCGTGGGCTAGCATAGGGGAGAGGCTCTTTGTATGCAAAAGACTACTTTGATTATATACAAGGGCTTAAATTATCATGCTCAGTCATCTAGCAGCTCGCTGAGCTGTCTTAGAAATCTATTTTGTTTAGGACCTTTCAATTGTTGTTGTTTTAGAGAAATAATACCCTTCTTATGCCAAACACGGTGGTGTGATTATTTTCTGTACTCACCAGTATGATTAATATATGCAGGAGGACCTAAGCTTTTCGCCAAAACTAACAAATACTATGTTAGTATTTCGTGTATCAATATTTGTCTGACTTTATTTTTTAACACTATATTATAGAATCTAATTATTAACATAGCCAATAATATTGTGGGGGCAAGAGGCACATGGTGACATTTTGGGCAACTTTTCACCTGAAGCGAGCCCATACAGAGGCAGAACAAATGCCGATTAGATGGGAAATTGGGCTCATGCTTGATGGTTTTATCACTCTTGGTGGTATTTCTGAGGGACTGAAGAAGCTTGTTGATGGAAAGGCAACATATACACTTGGTATATCTTCAGAGATTCTTAAATGGCTAGGTAAGGAAGCACCTGTTTGCATTTGTGATCTGTTTAATAGTGCATGTTTCACCAAACAGTTGGGTCAAACCCATCTGCTGAGAAGGTGACAAAAATCAGCTCACAAACTACAGGACCGTTATGGCCATGGAAAAACTTTTTAGCAGACTACTGTGCAATAAAAAACTCTGCAAATGGGATGAACGCATGGGAAAAAGAGGATGCAGACAAGCAGGTATCAGGCCTCGCTTAGGGCAACAGATCATCTTGTTACAATTTTAGTGCTCGTGGAAGTCAAACGGCAAGGCGGCGTTTCGGTGTTTCGTAGACTTCAAAAAGGCCTTTGATATTGTCCTGCAAAAGCTTATGGACCACACTGTATTTGGAAGTTATGCATTGAACTCCTATATGGGAATACATACCTCATGGTTTTTTTTAGTGTTGAGTCTCTGTTCCTAAAATTTTTGAAGTCACTCCATTCTATGAATATTTATTTTGGCCACCAAGATTTGTGCCCTGTTTCAGCTGCATCGGATGGAAATGGCTTTAACTGGTTGGTTCATACCATTGGTACACACTTGGCTGATCCATCTCACTGGTTGGATTTTATCTTGTGGACAGATAGGATCTAAAGGATGAGTAATGTGCATGATAGAAGAAATTGTGTGCTAAATTGGCTGCAGATCAAAAATTGGTTGCATATCTTCACTATGCAAACTTGCATGAAAAGAGAGGTTGGCACATTGGCTTATATGAAGATCAAATTCTTTAGCCTATGTTCAATCCATTCACTGGGTAGTTGCATAGCTATTGTTTACCTGATTGACAGTTTTGATGAATTCTCTGGTACAGGTTCTTTGATCTCTCTCTCTCTCTCTACATACTGGCGCCTACTGTTAGCCACTTAAGCTGCGGACAATACTTTTGACACATGAAGCATATGTAGGTAGTTTCTTTTTCTGTCTTCCAAATTTTCCCATAAATCAGTATCTCATAGAGCTGTTGAATTACTTTTTGGTCTCATAGAGCTGTTGAATTACTTTTTGGTCTCATAGACCTTAGGGTCTTTTGACAACATTAATATTAATTTTCTTAAATTCTTTCTGGTGCATGCGCATGTGTGTGTGTGTGTGTGAGAGAGAGAGAGAGAGAGAGAGCCTATGCTGTTGAGTTGACCGTCATGTAATGCTTAGCTAGAGATAGAGAATTCCCAATTGAACTATTGGTGCACGCACTTGGTTGATCCATGTCATTGGGTAGCGAATATACGCCAACACATGAAGGATGAATGATACGAATGCCAAAAAAAAATGTGTTTTCATTTGCAGTCATGGTAGCTGCAGCAAGCTGCAGAGGCATGTGAAAAAATTGGCTGCAGATGTTTTCCAGAAAAAAAATGGGTTCAGCCCGTTCAAAAAATATCAAATGTTTTTGTATGAAATAGCAAAACTTTAGCTTATGTTCAGTCCATTCACTGGATAGTTGCATAGTTGATGCTCCCTTGTTGGCAGGTTTGATGAATTTTCTGGTATAGGTTATTTGATCTCTCTCTCTCTCTCTCTCTCTCTCTGTCTCTCTCTCTCTCTCTCTTTTTTTCTTCGTGAAATGGTGTTTTATATTATATGTAAAAATGTACATTAGCCACATGGCTCACACAAAACCTATGGCCCCAAAAAAACCCCCCACAAAAGATCCTCTAAAGGATCATGACCATGCAAACCTGTACACTAATAAGAAAGCCTCCTAGCCAAATAAGCATCCCAGATAAAAGCATCAAAGATGAGCTAGCCGAGCCGCCGTAGACTATAACGAAATAACATCTGCATCCAGTAGCTGAGCTGAGAGAAGAGAAGAAAACTGCCAAAGTAGCAAACCGCGGATACGTAGAATGTGCCCATGTATTCCAGACAAGGAATCAAAGATGAACCCATTCCGTGTAGTCCAAATATGCCAAAGTCCTGTCCATCTAAGGAAATGGAATATCACAAGGTGACTGTCCGAAGTAATGACATGAGGACAAATCCCAAATATCCACTGATGAGCCGAAACAGTAGACCTCTCTACTATCTTCCAAACGCGAGAGACAAAAGACCAAATTTGATGGGCCACTAGACAACTCATGAACAGATGCATAACTGTTTCAGTGCATGTCGTGCAGAAGAAGCAAGAGGCCAATGTAATTTTACGACGGTTGAGCTGATCCCGTGTAGGTAACCCTCCCACCAACATCCTCCAAATGAAAACCTTACCTTGGTAAGGTAGTTTAGACTGCCAACCACGCATAAGAGTTTTCTACCACCATGATTTAGACTTGTGCAATCCCCACACCTTATTGGCCTTGGCTGAAACCCAATCTTTCTCTGATACGAGCTTATGATAGACCTGGTTAGCTGAAAGTGATATCAAGTCACCAGATTTACATAGTGCCCAATCAAGCCAAGGCTGATCTGCAGATGGCCGAGGCAATGGAGTACAAGGCTCAACTGCATGCATGATGTCAACCCATAGTGGCTGAAATGTCCGAGGAACCCTAAAGTGCTGCCGAATACGACGAAACGAATATGGCATGTCACGACTAGGTATCACAGCATCTCGGATTCTAACCAAGCCTAACCTGACCAAGCGGTTGAGTCGTATGCGTGAAGCATCTCTGTCTGGCCAAACAATGACACGCGACTCCACACATGTTTCGAACTGCAAAGAGTTCAAAAGTAGTCTTTCATGACCAGGATCCCACCGAGTCAACAGTAGAACTTCATGCCAAGAAAGGAGAATATGCGATAAAAGGTGAGATGAGCGAATACGGACAGGATGAGCCGCATTCACAATGTCCCACCATGAAGCCTGCACACGTGTCCGTCCATGTGACAATCCCTCCAACTCAATCAAGTCACGAGCCATGAATACCCAAGGCTGCTCCTGCAAACACACATCCTGAAAAAGCGCCCACCTACGCGCCACCATATGCAAGCGGACATCCAGTAAAGCAGCCCCACCAATTCTTTTGGGCGTTGTAATGTGATTCCAAGCTATCCATGTTTGACCCATAATATTTCCTTGCCTCTTCCACAGCATAAACCGAATGGGAGTAACCAAACGGAGAAGAGATTTGTGTGTCCAAGGTAGCAAAGGCAAAAAATAGGAAATCATGCTAAGCATAATAACCTGAGCTACCTTAACCCTCACGTGCATAGGTCACCCTTGAGCTTTCCAATACACAAATTTATCCGAGATCCGAGTAGAAATCCAAGCAAGAAGCGCTTGGGGGTCCACATCCACACCCACCGGATACCCAAGATGACGAACAATGTCTCTTGTATGCACCACATGGCCTTGCCACCCTAATGCCTCAAGATCAAATTCCGTGCATACAATGAGGGCTGATTTTGTTGAATTTATTTTCAGTCCAGAAGCCAATGCAAAATTATTCCAAGCTTCCATTGCTCGATCTATATTGGCTTTTTCGGCCCTGAGAAACATAAAAGTGTCATCCGCAAGGGCTTGAGCAACCAATTGCTTGCCATGAGGAAGATGCAAACCAACCACTTCACCATGTGATGCCATAGCATCTAGGCGAGATAACATAGGATGAGTGGCAATGGAAAAGAAAAGAGGGCTAAGAGAACAGCCCTGCCGGAGAGAACGGGTGAGAGAAATACCATCCAAAAGTCCTCCATTGAGCATAATCCGCGTGATAGAGCCAAAGCCAAGTAAATGTACCAAATTAGCCATTTTGGGACCAAAGCCCATGGCTGTCATTAATAACTGATAAAGAAAAGACCAGCTGACATGATCAAAAGCTTTTTCAAGATCCAGCTGCACCATCACAATCTTTTGCTTCTTTGCCTTGGCATAATCCACTCCAATTTGAACATTAAGAATATTATGCAAAATATTCCTGCCATGCACAAATCCATGTTGATATGGATGAATAAGAGTAGGAAGCACCTTCTGCAAGCGATTGGCAAAAATCTTTGTAAAGATTTTATACATAATACCCATAAGTGAGATCGAGCGCCATTGAGCCAAAGAAGTAGACGAAGGGACTTTGGGCAACAAACGAAGTATGCCTAACTTCCAATCGGCAGGCATATATCCCTCATCCCAAACCCTTTGACAAATAAGCGTCAAAGGCTTTGCAAGGTGATCAGCATATTTTCGGAAAAACTCATTGGGCTCTTTCCCATGGGAAGTTTGGAGAGAACAGCTTCCACTTCCCCTTGAGTAACAGGAGCATCAAGTTGAATCGCCACATCAGGGTGGTCAACTTGATATCGTACTTCAGCAAACAATGACTCCCTTGCAGCCAGGACAACCGGCGAGACATCCTCTCGAGGGGCAAGTAAATCTTCATAAAACCTGATGCAATGCTGAATAACCTCAGAAGGTTGAGTAACAAGGTTGCCTTGGGCATCCATCAGCCTAACAATATTCTCATGCATTTGTTTTTGATGCAACTTATCATAGAAGCGATGAGATTGACAGTTAGCATCCCGCAAAGCATCAAGACGTGCAAGTAGTTTAAAGCGAACATATTGTGCTTCCTGCACCCTAGATAGCTCCTTTTTCAGCCATTCTATGGCATCCACAACTTCAACATCCATAGAGTCAGTAAACATGAACGCCTGCAAGCCCTTTAAAAGCGACTCAAGAAGAGCCACATGCTGTTTTTGTATAGAGGCATCATCGACACCAGCATCGTGCATATTGTTGACACGGGTATCTAGGAAGGTGGTCTTTATCGATTGAAGGACTTTGGTGGACCATAATGCCGCGCTAATTTTCGAGTGTTGGTAAGGAACACTGGCCAAGCATGATAATCAGCCATGGACACTCTTGTGGAGAAATGTCGTATCAACTGACGCATATAAACATCAAAAACTTCATGCTCCAAAAAAGTGTGATTTAAGCGCAAAGGCAAGCGTCCCAACAAGCCTTTATATGCATCCACAGGATGATAGACCATTTCTATACATCCTATCCAATCTAGCATAAGTGCCCCGAAACTGTTGTGAGGCATAAGTGTAACCCCTTTCATCTAGATGCAACCAAGACCACATGTCTTGTTTTAGCGACCTTGTTGTAAAAGCTTCCCACGCCATTCTCTCCGGGCCATCCATTACAGAATCAGGCGACGTGGCTTGCTCCCTGGAGACACACATATTAAAGTCTCCCATCACAAAGCCAGGATGAGAGATTGAAAGAGCACACAAGTCATTCCACAGCAAACGGCGTGCACGAGCATTATTTGGAGCATACACCCCTAACAATCATAAAGGTGTATCATCCCAAACAATCTGTATCACTAGAAATCTTCCATGAACATCTTGAATCACAAGAGAAGGCTGAAACTGCGAACGAATAGCAAACATAACACCTGACTGCGAAGCAGGATGTCCGCTGTAGAAAACATGAAACCCCTTATATACATAGGCTTTGCCAGCCAGCTTATGTTGCTTATGTTCAATTGCACACAAAACATCCCAACCATGACAAAAAGTTGTACACCAAAGCCTAAACTGCTTTTGGCGCTAAGAAATACCCTTTACATTCCATTGTACAATTTTCATAAGCCTTCCTAGAAAAGGAATCAACAAGGCCGTGTTCTAGGCCCAGGACAATCTGCCAAATCACGAACCTTTTGAAGCATTGCATTTTTAGACATGGTATTTGTGATCTCAGACTGCCCTTGGAGTTCCCGAGCACGTGCCGAAGGGTAATGACCATCCCATGGCGAGATGACCTCACCCTTCGAACCAAACACAAGAGGCAATTGTTGTTGTGCTTCTTTTGTTAGGCGACTTCTAATAGGATAGCGTTCTACTCTATCCACCCCAAGAGCCCCTGTACCCTGAGAAAGTTGGCCTCCCGGCCTCTCAATCTTGGTCTGTTGGCTAGGCACATGAACCCAAAGGGCGATGAGCATATGTATATAAGGGCCCATGATGAGTACGCAAAGGCCCCCACCAAACAGCATCTGAGAAATCCCCCCGTGGGGCAACAAATCGTGTCTTTTTACCACGTACTTCCACCCATGGCTGCTCAACCTCATTCTGAACATGCACATGTACATCCATGTGCTGGGCATCATGTAAAGGAGCATCATGCTCATCTTCCACGGGCAACTGCCCATCAACGATATCCTTGGTAGCAACAACTTGTTCTTTCTTAGGACATTCGGAGACAAAGTGGCCCATCTCACCACATTTGAAACAGTGGCCAGCAAATGTATCCCACCTCAATTCATACATTAAAGGTTGCAGCCCAGCCATATTGACACGCAAATGTGTCGGCCTAGGTCTCCTAGTATCCCACAACATGCATAGACGATTTTGGTTTCTAGATGTCATTCGAGGCACCACCAAGACATCACCGATACCTCGCATGAGACCTGGTAAAACACGCCAAAACATTGGTGGGAATTGTTTCACTTCAGCCCAAACTGGGCAAGCCTGGCGCAACATATCTTGGTACTCTGCCATAGGCTTCCGCGGAACCACATGAACCAACTGCCCATCCAAAAAGAGTGGCACCTGCTCCAAGACTGCCCTACGGGCTTCCGAAGTGTGAAAAAGTATTTCATAAAAGCCTCTCGGACCATCATAAATCTCCTCAAGTGCCTCAGGCGACACCAAGCGGCCCAACCATGCTCTTAAGACGAGGCAACAACGGAATACGCCCAGTAAAGAAGAAGATAGCAGCACGATCATGAAAATCTGCTAGCTGTTGTAGCAACAAAGGAGTCTCCATGCATACATCAGCCACACCATCATTATCTACTGCAGCCATTTGCGCGCTATTTGCCTTCACATATTCTTGCAGAAGCTCACCAGTGATCTGCAGCAAACGTGCAAAACTCCGGAGAAGGTACTTGAGAACTTTCCTCTGCATTCTCTCCAACATTCACCAGAGTGTAGCTTGCATCAACATCAAGCCTTTGACGTTTTTGTTGCTCCGAGGCATCTAAAGCATAACCCACATCCTTCTCGATCATCTCCTCAATAAGATCCATGTTAAGGCTATTGGCAGCCATGCCACCAACAGCAGCAGCCGGGTCATCCAAATCCATGTACAAAAGCAAAGAAAATCCGTTCTTTCAAACCCTAATTCAGCACCTGAAAACCCTAATTCAGCACCTGCAAACCCTAAATCAGTAGCTTCAAACCCTCATATGTTCTCTCTCTCTCTCTCTCTCTCTCTCTCCCTCCCTCTTTCGCTTGGCACACAGAGGACTGGATTACTCTTACACGCTAGCTTCCTCTTTTGCAGAGTCAGGCTTCTCTCTCTCTCTCTCTCTCTCTCTCTCTCTCTCTCTCACACACACACACACACACACACACACACTTAGAAGGGGATGAACAGAGAAGAGAATCGGACGGCAAAAGATGACGAGTGATGCTGCAGATTACACACACAGTCGCACAGTAATGGCACAGGCCAGCAGGTCGCAGCTCAACAGGTCGCAGACGTTTCTCTCTCTCTCATGCAACGCCACTCTCTCTCTCTCTCTCTCTCTCTCTCTCACGATGCTTACTTGTTAGCTGCTGTAAGGATGTCAAAAATGATCTCTCTCTCTCTCTCTCTCTCTCTCTCGTTCAAGTGATATAGGCTATGATTATGATTAGCTACTTATGTATTTGTATATAGGCTACTCATCCTTGTAATTTTTTTAGGAGCTTCACTGACTTTTAGTAGGAGAGCTTTGCTCATTTTTAGAGCTTTACTTATTTTTGCCAAGAGCTCTACTCATTTTTTGTAAGAGCTATGAGCTCTACACAAATTTTTATAAGATCTTCATTTAGGTTTTTTGTAACTAATAAACACACATGTATATGTTATATACGCATGATATACACACGTGTAATATGTGTATATATACACGTGTAATATGTGTAAATATACACGTGTGTAATGATATATACACATATGTATATGTGTGTACATATATATAACACACGCACGCAACATACATGCATACACCCCTTTAAAATATTTATATTTATAGGTGTATACTTACACATATATCTACATTGAAAATCTACTCTCATATAAGTAAATCTTAACTAGGGATGAAGTCCGGAAACCCTAACTGATGATCTTGGAAGCTCTCAGTATTCGGACTCCTGAATTCGGATACTTGCCTGATCTGCATACCTATGCTAATCCGGACCCACTACTGGATCCTGCTCTGGCTCCGGATTCTCACATCCTGCTCTTAATCCAGCTCGTGCTCCAGTTTTGGCTGCGGCTGCGGAACAACCAACTGCTCTGGATTGATTTATAGCTCCGGATGAGATCCTGCTCCAGATGTAATTTCCAATGGTCAGTGTCTACTGCTTTAGTACAGTTGTGTTTAGTTTATTTAGATGTTCCCCTCACCATACAAATGCATGTGGTGAGTGCTCATGTGTCCAGAAAAACCCATAGCTTTAGCATACCCATAGTAATGAGGTTTTGATCTCCGGATCAGGAACTGTTTGGGGCAGGATAATGCTCGGCCGGAGCAGGAAACTTCTGGAGCAGGAAAACTTATCCGGATCAGAAAGATATCCGGAGCAGGTAAGTGTTTAGACCAGGAAACATATCTGGAGATGGAAATCGATCCGGAGCTAGAAAACAATGCGAAGCAGGAATTCATCCGGAGCTAGAAATCAATGTGGAGCTGGAACTCATCCGAAGGTATAAATTAATCCAGAGCAGTTGGTTGTTTCGAAGCCGTAGCCGGAACCGGAGCACGAGCCACAGATTGGGAGCAGGAAGTGAGAATCTGGAGCCTGAGAAGGATCCAGTAGTGGATCCAGATTAGTAGGTATCCAGATCATGCAAGAATCTGGATTCAAGAATCGAGTCCGGATCCAGACCAAGAGTTTGGATGCTGAGAGTTTTTTGTTGTGAATTCTACATGCATATACCTGATGTAGATGGAAAAAATTAGATTGAAAGAGTTGAAAACACATATTTTGAGATTATGGTATGGCACTCTATGAACTTAGGTCAAGAAGGTACTAGTAGTGAGCAAATATATCTAGTTTCAAGAGGTGTCTTGACATCTTCACTAGGGTAAGCAAATCCACGAGTTCACATTGTTCCACTTGATATAGTTTTAGATGAGAAAGGAGAGGATATAGTATGCTTCTTTCATGAAGCTATTCATACGAGGTCTTGAGAAGTTTGCATCAGCTACTTTTTCAACAATGAGATGTGCTTCATTGACAATTGCTTCTACATTGTCTACCTCGAGAACCATGCTTGGACCCCCAAGTCTCTTTGGCTTGGAAACGATGACACAAAAGGACTTCATTGACATATGCTCAAGCGGAAGTTTCAAAGCTTCCTCACTTCGTGTTTTTATCTACCTTTTGATATCTTATTTTTTATGAATCAACGGTTCTCTACTTGGGTTGTCTCCCAAAATTTGAATATTTTGGATATCTTTTTGGATATTTTATAAAGCCTTGATGCTATAAAAGGCAAGGTGTATTCTTATCCTAGGTAGGAGTTGAGGCAGTGATTGAACAATAATCTCAGCTTCAGTCATAAGCTGATTGAGGGAAGAGTCATGGCATGGGACCTTTGCTCTGAGGGCGGTGTGAATATCCTTAATTTTTAAGGGTTAGGTCAAAAGATAAGGCACTGGTGCCTATAACAGCATGTACTTGGATGGTTCTTTTTTATAATAGAGAAGTATCATTTGTGTTGTGCAATCTCTCTCTCTCTCTCTCTCTTAGTTGAGCTCTACTATCTATCTCTCTTTCTCTTCCATCATCCATGTTTGCACCCACATTCATGGCTTGATCTGGCTTCCTTACACCTTGTGAACAAGCCTCCATAAAGCAAGGTCTTGAGCACCAAATGTGTTTACAACGCTAATTACAAATCATATGTTTTGCATAGGTAGAAAGTTTTAATTTTTAAGGAACCTTTGCTCCCATATCTTGCATAATGGCACTTTGGAAGTTTTCTCCATCTCTAGTTGCATAAAATCTACAATAAAAGGTTTAATCAAGAGCTAAATATGAGCTAAATACAGGTAAATGCAGTAGTACAAGAAATCTTGGAAGAAAACAAGTATTAATAAAGACTAGCAACCATACTAGCTGGAGGATAATAAGAGATTAACACGAGATTTAGATTATGCAATCTGTGGTTCTCTTTAAAGTATAGAAATTGATTTATATACATCAAGATAAGAGGAGTGGGGGCGGTTCACATTGTCCTAGTGTCCACTTATACCTTAATCTAGTGCTCTTAGTCTTATCAATTATTTAAGCCTATGGCACGTCATCGGGTATACCCTAGTGCTATAATAGGCTTTTATTAAGTAGAAAAGGCATGTTACTTGAGGTGTGAGCTAAAAGCGGCTTCTTGTCATGAGTCCCGATTCTGTAAATAAATTAATGGGAACCCTTCTACGGTTAGTGTAGATGCCCAAACCACCTTTTTTGTGCTAAATTTGTAATGTGACCATCTTTAAGTGCCCCACCATAAATGTGGCAATGCTCGTACTTAAAACTGTACTGCCATTTGAACTTGCAAGCTGGTCCAAATTTTATCCATGTATTGTCTTTATTAGCATTGCGAGGCACTTATCTCGGACCTACTTACTATTTTTAAAAATTATTATTTTTAGTATGTGGTCTATTTGTAACCAAACTTGGTGGTTGGATAGATAATTTATTATTGTTTCCTTGTCTCTTGTTTGACCCGACCACCACTCCTGACCTCAACTTGTTATTCGTAGATAATATGTATTTTGACCCAAATCAAAGTACAATCCAATCCTTTGACCTTGAAGACCTTTGACCATTGTTGATTGGGTTAACGTAACGAATAACTAGGCTGACATCTAGTCTCTTAGATGTGGTAAAGGGAGACGAGGAAGTCCCTCATACTGGTTATAGTACTGATGCATGATTATCTGAAGGTAGTTTTGCATAGAGGTGTGTTGGCTATTCCACTGTTTAGGCCATGAACCAAAGAAATAGTGAAGCTCTTCCATCCCTTGATCCACATGCCATAGCTCTTCCACCCATTGCTCCACGTAGCTCGAATCTAAAAATAGATAAGCTTTGAAGGCTCTAAGGTGCAAACCTTGGGATGATTTCAGGGTGTATTTGGACTAAATATTGATTGACCATAGACATCCTCATCAAGAGCCTCTTGAGTGCATATAAATTGTGTGAAGTAGTTGACAATTAAGTACCATCTCTTATACATTTGGATCTGGAACATCATAGTATGCCTACTCAAAGTACAAGGCCTTAATAACTGCATCTTCATTGGTAAGGTACATACGTATAAATGTGTGAACTAGTTAAGCATCATCTCTCGTACAGTATACAATAAGGTCTCAATAAATAATTGAATCTTTATTGGTAAGTTATTTTTGAGCTAGGTGTTAAAGATGAGGGTAGTTGTATTCTTGTACGGATGATTGTACAAACTCGCTCCAAGATTTGCTACGAGGTATTTGGGAATAATATGCGGTGCTTCCAGCTTGCTTTATGGATCTCGTGAGAGTATGGAAATCCTCCAAGCAAGTTGTGGTCCGAGGTGATGATTGATGTGTTGTCAGCTGCCCTCGCTGTTGTTGGCGCAAAACATTCTTCTATCTATATATATAGCGCTCAGGTAGAGACATATTTCTAGGAGGAGAGCCTTTTTCTTTTGTCTTTCTTCTTCTTTGCTGGTGGCCATTGTCGCCATATAGAATCTATTTTTATTCCTCGAGCCTCTTGGATAAAATCAGTTTGCATAGAAATAGAGAAGTGAGAGTGGCATCGGTAGCCCTCTCAATATATATATTAAGTTGTTGCAGCACGCACGCACGCGCGCACACTAGGTGAATTTTTTGAAGCTCTTATTCAAATTTGTGGCGCTCGCTCATGTTCCTGCATCCGGCAGAAGTTCTTGTAGCTAGCTCGCTCCTGCAGGCTAGGTATATTGAAGAAAAGGCTATATGACAACTACCTACTATAAGAGTGTGGCATTTTGGTAGTGGACCTTGGCACGATGTGATTTCCTCCAGCCTTGGGTGGACTTGACAAGATCTCGTGTTAGGTAGGACCTTGTGTTGTGTACAAGGCTTTGGTGAAGTTTGTGTGTGAATGCTGCCCGCTGCATTCGAGCAATTTGTGAGAGACCAATGTTTGAATATGGGCTTCTTGTAGATCAATGATCTCAATGAACTTCTTGTTCATATCCTCTATATATAAACAAACAGATATTTTACAAACTCCAAGTGAGTACCCATTTAGAAACTAGAGGGTCCTATGGTGGAAGAGAAGATTAAGAGGCACCTTGCATGTAACATTGAATTCAAAAAGAAACTTTCTTTCAATTTGGAAGTACATGTACACGAAGTAGTTCATGTTCTACCATATGTAAAAATATATGTAAAAATGTGCAAGTTTCTTCATGTGCTTGCTCTTCATGCCCAATGTGCAACTCCCTACTGAATTTATGGAGGTGGGTGGTGCATTCCTTAAGGGTTTTCATATGAACCGGAGTTGGTGTATTGATGATTTGATGTTATTATGAAGGAGAAGAAATTTCTTCATTTGACTCTAGCTGCTCCTCCACGGGATCCAACAATCCACTTAGAATCTCAAATGATGCAAATTGTTTTTGAGTTGCTTTCCCTTGTAGTCCTAGTTGATATGCTACATGAATCCTTCAACACTTGCTTACAAGCACATCATATCACGTACCGTTCGTGGTGAGACTTGGATTGTGGAATCTAGGGAGAGGGATAAATATGACGTCTCTCAACCGTTGATGAAATCAGCTCTCAAGCACATTCATGACACCAACTACAAATAGAAATCTCTCATAAGTAAGAATTGAAGGCCCAAAGAAAGTAAAAGATGGAAATGGCTGAGGGCCACTCAAATGCAAGGGAATAACCATTGTCAGCTCAACATCAACGAATAAGTGAGTTGTATACAAACCTCATCAAAAGCATTGGATTGCCACAAAACTTCTCTATGTCTAAACATATACAGATCCACCTAACATTTTCACTTATGAGCAATTTCTAACATTATTCTAGCATGATATTACATTGGCACACAAATAAATCCTTGCATTAGCATTGGTTTGCAATGATCTTAAAATCCATGAGAAGCTTAAAGTCATGCATCTATTCATACCTCTTCCTACCTTGGCTTTGGGTGGATATCTCCAATTGCTCCAAAATATAGAAGGTGATCCATGGGGGCCTCAACTTGTGCACACGTGGTCATGGGATGGATATGAAGGAGATTGAGGTAGATAAACTATGAGGTAGGACTAGGTAGCATCTCGGCAGTACACCGTGGAGAACAATACTCTAGTGTGTGTAGTCAATGAAGCAAGTATATCTGATTATAGAAGCCTCAGACGTAATGTTACATCGTGGTAGCCGCCGCCATAGCCAAGAGGGCTAGTCACCACCCAACCATAGAGGAATGTAACCATAGAGGAATGTGGATAAGTGTCCACATTGCCAGGCTTATATAGTGTCCTACCTACCCACATTAGCCTGGCTGGAGAAGTGTCTAAACATATACAGATTCGCCTAACATCTTCACTTATGAGCAATTTCTAACATTATTCTAGCATGATATTACATTGGCACACAAATAAATCCTTGCATTAGCATTGGTTTGCAATGATCTTCAAACCCATGAGAAGCTTAAAGTCATGCATCTATTCATACCTCTTCCTACCTTGGCTTTGGGTGGATATCTCCAATTGCTCCAAAATATAGAAGGTGATCCATAGGGGCCTCGACTTGTGCACACGTGGTCATGGGATGGATATGAAGGAGATTGAGATAGATGAACTATGAGGTAGGACTAGGTAGCATCTCGACAGTACACCGTGGAGAACAATACTCTAGTCACTGCGGGTGTAGTCATGAAGCAAGTCTATCTGATTATAGAAGCCTCAGACGTAATGTTACATCGTGGTAACCGTCATCATAGCCAAAAGGGCTACGAGTTCTAGTCACCACCCAACCATAGAGGAATGTAACCATAGAGGAATGTGGATAAGTGTCCACATTGCTAGGCTACATTAGCCTGGCTGGAGAAGTGTCTAAACATATACATATTCACCTAACATCTTCACTTATGAGCAATTTCTAACATTATTCTAGCATGATATTACATTGGCACACAAATAAATCCTTGCATTAGCATTGGTTTGCAATGATCTTCAAACCCATGAGAAGCTTAAAGTCATGTATCTATTCATACCTCTTCCTACCTTGGCTTTGGGTGGATATCTCCAATTGCTCCAAAATATAGAAGGTGATCCATAGGGACCTCGACTTGTGCACACGTGGTCATGGGATGGATATGAAGGAGATTGAGATAGATCAACTATGAGGTAGGACTAGGTAGCATCTCGGCAGTACACTGTGGAGAACAATACTCTAGTGTGTGTAGTCATGAAGCAAGTCTATCTGATTATAGAAGCCTCAGACGTAATGTTACATCGTGGTAGCCGCCACCATAGCCAAGAGGGCTACGAGTTCTAGTTACCACCCAACCATAGAGGAATGTAACCATAGAGGAATGTGGATAAGTGTCCACATTGCCAGGCTTATATAGTGTCTTGCTTGCCCACATTAGCACGGCTGCCCACGGTCCTCCGACCCGGGCACCTCACCCCTGAACCCCCGTCACACTCACCACATACGCTCTGACGTGTGGACTCCCCCGTGTTTGGTCGAGCTTAGGCGCAGCTATAGGTGACTCAGGCATGCTGTTACAAGCTACGTGGCATTACCCTCCTCCTAAAGAGTTTTCGTTCACAAAAACAAACTAGGGAAAATTGTTGGTAAGTATATATAGTTGTTCTCACTTGAGACCTTTTTTGAATTTTCCTTCCACATAACAATTGCCTATCGGTCCACAGTACACCTCGTGTTCCGGTCTTTGAACAACCTAAGAATTCTCCTTGGTTCATGTGGAAGTGCAGTAACTCCAAGAACTCAACTACAACTTTAAGACACACTACGTTGTCTTGCTGGTAACATTGTTTTCACATGCCATTGACATAAAAAACTAGGTGTACTCAAGAGCTGTCCGGCAACTCAACTTTGTAGACTACGCTACCAACCATTTGTAGACTACGCTACTAAATATTTGTAGACTATGCTAACATGCTATGCTACCAACTTGTTGACTCTTCTTCTTGCATAGATGTTAATGAAACAGAAATCGCTACTAAGGCATCAAATAACATCATGCCTTTAGTATACACCAAAAGTTCTCAAATCCTCAAGAACTTAATAATGAATATGCTCCGACATTCAAGGTTCCATGTTCTATGACATTAAAGATTTTTCTCTTGTGGTTAAAAACCATGTGGACTTTAATTCAACAAATTTGTGCAATTGGTTCAAGTTTTTAGTAAATTGTTCTATAAATCCCAGTCCAAGAGTAGATACATGCCTATCCACATGTCTACTCCTGCAACCACTTTGGTTGCTTAGCAATACATATCTATGTCTCTACGGCCAACGATGTCTCATGGACATTTTTATGGGCTATCTATGGTCACATCCAAAAACTAATAGCATCCAGACACACCTCTACAAGTGTGGTCTCACTCGACACCTCTCCTAGGTGAAACAATATCGAAAACCATTTCAATTATGGAAAATGGTTTACTGCACAACAATAAATGAGAAATTCTTTATTGCTTACCCAATCTATATATATATATGCCACGATATGTGGATTAGGTATGTCTCCAATACACCTTACACTAATAGACAAACAAAATCAATCTTTGTACTTTGAGAGTGCTTTGACATGGATAACACAACATCCAATTTGTGTTCAATACTAATATGAAGTCTGGCATACAACAAATCTTTGTTGCCTCCTCATTACAGTGGCAATATGACAACAAAAATTAGCAGCTCCTTATACACACTTCATAAACATATTACAAAACACAAATGTGTATAATTATTCTTTTTCCTAGTGAAGTAAAGATGAACAACATCCACTTTATCCTATTTATCAAAACACCAAATCTATCTCTCGATTTGGTCGAGTAACTCTGTACATTTTTATTAGTAACTACGTACTCAAGGATATACTCTCCCCAAGTTAGAATATTTCAAGAGCCACCTCTTACAAGATGCTCGAGCCACTTACTACAAAGTGCTCATCTAGATTGACTTTCTACTGAGAGACAAGTAGAGATAGAGGTAGATCTTTATTTAGAATCCTATATACAAGTATGGAAACATGAATCGTAGACAATAACATGAAAAACCTTTGGCACTACGGCACAAAGTTTAGGGTACTTTCCAAATTTATTGAACAGATGGAATCTAACCTTGTTCCACCTAAACTGGGGCAACTACGTACTCAACTTAACAACGGTGTACCTCAAATGTAAATGTTCTTATACTTGGGTTTAACATGCTTAAAATCCCGTGATTTCGAGCTTGGGATTAGTACAAATCCCCGAATTTAAGATCACCACAAATGTTTAAATTTTCTTGACCCAGAAATCTTTGCCCAACAAAAGATTTCCTCCACATTGGGTCCATGTTCAAATTTTGAACATATTTCACATTTCTTGTGAAACATAAACTGTTTGGCACATGTGAGAAGCTATGCAAGAGGGCATAAGTCTCTATGGACCACACGCACGAGTGCCTGCATCTCTACGGACTAAGTTTACAACACTCTGGTTGTTAAATAACACAACACTACAGTTCTAAGCAACAAAACATTGTGCTATACTCCCAAGACGCTTATTTGTTGTCTAGAGATAAGACAAGCACAAGACCACTACGGGCAATAAGTTTATGGTAGCTACGACCATGAATCTAATTTGAGGGTGTGCACATGTGTTTAGTAGCACTATGACTACCCACAAAGTGATGTGCAAATTTGTATGTGCAAGCATATGCATCCATATATACTCGGCAATTACAAACTGCATCACAATCTACACAATTACAAACTGCATCACAATCTGCTCTCATGCTCATGTTTTTTGGTAGTATTGTACTATTTTGATTGTTGTGAGATTGGGCCTTTCTTATTGTCAACTTCTTATTTAATATGAATGGAGTATTGTTAAGTTTACTTTATATTGTGGAGCTTGAACCTCCATTGCATTCCTTAGGATTTGAGAAATCACACCCAATGTTGGGATTTCTTTTGATTCATAAAATTTAGATTTTGAACTTGATCCCACTTCATATGCTGACATAATTTCGAGATCTTGCTAGACCAGGTCCTTTTGTGGCTCTAGCAAAACTATGGCTCACACATCCAATTCTACTAAAATAAGATTGACTCCACTTTTGGGATTTACTTCCGTTAGACTTTGTTGGGGCCGGCTTCTTGAGCATATTATTTACTCAATCGAGGTTGTCCTTAACATATGTAGGTAGTTCTTCTCCCTCTATTTTCTGGAAGTTTGATTTTCCCAATGGTGCGATATGTTTGACTGTGTATGGTCCCAACCCCCCTTGTATTTGAGCTTGCCCTTATGTTTGTGTGAGATGTAAATATTTGCTTCTTTAGATTGCATTAAAACCAAGCTTTTCTCCTTGTTTTTTGTCATCATTGAATGGGAGGCCGTGAGACAAAGCTTATCTAGATTTTCAGAATCCTCTAGTCTCTTTGCAGTTAATCCATCTGTGGCTAATTTTTCCTATAAAACAATATGCATGCTAGGCAACCAAGAACTCCACTGACATTACGACCTCCAATCCAGAAGCTAACCTTACTTTGATTGGTGTACGTGTTGAGATATCAAGCTCAACTAGTGTGTACATTGATGAGCCACTTACGGTGATGGGTGATGGTTCCCCACTTATGTCACTGGAATGGTTGGTGGGGGCAACTTGGTTTTTATGGTGCAATGACTGACACTCTTATCTACTAGAGTCATGGTGCAGTTAGTATGCAAACTCATTATATTAGGGATGCCTATGTGTGCTATGCTAGTGGGGGTACGGGTGATTTGATATTATGGTTGCCTATTTCTCATAGCATTGGGATTGATTTATGTGCTCAATTGATTGTTTAACTAACATGAATTATATCTACTATTGAGTATAGGTAGTGAGATGTACGAGGGTACCGATTGAGGTGCCGCATTGTACGAGGGTATTGTTAAGGTGCCATCGTAGAGATGGTGTGGACTGAGCGATGGTGTGAAGATGAAGCCCATGTGCTAATCGTGATATTTTTGTATTAGCATTTAATTGATAATTTATAGCCTATCATATGGCTAGAGTTTATGTGCATAAGGTTATTTTATATACATATGTACACAAGATTATTTAATGTGCATGTGTGCATAAGTAGTTGTGTATATATAAGTCCATTTAATTTATTATTATGCAAACATTTTTAACATGCGTATACTTTTAAAACTTTGGAAAATGTTATTTATATGTAAAGTAAAAGCCCAAGTGAAAAAGGTGTAAATATGACATAAATACTGTGGGTGGAAGAAGAAGCCACACACATCCGGGGGGGGGGGGGGTGCATCCAATTCTCTTGTTTTTGTGTTGAAAAGTATTTTCTTCTTCTTATGTTAACTTATAGTGTGTTAATTGAAGGTGTGCATCTCTTGTTTATTTGAATTGCAAGCTTAAATAAATACTTGGAGAAAAGATTCTTGTTTTATTAGATTTTGTTAAATTTGATCATTTCTTGTTGAAGCCTCTTTAAGTCCATAAGAGTGTTGTTGAAGCCTCTTTAAGTCAGTCCATAAGAGTGTTGTTGACGGCATCATATATAACTTTGATTTTGCCCTTTGATTTGTCCTTTAAAACTTTTGTTGCCTCCTCTACATGGAAATACTCACTGATAAGGGGTCTTATATCTTCATTATTCACCTTCTTTGCTAACAAAACTTTGTACTACGGAGGTGGAAGAAAGTGGCTTCTAATCCCTCGCTGTGTGAAGATCCTCCTTCACAATAACATAGATTGACTCAAAGCCATTGTGCGACTGATATGTGCTTTATCATCATCATAAGCATTTTGAATATCATTTATACACAATAGTCCCTCAAATGTCCTTCATGATTTATTTTGTGAATACATAATGAATTCCCTTATAATTAATTAGGATCACGAATGACCAACATGTCTTGAGCATTCCTTGCCTGAAATGCAATTTTTGTTAACAAGAAGTGTTAACTCTAGGACTCTAATATAAATTATTTGACAGTCAATTATTTAACTTGTGACCATGATTCTCCTTTTCCAAGCACCACCACCTATCACAAGTCTATCAATTTTTGATAGCCCCCTTTAGTGTTCCCTTGCACTAATTGGGTTTTTTTCAAATGACATAATTTGGCTCTAAAATTATACAATTCATTCTCTTGTTCCTTGATTTATATCTCCTTCTCTTTGTTCTTACTCTCTAAGGTTTTCACTTGATTTATTAAATCTTGAATATTTGATTGAAGATGCAAATTTTATATATGTATATGTTGCATGATGTAAGCCCCACCATAGATAGCAAGATGTTTATAATATCCTCAAAGCACAATTTCTCCATCACCAATGTGACACACTAAACTAGTTAAATCACTATAAGTGGTGGGTTACCTAAGGTTAATGGGTCACATGCATAGAGCACACCATCAACCCATAAGTCTATATATTTCTTTCCCTCAACTCTAAGTGAAGTGGATGCATTATCCAATGGATAGATGTCTTACGTAAGGATGTTTGATTGATGCATATTTCTCTTTTACACAAATTTGGATATCTGTCTTACATTTTTTCATGTTAGTAATAATCTCTAAGAGAGGCATGGTTTAGACTAAGATCATGAATAAATGAAGATTAGAGTAATATTAAAGTAGAGATATAGATGATGAAGATAAAAATGATAGGATATATTTTTCATATAGACTTGCAACAACAAGAAGGAGTTATGGGCTATAACGCGTAACAAAAATTTTATTTTTAAATGTTAGATATGGTTATGGAGTTATTTTTTAATTAAAGAAACTAAAATCATATTAAAAAAACATAATTTGAGGGTCCTTTAGACATGAATTTTATTTGTGGGGTTATATTATTTGTGAGTTGTGAGATATGACAAAAAATGATGTAGGGCTACAAATGAGAGGTAGACATTAGCTAAACATATTTTGAAAAGATAATTTTTTGGGAGTTACATATGATTAAGGGATCTTTTTTTAATACAAAATGTTAAAAATTGAAAGAAAAAAAAACCATATTTTTAGGGTCTCTTATACTCGCATTATTCAAATTTGGTAGAGAGAGTTATGTTAAAAGGGAAGAGTATGAACAAGTGGAGCCAAGTATAGCATTCTAAATCCAAAAAATTAGTAACATGAGGTATCCATTTATAGGGCCCCTTTTGTAGTCCATATTTTCCCTAATGTGAGAGATTGGTACACATGTTACTAAAGTTGATGGTGTTGGTGAGGCTTTGTTTTTGTTGATTGCTTTAGCCTGGCACCCATGTGAAGATTGGTGGTGAGGCTTTGTTTTTACTAATTATTTTAGGTACTCATATGAAGGAACCACCCACCTTCATGATACCCTTGAGCATGGAGTAGGCATTTGGGCACCTACATGGAGTAGGCATATGGGCACCTATCTTTTTGTAGCCATTTATATGGTAGTGATGTGTGGATGTCCTTAGGCTAGTAAATGGGCCAGGGCACTTTTTCCCTCTTTAAGGAGGTTTTTTTCTCGAGCATATGTATGCACTCTTATGAGTGTGTGTGAGTGACCTTATCATGTCACTTTACTTGTACTTCACTCGTTCTCATCAATCTACTTTGAGTGTCATGCTTCCATCTATCTCTCCTTGCTTACTGCATCTATGTGTGTGTTACTACATTGATCTCCACTCCAATAATTGGTATCAGAGTAGATTCTCTTAACACTCATCCCTTTGTCATCTTCTTCTCGAATTTCTCTTTTGATTATCTCAGGTTGAGCTATCCTCTTAGGTGGAGATGGTATACAATATAGTGTGCTGTTAACTATGTTAATAGCCTTTTTGTGCATTCCGAAGTGTTTCAAAGAGTGTTTCCATATTGTAAAGTTTTCACAGGCATCCTAGGGGGAGTGTTAGTTTGAACTAGTTTCATTCAATTTTAAATATTCTTAACAGTAGGAGCAGCATTCAGTGTGTAGACATGGCCCTCATCATCTTCAATAACTTCAATAGCATCATCATCATTATCATCAATTTTTGCGTTTTTGTTAAGTATCATTTCCACACTCTACACTCTCTAACTTTTCATACACTTAGTAGGTTTCCATCATCATTAGTGATCGATTGGCAAACTATTTTTATTTTGTGCCAAAGATTAGTTATTTGCAAGTGGTGATGTATTTAGTATACTTTTCGCTAAGGATAAGCTTGATGGGACCAACTACCCATTGTGGTCCTATATATGATATGCCATGTATTGGTCACCAAAGGGATTTGAAATATTGTTATTGGCATTGAGGCATGCCCTATCTTGCCAGCACAATAGTATAGTATAGGTACTTTGGATAGTGATACGAGTTTTGATATAACTGTGACATATGCCTCTGCCTCTGTATCTCCCTTAGTGGAGAATGGGATGGCAGGCACATGCAAATTAGTGTCACTTTCATGTAAAACTACGAAGCATGCTTGGGATGTACTTGTTGTGCTACTATGCTTTACCATGCGAGTGTCCTACTTATGTAAGAAATTAGAGTCTGAGCATATGAATGAGGGAGATTTAATGGATGAGCTCCTCACAAGGATTAAACATCTCAACAGGGGGAGCATGTATTGATGAGGCCTATCTGGAGAGTTCTTTGGTGTCTAATGTTCTCACACTTCTACTTGATTTATACCCTTACAAGGATTAAAGATCTTAGCTGGCATCTATTGATGAGGCCTATCTGGATAGTTCTTTGGTGTGTACTATTCTCACACCTCTATCAGATTTATACCGGGGTTTTATATCTACACTTTGGCTCATGATGATAAAGGGTAATCCTACTGCCCGTACTTTTGATGAGTTGGTTATAATTCTCTTATAAGAAGAGCAATCTCAGCAAATTAAACTAGTATATGTGTGGGAGATCATGCATGCTACAAGTCAAAAAGGTAAAGTAAAACATTTTCTTATGGAAGCTAATCTTCTAGAAAGGATGTTGATAAGAGAGGTGATAAGCCTAAGAAGAAAGGCAAATGCAACTACTATCAGACACGGCCATCACATCAATAAATATAGAAAAAGGCTAGAGAAGGAGAAAAATAAAGAGTGAGGCATGGGTGATGCATCAGCACCACCAAGTGTTGAAAAGAAGGAGTTAGCAAAGTATGCATAGCATGATTGGGAACTCATTTTGCACTGCACTTATAATCCTTCTATCCATGATGTATACATGTTGATAGATCATCATGTTTGGTACTTTGATAGTGGTTTTGGTAAGCATATTACTTCTCAACATGATGTATTCTCATTTAAGTCTACTCCTCAAGGAGGAATAGTCACATGTGTAAACAACTCCTTATATCCAATAAATGGAGTTGGTAATGTTGTTCTCATTGCTATGCGAATGGTGAGACAATCATTCTCCAAGTCTTATTTTTGCCAGGCATTAAAAAGAGCTTGTTTGTCAATCTCTACATAGCTAGGGTAGGTTTAATGGTCAGATTTGTTAATGATAGGTGTATAGTTCATGGTCGGAGTGATGGAGACATCATTGTGATATCCGTTACTCTAAGTCGTGGGCTCTACTAGTTGGATAGGCATGAGAGATTGGCATATATCATAGTGATGGAGACATCACTTTGATATTCCCTACTCTAAGTCGTAGCCTTAGAGTACTCTAGGTGGACATGTATGAGATATTGGCATATAATGCTTATTTAGTTACTACCACATGTGCTATGAGTGATATAGAGCTATGGCATGCATGCTTTGGTCACTTAAATTTTGGTAGTTTGTTGCACATTAAAAGGCTAGAGATGGTGTGAGACTTGCCAAAGCTTAAGGCCCCTCTTTAAACATTACAAGATACAACATGGATCATTTCTAAAATATGGATCAATTAGGGATATCCAAAAATTATATCTTATGCATAGTGATGTATGTGGTCCCATGAGGAAACCATCAATCGGGGGATATCTCTACTTTGTGACTTTTATTGATGACTTACTCTAGGCACACTTGGGTGTATCCGTTTGAAGGTAAAGTCATAGGTTTTTATATGCTTTAGAAACTTTGTTTCTATGGCTAAAATGTGTATGCATGTAAAGTTGGCACCTTTCATAAAAAGCAAGTGGGGGAGTATATGTCAAAGGAATTTCATAGAAAGAGTCATAAAACATCAATGCATAGTACCTTACACACCTCAACCAAATGGTGTGGTTGGAAGAACAGATCTCTTATAGATTTGTCATGTTGAATAGCTTGGGTGCGAGAAATTGGCCACATTTGGGTACGAGAACCGGGAGAAACCATGTAAATGGACAAATGATGACAGTTTTGTTGGCGAGACATGGCATGCCTCAATGCCAACAAAAACAACATTCCAAAGCCCTTTAGTGGCGACCAATACATGGTGCATCATATAGAACCACCATGGGTAGTTGGTTCCATCAAGCTTATCCTCAACAGAAAGCATACCAAATACATCATTGCCTGCCATTTTTCCTGTAAATCAATGTAAGGCAAAATGGCAAGTGGTGCCACTCTGCCCTTCAAAAGTCATGGGATGGGAGGCCTTGAGAATGGCACCACTTCCATTCTACCTTGAATATAAGGAAGAATGGAAGTGATGCCACTATCCCATTCAAGGTGATGGGATAGGAATCCGCCTTGAGAATGCACCACTTTCATTCTTCCTTGAATGTAAGGAAAAATGAAAGTGGTGTAATTCTTTCCATGTTGCTGATGGGAGGCCTTGAGAATGGCACCACTGCTATTCTTCCTTGAGTGTAAGGGAGAATGGTAGTGGCTCCATTCTCCCCTTCTTCAAAGAACGTAAGGGAGAATGGCTTTGAGAATGGCACACCACTGCCATTCTTTAAAGAAGATAAGGGAGAATGGTAGTGTTGCCATTATCCCATTCAAGGAAATGGGATGGGACTGGTAATGGTTTCATTCTTGCCTTTAAGGTGATGGGAGGCCTTTAGAATGGTAGTGGTGCCATTTTTCCCTTTAAGGTGATGAGAAACCTTAACATGGCAGTGGTGCCATCATCCCCTTCAATCAATTTGATGGGATTCCTTCAGAATGGCACCTTTGCCATTATTCCTTGAATGTAAGGGAGAAAGGAAATGATGCCATTCTCCCCCTTCAAGGTGATGATACACTCCTACCTTTATATAATGTGAGGGTAGTAATATGTGGAGCAAATGAATGCTCAAAAAGGTGCTGCAAATAAGTCCATATATTGGCTAAAAATAAGCTCAAATTTTAGCCCACAGATTATGGATGATGCAGTGTAATGAGGAAAGGGCAATCATACAGGTATCCAAGAGTATGTCAAAATGGTTGGCACAGACATTGTGGGATAGTAAATTAGCTACTCCTTTAGGTAGTAGCAGGACACATGCAGGTTCTCATCATGCATCTTATTCTTTTGTGGATCATGCTCTCATTTCCAGTACGTGTAATGAAAAGGAACTTGTTTCCTTTGAGGAAGTATATGAAAATAATCATTAGATGTAGGCTATGCACGATAAGTATGACTCAATCCTAAAAAAATGACACTTGGTATTTAATAGAGATTTTCCTTGCCTTATGGTAAAAAGGTCATTGGTACAAAGTGGGTTTATAAGCCTAAGCATAAAGTTGATGGTATCATCGTTGACTACTACAAGGCAAGATTTGTTGGCAAAGGGTTATGCTCAAGAGAAGGTCATAGATGAGACCTTTGCACTCATATCTTGTATGACTATGATTAAGTGTATTATTGCATTAATAGCACATTATGGTTGGAATGTACATTAGTTGGATATCAAGAATGCCTTCTTAAATAGTGACTTGCATGAGGAGGTTTATGTATCTTAGCCACATGGTTTTGTTTGAGAAGGGGTAGGAATCTAAATTATGTACATTAGTTGGATATCAAGGATGCCTTCTTAAATAGTGACTTGCATGAGGAGGTTTATGTATCTTAGCCACATGGTTTTGTTTGAGAAGGGGTAGGAATCTAAATTATGTAGGTTAAGAAAAGCTTTATATGGCCTTAAGCAGGCTCCTAGAGCATGGTATAAGAAGACACACACATACTTGGTTGTAAATGGTTTTTGCGTAACAGTCCAAACTAAGAGTACTCTCTATGTAAAGAGGAATAAAGATTGTTTTTTAGTCATCGTTTTGTAGGTTGATGACATGGTGCTCATCCTTACAGGCCGCCCTAATGAGGAGAAGACTTTAGTCTTTAAGGCTGAATTACATGTGTCATTTGAGATGACAGATTTGGGTTCATTGCATTATTATTTGGACATATAGTTTATGTAACATGATGATGATATTGTGATGTTGTAGTTAAAGTGTATATAGAGGTTACTTATCTTGAAGACTATAAGCATGTTGCTACACTAGTAGAGACAAGTGTTAGGCTTAGTCTGTAGGATGTAGGTGAACTATTTAATATATCACTTTATTAGTAGGCAATTGGGTGCCTCATCTATTTATGTAATACGAGGCTAGACTTTCAATTTGGGTTCTCCCAGTTAAGCAAGTTTATGAACAATCCCAAAAATAGGCATTGGGGGGCAGAGGAGCCCGAGGGCTTCGCCTAAAAATATGTAAGTGTAGCACGTGAGTTCATCAAGAGGAGTATATTACTTTTAAAAAGTTACAGAATTACATTTATAGGAGGGGATTTTTTAACCAATTTTGAAAAAAAACTATAACTTTATGAAGAAAAAGAGGTCATTTTATTCATAAAAGTATGTAAGTGTAAGGGGTTTTTAAAACACTCCTTGAATGCATGTGATACATAGGATTTCTTCATAGTGCACTTTTCGGGCAAAGGAGTGATGCTCAACTTCATGATTTTTGTGATTTGAATTGGGGTGGATGTTATGACATGTGAGTGTCCATTATAGTGGCCTTTTGCTTTCACCTTGGTGATTCATGTATATCCTCGAGGAGTGTACTAAGAGGAAACTCTATGTATCACGTGCATTCAAAGGGTATTTAAAAAAACCCTTACCTAAAAAAATTTCCCCAATTAAACAATCCCTCTTTACTTATGGACTAACGGAATTTTTTTCTAAAGTTGAATTAAGAAACTCCTCTTGTTAATGTAATCTTGTTAATTTTTCTCAATGAATCTAATTAAAAAACCCCTCCTGCTGAATTCACATGGTATACTAAATTTTATTTTGGGGAACCCCTCGAGTATATATCATGGCTCAGCAACAAGAAGCAACCAAGATAGTGGCCACTTGGAGCTATGAAGCTAAGTACAGAGCAACTTTTATAGTGACTATGGAGTGTGTATGGCTCAAACTCCTTTTGGAAGATCTTGGTGATTGAATAGCATCCCCCCACTCCATCTTTACTAATAGCTAAAGTGTATTAGCCGTTTATTACTGTAAGATTCCTCCCTCTAACTTTTGAGATATAAAGATATAAGAATCTCCCCTTCAGTCTCTCTAATCATCCCTTATTTCAGAATGCAAGAAAACATTGTTTTCCTTTGTTTTTGGCCTAGAGAGAGATAATATTCTAGAGAGGTAATATAATTTTGATATATTTTTGGATATAAATTTATCTCTTTTATTTAAGATGAATTCTCCTAAAACAGAAGTTAAAAAAGAGTTTTCTAATGTGCATTAGAAATTAATTAAAATGTGCACTGGACACCTTAGCCTAAGGGTCCACATTTTTAGAAAATTATGGATTAAGGTCCAAAGAGTATTCTAAAGGGCCAATGGGGTTAATCCAAGTGTTGGGATAAGAAAAATGCAAGAATAAAAGAAAATCTCCCAAAAAGGAGTAAATTCTCACATAAGATAAAGAGTTGAGTTAAAGAGTTGAGTAGTACAGGTACTTAATAGTAAAAAAATGAGGATTTATTAGTAAAAATTTAAAATTTTGACACTTTAGGAGCTCATGAAGGAGCCGCCTAGAATAAGAAACATTACTATAATTTTTTAATAAAAAAATGAGATGTTTCCTTTCTCCTCTCACCTCTTTCAAACTAGATCAGAAAAGTGGGCCTAGCTGGTCCAAAACTTGTCCAAATTGGATCAAACTGAAGCTTGAAACCTCTAGATTCTAGTTGGACTTGGTTGGTGGCCTCCCTCACCTATAAATAGACTCCCATTCCTTTGTATTTTCATCTTAGAGTATTTCTATGCTAGTGTAATTTTTAATTTAGTGTATTTTCCTCTTCCCTCTTCATTGGCCCTCCATTATGAAGCTTTGGGGCTTCACTAAACCTCTTCTTCTCTTGAAGATTACCCTTTTCCCTTGGTGGCCAAGCCTTTTCTTTGAGGGCTACACAACTTTTTCAAGGTAAATAATCAAGAAAACCAAGGGTAAGCCTAAACAATGAAGTTTATGCTCTCTTTTTGTTGTTAATCTTCCTAACCTCCCTCATGCTTGGGAAGCATTTTGTTTTGTGGTTTTCCTCTTAAAACCATGCTTTTCTTGATTTATGATGAATTATTGTTTATGTTTAAGCTTGGATTTATACATAAACTAATTTTTATATTAAAAGTGTAATTTTGAGGATTTTCAATTCATAGAAAATGCTGGGAAACTATGGCAAAATTTTCATCATTAGAGAATGAGTTTGTGCATAGAATAAATTTTATCCTAAAAGTGTAATTTTAAGCATTCACATTTCATAGAAAATACGAGGAAAATATGGCATAATTTTTATCATTAAAAATGACTTTTATGCATAATTAATTTTTATGCTAAAAGTGGAATTCTAAGCATTCTCATTTCATAGAAAATATGGGAAAGTTATGGTAAACTCTTTATCATTAGAAAATGAAATTTATGCATAAATATTTTTTATATTAAAAGTGAAATTTTGAGTATTATCATTCATAGAAAATGTGGGGAAGCTATGGAAAAATTTAAATCATTAGAGAATGAATTTATGAATAATAGATTTTATGCTAAAAGTGAAGTTTTGAGCATTATTCATTTGTCAAAAAAATAAATAAAGTTATGCCTAAATTTTCTAGATTCAGTCAAATTATGAGAATTATGGAAATGATTAGGAATATAATTCATTTAGATAAAAATGGATTAGTAGGTGTGCATAAGTATTTTATGCTAAAAGAGGGATTTCCATGATATTTTATTTTGGTAAAATAGAGAAAAGAAGGTGAAAATATTCATAGGGGTATATTGAGAAAATATAGATAAATTTTTAATTAAAAAGAGAAAATATGGGTATAATTAATTTTGTAAATCCCATGACATCGTATGCATAAATCTTTTATTCAAAAAGAGGAATACTGAGCATATTTTATTTTGGGTAAATTGAGAAAAGAATGTGAAAATATTCATAGGAATGCATTGACAAAACATGGATAAATTTTTAATCAGAAAGAGGAATCACGAACATACTTGACTTCTGTAATACGTCTAGATTCTCGAAAAATAGAATCTTGGGTACATTCTGAAAACAAGAAAAGAATTTCCCAGAAAAAGACCAGAAACATGCGTCGTTGGATGAACGTAAAGACTGATTTATTCCCAGATTACCTGGGAAAGGAATCTGGAGTTCTTAAAAAGACCGAGGGTCCAAAAGAGAACGAAATTTAACTGAATTGAATCGGGAAAAAAGTTACCTTTAACTGAGCCAAGTAATGTGGCCGAGACTTAGAAGTTCTGACAGTGTAAAATATAGAGTAACTGTACTTTAATCTGGTTAGTTGTGGAACAAAGAATCTCATAACTAGATCAAAGAAAGTTGATAATCAAAGCTGATTCACTAAAAGCAAAAAGAGACCATCTTTTTTGTGGGAATTGGATTGAGGTGTGGAATGATGTGAGTGATGTGTGGAAGGATGTGAAATGTGGGGAATGATGTGGAGTGATGAGAAGTGATGTGTAGATGATGTGGATGGTGTGGGATGATGTGAATGAATGTGAAAATGATGTGGGATGATGTAAATGAATGTGGGAATGATGTGGGATGATGTGAATGAATGTAGGAACGATGTGGGATGATATTAATGGATGTAAATAAATGTGAAAATGATGTGGGATGATGTAAATGAATGTGGGAATGATGTGGGATGATGTGAATGAATGTAGGAACGATGTGGGATGATATTAATGGATGTAAATAAATGTGGGATGATGTGAATGGATGTGAATTGATGTGATGCAAATTGATGTAGAAAAATGTGGAATGATGAGAAATGATGTGGAACGATGAGAAATGATGAGGAATGATGTGAAAGGATGTGGAATGATGAGGAAAGATGGGAATTTTGTTTGGAAATTGTATTTGCATATGAAACCTATTTTTTAAAGATTGTTTTACATCAAGAATGCTGGGGAAGCATTTTGACTATCTTATGGAATGAGGTCGTGGGGACCTAAGCGGAAAATGTTACGAGCTAACGGAGAGTCAAAGAAGGACGTCTCACGTGGCAAGATGGGCCGAGGACTTGACGAGCCTCAGTTTGGTTAAAATAGTGAGCTACTGGTACAGTGCCATGAGGGGCCAAGGAAGCGGCCTATGAGTGAAGCACTAGGTCACCTGCGAAGGAACCTAGAGGGTGCTGACCATACAGTGCTCGGGCTTTGGGTCACCCAAGATACCCACGCGTGCGTCAAGGAAGAAAATAAGTTGGAGTTGTTTTCTAAACACGGGCATGGATCTGGTTGATTGGCCTTGTTGGTCTTCAACGGATGAGTTCATGGCTCTTTTATATGGATCTTGTTGGTTGATCTAGTTGATCTTCAACGGAGAGTCAATATGGATTTTATGAGATTATACTCCTAGGTACTATGGGGGCTAGGAACTATTGAAAAGGCCCTTGAGTGAAGTACTAGGTGAGCCTAGAGGGACTAACCAGGTGGTGAGCGTTCTGGTTGCCGATGATGCCATAGGTATGCTGAGGAAGGAATGATTGGAATTTTGATTTCATGGTTGGAAAGTTGATTTCATGGTTGGAAAGTGGAAAAGTTGGAAATTGGACCCTGGAAATGGAATACTGAGGATTATGATGGAAACACTGTGGTTTTATTGCAATGCTGTTTTGGAAATAGTTGAATCTAAGAAAAGGTAATTTCATAGTGGGTGCGTTGTTAGAATTCGTGGTGCTCATGCTAGATCAAGTATGTGGGGAGGAGAGGGACTCACAAAAATACAAGAAAGATATCTTGTTTATTAAGTTGTTTATGAATACAACTAGGCCTTGCTCAATACAAATTGCCTTCTAACTCCACCTTTAAATAGGTGAGCTAGTGGACCATAAGTCCATTCATACACGCACCCTTCGCCTACCCTTTTATATGACCTTAGTCTTTTAATACCCTCCCTCAATACCAACTATGAAAGAATTGGAATAGGTAGTATTGGACATAGGTTGCCTTTATAACATTAGGCGTACAAGGTTTAGGAATATAAGTGTTGTTACATTGAGATTTAAAACAGGTGCTCAGATGAGTTAGAGATTGATACAAAGTTAGCCTCTGACTCTTTGTTAGGGCATTTAGAAGTGATATGTCCCATTTGTTTACACCTGTCACATTTCATTTTGTTGGGATATTTGATCCAATAATTATTTGCCAAATGACCCACCTTTTTGCCAATGGGCACAGCTTGTTCGATATTCGATGAAGTGGCTGCATTTGAAGATTCAAATCCTCCCTTTGGCCTCTTTTCTTCATCAAGACAAGATTGAATGACTCCTTGAAGGGTGGGATTAGGTATGTTCTTCAGGGTGGTGACTAAGGTGGGGTACACCTTCTTGACTGCTTTTAGCAAATAGCCACACTGCATCATCTTCATCTATTCTCGCATTCACTGATGCAAGTTGAGCTATAAGGCCCTTCAAGTGAGAGATGAAGGCTCCAATGCCATCTCCCTCTTTGATTTCCAAGCTGAAAATTTCAATTTTAAGTGAAATCTTGGAATTCTTACCATGAGCTCCATAGAGCTTATCAAGCTCATCCCATTTCTCCTTTGTAGTCGGAAGCTAGTCCACATGGTGAATGAGAGCCTCATCAAGATGAAGCATGATGATGGCTTGTGCCCTCTCATCATCTTCAATATCTTCAGCCTTAGTTCGATCAATAACCTTAGTGCCGGAGATGAATGGCCAAAAACGTTTGGACATCATCTTGTACTTGACAAGGACTTGCCAACTGTGGAAGCCCTCTCCCGAGAACTTCTTGATTTGGGTGTTTTCCTTTGACATTGGGTATTGAAGGAGGTTACTAGAGAGTAATGGGCTGATATATGAAGAGGTAAAAAACCAAAAATTTATGATATTTAGGCTTAATTAGAAAGAGAAAGGCTTATGAGAGTGCAACAACCTTTTAATCAAGCCAAGGATGTTGCATAAATAGGAGATTAAATAAGTAAATCTTATGGTTTAGCACTGAGGGTTTGTGCCCACCCACTAATTTTGATGGGGATTAGCTTCATTAGTGTTAAAGAACACTTTGTTTCGTGATTAAGATCACCATTAGTGTTTAAAAACATAATTAGTACCTAAGAGTACATTTTTAGCATCTAATGACACTTGTATTGGTGATTAGATTCACCATTAGTGTTTAGTAACACTCTTAGTGTTTAAAAACACTTTGGAATAACTCCCCTTTGTTGGATTAGAAGCCTCATTAGTGTTAATCAACACTATCAGTGCTCATAAGCACACTTTGAAGAGCTTTGAAAAAGATGATGTGAGGAAGCTTGATGAGGTTTTGATGAGTGTGAGACTTATGAATGCCTCATGTGGTTGGCCACCACTTCAAAATCAAGAATAAGATAAGCAACAAGTCCTCACAAGATCACTTAGGTGATTAGGGCAAAGAGGGGAGGATTAGAGCAAGAAAAGAAAAAGTTTTGAAGCTTTAATGGAGAGCTTCAATGGAGTTGAGGGAGTGCTGCCTGGTTTTTCTGCTATAGCGCGCACGAGGATGCACCATTGGATGCTCCTGAGACAATGGGCTTCAAAAGCCCTAAGCCCATGTTGCTAATGATCAACTGTAGGCGTCACATTTTTGTACGACCACGATTGCAGCCAGAATATGCGTCGGCTTGCACAGGCGGCAATGCCACGATGGAAAGCACCCAATTCAGCTGATGGACTATACGAAAGTATGCGCCCGGATGTCCTCTACATTTCCCTTGAAGAAAGCTCGGTGAGTTGTTGCCTCCACGAGCTGCTAGAGCTCCTCCACTGGCTGGGGGTTCAGCTCCACAAGTGAAAGGATAAGGAAAAGTGAAGCAAAATGACCTACTCTACACCACAAAAGGGCCTAATCAACCAAAGCTCTAGATACCATGTTAGAATTTATGGTGCTCATGCTAGATCAAGTATGTGGAGGAGAGGGACTCACAAAAATACAAGAAAGATATCTTGTTTATTAAATTGTTTATGAATACAACTAGGCCTTGCTCAATACAAATTGCCATGTAGCTCCACCTTTAAATAGGTGAGCTAGTGGACCATAAGTCCATTCACACACACACCCTTCTCCTACCCTTTTACATGACCTTAGTCTTTTAATATGCGTAAGTGGTGTGTCTTTAATTTTTGCATGAGTGCCAGCTAGGGGGCCTGGGAACTCTTTTCCCTGGTACCTGGGACAAAACATAACCAAATTTTTATAATGGATTCTATCAATACAGTGGTTGGGCAGTTGGCTAACCCATGGGATTGTTGGATGGGGTTAGGCTGGATCGATGGATTCCTATAATAAAATTCAATTCTGTTCAAGTTACGATAGTTGAAGTAAGTCACAGGATAATCCTTGTTCTATGGAAAAGAATCAACGGCTGTGCCTCTTTCAATGGGGAAAAAGCATTGGTCTCTATGAACCAAGTGCAAGTTCCTCCTTGATCCGGCCATGTGACCTACGGGTTCAGTCGAAATACAAAGGATAGTTAAGGCTCTTGACTACGTTAGAAGATTTTCTTGGAGGAATTGCCTATGCTTTCTAGGCAAGGGAAGCTTTTTTCGGGTTTTGGAAGAACCGAGGGATTAGTCTCTTGTCCGAACATTTATGGCCCCGAGTGGGAAGCTCTGCCCTCGTGCGAGGTTGCTACTTCCGCTGCCAGCACTCCAGAGTTCCGATGCACAGAGGGGGCAGGGATCTCACAGTTGGTATCAGAGCAAATTGGTTGAAGTTGATAAACCAAGAAGCAAGAAATGCCAAAAATTTATAAGTTACGAGTGAAAGATTATAATTGTGTGTTGAAATTCGTACAAGTTGATATTCAGAATGGAAATTCATAAATTGAAAATTGGGTTTTAGATGGAAGTACCACAATTGTGTGGAATCCCTGACTTGTTTGAGGCCTAGATATGATGACATTTGCCTTATAACATCAAGGATTGTGACTACCCGTATATACCGTGGGTATACTGTAGAGTAGATGATGATTTTTTGAATTCTGGTGGTTGATATGATTTTAGAATTCTGGTTGAAAATTTGAAAAATTGATTTGGATTCTCATTGAAGAATGATGATTTTTTTAATTTTGGTTGAAAGTAGATGAGTTGAATAAGTCATGATAATGATGAATGGAGAGGATTCCAATGACGATAGACGATCAAGACTTTCAGCAGATCACTCTATATGAGATTAGTGGATTGTGCTGATAGATTGTTCGCAGCTTGACCTTTGGCCCAATAGACCCAATTGTGGAATGACAAATTGAGAAGCTGTATAACTAAAATTCCCATGAAGAATGTTTAGATGTTAATTGGAAATTACGGGTCCGATGGACCATAAATCTACTTCAATGCATAGTAGAGCAAAAAGAAATTACAATTCAAGGGTAATATTAGTTTACATATAGATTGTTTTTTTTAATACCCTAAACATTGCATGTTCATATTCTATGTGAAGAAAATCCACTCAGGATAAGCTTGTAGTATCGTTTTGGCCTACCAATTCCCATAGGTTAAAGGGTATGAGATCGTGTGCATACCATTCACCATGGATAAATTTGACCTTATATCATTTTGATTGGCATGGTCACTTCAATGTTAACCTCTATTCTAGGAAGATTTAGATTAGTCAAGTTCAGGCATTAGGTGTTTCTATTCTTGTGAGTTCTCCTCCTCACCCTCTAGTAAAAGCATTGTGAAAATGCCTTTAAGTGTGCTTGACCCTAGCTGTATGGATTGATAATTGCATACCATGCGCATCACACCCATCTAGACTCCACCAAGAATGATTTCATCCACCAAGTGTTCCTAGAGTTACTCTCTAGGATGATTATTGATTGGCCCAAAGATGTCCAAGTTCCCTAGTACATGATATTCTTGCTAGCATCATGGAATGCTAATGCCCTTCTTTGTTAAACATTATTATGCATTGGAATGTTTAGCCATACCTTGAGAGGCATTTCAAGGAAATAAGAGCGTGTTTCTTTGATGGTGAGGTTGGAGTTGAAGGAATAGTGGAATAATTAGAGAGGGTTCTTGATGGAGAAGGCATGTCTTCAAGTAGAAGAGCTTTTAGGAGGAATCTAGTAGCCTTTTGCTTTAAGCACCATAGAGTTCATTAAGTGTTGGATCTTAATTCTCACAAAAGGTCCACCAACTTTGTGTTTTTTAACCTTCAAGGTGAATAAATTAATGGTGAAGTATAGTTTAGCTTGGGTAGAAACAATGATCCATTCACATCCTAGAAGTAAATCTTCTTCTAAGGCATACTCAAACATAAAGACCTTACAATTCAGGGGATTAGTTTACATATAGATTGTTTATTTAAATACCTTAAACATCACATGTTCATGTTCTCTTCAAAGAAAATCCACTCAGGATAAGCTTATAGTGTCGTTTTGGCCTAGCAATTCCCACATATTAAAGGGTATAAGATCGTGTGCATGCCATTCACCACCACAGATAAATTTGACCTTATATCATTTTGATTGGCATGGTCACTTCAATTCTAACCTCTATTCTAGGAAGATTTAGATTAGTCAAGTTCAAGCATTGTGTGTTTCTATTCTTATGAGTTCTGCTCCTCATCCTCCAGTAAAAACATTTTGAAAATGCCTTTAAGTGTGTTTGACCCAAGCTACATGGATTCAAAATTGTGTTTGACCCAAGCTACATGGATTCAAAATTGCATACCATGCATCATACACATCTATAATCCACCAAAAATGATTTCATCCACCAAGTGTTTCTAGAGTTACTCTCTAGGATGATTATTGATTGGCCCAAAGATGTCCAAGTTTCCTAGGACATGATATTCTGGCTAGCGTCATGGAATACTAATACCTCTTCTTTGTTTAATGTTATTACCCCCATTGGAATGTTTAGCAATACCTTTAGAGGTGTTTCTAGGAAATAAGAGCATTTTTCTTTGATGGTGAGGATGGAGTTGAAGGAATAGTGGATTTATTAGAGAGGGTTCTTGATGGAGAAGGCAGGTCTTTAAGTAGAAGAGCTTTTAGGAGGAATCTAGTAGCCTTTTGCATTAAGCTTCATAGAGTCCATTAAGTGTCGGATCTTCATTATCACAAAAGGTACCATTAACTTTGTGTTTTTTATCAATGGTGATGTATAGTTTAGCTTGGGTAGAAACACTTGGGTAGAAACAATGATCCATTCACATCCTAGAAATAAATCTGCTTCCAATGCATATAGTAGAGCAAAAAAGAACTTACAATTCAAGGGATTAGTTTACATATAGACTGTTTGTTTAAATACCTTAAACATGGTATGTTCATGTTCTTTGTGAACAAAATCCACTCAAGATGAGCTTATAGTGTAGTTTTGGCCTAACAATTCCCCAAGGCTCACCTCTATTCTATGAAGATTTAGACTAGTCAACTTCAGGCATTGGGTGTTTCTATTCTTGTGAGTTATCCTACTCATCCTCTAGTAAAAGCATTGTGAAAATGCCTTTAAGTGTGTTTGACCCCAACTGCATGGATTGATAATTACATAACATGCATCACACCCACCTAGACTCCACCAAGAATGATTTCATCCACCAAGTGTTTCTAGAGTTACTCTCTAGGATGATTATTGATTGGCCCAAAGATGTCCAGGTTTTCTAGGACATGATATTCTAGCTAGCGTCATGGAATGCTAATGTGCTTCTTTGTTTAACACTATTACGCATCATTAGAATGTTTAGCCATACCTTGAGAGGTGTTTCAAGGAAATACGAGCGTGTTTCTTTGATAGTGAGGTTGGAGTTGAAGGAATAGTGGATTTATTAGAGAGGGTTCTTGATGGAGAAGGCATGTCTTCAAGTAGAAGAGAGTCTAGGAGGAATCTAGTAGCCTTTTGTAGAAAGCACCATAGAGTTCATTAAGTGTTGGATCTTCATTATCGCAAAAGGTACAACCAACTTTGTGTTTTTTAACCTTCAAAGTGAATAAATTAATGGTGAAGTATAGTTTAGCTTGGGTAGCAACACTTGGGTAGAAACAATGATCCATTCACATCTTAGAACTAAATTTGCCTTCTAATGCATACTCGAGCAAAAAGAACTTACAATTCAAGGGATTAGTTTACATATGGATTGTTTGCTTGAATACCTTAAGCATCATATGCTCATGTTCTTTGTGAAGAAAATCCACTTAGGATAAGCTTATAGTGTCGTTTTGACTTAACAATTCCCACAGATTAAAGGGCATGCCATTGACCACGGATAAATTTTACCTTATATCATTTTGATTGGCATGGGCACTTAAATGCTGACCTCTATTCTAAGAAGATTTAGATTAGTTAAGTTCAGGTAGTGGGTGATTCTATTCTTGTGAGTTCTCCTCCTCATCATCTAGTGAAAACATTGTGAAAACGAATTTAAGTGTGTTTGACACTAGCTACATGGATTGATAATTGCATACCATACATCACACCCATCTAGACTCAACCAAGAATGATTTCATCCACCAAGTGTTTCTAGAGTTACTCTCTAGGATGACTTTGATTGGCCCAAAGATGTCCAAGTTTCCTAAGACGTGCGATTTTGGATAGCATCATGGAATACAAATATGCTTCTTTGTATAACATTATTACCCATTAGAATTTTTAGCCGTACCTTGAGATGTTTTTCAAGGAAATAAGAGCATGTTTCTTTGATGGTGAGGTTGGAGCTGAAGGAATAGTGGACTTATTAGAGAGGAATCTTGATGGAGAAGGCATGTCTTCAAGTTGAAGAGCTTTTAGGGGGAATCTAGTAGCCTTTTGCATTAAGCATCATAGAATTCATTAAGTGTTGGATCTTCATTATGACAAAAGGTACCACCAATGTTGTGTTTTTTAACCTTCAAGGTGTATAAATTAATAATGAAGTATAGTTTAGCTTGGGTAGCAATAGTTGGGTAGAAATGACGATCCGTTCACATCCTAGAATTAAATTTGCTTCCAATGCATAGTAGAGAAAAAAAAACATACAGTTCAAGGGATTGGTTTACATATAGATTGTTTGTTTAAATACCTTAAACTGGCATGTTCATATTCTTTGTGAACAAAATGCACTCAGGATGATCTTTTAGTGTAGTTTTGGCCTAACAATTCTCACATATTAAAGGGTATGAGATCATGTGCATGCCATTCACCATGGATAAATGTTACATTATTGGCCCTCTATGGTCTATTAGGGACGCCCATTCGACCATTGTGCCATGCTTGCAATTAGTATCGTGAGTGATGTCATATTAGTGATTGGCATATGCTTTGCAGGTCTATGCTATGTATGCTGTGATTGGGTGATGCCATGTGTACGCATGCTAGTGTTGTTGATATTGGTGTTTGATTGTCTCACCTAACATGTTGACTTGTTGAGTATAGGTGATGAGTACGAGGATGCCGAATGAGGCATTGTACTTGTGCGAGGGTCATCGAACGAGGTGTCGCACAGGCATGAGTGTGTAAGGGTCACCGAACGAGGTGTCGCGCGGATTTTGTCATGTGCATGGGCATTTACATCGCCTCGACATTTATGAGCTATACTTCATTATTTTTGGTTGGCCGCATGCCATTTATTTGTACTTGTATTTTTATGCACCTCGATGTGCATGGGTGTAGTGCGTGTGAACTGGAGGTTCACTATTATTTTTGGTACACACTAGATGTTCACACACTAGATGTGTGTGAACATCCTCTAGAAGGATTGATTATTCTTGTAAAAAGAGGAGACTTAAAAGTGTAGAAAAGAATCCTGTTGTCAAACTAGCACCTCGATTCTATGGTCCTTTTAAGATAGTAGACAAAATCAATGACCTGGCTTATAGACTAGATCTTCCATCCCATTGGAAGATTCATAACTCTTTTCATATTAGTCTATTGAGACCCTTTAAAGGACCAATCCTTACTCATCCTATTTATGAAGAACCTCTAGAGCTAGTTGATGATGAAGAGCAATTAATACCTGATGAAATTATTGACCACCATGAGCAAACTACTACTAGAACTAGCAATGTTTATAACAGATATCTTTTGACCTGCATCTGAGAGAAGATGCTCGTTGGATGCCCGAGCGGTTTTTCTACACATGCCCTGACTTAATACACTCCTATCAAATATGCAACTGAGGTCAGTTGCTAACCCAAGCAAGAGGGATGTTACATTATTGGCCCTCTATGGTCGACCTATTGGGGATGCCCATCCGACCATTGTGCCATGCTTGCAATTAGTATCGTGAGTGATGTCATATTAAATACTACATTGGCATATGATTTGCGGGTCTATGATATGTATGCTATGATTGGGTGATGCCATTTGTATGCATGCTAGTGTTGTTGATATTGGTGTTTGATTACCTCACCTAACATGTTGACTTGTTGAGTATAGGTGATGAGTACGAGGATGCCGAATGAGGCATTGTACTTGTGTGAGGGTCACCGAACGAGGTGTTGCACACGCGAAGGTCACCGAACGAGGCGTCACACGACGCGAAGGTCACCGAACGAGGCGTCACACGGGTTTTGTCATGTGCATGGGCGTTTACATCGCCTCAACATTTATGAGCTATACTTCATTATTTTTGGTTGGCCACGTGCCATTTATTTGTACTCGTATTTTTATGCACCCCGATGTGAACGGGTGTAGTGCGTGTGAACTGGAGGTTCACTATTGTTTTTGGTACACACTAGATGTGTGTGAACATCCTCTAGAAGGATTGATTATTTTTGTAAAAAGAGCTCTATTTTTGGCAAAAGCTTCACGATTGCTTGAGGAATACATGATTAAATACTCATGTCGTGCAAGGAGCCAGGACGCATGAGGGGGAGATTTAACCCAATCCTTGTTGATTGATGGTGATGTTTTATTTTGTGCACAATGTTCAAGTCTATGGTTTATCTTCCATGTTTATTTCCATGTCTATGTTTAATATGTTTGAATTTGTTATTTTTTTGGAGTTGAATATTTATTCGTGATTATTGTGTGCAATTTTGGTACTTTGATTCTCTTTTGTGTGGCAAGTTCTTGATAATAAGTTTGAGCCTATATCATTTTGATTTCCATGGACACATCAATGCTGACCTCTATTCTAGGATATTTAGATTATTTAAGTTCAGGTATTGGGTGTTTTTATTCTTGTGAGTTCTCCTCGTCATCCTTCAATAAAAGCATTGTGAAAATGCCTCTAGGTGTGTTTGACCCTAGCTGCATGCATTGATAATTGCATACCATGCATCACACCCATGTAGATTCCACCAAGAATGATTTCATCCACCAATTGTTTCTAGAGTTACTCTCTAGCATGATTATTGTTTAGCCCAAAGATGTCCAAGTTTCCTAGGACAGCTAGCATCATGGAATACTAATACACTTCTTTGTTAAATATTATTACGGATTGGAATGTTTAGCCATACCTTTAGAGGCATTTCAAGGAAATAAGAGCATATTTCTTTGATGGTGAGGTTAGAGTTGAAGGAATAGTGGATTTATTAGAGAGGGTTCTTGATGGAGAAGGCATGTGTTCAAGTACAAGAGCTTTTAGGAGGAATCTAGTAGTCTTTTGAATGAAGCATTTAGGAGAGAGGGTTCGTGATGGAGAAGGCATGTCTTCAAGTAGAGAGGGTTCTAGATGGAGAAGGCATGTCTTCAAGTAGAAGAGCTTTTAGGAGGAATCTGGTAGCCTTTTGCATGAAGCATCATAGATTTCATTAAGTGCTGGATCTTTGCTATCACAAAAGGTACCATCAACTTTGTGTTTTTTAACCTTTAAGGTGAATAAATTAATGGTGAAGTATAGTTTATCTTGGGTAGCAACACTTGGGTAGAAGCAACGATCCATTCACATCCTAGAATTAAATGTGCTTCCAATGCATACTCAAGCAAAAAGAAATTACAATTCAAGGGATTAGTTTACATATAGATTGTTTGTTTAAATACCTTAAACATGGCATGCTCATGTTCTTTGTGAAGAAAATCCACTCAAGATGAGCTTATAGTGTAGTTTTGGCCTAACAATTCCCACAAATTGAAGGGTATGAGATCGTGTGCACCATGGATAAATTTGAGCTATATCATTTTGATTGCCATGGACACCTGAATGTTTTGGCCTAACAATTCCCATAGATTGAAGGGTATGAGATTGTGTGCACCATGGATAAATTTGATCATTTTGCTTGCCACCATGGACACTTTAATATTGACCTATATTCTATGAAGATTTAGATTAGTCAAGTTCAGGCATTGGGTGTTTCTATTCTTGTGAGTTCTCCTCCTCATCCGCCGCTATAAAAGCATTGTGAAAATGCCTTTAAGTGTGTCTGGCCCTAACTTCATGGATTGATAATTGCATACCATGCATCACACCCACCAAGAATGATTACATCCACCAAGTGTTTTTAGAGTTACTCTTTAGGATGATTATTGATTGGCCCAAAGATGTTCAAGTTTCCTAGGACATGATATTCTAGTTAGCATCATGTAATACTAATGCGCTTATTTGTTAACATTACTACCCCTTGGAATATTTAGCCATACCTTGAGAGGTGTTTTAAGATGAAGTGTTGAGTTTGAATTTTCATGTGTATTGTAAAGGGATTAGTCCATTATGGTAACCTCTTTATCATGAATCTCAACATTATCAAGAGTTACCAACGTGTACAATGGTATTGTAGGTCAATGACTTTTCTTACTAATATTTGTTTGGAATTCACCTTTGGCATTAGAATGCTCTTATGTATAGTCTTTCAGATCTTAGGTACATTTTGGGATTAGGACTTAGGCATGCAAAGATGTAAACTATATCATTATCTTCACAAGATAAGAGTGATGCTCAATGGGATTGTCCCAAAATTATTGAGCTTGTTGGCATAGTGAGGGAATTTTCTAACCCTTTTAAGCACTAGATCATTTTCTAACCCTTCTGAGGGCTAGATCATTTTGATGACTAGGTCTATCAATGCCTTCAGGATAGAGTACTATCCATCCATCTTGGAAAAATCTCCACCTCATTACAAATTTTTTGCCATATTCCACTTTTGTGCCTATTAACAAAGACAATGTGAAGCACTCTTGAAAAACCTCCAGTAAAATTTTGATGAGAGAAATTGGAATCTAGGAACCCTCTCTAAGACTATAAATATGTGAACTTTTGATGAACAAATTATGCAAGCATTTTGGGTTTATCTTATTGTGTATTTTAACTTGTCTTGTTTTAGTATTGGCTTTAAGTTTGATTCAATGTCTCTTGTAGTTTTATTTTTTAGTTTTATTCTCATACCTCCACCTACATAAAAATTTTATATTCTCATACCTCCACCTACACAATAAAAATATATTTTGTAGTTTTATTCTCATACCTCCACCTATGCAATAAAACTTTACCATGGTGTTAGAGCTTAGGTTAGGACTTAGTGTTTGGGAAAGTTTTCTATTATATGCCTCTTAGTATGTAGCTCACAAGAATCTGATATGAAAAATGTAATGTTTCATAATCTAGAATAGATAATGTCAACCTACTTTAGATGGGTATTTTTCATGCTAGTGCTAATATCCTCACAAAGTTTTAGCTCAAAATTCTTTCTTGTTGTTAGTGAGAAAAAGGTGTAATAGTGGTGGCAGTAACTTTTGGGTGGTGTGATCAAAGAAGAGTTTGGTTTAAAATATTCTTGCAAAATTTGGCAAATCTTTTCTTTTACAATGTTTTAGACCACTATTTGTTCTATGATCCCAAAAAAATTTGAGCTCAAAGAAAAGTCATATGGAGGAAATACTATCTTTTCAAGAAGATATATAGAAAATTCAAACATGCAAAACCAGAGGCACAATTCACAAATTTAGTTGGCCAATTATTTTATTGCTGGTGTATTTTCAACAATCATAATGTCTTTTATGCTTGTAATATGAATCGTTATTATTTTTAATCTCATTCTACATCAAAGGATTAAGAGCCCAACATTGTGATACTTTGACTTGCTTCAAGCTAGACTTGATTATAAAATTAGGCACAATGGCCAACACTTATGATTGAAAAGTTCAATGGTGAAGGATTCAATAAAAGCTAAGTATCTTCTCATTAGATAAGGATTGTGGGGAATCATGTTTGAAGGGAGAAAATCCAAGTGAGGAAGAAGAATCCAAGTGAGGAAGAAGAGAGTAGAAAATAGCTAGCAAGAATGAAAATTTTTCTCTTGTTACACTCCGATTAGGGGATGCAGTCATACATTATATTTTTACAAACATAACTTCCTATGATGCTTTGTGAAACTCTTCAAAAGTTTAAAAGTCTTTTAGATCCAAAGCAAAGAATTAAAAATTAGCCTTAGATTTTACTTTTTTAGGTTAATCATGTTGGTTGAGGAATAATTTACATTCACACTTAGCATTAAGTGTGAAGAATAATTTACATTCACATTTAAGCAAATTAAAGGGCATAATGGAAATATTGGAGAAAATTGGAGCTCTGATTGATAAAGATGATGTATAGTCAATATATTAGACAGTATGACTTAAGAATGTGGGCATGTAACCACCTTGAAGAACCTTCTAATTACAACTTTGAATGGTGTAACAGCTTCAATCTTGACAAAGAAAAGTGCCTAAAAGTGATAACGAGAAAATGTTATTATTGTGGGAAAATTAGCCATAAAGTGTTCAATTCAATTGTGCTCAATTGGAAGAAAAAGCACGATGAAGAAGTTGCAAGTCTTGCAACAATTTTTAATGAGAAGCTCATCTATATATTAAAGAGAAAGATAACATGCTCTAAGCAGTGATAGTCATATAGAACCCTATATTGGTGCTATGTCTACTAGGATTGTGTGGTTGGAAGTTCACATGATATGTCCTAAGACACTTGATGTTTATGCTAAGATACAATAAGAAATTTGTATGTATATCCTGATGCACTTGATTTTAACTAGGGGAGATCATGTGGCATGAGTCTACTTGGCATAACTTGAAGTACTTCTTTCATGTGATGGAGCATGAGAGTATGAGTGATAATTAAGCACAACCTACATCTTATGGATGCTTGAAGAGAGGGTGTTAAAATAGTGACCTTGCATTTGTGTGACCTAGATTTGATGAAATTGTGTTGGAGCCTTAGATTATGGCGCAAAGGTAGAAATGGTGTGTAAATTTGAAAGTGATTGGAATAATTAGTTGTTAGGAGTTGTGCGAGTGCTTGACATGAGTAGAAGTTATTAAATTTTATGACTTGATTATAGGTATAACTTTAAGGAGAATATTTTGGATCTAGGCGCCTTCTCTAAGGCTACAAATATGTAATCTTTTGATGAATAAATTATGCAAGCACTTTGGTTTAATTTGTCGTATCTTTTAGCTTGTTTCATTTCAATATTATGAGTTTAATCAATTGAAATTTTATTTGATTTAAGATATCTTGTAATCTTATTCTCATACCTCTACTCACCATGAAGTTTATCAATAATCTCTAGACACCCCTCCCAAATCTACACATCTCAGACTATTGGAGTAAACTCTTTGTAAAAGCACATCCCTCGCCCTACACACACATCAGTTACGCCCCGCAAATTATAAATCTTAGGAAGGAGAGCACCCACAAGGTCTACACGTGCTAGCAAACTTGCCAACATACAAGAGTTAATATCAATTGAAATAAGATGCTAACCTTCATAAAGCATACTCCCTATTGTCTCTTGTAGCACTTATAGTAATGTGTTTGGGTTGGGTAATGAGCCATCTACCCCAATTATGTTATCTACCTAACCTAATACATTGTGAAAGAGGAAAAGACCTACCTACTATGTATCAATCCATGTGCTACTTTGATAGTTACACATGACTTTGGATACCCCAAAAGGCCATCATAAAATACCAAATGAGAAATCTAAAAGGAGTAAATCACACACCAAACTGAACCTTTAATAGGGGTTGGTTTCAAATTGATCACTATATGCCTAACGATATTATGAGGAGGGTACCACTCTCGTCTGGTAACCAAAGAAAGTCACATGCCCTCACCCCCAACAAATTTCCAAGAAGAACTATAAAAAGGCCACAAAGATCAAAGGTAAGGCAACCTTAGGCTCAAAGGAATCACCATTGTTAGGTGCCCAAACATCTTATTTGATGCTCAAAAATTTCACAAGAATAAAACTATGGATTCCTAAGCTAACCTCATACTCAATGAGACCCAACAAGAAGCTGAAGGAAATATAAAGTAAGTTCAAGAAACCTCATTGATAAATAACCCCCATTGATCAATAGCAATGGTACCTAAGCACCCTACGAGGTTTTATGACATCAACATGCCCATATGGGTTCCCAAGCCCCCTAGCCATCACTATTTCCACAAAACTCAAAGCAATCTATTCCATCAACTCAAACATTAAGGCAACCTAAGAAGATGTAAGCAAACCATAAGAAACATATGTAAGATTCCTCTTCCCTTATCTTGATGTAATTGAGAAATTAAATTTTGAGGTATATTTCTAGTGAGAGAATATGAGATTTTTTAAAAGATGAGCATTTTTAATGGAAAATTAGAAGATTGATAAATTAAGAAATTTAAAAATAAAATTTTTAATAAAAGTAGTCAAGTTGTCATGTGCAAAAATGAAGTTAGGAATTTCTATGTGCACATGTACACATGCACCCCCCATGCACATTGAGGAAAAACAAATTAGAGCAAGAAAATAATAAAAATATATTAGGATATTTTTAAAACAAATAAAAGAATTATTTTTAGGGAAATTAATTGTATAAAATGAACCCCTTCATGAAGTAACCCATGAATTTTCTTGGAGGCTAGGTGAGTACACTTACTCAGATTTCACTGTAGTACTTTTTAGATCACCCCTAGGTTACATTGCTAAGTGCTAGAGTAAGTCATTTGTGGTGTAAGAGGTGGGATTTGGAGTTTGTGCAACCTTGGGAGGAAGAGTAAAAAACTCATGGAGTTTTGAGGAGAAAGAGGCCAATTTTTTAATCCAGTGGTCACATATTACAGAGTACCTCAAGCTCATTTACATAAGGTAAAATATTAATATGCTTATAACTTGTAATTTTCTTACCTTTTTACATTATAAATTAGTAGTTTTGATTTAAATTAAATTAAGAATATAATTAAATAATCCCTACACATTTTCCTAGACGAGAGACCTCTAAGATGTAGCATTTATCCCTTTCTACATTAGTTTAATGCCCATACCTTAGCAAAACCTTGGAAAATATTGTAAGATAACTTATTAGTTTTCAAATTATGTGAGAAACCTTATGACAAATCTATATCTAGAGAGAGAAATTGGTCTAAATGATTTAATTTAACATTAGCCCAAGTCTAGATTAGCCCCTTAGGTCAAAATATAAGTGAAGGGATGTAACTATAAGGTATAGAAGCTATCTAAACATTAGAGAGAAAAAATAAGACTAGGATTATAGAGAGAGAGAGAGAGAGAGAGAGAGAGAGAGAGAGAGAGAGAGAGAGAGAGAGAGAGAGAGAGAGAGAGAGAGAGAGAGAGAGAGAGAGAAAATAGCATTATGGTGAAGAAAAATACCTTAGTTCAATTAGAAATTGATAGGATTGGTATTTAGGATTATTTTTTAGAATTGGTGTAAAGAATTCTATAGAGAGAAAAAGAGATTCTAGAAAGAGAATTAGAAGTGACCTTTTAAAAGTAAGTAGGATTAAGGTCAATATTAGGTTAAAACCCTAGAATTAACTCTAAAAATCAAGTTGTATCAAATATGGTTAGATTAAGTCAATCTCTCTCAAGGAAAACTTATTTTATTAGAGAGAGAAAGTTTCGATTAACGCTTAAATTAAGAGATTTAGCATACCTTCATTAAGAGTAGGGTATAACTCAAAAGCAAAGTCTAGAGTACCCTAAAGTGGCCAAATTAAATGGGTGAATAAGGACTATAAAGTCAAGAACATGAATAGTAGGGATTAATGTGCTTAATTCATAGAGGCCCAATCCTCAAGAATTATAAAGATGATATTAAGCGAAATGAACTTGAAAGGTCAAGATTAGAATAATTTAAGAAATATTTGAGAAGTGAAATCCTTAAGAGTGACCAAAAGAACCTTGAAGATTTTCAACATAGGATAAAGCCCGAATAAGAGAACTAGAATAATGACCCTAGAATAAACCCTTGTTTTATACAAAAAGGATCCTAGAGTGACTAGCTTTGCTTCTAAAAGACCTTAAGCAAAGGTGATTAGATAAACTTATGGAATCAAGGTTAGCAGTGATCCCAAGAAGGGAATAACCTTCAGAAGACCTTGCCAGGAGATGCTGGTACGAGGAATTCAGCATGCTCGTACTTTTGTATTGAGAGCCAATGCTAGTTGATAGTGGTTGAGGTGAACTATTTTGATAGAAGCAACAATAGCTGGCGGCTCCATGCGAACGAGCGACGAGTAGATAGACACAGAGGTTGTGGCAAACAATAGGCTAATGACTAAGGTTGCTACTTAGAAAAGAAGATTTTATGCTAGTGGTGATGATGGTGATAGTAGCATAAAAAAACATAGCCCTTTGATGACGATGATAATAGTGACAACAACATTAAAACGTAGCCATGATGATGGTTCACTTCATAAAACACAGGTAGAAGTGGTCAACTAGTACACAGAAGGGTAGAAGATGGTTGATCAATATTAGCAAACCCTAAAACACACAAACATAAACCCTAAAATGTAGAAATAGAAAAATAGCATGAAGCATATGAATGAGCTTTGATACCATGTTGGTATCCATAGGATCTGGAGTCAAGTTATGGAGGGTGGAAGATTTTATAATGCGAGTGTAGGAGAGGTGAGGGTTTGAGGAGAGAGAGGAAGCTCAATCCATGACAATGGTGAGAGAGAGAGAGAGAGAGAGAGAGAGAGAGAGAGAGAGAGAGAGATGTGATAAATCAGAAGAGAGTGATGTTAAATTATTTTCTTATTGTGATAAGAACATTCTAAGTACATACTTTTATAGGCATCAAGCCTCATATTTTGATCTAGACCTCAATAAGGATTGTTCACACCTTTAGAGGGTGTTCACACCAACTAAATCCAAAATCCTAATATTACCACCCCAGCCAGTTCCTCTTAATTTACCACCCCAACCAGTTCCTCTTAATATTACCACCCAAACTAGTTCCTCCAAGTACAATAGTACTTGGTGACTTTGCTAGCAAACTTCGAGAGTCTTGAATAGGAGAGCTATAAATCATATGAGAAATATGATTCATATGGATATCTAGAGCACCTCCTCCAACCATAGACTGTACCTCTCTATTAAATGTCATGGTACAAAAAAGAGCAGAGACCCGAACAATATGGCATGTAGGCCATTGATGCAATGTTTCCATTGCAAGGGTCTACACCATGTTGTTGATTGTCTTCGTAGAACCATCACAACTAGTGACCCAACTCCATTCTCGAATCTAGTGCCAAACCCCAATGTCATTCCATACAGAGGCACACATTACAAGTGTGAATTTGAAAATGCCTTTAAGGATTGTCCCAATAGAGTGACAATCGCCCCTATGATAGAAGCATCTGTGACCACTTCAACAAGCCTTAACTTGTGTACAAGGAGGACTTATTCACATAGTCCCCCTTGATGCCGTCTCACAAGCCTTCAAACCAAGTCAAGGGGATTCTCCAAGGAAACATCCAAGAAACGAAAGAAGAAAATACCTTAAGCTTTGACTGTAAGATTCCTCCCCAACCTTCGAGGTATATAGGAGTAAGAATCTCCCTTTTGATCTTATAATTATTCCCTCTCTAAAATAAAAGAAAGATTCTGTTTAAAAAAAAAAGAAAAAAAAAAAAGAGGAAGATCCTTTCCCTAGAATACTTCTCACGAGTCCCACCTGTTTTAAGGATTCAAAACAATGAGTTCAAAAGTGAAAATCGGTGTTTTGGATACCACGGTTTTGGTTTTCATTCGAGTACGGCCCAAAAAGAAGTTCTTTATCTCTTGGGGAGTATAAGAAGTTATCCCCCAGATATTGTGAACCTTATCTGAATTCAATGAAAGTAGATGACTTAGCCTACAAGCTTCTTTTATCTCCTCATCTCAAAGTTCTTAATGCCTTCTATAGAAAAATGTGCCAAACCCAAATCATGGAAAGACGGTAAAACTTCAGTGACAAGTTACCGTTGGCTTCTAGGTTACGCTAGCTCCTTCCTTTATATAAGTCGTAACTTTTACTTGTCGTTCACAGTAATCTTACTTCCATCGATCTCCCTTCTTCTTAATCTCCTTCATGGCTTGGCAAAAAGAATTAGTTTTATCCATAATGATTCCTCACCTTCAAGACGCAAGTGAGTCTGTGAAGAAGGACTTTATAGAACAGTATGAGCGCTCACTTTTCCCTCACTTGGGAACTTGTGTAGCTCAGACCAAATGGCGGACCTATCAAGACATAACTAGGGTAACACCCTGGGGTCAGCAGCACTTTCGTAACAATGTCCGCTTAGCCATGGTTATTGAAGCTTTGGGTTTGGGTCCCCGATACTACTGCGTCATGAGATCAAGGCATCTTGGGTTTTTTGAGCGGGTCTTCTTACTGGCGTGTTTTCTTCCTCATGAGAAGATATGCCTTTACCCCGTTTTTGGCTTGCCTCTTAGAGGTCCTTTTGTTAGATCACCTCATACCACTGAGATAGGTGCGGAAATAACCAACAGAATTATTCCCATAGATGAGTTACCTTATACATGCGCAGCTTGTGAGTGCTGCTTTTGTGATCATATGATGGACGGGCTTATGGAAGTGTAAAGAGTTCTTCTATCTTTACTGTATATGTTCCAAGAATGAATAAAGTTTAAATCTTGTTCTTGTCTTGAATCTTACTCTCTTTGAGACTTTTCTAATTGGTGATTAATCTTAATTAAAAAAAATTTCTCTCAGTCTCATACTTGTGCATCTTGCGAAATTACCCCCAGTTTGCGAGATGAGGGCATCTCGCGTTTTTCAAGTGGGAGAGAATGTAAGATTCCTCCCTAGCCTCTCAAAATGTCCAGCATCTTCTCCTGTTATCAATCCCTCTTCAGAAATATAAAAGACTTGTTCCTAACTGTTTTAACCTAGAGAGAGAAAATATTCTAGAGAGAGAATATTCAGAATTTTAATATTTTTGGATAGAAAATTATCTCATCTTATTAAAATAAGTTCCCCTGAAACAGAAATTCAAAAAGAACTTTCCAATGTGCAATTGGAATTAATTGGAAATGGGTATAAAGGACCTTAGCCTAAGGGTCTAGATTTTCAGAAATTTTTGGATTATGGTCCAATTAAGGTTCCTATGGGCCAATAGCATCAATCCACGTGTAGGGAGGAGATAAATCCAATTTGTAAAAGAAGATACCCAAAAATGAGTAAATGCTCACATAAGATGAAGAGTTGAAAATGTACAAGGTTTATTAGTAAAAAACTATGAGCATTATTAAAAATATGAGATATTTTGGGTATCCAAAAATGAGTAAATGCTCACATAAGATGAAGAGTTGAAAATGTACAAGGTTTATTAGTAAAAAACTATGAGCAATATTAAAATGATTCCATTATGACACATATGTAAGGAAGGGGAATTCTTTAAAGGAGGTGCATATTTCACATAAGATGAAGAGTTGAAAATGTACAAGGTTTATTAGTAAAAAACTATGAGCAATATTAAAATGATCCCATTATGACACATATGTAAGGAAGGGGAGTTCTTTAAAGGAGGTGCATATTTCACATAAGATGAAGAGTTGAAAATGTACAAGGTTTATTAGTTAAAAAACTATGAGCAATATTAAAATGATTCCATTATGACACATATGTAAGGAAGGGGAGTTCTTTAAAGGAGGTGCATATTTCACATGCTTGAATGAGTTTTAAACTCATAAAAATTGAGATATTTCATCTCTCCTCTCTCCTCATTCAAGTCTAGTTCCAAAAAGTTAGCTTAACTGACCTAAAAATAGTCAAAAATTGACCAAACTGATTTGGAAAATTCTAGAATCAGTTTGTTTGGTTAGGAGCTCAATTTTTCCTATAAATAGAAGCCTCCCCCTTGTTGAAAAATAGATAGTGTTTATGCATCGTTACTCTACTCCACCTAAGCCAAGAACTGTGAATTCATTTAATAATTCACTAGTTTTTGGAGCCCTCCCCAGCCTCTCAAAATGTCTAGCATCTTCTCCTGTTATCAATCCCTCTTCAGAAATATAAAAGACTTGTTCCTAACTGTTTTAACCTAGAGAGAGAAAATATTCTAGAGAGAGAATATTCAGAATTTTAATATTTTTGGATAGAAAATTATCTCATCTTATTAAAATAAGTTCCCCTGAAACAGAAATTCAAAAAGAACTTTCCAATGTGCAATTGGAATTAATTGGAAATGGGTATAAAGGACCTTAGCCTAAGGGTCTAGATTTTCAGAAATTTTTGGATTATGGTCCAATTAAGGTTCCTATGGGCCAATAGCATCAATCCATGTGTAGGGAGGAGATAAATCCAATTTGTAAAAGAAGATACCCAAAAATGAGTAAATGCTCACATAAGATGAAGAGTTGAAAATGTACAAGGTTTATTAGTAAAAAACTATGAGCATTATTAAAAATATGAGATATTTTGGGTATCCAAAAATGAGTAAATGCTCACATAAAATGAAGAGTTGAAAATGTACAAGGTTTATTAGTAAAAAACTATGAGCAATATTAAAATGATTCCATTATGACACATATGTAAGGAAGGGGAATTCTTTAAAGGAGGTGCATATTTCACATAAGATGAAGAGTTGAAAATGTACAAGGTTTATTAGTAAAAAACTATGAGCAATATTAAAATGATCCCATTATGACACATATGTAAGGAAGGGGAGTTCTTTAAAGGAGGTGCATATTTCACATAAGATGAAGAGTTGAAAATGTACAAGGTTTATTAGTTAAAAAACTATGAGCAATATTAAAATGATTCCATTATGACACATATGTAAGGAAGGGGAGTTCTTTAAAGGAGGTGCATATTTCACATGCTTGAATGAGTTTTAAACTCATAAAAATTGAGATATTTCATCTCTCCTCTCTCCTCATTCAAGTCTAGTTCCAAAAAGTTAGCTTAACTGACCTAAAAATGGTCAAAAATTGACCAAACTGATTTGGAAAATTCTAGAATCAGTTTGTTTGGTTAAGAGCTCAATTTTTCCTATAAATAGAAGCCTCCCCCTTGTTGAAAAATAGATAGTGTTTATGCATCGTTACTCTACTCCACCTAAGCCAAGAACTGTGAATTCATTTAATAATTCACTAGTTTTTGGAGCTTCCCTCTTTCTTCAATTCCCATTAGTGGCTCCATCAACATACTTAACCAATTGATTGGTTGGGGGCCTCTACCATGAACAAAGAATCAAGATATTTGTAAGGTAATTAGTGAATATTGATCTTTTCTATAATTTCTCAATGTTTCTCTCTTCTCAACCCCTCTCAAGCTTGAGAAGCTTAATTGGTATGGTTTTTTAAATGCTATTGAAGTTAATTGGTGAATAGTAGTGAAGAGTTACATAATTTAATAAATGTTATTGAAGTTAATTTCCATTTATGTTTAAATTCTAATGGCTTTTATGTAATCTCTCTCTCTCACTCAAGAAATGGTCATACTCATGACCCATTCTCAATCCAAATTAAGCTTTTCATAAAGCTTTTCCTTAACCCAAGATTAAGCTATGCTTGAGGCCAAATTAATGGCTTTTTTCTATGCTTTTAGTTTATGTATATTAATGATTCAATCCATTATGGATTAATGATCTAATTAGAGATCATTTTAATTATTTCCTTAATGATAAGCTTTATCCCTTAGAAAAATTGAGATTTATCAATCATAGCAGCGGAGCTATGGCAAATTTTTTATAAAAATTATGCATAAAATAATTTCATTCAAAGCATAAAAAGAGGACTTCCTACCATATTCTAGGAATTATCATCCTAGATTAATTGAAAGAATTTCATTATAACCATGGAGAAATTGAATTTTAATATCATGCATAAAGGATAAGTTTTTATATCAAAAGTGTTATTTTTACCATTTTTATTTCATGCATAGAAGTATGCATAATGGATAAATTTTTATATCAAAAGTGTTATTTTTACCATTTTTATTTTCATACATAGAAGTATGCATAAAGGATAAATTTTTATATCAAAAATGTTACTTTTATCATTTTTATTTTGATGCATAGAAGTATGCATAAGAGTTTATTATTTTATTATAAAAGTGTTACTTTTATCATATTTGGATTTCATGCATAGAAGTATGCATAAAAGATATTCTTTTTATACTAAAAGTGTGATTTTCATCATAAAGGGATTTTATGCATAACTTAGATGCATAAGAGAAATTCTTTTATTCTAAAAGTGTAATTCCTACCAAATTGAATTTATGCATAGGAAGATGCATAAAAGATTGATTCAAAAGTGTCATTCTCATCTAAATTGAATTCATGCATAGGAAGATGCATGAAAGATTGAATTTTAATTCAAAAGTATCATTTTCATTTAAAATGAATTTATGCATAGGAAGATGCATAAAAGATTGATTTTTACTTCGAAAGTATTAATCTCCTTAAATGGAATTTATGCATAAATAAATGTGTAAAGAAATCTTATATCAAATATAAGAATTCTCTTATATTCTATAAATAGAAATGAGATGTGATAGGATGTGATAAGAGGTGTATAAGATGTGATAAGAGGTGATAAGATGCTTATGAAATAAGTTAGGAGGTGATAAGATGAATTAAGATGTGTATGGGATGAGGTAAGAAGTGTATGTGATAGGATAAGATGTATATGGGTTGTGATAGGGCGAGAATGGATATGATGTAAAAGATTAGATGTGAAGGCATATGGGGTTATATGAATGGGAATGTGAAAATGGATGTATGTATGTGGATGTGTGGATGTGGAGATGGGAGTGTGGATGTATGAATGTGAAAATGGATGTATGCATGAAGATGTATATGCATAGATGTGAATGTGGATGTAGATGTATGCATGAAGATGTATATGCATAGATGTGAATGTGGATGTAGATGTGGATGTATAGATGTGAATGTGAATGTGGATGTATGCATGAGGATGTATATGCATAGATGGGAATGTGGATGTAGATGTGGATGTATAGATGTGAATGGGAATGTGGATGTGGATGTATGTGAATGTGGATGTAGATGTGAATGTGGAATGTGGATGTGGATGTATGTATGTATGTGGATGTAGATGTGGATGTATAGATGTGAACGGGAATGTGGATGTGGATGTATAGATGTGAATGTGGATGTGGATGTGGATGTATAGATGTGAATGGGAATGTGGAATGTGAATGGGAATGTGGATGTGGATGTATGTATGTATGTGGATGTGGATGTATGAAGAGGACGTGATAGTGGATGTATGCATGTGGGTGTGGATGTATGGATGTGGATATGGATGTGTATGTATGAATGTGGATACGGGATGTAGATGTATAAATGAGGATGTGAAAATGGAGGGTAAGCATGTTGATGTAGATGTATGGATGTGAATGTGGATGTGGATATGGATGTGGATGTGGATATGGATGTGAATATATGATATGTGATGTGAAGGAATCTGAAGTGAAGAGATGGAAAATGATGTGATTGGATGAGTACATATATAAATGGAATGTGGAATAAGTAATGTGGATTAATGAGAGATAATGTGGAAAAATGAGAGTTAATATAGAAACTGTATTTGTAAACTGTTGTAAATGCTGTTTGTAAATGGTTGTTTTATGTCAAGAATGCTGGGAAAGCATTTTGACCGTCTTGTGATTAAGGTCGTGGAGACCTAACTGATAAAGTTGCAACTGCTGATGGAGAGTCAATGGAGGACGTCTCGCGTAGCAAGGTCGGCCGAGGTCTTGACCAGCCTCGGTTCGATTAAAATGGTGAGCTTCCGGTACGGTGGATGAGGGACCAAGGAAGCGGCCTATGAGTGAAGCGCTAGGTCACCTGCGAAGGATCCTAGAGGGTGCTGACCATACGGTGCTCGGGCTCTGGGTCGCCCAGGATACCCACGCGTGCGTCGAGGAAGATATTGGAACAAGGAGTAAGAGTTGTTTTGTGAAAACGGGCATGGATCTGGTTGATTGACCTTGCTGGTCTTCAATGGATGAGTCCATGGCTCTTTATATGGATCTGTTGGTTGATCTTGCTGGTCTTCAATGGATGAGTCCATGGCTCTTTATATGGATCTGTTGGTTGATCTGTTGGTTGATCTTGCTGATCTTCAACGAGAGTCCATCTTGATTTTTATAAGTGATTATATTGCCGAGTATTATGGGCTAGGAACTATTGAAAAGGCCCCTGTGTGGACAGGTGGTGAGCGTTCTAGTTGCCAATGATGCCATAGATACTCTGATGAAGGAATGATGGGAAATTATGAATCAACTGGATAAATTGGAAGATTGTGATCAGTGGTACTATGGTTTCATTAAAGGATTGTTTTAAAGTTAGCTGATGCTAAGAAAAAGGTAATTTTCATATTGGGTGTGTAAGTGGTGTGGCTAGTTTTATGTTTGCATGAACTTCCGGCTAGGGGGCCTTGGAACTCTTTTCCTTGGTACCCGGGACAAAACATAACCAAATTCCAAATTGGATCCCATCACTACAGTGGTTGGGCGGTTGGCTAACCCATGGGATCGGATGGGGTTAGGTTGGACTGATGGATCCGTAAATCGAGAATTAAATTCTATTATTACGATAGATGAAGTAAATCCCGGATAGTAAATTGTTCTATGGATAGGAATCAACGGCTGTACCTCTTGATGGGGAAAAAAGCGTTGATCCCAATGATCCAAGTGCAAGTTTCTTCCTTGATCTGACCAAGTACCGTTAGAGGTGCAGTCGGATCGGTTTGATCAGTAATGATCTTGACTACGTTAGAGTAAAGAGTTATCCTGGTGGAATCGCCCATGCTTTCCGGGTAAGGGAAGTTTTTTCGGGTTCGGTTTTTGAAAAACCGTCGGATTAGTCTTTTGTCCGGATATCCGTGGACGAGGCCCCGAGTATGGGACCCTGCCTCGCGCAAGAAGTGCTACTTCCGCTGCTAGTACCCCGAATCCGTTGCGCGGTGGGAACAGGGATCTCACAGTTGGTATCAGAGCATTTGGTTAATAAAGATCAACTGAGAAGACAAATATGTCAAAAATTTATCAAGAAACACAAAAAGGTTGTAATTGTGTGATATAAGTCATACAATTTGATATTCAAACTAAAATTCGTAATTTGGTAATTGGGTCTTCAGATGGAAGTACCACAATTATATAGAATCCCTGACTTGCTTGAGGCCTAGACATGATGGTATTTACCTTATAATTCCAAGGGCCGTGACTACCCGTATATACCGAGAGTATACTGCAGCTCTTTACTGATAGTATATACGAGTAAATCTAAGACTTGAAATTATAAGCGTTAATGCTATCCAAAGGATGATTTCGAATGTGGTTGATATGATTTTTAATTCTGTTTGAGAATTGATGAATTGATTTGGATTCTGATTGAAAAATGATGATCCTTGAAATTTGGTTGAAATGTAATAAGCTGAGCGAAACCTCAATGAGGATAAATGGGACGAGTCCTTGTGATGATATTCATAACTGGAATGATGATAATGATTTCAGCAAATCACTATGAGATTAGTGGATTGTGCTGTCAGATTGCTACTATTAATACTTGACCGTTAGATCAAGTTAAGGGATGACAAATTGAGAACTTACTTGACTAAAATTCCCGTGGAGGAATGTTCAGAAGGAAATTTTTCGGTCTAATGGACCATTATCATGTTAAAGATATGAATGATATGATCTGAATGAATTGTTGATGAGTTCTAAGGGATATTTATCCCAGTATTCTGTTGGGTTGACCAGAATATAAGGAACCCCAGAATAAAATTGGATCTTAAGAAAAAGAGTTATCCTCTACCTTGCGAGATGAGGACATCTCGCACTTTTTTAAGTGGGGTAGAATGTAAGATTCCTCCCCAACCTTCGAGGTATATAGGAGTAAGAATCTCCCTTTTGATCTTATAATTATTCCCTCTCTAAAATAAAAGAAAGATTCCATTTTAAAAAAAAAAAGAAAAGAAAAAAAGAGGAAGATCCTTTCCCTAGAATACTTCTCAGGAGTCCCACCTGTTTTAAGGATTCAGAACAATGAGTTCAAAAGTGAAAATCGGTGTTTTGGATACCACGGTTTTGGTTTTCATTCGAGTACGGCCCAAAAAGAAGTTCTTTATCTCTTGGGGAGTATAAGAAGTTATCCCCCAGATATTGTGAACCTTATCTGAATTCAATGAAAGTAGATGACTTAGCCTACAAGCTTCTTTTATCTCCTCATCTCAAAGTTCTTAATGCCTTCTATAGAAAAATGTGCCAAACCCAAATCATGGAAAGACGGTAAAACTTCAGTGACAAGTTACCATTGGCTTCTAGGTTACGCTAGCTCCTTCCTTTATATAAGTCGTAACTTTTACTTGTCGTTCACAGTAATCTTACTTCCATCGATCTCCCTTCTTCTTAATCTCCTTCATGGCTTGGCAACAGGAATTAGTTTTATCCATAATGATTCCTCACCTTCAAGACACAAGTGAGTCTGTGAAGAAGGACTTTATAGAACAGTATGAGCGCTCACTTTTCCCTCACTTGGGAACTTCTGTAGCTCAGACCAAATGGCGGACCTATCAAGACATAACTAGGGTAACACCCTGGGGTCAGCAGCACTTTCGTAACAATGTCCGCTTAGCCATGGTTATTGAAGCTTTGGGTTTGGGTCCCCGATACTACTGCGTCATGAGATCAAGGCATCTTGGGTTTTCTGAGCGGGTCTTCTTACTGGCGTGTTTTCTTCCTCATGAGAAGATATGCCTTTACCCCGTTTTTGGCTTGCCTCTTAGAGGTCCTTTTGTTAGATCACCTCATACCACTGAGATAGGTGCGAAAATAACCAACAGAATTATTCCCATAGATGAGTTACCTTATACATGCGCAGCTTGTGAGTGCTGCTTTTGTGATCATATGATGGACGGGCTTATGGAAGTGTAAAGAGTTCTTCTATCTTTACTGTATATGTTCCAAGAATGAATAAAGTTTAAATCTTGTTCTTGTCTTGAATCTTACTCTCTTTGAGACTTTTCTAATTGGTGATTAATCTTAATTAAAAAAAATTTCTCTCAGTCTCATACTTGTGCATCTTGCGAAATTACCCCCAGTTTGCGAGATGAGGGCATCTCGCGTTTTTCAAGTGGGAGAGAATGTAAGATTCCTCCCTAGCCTCTCAAAATGTCCAGCATCTTCTCCTGTTATCAATCCCTCTTCAGAAATATAAAAGACTTGTTCCTAACTGTTTTAACCTAGAGAGAGAAAATATTCTAGAGAGAGAATATTCAGAATTTTAATATTTTTGGATAGAAAATTATCTCATCTTATTAAAATAAGTTCCCCTGAAACAGAAATTCAAAAAGAACTTTCCAATGTGCAATTGGAATTAATTGGAAATGGGTATAAAGGACCTTAGCCTAAGGGTCTAGATTTTCAGAAATTTTTGGATTATGGTCCAATTAAGGTTCCTATGGGCCAATAGCATCAATCCACGTGTAGGGAGGAGATAAATCCAATTTGTAAAAGAAGATACCCAAAAATGAGTAAATGCTCACATAAGATGAAGAGTTGAAAATGTACAAGGTTTATTAGTAAAAAACTATGAGCATTATTAAAAATATGAGATATTTTGGGTATCCAAATGCTCACATAAGATGAAGAGTTGAAAATGTACAAGGTTTATTAGTAAAAAACTATGAGCAATATTAAAATGATTCCATTATGACACATATGTAAGGAAGGGGAATTCTTTAAAGGAGGTGCATATTTCACATAAGATGAAGAGTTGAAAATGTACAAGGTTTATTAGTAAAAAACTATGAGCAATATTAAAATGATCCCATTATGACACATATGTAAGGAAGGGGAGTTCTTTAAAGGAGGTGCATATTTCACATAAGATGAAGAGTTGAAAATGTACAAGGTTTATTAGTTAAAAAACTATGAGCAATATTAAAATGATTCCATTATGACACATATGTAAGGAAGGGGAGTTCTTTAAAGGAGGTGCATATTTCACATGCTTGAATGAGTTTTAAACTCATAAAAATTGAGATATTTCATCTCTCCTCTCTCCTCATTCAAGTCTAGTTCCAAAAAGTTAGCTTAACTGACCTAAAAATGGTCAAAAATTGACCAAACTGATTTGGAAAATTCTAGAATCAGTTTGTTTGGTTAAGAGCTCAATTTTTCCTATAAATAGAAGCCTCCCCCTTGTTGAAAAATAGATAGTGTTTATGCATCGTTACTCTACTCCACCTAAGCCAAGAACTGTGAATTCATTTAATAATTCACTAGTTTTTGGAGCTTCCCTCTTTCTTCAATTCCCATTAGTGGCTCCATCAACATACTTAACCAATTGATTGGTTGGGGGCCTCTACCATGAACAAAGAATCAAGCAATTTGTAAGGTAATTAGTGAATATTGATCTTTTCTATAATTTCTCAATGTTTCTCTCTTCTCAACCCCTCTCAAGCTTGAGAAGCTTAATTGGTATGGTTTTTTAAATGCTATTGAAGTTAATTGGTGAATAGTAGTGAAGAGTTACATAATTTAATAAATGTTATTGAAGTTAATTTCCATTTATGTTTAAATTCTAATGGCTTTTATGTAATCTCTCTCTCTCACTCAAAAAATGGTCATACTCATGACCCATTCTCAATCCAAATTAAGCTTTTCATAAAGCTTTTCCTTAACCCAAGATTAAGCTATGCTTGAGGCCAAATTAATGGCTTTTTTCTATGCTTTTAGTTTATGTATATTAATGATTCAATCCATTATGGATTAATGATCCAATTAGAGATCATTTTAATTATTTCCTTAATGATAAGCTTTATCCCTTAGAAAAATTGAGATTTATCAGTCATAGCAGCGGAGCTATGGCAAAATTTTTATAAAAATTATGCATAAAATAATTTCATTCAAAGCATAAAAAGAGGACTTCCTACCATATTCTAGGAATTATCATCCTAGATTAATTGAAAGAATTTCATTATAACCATGGAGAAATTGAATTTTAATATCATGCATAAAGGATAAGTTTTTATATCAAAAGTGTTATTTTTACCATTTTTATTTCATGCATAGAAGTATGCATAATGGATAAATTTTTATATCAAAAGTGTTATTTTTACCATTTTTATTTTCATACATAGAAGTATGCATAAAGGATAAATTTTTATATCAAAAGTGTTACTTTTATCATTTTTATTTTGATGCATAGAAGTATGCATAAGAGTTTATTATTTTATTATAAAAGTGTTACTTTTATCATATTTGGATTTCATGCATAAAAGTATGCATAAAAGATATTCTTTTTATACTAAAAGTGTGATTTTCATCATAAAGGGATTTTATGCATAACTTAGATGCATAAGAGAAATTCTTTTATTCTAAAAGTGTAATTCCTACCAAATTGAATTTATGCATAGGAAGATGCATAAAAGATTGATTCAAAAGTGTCATTCTCATCTAAATTGAATTCATGCATAGGAAGATGCATGAAAGATTGAATTTTAATTCAAAAGTATCATTTTCATTTAAAATGAATTTATGCATAGGAAGATGCATAAAAGATTGATTTTTACTTCGAAAGTATTAATCTCCTTAAATGGAATTTATGCATAAATAAATGTGTAAAGAAATCTTATATCAAATATAAGAATTCTCTTATATTCTATAAATAGAAATGAGATGTGATAAGATGTGATAAGAGGTGTATAAGATGTGATAAGAGGTGATAAGATGCTTATGAAATAAGTTAGGAGGTGATAAGATGAATTAAGATGTGTATGGGATGAGGTAAGAAGTGTATGTGATAGGATAAGATGTATATGGGTTGTGATAGGGCGAGAATGGATATGAAATAAAAGATTAGATGTGAAGGCATATGGGGTTATATGAATGGGAATGTGAAAATGGATGTATGTATGTGGATGTGTGGATGTGGAGATGGGAGTGTGGATGTATGAATGTGAAAATGGATGTATGCATGAAGATGTATATGCATAGATGTGAATGTGGATGTAGATGTATGCATGAAGATGTATATGCATAGATGTGAATGTGGATGTAGATGTGGATGTATAGATGTGAATGTGAATGTGGATGTATGCATGAGGATGTATATGCATAGATGTGAATGTGGATGTAGATGTGGATGTATAGATGTGAATGGGAATGTGGATGTGGATGTATGTGAATGTGGATGTAGATGTGAATGCGGAATGTGGATGTGGATGTATGTATGTATGTGGATGTAGATGTGGATGTATAGATGTGAACGGGAATGTGGATGTAGATGTGGATGTATAGATGTGAACGGGAATGTGGATGTGGATGTATAGATGTGAATGTGGATGTGGATGTGGATGTATAGATGTGAATGGGAATGTGGAATGTGAATGGGAATGTGGATGTGGATGTATGTATGTATGTGGATGTGGATGTATGAAGAGGACGTGATAGTGGATGTATGCATGTGGGTGTGGATGTATGGATGTGGATATGGATGTGTATGTATGAATGTGGATACGGGATGTAGATGTATAAATGAGGATGTGAAAATGGAGGGTAAGCATGTTGATGTAGATGTATGGATGTGAATGTGGATGTGGATATGGATGTGGATGTGGATATGGATGTGAATATATGATATGTGATGTGAAGGAATCTGAAGTGAAGAGATGGAAAATGATGTGATTGGATGAGTACATATATAAATGGAATGTGGAATAAGTAATGTGGATTAATGAGGGATAATGTGGAAAAATGAGAGTTAATATAGAAACTGTATTTGTAAACTGTTGTAAATGCTGTTTGTAAATGGCTGTTTTATGTCAAGAATGCTGGGAAAGCATTTTGACCGTCTTGTGATTAAGGTCGTGGAGACCTAACTGATAAAGTTGCAACTGCTGATGGAGAGTCAATGGAGGACGTCTCGCGTAGCAAGGTCGGCCGAGGTCTTGACCAGCCTCGGTTCGATTAAAATGGTGAGCTTCCGGTACGGTGGATGAGGGACCAAGGAAGCGGCCTATGAGTGAAGCGCTAGGTCACCTGCGAAGGATCCTAGAGGGTGCTGACCATACGGTGCTCGGGCTCTGGGTCGCCCAGGATACCCACGCGTGCGTCGAGGAAGATATTGGAACAAGGAGTAAGAGTTGTTTTGTGAAAACGGGCATGGATCTGGTTGATTGACCTTGCTGGTCTTCAATGGATGAGTCCATGGCTCTTTATATGGATCTGTTGGTTGATCTTGCTGATCTTCAACGAGAGTCCATCTTGATTTTTATAAGTGATTATATTGCCGAGTATTATGGGCTAGGAACTATTGAAAAGGCCCCTGTGTGGACAGGTGGTGAGCGTTCTAGTTGCCAATGATGCCATAGATACTCTGATGAAGGAATGATGGGAAATTATGAATCAACTGGATAAATTGGAAGATTGTGATCAGTGGTACTATGGTTTCATTAAAGGATTGTTTTAAAGTTAGCTGATGCTAAGAAAAAGGCAATTTTCATATTGGGTGTGTAAGTGGTGTGGCTAGTTTTATGTTTGCATGAACTTCCGGCTAGGGGGCCTTTGAACTCTTTTCCTTGGTACCCGGGACAAAACATAACCAAATTCCAAATTGGATCCCATCACTACAGTGGTTGGGCGGTTGGCTAACCCATGGGATCGGATGGGGTTAGGCTGGACTGATGGATCCGTAAATCGAGAATTAAATTCTATTATTACGATAGATGAAGTAAATCCCGGATAGTAAATTGTTCTATGGATAGGAATCAACGGCTGTGCCTCTTGATGGGGAAAAAAGCGTTGATCCCAATGATCCAAGTGCAAGTTTCTTCCTTGATCTGACCAAGTACCGTTAGAGGTGCAGTCGGATCGGTTTGATCAGTAATGATCTTGACTACGTTAGAGTAAAGAGTTATCCTGGTGGAATCGCCCATGCTTTCCGGGTAAGGGAAGTTTTTTCGGGTTCGGTTTTTGAAAAACCGACGGATTAGTCTTTTGTCCGGATATCCGTGGACGAGGCCCCGAGTGTGGGACCCTGCCTCGCGCAAGAAGTGCTACTTCCGCTGCTAGTACCCCGAATCCGTTGCGTGGTGGGAACAGGGATCTCACATTGACCTTGAAGCTAGTAGCCCAAGAGCTTGTGATGTAAGCTAAGAAAGTTCGAGCAATAGCCCCCCGAAAAGGTTAAAGGATTGGAACTAGAGGTTCAAAAGAAGATAACCTCAAAGAGCATGTTGAAATGCAATGCACAATCATAACCATTGAAAGTGGTTTAAATGATAGCTCTAAAGCAGCCTCCCTCTCATGGGAGACAATGCATAATCAATTATCAAGGGCACAATGTCGTTTAACCATTGAAAGTGGTTTGGATGATAGCTCTGAAGTTGCCTCCCTCGTGGAGACAAGGAGAAATCTCATGTTCAAAACCATTGAAAGTGGTTTGGGTGATAGCTCTGAAGTTGTCTCCCTCGTGGAGACAAGGAGAAATCTCATGTTTAAACCAACTCTTTCTAAAGAGACAAAACCTATTGACTACGCAGACCGTCTAAAGAAACTCAAAGAGTACCCCAACCCTGTGTTAGAGAAAGAGCGAATGAAACAATCCCAAGAGCTTGTAAGTAAGATGTAACCAAACTAGAGCCAATACTTAAGTAAGTGGTCATGTATAAACCACTTACTTAAGTAAGTGGTCATGTATAAACCACTTACTTAAGTAAGTGGCCGAGTACAAACCACTGCCTCTATTTGAGCAAATCCCTGACCCCATTTAAGATCCCTGACCCCATTTAGAGCCATCGTAGAACCAATTAGGGGACCTTAGTGGCTGACAAAGGCCTTAAATGAAATCGTATTCTCTAGAGCCTCTACCACAAGAAATAATTTGACCAGATTCCACATTGCTAAATGTAGTGAAGGAGGACTCACTAGGAGGTGAAATTTGTCCTTCCAAAGTCACCATAATAATTTCTCCGATGTGATAGCTGATGACTTCATTTCGACCCCATCAAAAGCATCGACACCTAGTAGAGAAGGATCACGAGGGACATAGCAAGACTCGCAACCTTCTTATCCTTGAAAGCCAAGTCTTGATAAGTTCTCTTTTATAAGGAAATTCTCAACTTTGGAGAGATTTATCTGATTGGATGACCGAGAACGTAAGAGCCCACTCCCCTGGACCTGAAGATGAGAAGGATGAGTGGTGCTACAAAGGACATCCAAAGTACCCATGAACAAGCTAGGATACTAGTTTGAAAGCGATGAAATGAAGGCTATGTTACCTGTCGTTTATAAAGAAAAGGTGGTCTTTGCAATCTTGGATGGTGGTTCCAGTGTGTCAACATAATCACCAAGGTTTGTTGGGAGGCATGGGGGGGAAGCCCACCACTCATAGGCACAAGCCTTGTGGGCAAGCTTACAAGAACATAGCTAGACCTTTAGGCATTCTTTCAGGTGCAAGGATTAAGACCTTTGGGCTAAGCTTCCACCACCACACATTAGAGAAGAGGTTTATACACGATGAACCTTGGAAGGCCTTACATGAGAGATGCAAGGTTGGTTTATGACCTGTCATTGTGTATAAAGAAAAAATGGTCTTTACAATCTTGGATGGTGGTGCCAATGTCAACATAATCACTAAAGATTGCTAGGAGGCATGGGGAAGCCCACCACTCGTAATAAGCACAAGCCTTGTGGTCAAGCTTGCCAATAGGAACATAGCTAAACCTTTAGGCATTCTTTAGGATGCATAGATTAAGACCTCTGGGCTAAGCTTCCACCACACATTAGATAAGGGGTTTATATACGATGATCCTTGGAAGGCCTTACATGAGAGACGCAAGGCTGGTTCATAATTTGGAAACCAAGTACATAACCCGTCCTTGAAAACAAGCAAGACTCATCCCATGGGTCGAGGCATTCTTGCCACAACGAGGTTGACACAATCGCTCAGACCGCTTTAGTCAATATTTACAGATGGCATGAAATATAGAAGCTCACACCATGCCGATTGATATCTCTAGATCTTGTAATAAGATGTTGGATGGGGAAGATGAAGATTAAGAATATGAGCCCCTCCCAAAGCCTGCCACCGCACGACTCCCAAGACTATATTCACATTCTGGAAAAACCATGAACACTCTTCCACAAAAGCTTGGGAGCCAAAATCACATCCCCTTTCATGCTCGATGCATTTGAAATAAAACCAATTGTGGAACCAGCTTACCTTGAGTTAGAGTTCCCCTAAAAAGACCATCTAGCTATGTGGCATGCCTTAGTTGATGCCAGAACTAGCCATAATGTTTTTGGCTCTCGAGAGAGATGCAGACCTCATTAAGCCACCCACCCCTTGCACCATCCACATCAACCATTACTGCAACAAACAATTCCAAATCCATGACCATGGTTTCTTTGAAGTTGAATTTTATATTGGTGTATCTTGCAAGTCTTATGTGACCCCCGCTTACAATTACAATAAAAGAGAGTATCATCCTAGGGAGGGGATGGATTGTAGCCAATTATTGTGTAGTTAGTTGGGTGGAAAAGAACCACAACACTGGAGATTTTCTATGAATATGGTTACTGTACCCCTAGTGGATGAGGGTATAGGTGTTGAAGCTATAGGCGACTATGGAAGCTATGGGGGATGGAAGTTGTAGGCGACTATGAAAGCTATGGGGGATGGAAGATTTCCATGAATGAGCAGAGAGAGAAAGAGAGAGCGAGAGAGAGAGAGAGAGCGAGAGAGAGAGAGCGAGAGAGAGAGAGAGAGAGAGAGAGAGAGAGAGAGAGAGAGAGAGAGAGAGAGAGAGCGAGAGAGAGAGTTATGAAGAGATATAAAACAAACTTAGATTTTTCACGACTCAATACTCTATTTTTATTTGATGTGATCAACCTTGTATCAATTACATGCTTTTATGGTCTAAATGCCTTATCTTTCTCAACACTCTACTCATGGGGTAGTGACAGTTGGCTAAACCAATGACATCATTGCTTACACACACAAGCACTCTAGTGGCTAATAAGCCCTGTTCACATACACCTACACACTTACACCTCTAGGAGGTGTTCACACACACATACTTACTCACATAAGTAAGTGTTCACATACATATATAAGAGATGTTAACACATAGACATAAATAGGAGTACACATATATGATGGATACACACAGACTCCAAAATATTCAACAATGGAGTCAAGGTGGTGTCTTATGAATTGACCTTCATATTTATGGTGATTTGGTTCCTTGACTACAACACGTGATACAAAAAATCACAATGTGCCAACATTTGTAGTCTTATGAAAGGCCTGATTTAGGGGCTTGACCACTCATAAAATTCCTTAGCCATTCTAGACTACCCCCCGCTGACTCAAAACATGTATAAGTTAGAATACTGAGGCCTTTTATAACATAAGGCAGAACGAACACACAAATAAATATAATCAAATTTCGGGGGACAACCCAGGCAGAGAACCCTTATTCTCACACATAAATTTAAAAATCCTAGTCTATATCTATATTAGAGAGATAGATTAGCCATCGTAGTGTAGGATTCGTCAAGTGCACCTGATGATTTCGGCTTGTCTAGAGTCTCTTTATAATCATCTCCTTCTTTTTCTTCAACAACAACCATGTTGGCATGATTCTTCTCCTATTCTTTTGCTAGCCTTTTGAAGAATCGATCCTCAACGTGTCCTCTTCCTTTTCTTTAGAATCTACATTTGACCGCATTTCCTTTTTCCCTAGGTGGATTTCTATCCCTAGATCAAAAGCAAAGTCGGCCTAGTGTTGAAGTATGTGGTCTTCACCAAGAAGTATTTCTACCATGTCCTTATAGTGCATGGTGCATGATATTGAGAGTGTAGATAAGACTTCACTATATTTGGTAACTTCTTCAAGACTTGAGAAGAACAAGACTACCTTCTTATCATCTTCATCTACTTGTGCTGATAGTGCAGTTAATTATTGTAGAAGTGACCCAACTTTTGTTTGAGAAACACTTTAGAGTTATTTATTTTTGTTGTTGCCAAATAAATTCTCAAGCTTTTGTCCATACCTTGTTTGTTGTCTTGTCAAAATCAATGTGATGTATGAGGTTGCCTCGCTAATCCCAGTCCTATATATGCTAGAGCTTTATCATTTTACTATATCCAAGCTACCACTAAAGGCTCCATATGTATACCTTTGGGCTTTGGCTCATCACCCTTGATGATCTTCCATGTTGGAAAGTTAGCATCGGAAAATTTATCAAAGGAGGTGTTACTTCTTTTGAGATCCATGGCTAATGGAAACTCATGTGACGAGATATGCTCATTAGTGGCAATAAGTAGATAATCTAGAGGATATCGGCATTTGGGCAATATAGGAGCATATCTGAGAGACCCACATGGAGAGCAAGCAGAGTAGGTACACTAAGAAGAATCAGAATAAGAGGGCAAAGATAGCAAATAGATATGCATCAACACTATGCAAGTGGTAACACGGTTGTGAACTGCCAAAGTGCTGAGAGCTTTTTCCAACTCTAATGGCAACTCTGAATGTGACCATATATACTCAGTAGTAGCAGCTAAATTTTGGTCTACCATCTTAGAAAGTTAGCATCAGAAAATTTGTCAAAGGAGGTGCTGCTTCTGTTTGAGATCCATGGCTAATGGCAACTCTGAATGTAACCAGATATGCTCAAAAGTAGCAATAAGTAGATAAGATATAGGATATCGACATCAAGGCAATATAGAAGCATATCTGAGAGACCCACATGGAGAGCAAGCAGAATAGATACACACACGCATCAACACTATGCAAGTGGCAATAGTGTTGTGAACTGCCATAGCGTTGAGAGCTTTTTCCAACTCCCACACTAGCTACAACTAGCTAGCACTACAAGAAGGCTAGATAAAGTCAGGTATACAAGACACCACCCCCAAACACTAAACAAACACCAATATGAAGGTCTTGGCTTGCCTCTCTTCAACTCGCTGGTCCAAGATTCCCCAACTCTCACATTAGCTACATTTTCCTACTCTTAACACCTCCTGATCCTGACACTTTCTTGATTTTGACCAGTCTTGATCCGACCAGTCCTATTCCTAATGCTTTCGACTAATCTTGATCCGACAAGTACTATTCCTAACACTTTCAAATAGTCTTGCTCCAACTAGTCCTAATACTTTCCTGCACCACTCAGACTTGTTTCGAAGAGCTCCCGATTCTGACACTTTCTTGTTCCGACCAATCTTGATTTAACAACTTTTGATCAGATCAACTCCTGATTCGACTAGTCTTATTCTAATCCGAGATCTCTTGATCCAAACAACTATTAATTTGATAGATCCCGATCCAATAGCTGCTGCTGAACTGAACAATCTTACTTCGACCAATCCAAACTCAACTAGCTCCTAAACTGACAACTCATAATCTAATAGCTCCTGATCTGAACAGTCCTACTATGACAGCTCTTGATTCAATAGCTTTCCATCTGACCAACTCTTGATCCAACCAGTTCTACTCCACATAATCTTGAACTGACCGGATCTACTCCACATAGTCATGATCCGATTAGCTCTTGATTTGACCATTCCTACTTTGACCAACTTCTAATCCGACCAAATAGCTTAACTTTGACCAGTACTTTTTTATCTAACCAGTCCTCGTCCAGACAGCTCCTAATCTGACAGCTTATAAAACTGAACAACACTTGATCTGACAACTTCAGTTCTGACACTTTCTTGATCCAACCAGTCCTACTTCGACCAGTCTTAATCTAACAGCTTCTAATCTGACCCAACTCCTGATCCAACAAGTCTTACTCTAATCAGTCCTGATATCCAACAAACAGTTCTAGATCTGACACTTTCCTGATCTGACTAGTCTATGAGAGGATTTGAAGCTGCATGTATCTAGCACTGTAAGGGGACTGGGTCAGACTAATCCAGAGCAAAAGAAACCATGATTAAATCTCTTGTCTTTCACACTCTTACTAATGGATAAACTTGCACTTGCAAGAAATTCACCCTCTAGATTCTATTCTCACACTGAATTGCTCTACTCTTAACTTCCAACTCACACCACACCACACTCACTAAGATGACCAACTAAAAACCATAGGCAGCTAAATCCTCCCCAACCTAATAGCTCCTGTCTCATAGAAATTCAACAACCAACAAGCAACTCACCCAAATATGATCATTTTGACAACTTAGATGCAATAGCATGAAACTAGAAAGATTCTTAGAGAAGCTAAGTAAACATGAAGGTGCTCAGTATTCATCATTTAGTAAATGAGATAGATAGGAGACAAGATTCAAACAGAGCTCTTTTGCTGAATTGATTGTGCTGACCCTATGCCTCATATATACTCACACAGTGAAAGAGAAGATACTGAGAGATAACAACTTAGCAATTTCTAGTTTTGCAAACTGTTGCATCTTCTTCAATCCCTTCATTGATCATCTTCTTCAATCCCTTCATTGATCATCTACCCAAAATCATAAACTCTAGAAAGCGCATATATATACATATATTTTTTACAAAAAAATAAACTTCTCACACTTATCTCTCCTTCCTGTCTCTCCCTTTCTCTCCCTCTATCTTTTTTTTTTTGTTGCTATGTCCTTTCACCTTGTTCCTCAGCCAAAAACCTCTTTTTATACAAAACCAAAAAGAAGACTTATTCTACCTTCCTTCCTCCAAAAACGGATCTATTGCCCGATACCTTTGAACACCAATTCCTTCTTCCTTTTTCGTCGCCTTTTCTAGATCTCTCCACATCATCGTGATCGGCTTACCTTTTTTAGCAGGTGCATGGCCTTTATATATTAATCACCCATTTGACTCAGTTGATTGCATTGGTTTCATACTACATTGACCACCTTGATCGACACAAGCTGAGTGTATAGCGATGTCCTAGAGCTAGCGATCTAAGTGAGATCATATCCAGCAGCTTAATCATTATTGTCTACATTATTGAGAGGAAAATCTTGGTATCCTAAAAAATCTGCATCATAGACAGCCATCCCCCCTGGAAGATGATGCATTTATGTACCATCGCCAAATGTAACTACATTTATTCTTTTACCATAGTTAGCCATCCCTCCATGTAAACTCTTGCTATCATGATTTTCTTGGCCACCTCCTGAATGTAATAGATTCCAGCCTTGAAAATCAAATTCCACATAATTTCCCATCCATCATCCATGCTATGCACACCATTTGCAAATCTAGATTTGAACCGAGTCCTTTACATAGTCATGATAAAGCATGAAAACCATTCCCATCTTGCCAACGATATATTTGACTCTAAGCTTGATGCATATCAACTTGTCCATGAACCCAAAGATCATTTTTTTCCCTCCATGATCAAATGGCATCATGACAACTAGCCAAACTGCCACCATCAATAGGCATGCATACTCTCCAGGATCAAATGGAAAACTAGAAATCATAGCAATTTGCAACATATAGGTGTACTCATCTCCTTTAGGATCAAATGTTATATCCATATACCTATCTATTAAGAAGTTTATACCTTCCAACATCATGTTTTCCAAAATACATGTAGCATCATATTCATGCTCATCAAACACCTTATTAAACATATCTTGCCCATAAGAATCATAATCCAAACTCATAAAACTCTATTGTGCATCATCCAAAATGGTCATGATTCCCACAGTCTCTTGAAATTCACTTTCATATTCACTTGTGTCCACGTCCACAACATAGTCTAACTCAACCTGAATCATATCTAAAACATCTTCCACCAAAGCCCCAAGGGTCTTGGATAGAAATCTCAACCTCACATTCACCCCCTCTTTGTGGAATTAACACCCTCCTCGTCAATTGATTTTCGAACTAGGGTGTTTAAATTCTCTATAGTCAATTCTAATGCATGAAATAAATCCTTTGAAATTTTTGATGAAAATCTTGTCCACAAAAGGCCAGGAGAGGTAGGCTCACAAAACACCGAAATTATAATAGATAGGTGTCTCAATTGCGATTCGGTTTTGATGAAATGCTGCCACTTGCATCCACAAAAACCATTCTTCATCACTTTCTAATAAACCTCTAGCTATGCATGCTCCCTTAAAAGTAGGATAAAGTTGCCCATCAAAAATGTGCAAGTCATCAAAAGGCTTACAACCTTTACAAAAAATACACCACGTAAGAAATATTGCTCACTAGCAGAAGGGGAAACATTATATGTGCGACCAATGCTATTGTCTAACTTCCTTTTGGTCCACTTCTTAATACTTGTGTTCCAAACCCACTAGCATGGAAAGTCGCGACGATAAATCTTTTGCATCATTATGCAACTCATTGCATGTAAACCACTCTGTAAGGGTAGTTTTTTTGTTATTTCCATCATCCCGATGCATGTAAATAGGATAGCCATCACTATCCCCATCGCAGTAGATTGAGAGAAGGACTGCGGATAACACGACTACATTTCTCATCAATCCTGCAACAAGGAGCAATGGGATTTAGTGCACCACATGGGCCATGAACCTTACACTGTCTAATAATCTGATGCAACTCAAAAAACATTTCCCTATCAAGCAACTCTACACATACTAATCGATCACGACTAATCTCAGTTGCCTTAAATTCATTTGCCAAAATCAATAATATTTGAGTGCGACAAACCTCTCTTTTGAGACTGAATCACACAAACATAACCAGCCACTTTTCCAAACAAATTAGCCTTTGTAATTGACCTCATCATATCCTTATGTTTTTGATAAAACACATGGGTTGTCAGATCCAGTCGATCATGCACACTCTACCCTGGAAGTAATGCTTCGGATATTTCAAACCATTTTGGATTGCAAGTGAATGTAATGAACAGATCTAGCTTACCCTTCTTCCTTATAATTACCATTGCATCTTGGGTATAACTAATACATATATTGTGGCCCTCCTATAAAAGAAGATGGTAACATAACTCTACACTTTACAATGTTGCCTAGTATAGTCCTTGCACCATCAGCTGCATTAACCATGTCTGATAATCCTTGATACACTTTTGCACGCAAAGTTATTTGATTATGTGTATCTATACTAGCCTTGATTACTCCATGCTACTATATACATCAACAATGTACTGTTGCAATAATCCGCCCCCACATAGAAGGCAAGCATTGATATGGGGGGTCTTGTAAAATCCCCTTGTTGACTCGTGTGGGAACCCAATCCCCTCCCATCTCCAATTTTAATTTTTAAAGTTTTAAAAAGAAAAGGAGGTGGTGGCTAGCATTTTCGACCATCCCCCTCCTCATCATTTTCTCAAGGCTCTGTAGAACTCTCCTTATCTTCTCTTCCCCATTGGCTAGCCACACTGACATCTTTTCATCTCCTTGTGTAGACCGACGCCCGCTCCTTATCTTTTCTCTCACATGTACACACTCCACCCCCCCTTTGATCCTATAAAGAAACCCCCCTTGCCTCTCAACCACCAAGACAAGACACCCCCCTCTCTCTCTCACTCCCATGTCGCCTCCTCGCAACCTCTCCCTCTCTCTCAATCACCTTCCTATCAACCCCCTTGTAGAAGCATCTTCACCTTATTCCCTCTCCTACCTTTTCTCACTCCCCCTCTTTACGACCTCCTCTCCTCTCAACAACCAAATGGACATGAGCCCCTCTTGCGACCCCCTCTCTCATCATAACAACGATGGCCCTCCCACTTGCGACTCCCTCACAGCTTGCTTCCCCCCTATGGTGACCCCCTCGGCACCTCACTTGCTATCTCTCACAGGGGGGCAAGCACTTGCTTCCCCCCCTACGGCAACCCCCTCGCCACCTCACTTGCTATCTCTCACCAACCTCTCTCTCATTCCCTCACCCTACCACCCCCTCCCTCACCCTCCCGTCAACTCCCTTGCAATCCACTGCCTCACCTGCCTTCTCTAGCCCCTCACACTAGTTGTTCCACTCACCCTCTTGGCCTCTCATCACTCCCTCTCCTCTCAACTAATGTGGCCATTCATTGGATTTTGCAAAAGATTGCCCACCTCCACTATAGAAGACTAGGTTGGCCCCGGGCACCAAGGCAACCATATGGGCGGGCTTCTTTGGGCTAGATGAGAGCCAAGATGTCCAGATCTCTCTTCAAGAGTTCATGCAAGAATCAAATATCTACGATGATAGCCAAGTGGGCCTCATCCCCAAGCTATTTAAATTCTTGGATGCAGACTCTAGTGGCTTCTTAGAGTTCGATTAGTACATCAACCCCCACTATTTGCTTGATGCCGGTCTCCATGTGTGTGATTCTTGCAATGACCCATCATGATGTTGGGCTACACTTGGAAGACTTGTTGAAAGGAGTGCACATCCAGATGCCCACAATGCCCATGGTGATGCCTTTGACCTCTACTATAACTGCTATGCATCTGGAGCCTTTGCACACCACCATGATGCTCTCATTGACAATAACACCATGTACAACTTACTCTTGTCCAAGGCCAACAAGACCTAAGTACACAACAAGGCCAAAGGCATATTATGAAAATACAAGGATCATCAAATGAATTTATATCACAAGTATGAGGTGGGGGAGATGTGATAAGACCAGGAAAAAGATAGACCACGCCAAGGTAACATCATATAAAGGGAAATGTAGATTATCAGCTCTACTACTATCTGCTTTCAGGTTAGCCATCTTCATTTCTATTGGAATGATGTTAACCACTCTGGTTAACATGACCTTTCGTGTGGCTACACTCTTTGTACTTTATCTTTTTGTAACCGCGCTAAGTGCTGATTGTATATGAGACATGGGATGACCGAGCTTACGGCTTGTGTAACACCAAACTTGAGAAATAGATGTACATAGAGCTAGTAAAACTAGGAAGACTAGTTTTGGGCCCCCACTTGTAAATGGGTGGCTAGACATTGTAAAAAGAGCTCATGTACATAAGACAATTTATGAAATATGAAAAGGGACAATCCCATTTGTCTCACTTGAGTTTGCCTCTCTCTCTCTCTCTCTCTCTCTCATTGTGATCTTGTGGTTGCATGCTTTCTTGTGTTCTTGCTTGCTTGCATGTTTGATTGTCGGTGTATGTGAGTAGGAATAGTGATGCTCTCTTGTCTCTCCTTCTCTACCTTCTCTTTGCTATCTACCGTGTCATTTTTGAATACTAGTGGCATGAAGTAGAGATTGAGCTCTCCATAGCTCCTTTCCTTTTGCTCTCTACCTCTAGCATTGGATCTCGTCTTGGGTGACATGAGGAGAGTGTGGAGTGAGCCCCTAGCGGCTTCACATCGAGGAGTTAACCCCCATAGGGTTGGCCAAGTCCCATCTCCGGATTCGACTCTTGTATGCATCCTTCTCTTCCTCTTTCTCGTTTGTGTGCAAGGTAGCATGTTATCCTTAACATCTTTGCTGTTGGGGAAGGCATTTGGCTTAGGGTCCTCCATACTATTCATTTGCTAGAGTCTTTGATTTAGCCTGGTTGGAGTGCAAATCTACCGGTTGGTTGATTAATTTTGTTTGGTTTTATTTTTTGATAGAGATTACATAGAGCTTTGATTGTTAATCGAGCATTCGACTCTTCACCAAGAGTGGGAGAAGCAAGTGAGTGCCCTTCCCAAGTGCCCTTAACATTTAAGAAAAATCTCAATTTTTTGTGTTTTTTCTTCAAGTTTGCATTCTAGCTTAATCTTCAAATTAATCTCAATTTGTTAGTTTAAATCATGCATTATAGGCACCAATAGGTAGAGACTAGCTCTAGCTCCCTATTGAAACAAAAACACAAAAATACACTAGGTAAACACTTGAATCAACATGTGTTTGAGGAAAATTCCAAGCAAAATTGCTCTCTATCTGGCTACTCTGAGAAGCCAATGCCCGTTTGCTTACCAAGCCATGGTCATGGCACATTTGCCACATCCGTTCCTTCCCACAATAGACTAAATCCAGCCAGATCCTCTACCCAGCTGTGGGTAGAGGCATTAAAAATAGAATAAATGCATTTAATTGAGCATGAATTGCATTGAAGTGCATTCAATCATGGGGGTGTAACTATACTGGCATTTAATATTCAAGGAGGCTGTTAGACCTGCAACCATAAAGCCCCAATTGATTTTGAAAATTCCCAGTTATGATAGTGCCACGTCTGTTCCAGAAGTGCCACATCTGTTCTCCTCCTGGCCCTGTTCCTCCACCAACCCTTCCTCAAAGTGCTCCTGTACTAGCCATGGCAGGACTGACACCATAAATGTTAAGATTGGCCATGGAAATAGGGAGGGGGGTAGCTGCTAGTATCACACCTCTAGCACCAGTGCAACTTGCACTTGCACCACCAAGGTTAGAGCGTGGAATAAACCCGCAAACATCTCGAAACTTATTACAAAATTTGATGGGACTAGAGATCCAATCCCACATTTAGAGATGTTTAATCAAATTTGTGATACCTTTTGCCATGTGGAAGATCAAGTCAAGGGTGAGTGCCTTCAGCCTCACCCTTGATGGCAAAGCAAGCCAATGTTCAGGTCCTTGAAGATTGAGAACAAGGCCACCTTTGAAGCTTTGAAAGAGGCTTTCAAGCTTGGGTATTCTCACCAAGGTACCAGGTGGAGCCCTGTTGAGCAACTACATAATGTAAGGCAGAAGGAAGGAGAAACCATCAGAGACTACATCAATAGAGTTAGATATCTCCACTCACACTGCAGTGCCACAGACAAGTTCTCTGATGAAAGTTTAATAGGGAGATTTCTAGAGGGTCTTGATGATGTGCCTTTACACAAACTCATTGTATGCCTTGGGCCATACGCAAGCACAAGGAGTCCATGTCAGGATAAAATGTTGAGCAATTTGCCGCTGCTTTAATGTAGCAAATGACCCAGCATTGGAGAACTGGCGCCAAGGTCAGAACCAAGGAGGCAAACCTCATCTTTATCCTAGGAGAGAACTTGTATGGTGCCCAACATGTCGAGCCAACCATACTGGAATGGAGTGTCCACATCTAAGACCCCGTCCATGCCTCTACTATACATATTATGTGTCAAATTGGGCAATCATGAGGTCTCCAACTACTACCATCAAAAAGCTACCTTAGCTCGAGCTCTACCTCGGGCATTGCCCATCCACCCTAGATAACCGCTGGCCTTACCAGCACCTGTGCATCATAATGCACCTCAACTTGGCCAAGAAGTGGCCCACAGAGGAATTCTAAGGGTACCTTAAATGCCCTTACCACCCTCGGTTCTTCCACCCCAGTCCCCACTGCCCGAGAGTTGCACCAATTCGTCAGCTAACCTTGACGAAAATCTTTGAAGATGGGAACGAGGGGGAAATTTTGGAGGTTCCTATTTATGAAACACAAGAGCCTACTACAAGCCCACCCTCACAAACCTTCACTCATTACGTTATGGAGGGAGGAGATCAAATGTACCCTATGTACTTAGTAGCCCCAGCACTGTGGGCCAGAAACATGAATTAGATGACAAAATGACCACCCATACAGTGCTATGATTGTGCAGGACCTCACTGAGTGGCTAAGTGTCCTAATAAGAAAGGAACAGTGAGTACCTCTGCTCTGGTGTTCCTGCCATCACCCCATTGTGTGTAGTGTGTGGTATTGATCATATGTATAAGAATTGCCCACTAAGACCAGGAATGACAGGGAAGCTTCACAAAGTTAATCATAGCGCCAGCCTTTAACCTGCTAAGTGTTAGAGCTGGCTTCATCCGAGCAGTCTCGCTCAACATTGTCATCACAAGACTGCAAAATCGACAGAGGGCCACAACACATGCTACTATAGAGGCTTCCACATCATAAAACCAAGGCCAAGTAAGATCCCCTAAACAAGCACAAATGACTCGGTGCTCAAGAAATAAAGCCACAAATATTAGCAAGGGTGAAAGCCGAGTAGTTATCAAAAGTGGTTCGGAAGATGACACAACAACTCACCCTTCGACTTCTTCATCTGAAGAAGAAGATTTGCTACATGCTGTAGCCTGAGCCAAAGAACCCATTGACACCTGCCAAAATCCTAAAAGCTCACAGAGTATCCTAATCCCATTGAGGAAAAGGAGAGACTCCTGGCAGCCCAAGATTTGGTTAGGGAATGCCAAGCGCAATTGGAAGATGACCCTCCCATCGCTTACCTTGAACCATGTCCATCTCGGTCTCTAACTTGAGACCTGCTGATGAAGCTCACGTATATCCTGAAGAGCTTCTACTATGTGAGTGAGTTTTTGCCATGATGGTTGTAAGCTCTAGGTTGTTTTGTGACTCAGTGAGCTGAGGAATTACATCGAGGGTTAAAAATTATGGTTGTTCTTATGATGAATTTCTTTCTATGTGGAATGACTTGATTGGAAAAGAATGTATTCATTAAGGGATAAAGGAACCTATGCACAAGAATAAATAAATGAATCATCTCGTAACTTGCATCAATGAAAACAATGTACTTAGTGACTTAGGTAAACCTCATATAGATGAAAAGTTCTAGTCACTAGAAAGTGGATGGTCAAGTGGACATGATGAGTTACAAGAGACTAGAAACCAAAATGAGATCTTTTGACATATTAGGTAGGATCTTCAACCTTGTGGAGATTGCTTATAAATTGGATCATCTAGAAGAGGCACCGATGAGATAGCTCTCACAATGCGTTGGGATTGATCTTACCGAGTGAGGTGCCTCCCTATCCCTGGTGATGGGATGGGCGAGTATCTTATAGAGGTGGTATTAGAGCTTTGGTTTGTGGGAGTAAGGACTCTTAAATTTATAGTTTTGAATTGACGGGTATGGCCTTGCACTAGCATTGGGTGATGACCACATTAGTATAGTTTAAAGGGACCTTTGACCATTTAGTACAAATTGTCTAACGAAAGGCCTAGGCAAAATACTTCTTGGACCATTACCAACCATTGTCAGTGACTAGAATAGAATTTTTATTGCCCCCATCTACTTGGTAATGAACGTAGAATTAGGAACCTAGATGATGAAATGATACGTGCTTCGAGTTTTAGAAAAAAATAAGGTTTCGAAATACTTTATATTATTAGAGTTCTCATAGTGGATGAGGCCTTAGAGGTAATTGAAAAACCAACCCAGGACTACTTTTCATGTGAAGTCATTAGGGGTCTATAATGGTAATCTTGGCATAGATTGGGTGGAAGTAAATAATGCCAACCTCAATTATGAGACTGGAAAAGTCTCAAGAAGTAGTAACTTGAGGGAGAATTGGCAGACCCATGCCACAATAAATTTATTAAAAAAGAATCTGGAAAATTGTAAAAGAGCCTTAGGAAAAATCAAAGGGTGTTCATAGTTGAAATTAATGACGATGCTAAAAAGAGGGATCCATACTGACAACAAGAGTTCAAGAATCTCTTCATCAAAGAGCTTACTCAGATGCCATCCATATAGGAAAATTGATTATGAGAAAGGGCTTATTCAAAGAACATGACCAATGGCTCATGGGCATATAAAACGCCAAGGCCTAAGTGCATAGAACTCAAAGAATAAATCAAACAAGTTGTGAAGCAAGGATTCATCAAGCGGAGTGTATCACCTTAGAGAATTTCAACCCTAATTCAGAAGAAGAAGGATGGAACCTTTGAGTTATGCATTGCCTATAGAGGTCTATAGAGGTCTAAATCAATTCACAGTGAGAAACAAGTACTATAGTTCTAGGATTGATGAACTTCTAGACTAACTAAAGTCTTCTCAAAGATTGAATTGAAGTCAAGTTATTAGCAAATCAGAGTCAAGTAGAGTGATATTCCAAAGACGACATTCAATTCCAAGTAGGGACTATCATGTCAATTAGATTGGCAAACACCCTAGACACTTTCGACTGACTTATGTAGGATATACTTAGGGAATAACTTGACAATCATGTCTTAGTGTTTTCAAAGATATCCTAAAAGATGAGAGAAAGCATGAAAGCCAAGTTAGGGATGTTTTGAAAATCCTAAGAGAGGATCAATTCCTTGCCAAGAAGAGTAAGTGCACCTTCTTTGTAGAAAAAATTGAATACATTGGATCCATTGTCATTAAAGAAGGGATTTCAATTGACCCAGCAAAAGTTTAAGATTGAGTGGATTGACTACAACCTCAGAATGTCAAAGAAATATGTAGATTATAAGAGTTGCCGAGAAAGATTGTTAGTTTGCCAAGAAACCCTTAGCTAAACTCTAACCTATTATCTACAATCTGATTGGTCAAATAAAAAGGGCGAACCAAATTCAATGAAGACACCCTTAAGTCTCACTGCAATTGTGAACTAAAGCCATGATTGCAATACTTACCGTTGGTATAATTGTCATAACACATAAATATAGATATGTCTCCTTTTAAAGCCTCCATGGTTATAATTTCTCTCAACACATAAATATAGATATGTCTCCTTTTAAAGCCTCCATGGTTAAAATTGTGTAAGACATTTGATTAGTCTGATCGAATGAATAGAACAATAGCATCTGAGCAAATGTTAGACGATAGGGAAAAACGAACGAAAGCTATCAAGGCTGCTCGCTCGGGATAGAACAAAATATTACGCTGACACTAAAAGAAGTGAGTAAATCTCGTAAAGAAGGAGAAATGGTCTTTCTAAGGGTATGTACAAAAAGAAGCTTTATATCTCTAGAAAAGTACAAAAAGCTGAACCCCCTCTCTTGTGGATCTTATGTCATCACCAAAAGAATCAATGAGCAAGCCTATGAGCTATTGCTATCTCCTCATCTAAAAGTCCATAATGTATTCCATGTAAGCCTATATATCTAGTCCTGACCGTATCCTAGATAATGAGCAAATTGTTATGCCATCCCAAAGCACTTTTGAAATTCAACTAGACAGAATCCTTAGTTCTAGAAAAAGGACTCTCAGAAATAGAGTCATTAGGGAACATCTAGTCCAGTGGAAAGACTTCCCACCAATAGAAGATGCTACCTCAGTAGATGAGCCTAAGTTGTATCAAGATTTTCAAAACCTATTTTTGAGATGAGCCTAAGTTGTATTAAGATTTTTCCTACCTATTTTTGAGATGAGGACATCTCGATTTCTTCAAGGGGGCAAGAATGTAAAATCCCCATATGGACTCTGGTGGGAAACCCCCTCCCCCTCCATCTCCAATTTTAATTTTTAAAATTTTTTAAAGAAAAGGAGGTGGGCAGCCAGCGTTGTCGAGCAACCCCCTCCTTGTTGTTTTCTGAAGGCTACACAGAATTCTCCTTATCTTCTCCTCCCCCCCATCTCCTTGCATAGACCGGCACTGGCTGCTTGTCTTTTCTCTCACGCGTACACGCTCCACGCCCCCACCCCCTTTGATGCTATAAAGCCACCTACCCCCTCGTTCTTCAGGCTAGATGAGTAACATGGGCTTTAATCTTTTATGTGACTCAAAAGCTTTGTAAGTCAAGGTGTTCAGGCATTGACCGAACAATGGGCATGAATCCTTGGACAAAAAGGAGGCGCCTAGGTACAAACTAAGTTGAGAAAAGCAAAAGTTAGGAAGACTGTATCTTAAGGCGAAGATGGCTTGCGCATGAGAGCGCATCTTTCTCTCTCTTATGCTCACAGATATAGGCCGACAACGGTTATTTTCTCTCTCTCTCTCTCTCTCTCTCTCTCTCTTTTATGCGCACAAGGGGGGCCGGCAGTTGTGCAATTTTCTTGTCTGCTGGCTGGCCGAACAGCAACCACCTCTTCTCTCATCTTTTTCCCTATTTTGGAGCTGGTCGTCTACACATACTGACCAACAGTCATGTTCTACTTCTGCTGGCCGCCTCCAAGCTGGGTGTACAGACAGCTGTACATCAACTGTACTTCCACATGTGTGACAGTTTTGGGACAGCTTTCAGGACTGTTTTGTTGTGGTTTTGGGAAGAGAGCCAAGCCCCAGTCTAGTACGTGCTTTGGTGGAAAACTGCTCAAAAGCTTTGTTTGCATCAAGAAGTACCTTAGGCTTCTTGACCATGAAATCAGCCCCAAGAAGGGAGCATGAATTACAGCTAATAACTCCTTTTGACAGATGCCCAAAGAAAGTTTTGCATCATGCAAATGACTATTTCTATAAGCTAGAGCATGTCCCTCTTGATTTAGGCTCCAAGGCATGTCCCTCTTGATTTAGCCCCAAGGCAACTTCTGGATGCACTCCACACAGTAAGGTTTTTACAAGAGCCCACTCATAATGGCATCCTTAAAGTTGAAAGAAAGCCTCTTTCTCATCAATTGTTGTCCATTTCAAGATTGCCTTCTTCTTAGTGAGCTCATGCAATGGCAAAGCAATCCATGCAAAAAAGTGCCTAATAAAATGCATGTAATATGAGCATAAACCCAGAGAGATTTTTACTTCATGGAAGATAGCTCAAGTTGATTTCAAATGGCTTCAATCTTTGCAGGATCCATCTTGACACCATCCTTCGATACAATGTGTTGTTACCATTTGGTCCCTTCACTAGCTTTGATTAGTGTTTTGAGGCAAGCCCACACACATAACGGAACCAAGGTGAGAATGGAGATTTTTCACAGAAGGAATCTGGAGCATTCACAAGCAAGGATTCGCTTGAAAGATGGCTACAAAGCAAACTCGGGTGGTTCCTCTAACGGTTACAATGACACATGCCCCACTTTATAACAATGGCTTTCCACAACCTGACGTAAAGCTATTTTTGTCTCATGTTTCCACAATTGAGTATGGCAAAACCTATAAAAGTGATTAAGAGATACCATGGAGTGAAGACTAGGAGAACAAAACACTAATGGGTACATAGCTCGGTGTCCTATATCTTCTCTTGATGGAAATTGACAAAGAATAGAGAGGTACTCCCCACCACACCCTTGCTACTTAAAATCCGTTCTCTTGCATCAACTGAATAGCGCGACGAGAAGCCTTGGTTGCATCTAACTGAACTCTTCTACTTTTAATTGGAGTATCTATTATATTTGTTTCTCTAGAAGTATCTCGATGCACATTGCAATCTTGGTTAGCAAATTCTTGTGTTTGATATCGCTGCCTCGAATGACCAATTGATGTGCTATTATATATGAAATATTATTCTTTGTCTAGCAATACTTCAACTGTCTTATCTGGTCAACACGTGCTAATTGCAAAACATTGCTTGACTCCAATAGTCTATTTTTGCTTCGTCCAACCATCTTCTATTTATAAGCACAACTAAGTCTGAAAGTGTTTGAGGTCATCAAATCTCTCTCTCTCTCTCTCTCTCTCTCTCTCTCTCTCTCTCTCTCTCTCTCTCTTCATAAATTGATTTTGATAAAACATAGAAAGCTTAATATATTATATTATTATCTCAAGCAAGAAAGTTATACAAAAATCTTGTGTATAAATCTAAGAAATTTATCATACTACTTTACATAATAATAATAGGCCAAGTGCAAAAAGCCAAAATAGAGAAGTCTTTATAGCATATCACATGCGAGGCGCATATTTCCATAATTGAGCATGTAAAAAAACTACAAAAGTGATTAAGAGATCGTAGGGAGTGAAGAGTAGGAGTAGAAAACACTAATGGATACATAGCCGGGTGTCCTCTCTTAATGGAAATTGATGAAGAATAGAGAGGTACAAAAAGTCAAAATAAAGAAGTCTTTATAGCATATCATGTGCAAGGCATTGCAACACGATCTAGCTTGTGACTCGTTTTGGTCATTATAGCATTTAGTCTGCTTAAACTAACTTTAAGAGTTGACACCTCAATGTGCAACAGGGTAACATCCTCCTTTAAGGCGTTGATTTATCTACACCCTTTGTTACACATGATCAAGCCTTCATCACTTCCCCACATAAGATGCTACATGTACCCATACATGTCCCTTACATCATGTTTTATCTAAGCAGTGCTGGCAATGAGAGTTTTCGAGGAATTTTCATGTCCTCTCTCAACGTCCTCGTACCATCCCTTACATCATGTTCTATCTGAGCAATGCTAGCAATGAGAGTTTTGGAGGGCATTACAATGTCCTCTCTCAACATCCTCATACCATACGAACTCATTCCATGGATCTAGCTCCATAGATAGTTTAAATATCTAGTGTTCATGGCATGTTTATCTTTAGTGCGCTTGCACATCTCTTGAATTGACTTCAAACGCTTTGCAATGTTAATAGCATTTTTCTTGGAATGCAAGAGGCCCTTAGGTGGCTTCTTGGTGGCACGCCTTACAACCACCCCCCTTGTAAGCTGTTTAAATGCACAAAGACTACGACATTTTTGTTGGGATGAGAATATAATATTAGAAATCAAATCTTCTTCATCTGGAACTTTGTTGTTATAAGAAGCCGTCTCTCCTTAACTGTCACACGTATTTTTTAAAAATATAAATCATTTCACGTTGTCGTTTTTCTCCCTTTCTCACTTTTTAAATACTTAATTTTCTCACTTGTCTCTATTTTTGCACAATCTACTAAACAAGAACACACACACACACACACACACACACACATATACATATGTACATATGTATACACATATATACATACATATATATGTATGTATATATGTATACACATATATACATACATATATATATATACCTATATGTATACATATATATATATATATATATATATATATATATATGTATGCATGTATGTACTATACCTATATGCATACATACATACATACATACATACATATATATATATATATGTATGTATGTATGTATGTATGTACATACATATGTATATTACATACATACATACATACATACATACATACATACATACATACATATATATATATATATATATATATATATACATATATACATATACATGCATACATACATACATACATATATATATATATATATACATATACACATATATACATACTTATATATATATATATTGTTAATGGATAACATACTACCTTACACACACACACACACACACACACACACATATATATGTACATATATACATACACACACACACACACACACACACACACACACATACATACATACATACACACACACACACACACACACATACATACTTATATATATATATTGTTAATGGATAACATACTACCTTACACACACAAGACAAAGAAGAAGAGAAAGGTGCATACAAGGGTCGAATCTGGTGAATGATGGCACTTAGCCAACCCTATGAGGGTTAACTCTTCGATGTGAAGCTCCTAGGGGCTCACTCTACATTCTCTTTGTGTCACCCAAAGAGAGATCCAAGCTAGGTAGTGAGCAAGAGAGAAGGAGCTATGGAGAGCTCAGCCTCTACCTCATGCCAATCGTATGCTCCTAGGGGCTCACTCTACATTCTCCTTGTGTCACCAAAGAGAGATCCCAGCTAGGTAGTGAGCAAGAAGAGAGAAGGAGCTATGGAGAGCTCAACCTCTACCTCATGCCAATCGTATGCAAATGGGGCATGGTAGATAGCAATGAGAAGGTAGAAGAGAAGAGAAGGGAGAGCACTACCATTCCTACTCACATACACCAACAATCTAAGCAAGCAAGCCACAACACAAGCAAGCAAGCATAAACTCAAATGAGAGAGAGAGAGAGAGAGAGAGAGAGAGAGAGAGAAGGCAAAACTTAATTGAGACAAATGGGATTGTCCCTTTTCATAATTCATCAAATGTCTTATATACATGAGCTCATATTTACAATGTCCGATTGCCCAATTACAAGTGCGTGCCCAAAACTAGGCTTCCTAGTTTTACTAGCTCCATGTACATCAAATTTTCATGACCGACGTTACACATGTCGTAAGCTCGGTCATCCCATGTCTCATTTACAATTAGGGCATTATGCAGTTACAAAATGATGAGTTACAAAAGGCATAGTAGCCACGCGAAGGTCATGTTAATTGGAGTGGTTAACATATCCCCCTCCCTAAAGTAGGTCCATCCTCGAAATTGGTTGGACTTATTTGTAGAAGATGGGATAAAGTCCCGTTGCGAGATAGGAGGATGAGGGGCCTGATGGAAGACCCGGTAGCTAGTCCAAACGGTGGTCTCCATCCCCTTTGTTGATGTCAAAGGCAAGGCCTTGGGCTCCTTCGAAGTAGTGGTTTCATGTGGGAAACGATTCCAGCAAGGTTATGATGAGGTTAAAAAAGCGGATAGTTGTGATCACCGCTGGGTTGGGGACTTGGTTGTAGTGGTGGTTAAATTATGGAAATGCTAGACCATAGATGCTTCTATGCATGGATGGTGCACGGACGGGGGCGCGAACCATGGGAAGTTGAACTACAACTTCGGGTTTTTCTGCTGTGCTTCGTGAAATGTCTTCCATTGCCTGCTCGAGCTCCATTTGATCTAGGGGATCATGCCAGTTCAAGGGGTTCATCAACAGAGGGTCGACTTCCTCCTTCTCAGAAGGTGGCGGTGGTGGGATTTCTCCTTCTTCAAGTGGTTGGGTGGATGGTTGTTGAGCCGGAGATGGGGGTGGAAAAGTTGTTAATAATGAGGGTTTGGTCACAAGGCTGGCATCGAGCAGTAGTGGTGGTCTGGCGGAGGGGGAGGCTACATCCCGGAATGCGGTGTGCATTTCTAAGTGAAGGGATAATAAAGGGGGTGAAGGGGGTTTGGGTGATCGGGGTGGAGTGGGAAAATGAAGGGGGTTTGGGTGATCAGGGTGAAGTGGGAAAATGAAGGGGAGGTGAAGAAGAGCGTGTGTGAAAAAGAGGGAGGGTCAATGTGCCTGAGGGGGGTGGTGAGGGTGGGGTTGGGTGAGGTGGAGGTGCAGAGGATGAACCTGATGGGGGAGGAGGAGGTGGGGGGGAAGAAGCTCTTGGTGGTGGAGGTGGCAAGCTTCCCTTCCCATTATTGCCATCGTCGTTTTGTCATCCCGGGAAGGGGCAGCTCCAGCAATATCCTAAGGACCATTAGCATAGAAGAATTGAACCACCACCGGCAGCCTCAGCTTCACTAAACTCCCACGGAAAGGCAACATGCGAATCATCAAACTAATAGAAGCCAGTGGCCGCAGCAACTTTGATCTGAAGGAAGATCCTATGTTACAGAAGGAGCAATCTAGTGACAGAGTAAGGGGGTAGAGGGTCATGCAAAAGAGAGATGACCACATGCCACTAGACGGTATGAAAGTACTATAGTGCCCTTTGGGAGATGTCAGAGGGGTACGGGTGAGGGCATACATCATTGGGAATAGATAAATCTAGCAAGTCGGTAGGGTGTCTAGGGTTGGATGGGAAGCCATAGCAGAGGAGAAGGCTCCAACCTATCAGGGTGGCTTGAAGAGCACCATGGGGTCAAAAAAATCATGTGAGTGATGAAGGAGAGAATCCCCTAGAAGAAGAAGTGTGGGATTAGGGTTAGGCTGTCAATAGGGAGTTTGGTTAGAGCATAGGCGTATTGGTGGTAGGAGAGCAGCTCATCGATGTAGAGGTTATGTTGCAGAAGGTTGAGGCGTATACTCTTGAACTGGAGATCGACGAGCTGATATAAGGGGTTGGTGGAGGGAGTTTGGTTAGAGCATAGGCGTATTGGTGGTAGGAGAGCAGCTCATCGATGTAGAGGTTATGTTGCAGAAGGTTGAGGCGTATACTCTTGAACTGGAGATCGACGAGCTGATATAAGGGGTTGGTGGAGGGAAGGACAAAATTGGTAGCTCAATCGCCGTCTCCATTAGGGAAAACACTTTCTTGTCCATGGTGCTGGATGAGGCAATAGAGCGTGAAGGGGGAGGCAAGGCTGCCCTGGCTTCAGCATCGCCACAGCTGCTCTTGCAAAGAGTGGATGGTGGCCTCGGTGAGCTCCGATGCTTTCCAAAATTTTCTTGAGTGCAGGTGAGGAGGTTTTTTGTTGTATGGACTCGACTCGTGGCTTCTTGATGTAGGCCTTCATCTATGGTAAGCTTGTGATGAGCTCTCTTGGCCACTGCATGGGCTGTTGTGACTTGCTATTGGAACTCAGTGATGCGGGCAAGTGTAGTACCCAATTGCTCTGTTTGCTATTCAAACTTCCTCTGGAGCTCCATAAATTGAATGTTTTTCTGGTATAAATCTTCAGACACAACGTGCTCCTGAGCCTTGGCTAACATCATCTCTTGATCTATGCCACTCCTTGCTGCCTGCAGATGTAGTTGTCATTTGGGTAATGAGGTCTCGTGCCATATGTGAGAAGCCAAGGGCAAAGTTTGGAACATTTCCGTGGGCCGCATGTATGCTCTCAGCATGAGATTGACTAGAACTAAAACTACCCGAGCATGCCCAACAGAGAGAGTGTTCACGGTGTTCTATGTGGCACTGGGGGAGGGAGGGCAGCCTCTACATATGAGGGCATCTCCTGGAAGCATTCTGGAGGTGGGGTTTCAAATAAGCTTCTATTGAGAAAGTCTTGTTTCCTCTTCTCTTCCTCTTCCTCTTCGGCCTTCTTACTAGCTTTTGCACCTACTGGGCAAGTTCCTCCTATGCTAGCCTTGGGCTGGGGGGGGGCGGCGGAACCTATTTGGTTACTGGCGCATGATGGGGCCTCTTTGTTGGTGGCGGATTAGGAGAAGTGGATGGTAATGGCAAAGAGGTTATAGCTGCATCAAGTCCGCTTAGTTAGGTTGCCCTTGGCAATTCGTCCCATCCAACCATGTAATAAAGGACCCTGCCTGGTTAATAAGGTTGCTACCACCTTGGGGGTTCGAACCTATTGCATGCAGCTCATGGGGAAAAGGTAATTGGACCATCTAGCCTTGGTGAACTTGAGCTAATGTGGTTAAGCTGCATCTATTGAAACGGTCGGTCCACCTTGTAGTGAGTAAAAACTGTAATGCGTGGGCGGGCATGACCATATCTTCAAGGGCTATATTTCCCTACTCAACTCCATCCTTGTTGGCACTGCCCCTATGTACAAACCACGGGGGAGCTTTGGGGCATTGTTGAGGCGTACATATGGCTGCTCCATAGGGGAAGTGCAAAAGCATCTCGCACAACCTCCACATTGAGCTGGACTTTGCTTGTGTGTTGATTGGTGTGTCGTAAGTCTCTATGAAATACAGTGTGTTGTACAGGTTCGGCCCCCAAGGCTTGAAGGTGGGCAATCTTCCCAAGCCGAGCTGTTCTAATTTGTGCATCACAACGGGGTCCATTGCAATATCACGGACCTTTGTAGTCAAGGAGCTTATGCTCTACTTTAAGATTATTCTTCATCAATGAATGGATGGTATGCCCATTGATCTGCTTCATGAGTGCTTCAGCTACGTGAGAGAACTGGGTGGGCTGCTGGCATACTCTTCAAAGCGGACTCTGGAATGTCTCCTCCTCCGGAGAGAGGTGTGATGGAGCACTTCCTAGGAGGAGTCAAAAGCATTAGACATGTTGTTGGCTAACTGTGAGTGTGAGAGCTTGGGAGAAAAATTTGCAAGAGTTTGGCTAGGATGAGAGGGAAATGTGAGGAAATGGAGGAGGGGAGGGGCATATTTATAGTTCTGGGAGGAGGGCACAATCGTGGCAAGCCCAGGGAATGGGCATGGCACCATGATGGAACGGGCATGGGAAGTCAGGCAATGTGAGCGAATAGGTGTGGCAAGTTGGGCGAACGGGCGTGGGAACTTGAGCGAACGACCGTGGCTTTAGAGTGGTTGAGCGAACGAGCATGACAACCGACTTGCAATGAAAAATTTAAATGATGAAAGAGGAATTTCTATCATAATTAGAATTCAATCATTTAAATGGAAAAAGTGGAATTCTTGTCATATTTGGATTAATGGATATTTTTATTCAATTTTAAGAGAAATTTTAGTTAAATTTATTTTTATGTATAGAAAAAATTTAAATGATAAAAGAGGAATTCCCATTATATTTGGAATTCAATCATTTAAATGGAAAAAGTGAAATTCTTGTCATATTAGGATTAATGGATATTTTTATGTAATTTTTAAGAGAAATTTTAGTTAGAACTGTTTTATGCATGAATAGATTTAAATGATGAAAGAGGAATTTTTATCATATTTAGAATTCATGGAAAAAGAAGAATTCTTGGTATATTTGAAATATTAAATATTTTATTTAATTTAAAGAGGAATTTTAGATAGATTTAAGTTATGATAAAAGAGGAATTCCCATGACATTTGGATTACACTCATTAAATGAGAAAAAGAGGAATTTCAAGCTTATTCAAAAAAATAGATATTGGTATTTAGTTAAAAGAAAATTTTTATGATATTTAAGAAAAGAAAGATTTGAATTAATTTTAGGTGTCAAAAGATGAATTTTCACCATAATTCTACCTAGGGAATTAAGGTTGAGAAATTAAATGGTAGAAAAAATATCTTTAGATATTTTATATGGCTAAATCACTAAATTGGTATTTACCCAAAAGTAGATGTTTATCTGAAGAAAATCCTTGTTAGAACTAAACCGAATGATTAGACTACGAGAGGGATGGATAGTAAACCTACTTGTCTATCTCTCGATTTGAATCAAGCAAAAACTTCGTGGGACCAATTCCAGCTCCTAAATACAAAGAATAGACCACCGTTGAATTAAACTAGTTTTACTTTGACCGAAATCACCAAGAATCTAGTTGGACAATCAGTCAAATGATGGGTAGATTACCCTAATGAGAGATCAAGGATTCTCATTATTATAAAATTGGAAATTAAGGAAAAAGGGATTTTGTGGAACCAATCTTAAATTGGAAATTTTACTTACATAGAACCTCTGTTTTTCATTTAAAGAACTGTCTTATGCCAGAATGATGGAGGAAGCATTTGGCATGTGTTTTACTAAGAGGGGGTTCGTTTTGCAATAGCTAGTGGGGAGTCGTCGAGGGACGTCGCTCGTGGAGCCTGCCGAGGTCTTAACCAGCCTCGGTACGCTTAAAATAGTGTGCTTCCGGTACGATGGGCGAGGACCGACAAAGCGGTGCCTAAGTGAAGTGCTAGGACACCTAAGGAGGATCTTAGAGGGTTCTGACCAAGTGATGCACGGGCTCGCAGTTGCTACTAGGACACTTATGCGTGTGTCAAGGAAGATTTGGATGGACTAAAAGGAAAGATTTTTGCGAATCAAATTTTGATACTAGATCTCGTTGGTTGGCTAGCTAGTCTTCAACGAAGAGTCCAAAGGACACATTTTATAATACAATGGACTCAAAATTTTGGAGGATGATGATCAGTAATATTATGATTTCTATTGAAGGATTATTTTAAAAAGCCAGCCAAATCTGTTATAAATGGCAATTTCATATTGGGGGTGTGTACGTGGTATGCCTACCTTAATTTTTGCATGAATCGTCGGCTAGGGGACCTGGGAACTCTTTTCCTCGGTACCCGGGCAAAACATAACCAAATCTTTATAAAGGAATCCCCCCAATACAGTGGTCGGCGGGTGGTTGGCTAACCTGTGGGCCAGTTGGGGTTAGGCTGGATCGGGGGATCCCTGCGAAACAATTAAGATATGATTAGTTACATTAGTTAGATTAAGTCCTGAGAGAAGGCCCTTGTTTTGTGGGAGGGAATCAGCGAACTGTGCCTTATTAAAGGAGGAAAAAAGCGGTGATTCTATGGATCAAGTGCAAGTCTCTTCTTTGATCTGACCATGGGACTTCACGTTCGGTCGGATCAGTTTAACTAGTTAAGACTTTGACTCGTTAGATTAAATCCCCCGTTAGAATATTTTCCCATGGTGGAATCGCCCGTGCCTTCCGGGCGAGGGGAGTTTTTCCAGGCTCGATTTTTGGAGAAACCGCCCGAGCTAGTCTCTTGTCCAAACATCCACGGGCGAGGCCCCGAGTGTGGATCCCTGCCCCGCACGGGAGGCCGACACTGCTTCCGTCGTCGGAACCCTCGGAGGGGGATCTCACAGCTCGTATCAGAGCTTTGTTGAAAGCTAATAAGGAGAAATGAATTCTTATCATAAATTGTAATAAAAATTTAGAAAGAGCATTTAAATACTGTATTTTCATTCCTTAAGCTTCATTAAACAAAGAATTTTAATCAAAGAATTTGGTTTTATAGATGGAAGTTCCACACTTATCTGGTGTTCCCAACCTCACCCACAATCATAAGACATGACTGTGTTCGCCTTCGAGCATCTCATCTCTTCTGCTACAACTCGAATGAGCCGAGCCAGACTCGTAGGCCATTTCGAGAATCTATATTTTCTTGACCCAACGGAGAGATGGCAACACAAGTGGTTTGCACGGCAGTATGTCCACGCCTCGACCAGCGTGTGATGCTAAGGCAGAATCTCTCATTGACCATGATTCTGATGAAGTTGAAAGTGATACATGGTGTTATTTTATATCACTCAAGGACTTGAAATTTTAGAATTTCCTGCCAAATCTACAGACTCCTTAGTCGCTTTATTCCTGCCAAATCTATAGACTCCTTAGTCGCTTTATAGTAGCTCCCCTGGCAATAAGGGAACATTTGAATCATGTCTATAGCCCAGTACTGTCGTCTTATGCGTCTCCCGAGGAGATTTTGACTTCTGGAGCTGAGCTGCTCTATGTACATATTACAACCTTTCTATAAATAAAGAAATGTTTTGTGGAAAAATTCCCTGTTGTATAAGTGATTGTTTATGGGGACGAACTGATAAAGCAAAATCTGTTATCAAACATATGTCATAGATCTCCAATAAGATCATTTATCTTGTTTGAGAAATTATTTTTCGAACCCCTTAAGTCTTAGGATCTCGTGGTGGACGATATCAAAATAAAAATTTAATAATATATCATTTTTGGCAGAATCATGAGACGGGGAAACCGTTGTGTGTAGTTTTTTGGGAACCTCAACCTCAACTTGTACATGTGTACATGAGTGTCGTTCGTGTTGTGGTAAAGTCATGGGGGCACCCATTGACTCAGTGTGGGCGTTGTGGATGCGGCAGTCAGGCTTCTGGCTTTGATGGAAGTGAATATGCAGGAAAAAGATGAAATTCTGGAGACACAGCTTGTCCGGTGAGCGGTTTGCTGGGTTGATTTAAGCTGCTTGGTCGTCTTGAAGTTTGTGCGCGTCCAAAGGATGAGTGGGCACCAGCCGGTTTGTGTTGGAAGGTATGTGGAGATTGGGGGAGCAATTGATGATGGGGCCATGTGCCATGGTCATTGGTATGAAAGGGAGTATGGTGGCCATTATTGAAATTCTAAAATATATATATGGTATAATACAAACATGGCTACAAAAGGAATGGCCACGTAGCAGCCAATGGAGCCGCCAGCATGAAGTTCTCGAAGGTGGTCGCCAAAGCGAGTGGAAGAGTGGCCAGCAGCACTTCGAGAAATCGCGAAGGTGTGAGTCGCCAGGGAGAGCGCAGGAAGGAGGAGGACTGCAGGGAGCCGACGGGGAGGAGAGCCCCGTGTGTTCTGGGGGTGAGGCGCTGCAGAAAGAGTGGACGGGGGTCTCGTTGGAGCGGAGGACAGAGGAGCCCCTTGTGTGCGTTTGGGTGGCAGCTGGGAGCAGCCGCGGTGGATACAGCTGGGAGCTGACGGGTGAGAGGCCCGTGTGCTTTGTGCGGTGGCTGGAGTAGCTGCAGGTGATACTGCTGGGAAGCAGACGGGGGGATTTCGGCTGGGGACCTCTGGAGCGTACGAGCGCAGCTACAGGTCTCTCTTGTGAGGTTGGCTGAAGGAGCCGCTGTGTGGGAGTTTGTGGGAGCTGGTGTGGAAGACGCCAGTTGTAAGGAGACGGGAAGAGAGGACTGACGTGTGGAGCTAGGCGCAGGAAGGCGCAGCTGAGTGTGTGGATTCTGCTGAGAGCAGACGGGAAGAGAGGACTGACGTGTGGAGCTAGGCGTAGGAAGGCGCAGCTGAGTGTGTGGATTCTGCTGAGAGCAGACGGGAAGAGAGGGCTACTGGTGTGCAAAGGCACTAGGGTTGCCTGGTGAGGGACTGGTAGTCGAGTGATGGTAGCTGAGCAAAGAGATAGCTGCAGGGCGAGAGGAGAAGGCTCCTAGGTGAACGCAGCAAGGACAAGCGCCGAGAGAAGACAAGCGCAGGTGCTGCTAATGAGGAAGCTGACAGTGGCCTGCCATGTAGTGGCCACCTATGGGCAAGGTGGGCACAGAGGAAGCAAGGTTGGCGAGGACGTACAGGTCGGGCTGATAGAGATAGGTCAAGAGGGAACCACTTGATATTGTGAGACATGGGCTGGTTGTTGGGATGGTGACCAGATGAGATGATGATTGGTTTTATCCTTTGAGGACCGGTAGTGTACTGGAGGTGTAGAGAGTCATCTGCTGAGGAGCAGAGCAGAGAGGAAAGAGGTCGGCTGCAGAGAAGCAAAAGAGCGAAGGGATTCGGAGCGACCAGGAGCTGGAGCAGGCTGATTGCGAGTGAGTGCTTGGTGTAGCTGGTGTCTGCGATATCTTGGGATATCCACCTCTGTAAAGGTCAAGGTCCTTTCTGAAATATGAGTCTTGTTCATGCTCTTTGGTCTGGTGTTCTGGTGTGTGTGCATGCGTGTGTGGAAGTGTGGCATGCTATAAGGGCGTAGACAGCTTTACCGCTTCCGTGCCATCACTTTTTGGTGCCTCCACAGAGGAGCAGATTTCCTCTGGTTTGTGAAAAAGGATAGGGGCTGTGTGAAGAAAGATTTGGAAATGGCTCAGGATTTTCCGGAGTATTGGGGATTGCCACAGGAAAATGCAACCAGGTTTCAGGAGAAAATGGAATTTACAGCCTTGATGAAAGACAGGGCAACCCCGGAGATCCTTTCTCGGATTTTGACTTATTGCTTGCAGGGTGATGCAAAAGTATGGCTGCAGATGTTTGTGACTACACACAGGAATGTTCATCGACAGGATCCTGAGTACCGTGTAGTCAGAGCTGCATTTTTGGCAAAGTTTGTTCGTGTGAAGAGTCCGAATGAAGTGTGGAAGGAGTTGTGCAACATTCAGCAGAAGGATGGTCAGGATGTGGATCAGTATCTGATAGAGTTTGGTAGACTGTGGAGTCTATGGTGTGAGGCTCTGATTCCTGAAGTACCCCCACAGATGATTAAGAGAGAGTGGTTTGTGGCTGGACTGGAGCCAACGATCCGTCTGAAGGTGGAGCTGAAGAACCTGGATAGCTTTGAGGAGGCTGTTAGAGTTGCTCGAGAGAAGGAGTGGAAGGTGAAGCGTCTGAGGCAGATGGGAATGCAGGAAGAGCCGAGGAGGTTTGTGAAGATGCCAGAGATTGAGAGTATGCATCCTGGAAGAAAAGCTGATGTTGTTCCTAAACAGGAGGATTCTTTAAAGAGGGAAGTTCATGATGCAGTGGAGCTCATGAAATCTTTAAGCGTGAACTGGATAGAGTCTGCAGGAAGAGGAAGAGGCATAGGTGATATGGGAAGGAAAACTGATGCATCATCTAGTTCTGGAGGAAATTCAGCAGATATTGGAAGAGGGAAAGGGTATCTGAGTGATGTGCAATGCCGGAATTGTGGTGAGTGGGGTCATATCAGTCCACAATGTGAGAGACCAGCCAAAGCTAATGGTGGCATATATCAATTGTCTTTGGGAATGAGTGATAGGGTGATGGGCCCTAATATGCAGGTGAAGGAAGTAATCCAGCCCAATGTTCATGAAGTCTGTGAGGTCACATTTGCAGAGCAAGATATGGGACAAATTAGCCTGTTAGGAATGGAGAAGGGTGAGGTTTCTGGAATCAGCCCTGAAGAGCTTTCAGGAGGTGAGGAGGAGGAGGATGGGAGTGTTGATGACGCTGTGGATTGTGAAGGTGATGCTAGTGCTGAGGAGCCTGAGGTGTTTGAGTATGGATATGACTTGGATGACCTCTTTGATTCAAAAATGAGTAACGACTTGCAGGTGCCAGTACTTCAGCCAGTCAAGGTAGAGAGTGATGATCAAGGTGTTACTAATGAAGATGCTGTGGATGGAGTATCTATGGATGATCCAGGTGATGAGTTGGATATTGCAGCTTGTGAGAGTGTGGATGGTGAGCTGGACAGTGTACTTGATAGTGCACTGGATGATTTGTTGAAGTTGGCTTCCTTGGAGAAGGAAACAGATACTTGCATGCCAGCAGGAAGAGAGTGATGGTGTGACTGATGGTGAGCTGGATGCTCCTTTAGTTGATGGTGCGATAGATTTCGCAGGTGTGGATGCTGATCAAAAGGTGTGTGTTCCTTGTCATGCCCAAGAGGATGAGGTGGTTGTGAGTGGTGAGGATGCATGTGAGACTATTGTTGTTGGTCAGGGGGACCAACATGCTTTGCCTGGGAGTTTGGGGAGCTTGGACTTGGTAGGGATGCCTTTGCAAGATGTGGAGAATCTTGAAGGATCGCCAATGGTCTTGAAGCTGGAGAAACTGCAGGAAAGCGACAATGATGAGTCTACAGTGCACGAGGTTGCTGTGTGTGATGTTGATGGGCTGAAGGGAAGTGAGTGTATGGTGAACACACCGCATGTGGATGCTCAGCATATGGTGAGCGGTTTGGTTATAGTTCGAGTCTGGCAGATTGCCCAAAGGAAGGGTTGGAAGCCAATGATGTGGGCTGGAAATTGAGTGACCGTGAGATGGGGGTTGATGATAAGATGAGTGTTGTTTCGGTACATGACTATGAGTGGGAGTCAGATGTGACAGAGGGGAGTAGAGGTGAGGAGTGGTTATCTCTTGTGAGCTGGTATGGAGGAAGTGCAACAATAGATGGTGATGAGGCCATATATGGTGAGCCAAGGGGGTTGCTGGAAGTAGAAGGTTATGGCAGGGTGTATCAATGGTTGTCTGATGGAGGAGAATGCCTGAGGGATTGGAAGGAAGATGCACCGAGGTTTTTGTTTGATCCAGGGGGATAAGTGGTTTCTGATTGTGCGGCTGCTGGACATAAATGTTTCAGCAGAAGAAAGGGGGTTGCTAAATATGTGTGTAGTTTTTTGGGAACCTCCAACTCAACTTGTACATGTGTACATGAGTGCTGTTTGTGTTGTGGTGAAGTCATGGGAGCACCCATTGACTCAGTGTGGGCGTTGTGGATGCGGTAGTCAGGCTTCTGGCTTTGATGGAAGCGTATGTGCAGGGACAATGGTGAAATTCTGGAAGCACAGCTTGTCCGGAACGAGGTCCGCTGGAAATGGTTTTAGCTGTTTGGTCGCCTTGAGTTGTGTGCGCGTCCAAATGAGTGGGCACTCAAGGTTGCATTTGAGGTATGTGGACATGAAGCATGAAAAAAGGGTAATGGAGGGCTTGTCTTGGACATGGTGTGAAAAGAATAACATCATGGCCATTTTTCAAAATGAATAAATAAAAATGAACGTGGCCCAAAAAGGATAACCACGTGGAAGCTTGAGACAGCCGCCAGCGAAGTTCTTCTGGAGAGTTGGCGAAGACAGTGAGGCCGCTGGGGGGTGATGAAGTAGTGGACGGGGGTCTCGTTGGAGCGGAGGATAGAGGAGCCCCTTGTGTGCGTTTGGGTGGCAGCTGGGAGCAGCCGCGGTGGATACAGCTGGGAGCTGACGGGTGAGAGGCCCGTGTGCTTTGTGCGGTGGCTGGAGTAGCTGCAGGTGATACTGCTGGGAAGCAGACGGGGGGATTTTGGCTGGGGACCTTTGGAGCGTACGAGCGCAGCTACAGGTCTATGGTGTGAGGTTGGCTGAAGGAGCCGCTGTGTGGGAGTTTGTGGGAGCTGGTGTGGAAGACGCCAGTTGTAAGGAGACGGGAAGAGAGGACTGACGTGTGGAGCTAGGCGCAGGAAGGCGCAGCTGAGTGTGTGGATTCTGCTGAGAGCAGACGGGAAGAGAGGGCTGCTGGTGTGCAAAGGCACTGGGGTTGCCTGGCGAGGGACTGGTAGTCGAGTGATGGTAGCTGAGCAAAGAGATAGCTGCAGGGCGAGAGGAGAAGGCTCCTAGGTGAACGCAGCAAGGACAAGCGCCGAGAGAAGACAAGCGCAGGTGCTGCTAATGAGGAAGCTGACAGTGGCCTACCATGTAGTGGCCACCTATGGGCAAGGTGGGCACAGAGGAAGCAAGGTTGGCGAGGATGTACAGGTCGGGCTGACAGAGACAGGTCAAGAGGGAACCACTTGATATTGTGAGACATGGGCTGGTTGTTGGGATGGTGACCAGATGAGATGATGATTGGTTTTATCCTTTGAGGACCGGCAGTGTGCTGTGGTGTAGCAAAGAGTCATCTGCTGAGGAGCAAAGCAGAGAGCGAGAAGGGCTGCTGCAGAGAAGCAAGGAGCGAAGGGATTTGGAGCGACCAGGAGCTGGAGCAGGTTGATTGCGAGCGGGTGCTTGGTGTAGCTGGTGTCTGGGATATTTTGGGATATCCGACTCTGTAAAGGTCAAGGTCTTTTTTGAAATATGAGTCTCGTTCATGTTCTTTGGTCTGGTGTTCTGGTGTGTTTGCATGCGTGTGTGGAAGTGTGGCATGCTATAAGGGCGTAGACAGCTTTACCGCTTCCGTGCCATCACTTTTTGGTGCCTCCACAGAGGAGCAGATTTCCTCTGGTTTGTGAAAGAGAACAGGGCTGTGTGAAGAAAGATTTGAAATGGCTCAGGATTTTCCCGAGTATTGGGGATTGCCACAGGAGAATGCAACCAGGTTTGTGAAAGAGAACAGGGCTGTGTGAAGAAAGATTTGAAATGGCTCAGGATTTTCCCGAGTATTGGGGATTGCCACAGGAGAATGCAACCAGGTTTTTGGAGAAGATGGAGTTTACAGCTTTGATGAAAGACAGGGCAACCCCGGAGATCCTTTCTCGGATTTTGGCTTATTGCTTGCAGGGTGATGCAAAAGTATGGCTGCAGACGTTTGTGACTACACACAGGAATGTTCATCGACAGGATCCTGAGTACCGTGTAGTCAGAGCTGCATTTTTGGCAAAGTTTGTTCATGTGAAGAGTCCGAATGAAGTGTGGAAGGAATTGTGTAACATTCAGCAGAAGGATGGTCAGGATGTGGATCAGTATCTGATAGAGTTTGCTAGACTGTGGAGTCTATGGTGTGAGGCTCTGATTCCTGAAGTACCCCCGTAGATGATTAAGAGGGAGCGGTTTGTGGCAGGTTTGGAACCAACGATCCGTCTGAAGGTGGAGCTGAAGAACCTGGATAGCTTTGAGGAGGCTGTCAGAGTTGCTCGTGAGAAGGAGTGGAAGGTGAAGTGTCTGAGGCAGATGGGAATGCGGGAAGAGCCGAAGAGATTTGTGAAGGTGCCAGAGATTGAGAGTATACATCCTGGAAGAAAAGCTGCTGTTACTCCTAGGCAGGAGGACTCATTAAAGAGGGAGGTTCATGATGCAGTGGAGCTCATGAAGTCTTTAAGCTTAAATTGGATAGAATCCACAGGAAAAGGACGAGGCATGGGTGATATGGGAAGGAAGACTGATGCATCATCTGGTTCTGAAAGAAAGTCAGGAGATATTGGAAGAGGGAGAGGATATCTGTATGATGTGCAATGCTGGAATTATGGTGAGTGGGGTCATATGAGTCCGCAATGTGAGAGACCAGCCAAAGCTAATGGTGGTATATATCAATTGTCTTGGGGAATGAGTGATAGGGTGAGTGGCCCTAATATGCAGGTGAAAGATGCAATTCAGCCCAGTGTTTGTGAAGCCCATAAGGTCACATTTACAGAACAGGATATGGGACAGGTTAGCCTGTTGTTGGGAATGGAGAAGGATGAGGTTTCTGGAATCAGCCCTGAAGAGCTTTCAGAAGGTGAGAAGGAGGAGAATGAGGATATTGATGGTACTGTGGATTGTGAAGGTGATGCTGCTAGTGCTGTGGAGCGTGATGAGTTTGAGTATGGATATGGCTTGGATGATCTCTTTGATTCAGAAAAGGGGAATGACTTGCAGGTGCCAGAACTTCAGCCAATCAAGGTGGAGTGTGATGATCAAGGTGTCACTAATGAAGGTACTGTGGATGGAGTGCATGTGGATGATCCGGGTGATGAATTGGATATTGCAGCCTGTTGTGAGAGTGTGGATGGTGAGTTGGACAGTGTACTTGATAGTGCACTGGATGATCTGTTGAAGATGGCTTCCTTGGAGAAGGAAACAGATACTTGCATGCCAGTTGTGCAGCAGGAAGAGAGTGATGGTGTGACTGATGGTGAGCTGGATGCTCCTTTGGTTGATGGTGTGATAGATTCTGGAGGTGTGGTTGCTGAACAAAAGGTGTGTGTTCCTTGTCATGCCCAGGAGAATGAGTTGTTGGTTGTGAGTGGTGAGGATGCATGTGAGACTATTGTTGTTGGTCAGGGGGACCAAAATGCTTTGCCTGGGAGTTTGGGGAGCTTAGACTTGGTAGGGATGCCTGTGCAAGATGTGGAGAATCTTGCAGGATCGCCAATGGTCTTGAAGCTGGAGAAACTGCAGGAAAGCGACAATGATGAGTCTGCAGTGCATGAGGTTGCTGTGTGTGATGTTGATGGGCTGAAGGGAAGTGAGTGTATGGTGAACACACCACATGTGGATGCTCAGCATATGGATGAGTGTTTTGGTTATAGTTCGAGTCTGGCAGGTTGTCCAGAAGAAGGGTTGGAAGCCAATGATGTGGGCTGGAAATTGAGTGACCGTGAGATGGGGGTTGATGATAAGATGAGTGTTATTTAGGTATTTGACTACGGGGTGGGAGTCAGATGTGTCCGAGGGGAGTAGAGGTGAGGAGTGGTTATCTCTTGTGAGTTGGTATGGAGGAAGTGCAACAATAGATGGTGATGAGGCCATATATGGTGAGCCAAGGGGGTTGCTGGAAGTAGAGGATTATGACAGGATCTATCAATGGTTGTCTGATGGAGGAGAATGCTTGAAGGACTGGAAGGTAGATGCACCGAGGTTTTTGTTTGATCCAGGGGGATAAGTGGTTACTGTTAGTGCAGCTGCTGGCCATAAATGTCTCAGCAGAAGAAAGGGGGTTGCTAAATATGTGTGTAGTTTTTTGGGAACCTCAACCTCAACTTGTACATGTGTACATGAGTGTCGTTCGTGTTGTGGTAAAGTCATGGGGGCACCCATTGACTCAGTGTGGGCATTGTGGATGCGGCAGTCAGGCTTCTGGCTTTGATGGAAGTGAATATGCAGGAAAAAGATGAAATTCTGGAGACACAGCTTGTCCGGTGAGCGGTTTGCTGGGTTGATTTAAGCTGCTCGGTCGTCTTGAAGTTTGTGCGCGTCCAAAGGATGAGTGGGCACCAGCCGGTTTGTGTTGGAAGGTATGTGGAGATTGGGGGAGCAATTGATGATGGGGCCATGTGCCATGGTCATTGGTATGAAAGGGAGTATGGTGGCCATTATTGAAATTCTAAAATATATATATGGTATAATACAAACATGGCTACAAAAGGAATGGCCACGTAGCAGCCAATGGAGCCGCCAGCATGAAGTTCTCGAAGGTGGTCGCCAAAGCGAGTGGAAGAGTGGCCAGCAGCACTTCGAGAAATCGTGAAGGTGTGAGTCGCCAGGGAGAGCGCAAGAAGGAGGAGGACTGCAGGGAGCCGACGGGCAGGAGAGCCCCGTGTGTTCTGGGGGTGAGGCGCTGCAGAAAGAGTGGACGGGGGTCTCGTTGGAGCGGAGGACAGAGGAGCCCCTTGTGTGCGATTGGGTGGCAGCTGGGAGCAGCCGCGGTGGATACAGCTGGGAGCTGATGGGTGAGAGGCCCGTGTGCTTTGTGCGGTGGCTGGAGTAGCTGCAGGTGATACTGCTGGAAGCAGATGGGGGGATTTTGGCTGGGGACCTCTGGAGCGTACGAGTGCAGCACAGGTCTATGGTGTGAGGTTGGCTGAAGGAGCCGCTGTGTGGGAGTTTGTGGGAGCTGGTGTGGAAGACGCCAGTTGTAAGGAGACGGGAAGAGAGGACTGACGTGTGGAGCTAGGCGCAGGAAGGCGCAGCTGAGTGTGTGGATTCTGCTGAGAGCAGACGGGAAGAGAGGGCTGCTGGTGTGCAAAGGCACTGGGGTTGCCTGGCGAGGGACTGGTAGTCGAGTGATGGTAGCTGAGCAAAGAGATAGCTGCAGGGCGAGAGGAGAAGGCTCCTAGGTGAACGCAGCAAGGACAAGCGCCGAGAGAAGACAAGCGCAGGTGCTGCTAATGAGGAAGCTGACAGTGGCCTGCCATGTAGTGGCCACCTATGGGCAAGGTGGGCACAGAGGAAGCAAGGTTGGCGAGGACGTACAGGTCGGGCTGACAGAGACAGGTCAAGAGGGAACCACTTGATATTGTGAGACATGGGCTGGTTGTTGGGATGGTGACCAGATGAGATGATGATTGGTTTTATCCTTTGAGGACCGGCAGTGTACTGGAGGTGTAGCAGAGAGTCATCTGCTGAGGAGCAGAGCAGAGAGGAAAGAGGTCGGCTGCAGAGAAGCAAAAGAGCGAAGGGATTCGGAGCGACCAGGAGCTGGAGCAGGCTGATTGCGAGCGAGTGCTTGGTGTAGCTGGTGTCTGGGATATCTTGGGATATCCACCTCTATAAAGGTCAAGGTCCTTTCTGAAATATGAGTCTTGTTCATGCTCTTTGGTCTGGTGTTCTGGTGTGTGTGCATGCGTGTGTGGAAGTGTGGCATGCTATAAGGGCGTAGACAGCTTTATCGCTTCCGTGCCATCACCGTGGCCGTCAGCCATACCCTCTCTCTGAAGAAGAGCTTGACCCCGACATTCGCAAGGCTCTTCACAGAACTCAGCCACCCACTAGGACCCTTCAAAGGAGAAGGGGAGAACCTGGGCGAGGCTGTGGAGAAATGGGTGGAAGTTATAGAAGAGTATTTTAATGTCACAAGCTACAATGAGCAGAGCAAAATGGCTCTTGCCAGGCTAAAAATTGTGGAAATAGCCAAGGTGGCATGGAGGAACCATTGTGACACCAACCATCTGGATAGGAATACCCAGTCCTGGAACGTTCTTAAAACCTATATTTGAGGAAGAGATTTTGAATGCCAAGTTAGTGTCCATGGCTGAAGCTGTCATAATGGCGAAGGACTTCGCCAAAGCCTTCATCGTGAAAGTCCCGCGGCAAAGCCAGCTCCCTCATCCTTCAAAAGATTCCAGACACGGGAAGTTCTTCCAACTTTTTGCCTCCAAAGAGACACCAAGGTCCCAACTAGAGACTGGAGACACCGAAAGCTTCAGGAATGAAGCAAGACCTTTCCCTCAAAGTACTTTCTCAGGAACTCCGGCTCTTTCAAGAATGCAAAGGGAAGAGCTTCGAAGTGAGAACAAGTGCTGGATGTTAGGGGTTTGGGCACCAGCTCAAGGATTGCCCATCTCCTTCTGTGGGCCAAGGAAGCCAAGGTCCCAGAATTCAAAGATAGACTCCTTCTTCGTATCAGTCCAATCAGGGTCCCCCGCACCAGAATCAAGGCAACCCCATAAGAGTGCCAGCTCAGCCTGCAGCCTCCATGCAAAGTAGTCTCCAAACTCCCTTCCAAAATTAGAGAAACCAAAGAGAGAGAGTTCCACCTTAGATTACAGCAGCTAGAGCAGTCACTATAGTTGAAGAAGTGGGAAGAAAAAGGACATATCTATGCAGCAATAGAGCATCAGGGAAATAACCGTCAATTTTCAGTCCTCCAGACTCGAGTAGAGTACCAAGGTAAGAAATTCAAGCTTTTGATTGATTCAGGCGGCACTCATTCTTTTATTTCCCTAGGATGTCTGCGTAAATTAATCCTAAATCAAAAATTAGGGAAACCTGTGCAAGTGGAATTGGCCAGTGAAAAGATTCTTTTCACACACCTTGAGACAGACCTTATTCAGTTTAGCCTAGATAGGAACATAACAGAGTGCCAGTTCAGAGTCCTACCCTTGGGAATCTATGATGGAATCCTTGGAATGGATTGGCTTCAAAAGAATCAGGCTAACATTCATTGTCACAAAGGAACCATCTCTTTCCTTGACCCTCACGGGAATAAAGTTCAAGGAACTGGAATTTTTGGATCCCCAGTGCTGCAATTAGTCAAGGCTTCTAAATTATTAAAAGGGCTCAGAAAGAGGCAAGCTGTTTATGTCATTAAGATGAATCTAGTAGACACAAAATTCAAGGCTAAAGAATCAGAGTGGTTAAGTGAGTATGCAGATATGTTTCCTAAAGAGCTGACTGAGATGCCTCTCCGTCTCATGAAGTAGATCATGAGATCGAGTTAACCACTGGAGCTCCAGTGGTCCAGCGTGCATACAAAATGCCAGTCCCTGAAGCCATAGAACTTAAGGAGTAGTTAAGACAACTGTTAGAGTAGGGATTTGTCAGACCCGTGTCTCACCTTGGGGTACACCCGTTCTCTTTCAAAAGAAGAAAGATGGAACGTTAAGACTCTGTATTGACTACAGAGGACTGAATCAATTAACAATTAAAAATAAGTATCCTATTCTTAGGATTGATGAACTTTTGGATTGATTAAGTGGGACCCAAATGTTCACAAAGATAGATCTCAAATCTGGGTACTACCAGATCAAAATCAAGGAACATGACATCTCCCAAAGACAGCATTCAATACTCGCTATAGGCATTATGAGCTCACACTCATGCCATTTGGATTGACTAATGCCCCGGTGATATTTAATCGTCTTATGCAAGATATTCTCAGAGAATGATTTTGTTCTTGTCTTCTTTGATGATATATTGGTATACTCAAAGAATGCTGCAGATCATGAAGATCATGTGTGCAAGGTCCTGGAAATCCTAAGGAAACACCAACTCTTTGCAAAAAAGAGCAAGTGTTCTTTCTCGGTTGACCAGGTGGAATACTTGGGATTCATAGTATCAAAAGATGGGATTTCTCCTGACCCCGCAAAGATCCAAGCAGTCGTAGAATGGTTAGAACCCAAGACGGTAAAGGAAGTCAGAGGATTCCTGGGATTAACTGGATAGTATAGGACCTTTATACCCAGGTATGCTCAGATAGCACTCCCTTTAACTAACCTTCTCAAGAAGAGTATCCTTTTTCAGTGGACTACAATGTTTTATGCCTTTAATAAACTGAAGACAGCCTTAGTAACCAACCCTGTCCTTAAGTTACCAGAATTTACCAAACCCTTTGAGGTAGTTATTGATGCCAGTGGGTTTGCCTTAGGCGACGGTGCCCTTATGCAGGGTGGTCATGCAGTGGCCTATGAATCCAGAAAACTCAAAACACATGAGAGAAATTATGCCGTCCATGACAGAGTTATTCTCAGTAGTAGTGTATGCTCTGAAGTTGTGGAGACATTATGTTTTGGGACAAAGGTTCACCTTGATGACAGATCATCAAAGTCTGAAGTGGATCTTCACCCAAAGGGATCTCAACATGTATGCTCAGGCGGCACTCCAGCTCCCTTGGGTTGATTTCATAGCCAGGAGCTGAGAGAGGGTGTTAGAAGTCATCTCCTATCTTTATCAGACACCAGGGCTTGTGTTGTGGGTGTGCCCACCCTGTATAGGTGTTTTATCATTTTCCTCACTCCCCATGTATTTTTCCCATTTTTTCCATGATGTGAGTGGCTGCCACAGGCTGGCAGAAGCCTCTGATGCTAGCCGACTACACTCTTGTGTACCACCAACTGGCCGACTTTATCAGGAGGGGTCGTGGTGTTTTTCTCTGCTGGCTGACTGGATGTGCCCAGTTGTGAGGGTTGCTAGTGCTAGCCGACTGCATGATGGGGCCATATAAATAGGCCCCATTGCCCCACATTGTATTCATTCAGTTTTCCTCGGGATCTTGTGTATAGAGAAGAGTTATATGCCTATCTCTCTCCTTCTCTTGTGCTGTCTATTTTCTGCACTCTACTTGCTCTTGTGGTCTCAGATTTGGTTATCATTTCTTCTGCGTATTTTGACAAAAACATCATTGTTTTAGGCTTACCCTTGGTTTTTGGCTTGATTCTTTAGGGAGATGTGTAGCCCTCAAGAAGAAGCTTGGCCACCAAGAAGAAGAGGGTAATCTCCAAGAGAAGAAGAGGATTAGTGAAGCTCCAAAGCTTCACAATGGAGAGGCAAGGTGGAGGGATAATGAAATTACACTAAATTTAAAATTACACTAGCATGTAAATACACTATGATGAAAATACAAAGGAATGGGGTTCTATTTATAGGAGAGGGAGGCCACCAACCAAGTCTAACTGGGATCTAGAGGCTTCCAGCTTCAGTTATATCCAATTTGGACAAGTTTTGGACCAGTTAGGCCCACTTTTCTGATCTAGTTTGAAAGAGGAGAGAGGAGAGATGGAATATCTCATTTTGTTGAATTAAAAATTGGAAAAAATAATGAGATTCTAGGTGCCTCCTTCATGAGCTCCATTCACCCTCCTGAGGTGTCAAAATTTTCATTTTTTTACTATTAAGTGCCAGTACTAGTCAACTCTTCGTCTTATGTGAGAATTTACTCATTTTTAGTGGATTTTCTTTCATTCCTGCATTTTTCTTATGCAAACACTTGGATTAACCCCATTGGCCCTTTAGAACACTCTTTGGACCTTAATACATAATTTTTTGAAAATGGGTACCCTTAGGCTACTAATGTGTCCAATGCACATATTCAATTAATTTCTAATGCATATTAGAAAACTCTTTTTAAACTTCTGTTTTAGGGGATTTCATCTTAAATTTAAAGGATAACTTTATGTCCAAAAATATCTCAAAGCTGTATTACCTCTCTCTCTAGAATATTTTCTGTCTTTACCCTGGATGTCCAGTATCGGGATATCATGTGCTTCTCTCAGAATTTTTCCCTTTGTTCCCTCATCATTGGGAATGCATAGCCGATTATTGTAATACATGCATCGTTCGTCCAATCTGTACCCAAGAACTCGACTCATTTCCTGAGGAGTCTTGCTTTCCTGCATCAGTAGGGTAGCAATAGGGGCAAAGAATTTGTCCTACATGATCTTCTCTCTTGCTTCACTGATCAATGGATTTGACACTAATGTAGAGTAACTCCAAGTCATGGTGGACGTCATAATTTCTCTCATGCATTCTGAGTTTTCTAGATTCATAGGCTACTGCATGACCTTCTTGCATAAGTGCACCTCCTGGGGCGAAACCACTGGCATCCGTTACTACTTCAAAGGGTATGGAAAAATCTAGCAATTTAAGGACAAGGTTGGCTACTAAGGTTGTCTTCAGCTTATCAAAAGCACTCTAACACATAGCGGTCCAATGAAATAGGGTACTCTTCTTGAGAAGGTTAGTCAAGGGGGATGCTATCTGAGCATACATGGGTATAAAGATTCGATACCACTTGATTAAACTAAGAATCCTCTGACTTCTTTCACTATTTTGGGCTCTGGCCAATCTACGACTACTTGGAGTTTAGCGAGGTCAGGAGAAATCCCATCCTTAGATACTATAAATCCCAAGTATTCAACATGGTCAACAAAGAAAGTACACTTGCTCTTTTTTGCAAAGAGTTGGTGCTTCCTTAGGATCTCCAAAACTTTACGCATATGATCTTCATGATTTGCTGCATTCTTAGAGTATACCAAGATGTCATCGAAGAAGACAAGAATAAATTCATCCAAGTATTCTTTGAGAATGTCCTACATGATGTGATTAAACCTTGCTGGGGAATTTGTTAATCTGAACAGCATGATTTTAAATTCATAATACCCATAGCGAGTATTGATGGCTGTCTTGGGGATATCTTGATCCTTAATTCTGATCTAGTAATATCCAGATTTGAGATCTATCTTTGTGAACATTTGGGTTCCACTTAACCGATCCAAAAGTTCATCAATCCTAAGGATAGGATGCTTATTCTTGACTGTCAAAACTGATTTAATCCTCTATAATCAATATAGAGTCTTAACGTTCCATCTTTCTTTTTTTTGAAAGAGAACATGCGCACCCCAAGGTGAAACACTAGGTCTTACGAATCCTTACTCTAACAATTGTCTTTTTTTAATGCATAAACCTAAGCATAATTGCATCTAAGCATCTTGTTTATTAAAAAATACCCAATTCTAACTTCCTTATGAAAATAATTATAATAATGTTAGCATAATCTCTCTTTCATCTTAAAATGAATAAATATGAAGTTTCTTAACATAAAAACAAGCTTAAATGAATTAACCTCATTTTTAACTAGACTAAAAATCATAAAAATGTTTAATCTCCATCTCTAGCTTGTTAGGCCTAGAGTTTTGGGTAAGAAAATGAGATTAGAATTAAAGCTTATCCTTCCAAGAAGGATTTAACCATAAAAGTGAGTATTCTCTCAAAAGAGAGATTACAAATAAAAATAATAATACATTTAAGCATAAGAGATTAACATTAATTCATTTAAACAACATAAATCAATAAGGGCATGGTTTTAAGAAGAAACCGTGGATTAGAATGCTTCCCAAGCATGTAGAGAGGTTGGGAAGAAGATTACCATCAAAGAAGAGAGTAAAACATCATTGTTTTTTAGGCTCCTTGGTTTTTGGCTTGATTCTTTAGGGAGATGTGTAGCCCTCAAGAAGAAGCTTGGCCACCAAGAAGAAGAGGGTAATCTCCAAGAGAAGAAGAAGATTAGTGAAGCTCCAAAGCTTCACAATGGAGAGGCAAGGTAGAGGAATAATGGAATTACACTAAATTACAAATTACACTAGCATGTAAATACCCTAAGATGAAAATACAAAGGAATGGGGTTATATTTATAGGAGAGGGAGGCCACCAACCAAGTCCAACTAGGATCTAAAGGCTTCCAGTTTCAGTTTGATCCAATTTGGACAAGTTTTGGACCAGTTAGGCCCACTTTTCATAATCTAGTTTGAAAGAGGAGAGAGGCGAGATAAAATATCTCATTTTTTTGAATTAAAAATTGGGGGAAATGATGAGATTCTAGGTGCCTCCTTCATGAGCTCCACTCACCCTCCTAAGGTGTCAAAATTCTCAATTTTTTTACTATTAAGTGCCAATACTAGTCAACTCTTCGTCTTATGTGAGAATTTACTCATTTTTGGTGGATTTCCTTTGATTCCTACATTTTTCTTATTAAAACACTTGGATTAACCCCATTGGCCCTTTAGAACACTCTTTGGACCTTTATCCATAATTTTTTGAAAATGGGTACCCTTAGGCTATGTGTCCAATGCACATATTCAATTAATTTCTAATGCATATTGGAAAACTCTTTTTAAACTTTTGTTTCAGTGGAATTCATCTTAAATTTAAAGGATAACTTTATATCCAAAAATATCTCAAAATTATATTATCTCTCTCTAAAATATTTTCTCTCTCTAAGATACAAACAAAGGAAAACAATGTTTTCTTGCATTCTGAAATAGGGGATGATCATAGGGGACTGAGAGGAGAACTTATACATCTTTAGGGGCTAAGGAGGAACCTTATGACATTGTACCATTTTTTGATCATATTCACTCTATATACATCTATGTCTTCTTGGTGCTCATTGCCTTCTTGGCTATTGCCTTAGGATGGTAATCCACAACCATGTTGTCACTCCATGCTTTAAGTGGCCAACCATAGTTTCTTGCAGAAACACTGTGTCCAAGAATTACACCATGGTGTACCATGAACTAACAATTCTTTGGGTTTACAGAGATGTGATATAATATGCACAACTCAAATGCATTTCGTAGATAGTCTAGGTGTTCTTTTTGCTTTTCCGGAAGAATTGATGCACAAATCATTCATGAATACTTCCAAATATTTTCTCAAAAGTTCTTTAAAGTTTGTACTCATCAATAGTGGAATGTTGTTGGAGCACTAGTAAGGCCAAAACACATAACACAGTAATCAAAATTCCCACTGAGTAGCAAAGGCTATCTTATGTTGGTCCTTAGGATAATGTAGACGCTTAGGCTAAGGTCCCTTATACCATTTTCAATTAATTCCTAATGCACATTGGAAAGTTCATTTTGAACTTCTATTTCAGGGGAATCCATTTTAGACACTAGGAGGATTTTTCAATCCAAAGATATCTAAATTTTGGATTATCTCTCTCTAGGTCAAAACAGGGTACAACAAGATTTTTCTCCTATTTCAGAGAGGGGAATAATTTCAAGAACAGAAGGGGAGGTTCTTACACCTTTACACCTCAAAAGATGGAGGGAGGAATCTTACACTCCCAGGTTGCTTTTGCTCCAAGCCATTGTTCACAAACCAAGTGATCGTTATGTAATTAGGAGAGAAAGGCATCTCTCATCACATTCTTGAAATCTTCCCAAGTGGTAATGGTGGAGCCATTTGCAAGAAGATGTCTCCACCATATGTGAGCATACTCTTCCAAATGCAAAGTGATACTCTCTCTTCTTGGGGGTTGATCTCAAAGTAGTAATCCATTTTATTGCTTGACTCTTCAAAGTCATCATTGGAAGTTCCTTCTCCCTTGAACTTTGTGAAAACCACCTTTTCCTTGGCTCCCCTTGAGTTCATCTTTTGTCTTCAAAAGACTCATCCTTATTCCACGTACCACATTGATGTGTGGAAAATCAAAGGTTACTCCTTTACCTCTAACTTCACCTCTTGTTGAAGATGATGGTTGATGGTGCATGCCTCCTAGAGAGAAGAAGGACGGAAGGTTCTCTTTGTCTTCAAAGACATCATCATCCAATTCATCCAAGCGATTTGGTTGCCTTAATGCATCGCCTCTAAATTTCTTGCCTTTGTAAGATGCATACCCACTATACATATATTTCTTCCCTTTATGTGCATCATCCTTAGGCATAGAAGCACACAAATTCTTATTCACCTTCATGTGGGTATTATGCATCAATGAAGCACCAAGGATTTCACCAAGAGCGGTGAATTATCCTTTAAGTTCTTAAACCATCTCTCTTTGTTCACCATCATCATGGTCTACATCATCATTTGTATGTCATCGTTCATTGGCATCATGCATATTCATGCTCACTTGAACCCTTGGTTTGACACTATCACTATGACTGTGCTCATTTGCTATAGGTGTAGCATAATGTCTTGCTCTTTGTCACCATTTGTATACTATCACTCTCATCTTGTAACTCATAAATGAGTAAGTTTACAAGGTGACAAAGCTTCCAAATTCCAAATTGAATGATCTTCAGCTTGTTAGTAAGGTATTGAAGTGTGATTCCCAACTATGTGATCACTTTTGGTTTAGCCCAAATGCTATACCTCTCTATTTTGACTTTAATGAAAAGTCAACCGTTTTTGTCAGTTAAACTAGTTCCTAATCTTTGAATGGGGTGTACTATAGCTTGTCAAAGAGTAATTTTACAAGTTGACAAAGCTTCCAAATTCCAAATTGAATGATCTTCAGCTTGTTAGGAAGGTATTGAAGTGTGATTCCCAACTATGTGATCACTTCTGGTTTAGCCCAAATGTTATACCTCTTTGTTTTGACTTTAATGAAAAGTCAACCTTTCTCGGTTGTTCAACTTGTTTTCCTGATCTTCAAATGGGGTGTGCTCTAGCTTGCAGAGAGTAATTTTCATTCATGCAATCTAGTCCGGGTCAAATACTCTATGTTTTGACTTTTTATGGGAAGTCAACTATGTATGGTTGACCACCTGAATGATATCCAAATAATGATCTAGATGGTTTGAAATTTTGCCCTTAGTAAAAATCTCTCCTAGAGTCATTTCTAGAATCCCTCCAAGGCTCCTAATTTCTCTCACAAGCTCCTACCAACTGAATATTCCATTTACTTTGAGATCTAAGGTTTTACACACTCTTTTTATTTACTTTGACCTTTGATTTACGCATAGGGCCTTATTCATCATGCATGGACCTTAATCATAGGGCCTTTTATGGAAATCCCATTGTATAAGGCCACCTTTTGTATAAAGACTTATGAATAAAGGTCTTGATTCATAAACTCCTTGTGCATAAGGCTTTATCCATGAGGCCCTATGCATAGTCCTTCTCATGCATGGAGCCTTACACATAAGGCCTATGATAAGGTTATTATTAATATTTTTGGTTGATGCGAAGACATCTTTGTCATATCTCATGATATTGTAAAAGAATTAGTGCCATGTTATAAGCACATGATGTTAATCTTCAATCATCAATTCATATTCATAGTGTCCGAGTTGATTCTATCAAAACATCTTCCATCAAAGACATCTTTGTTTGGCTTAATTCCATCAAAGGCATTTTTGTCATATCTTATGATATTGTAAATGATATATTTGATTCCATCAAAGACATCAAAGAATGTCTTTCCATCAAAGACATCCTTATTATTTCTCCATCAAAGACATCTTTGTCATATCTCATGATACTATAAAATCATTAATGCCATGTTGTAAGCACACTAATAAATGGTGTTTGGAAATCTTGCACATCATGAGAAAATAAAAAATGAGTCCAAATATATGTAAAAGAGCTAGAGCTAGTAATGGGTTCCTTCAAGTCACTCTCAACAGGTGGCCTAGTGAGAAATGGTTTATGAAGTACGTATGTCAATTTCCTCTTGATTATGAGAAGGACTTTTCATTTTTATAATAGATTGGTTATGTTGTCTCTCTCTCTCTCTCTCTCTTTTTCGCAACTTTATACCAATATGTGTGGACATGGTGATGATTAGGGGTTGGGAAGGAAATGACATCCATTAGACCATGTGTCCTTTCTCTTATCTTATCTTCTCTCCTCTTCTTCTTCATTCTCTCTTCTTGTGAGTCTATGCACTACAAGCAGGTGGATAAAATCTTGGAATAACCACACAAGCTTTGGCTTCAACAAATTGTAACACCTAACTATGGCACAATGAATTGTGCCTTATTATGATACTGAGTGTGAGAATATCACTTTTGAGGAGTAAGCTCTTACCATATGAGGGTTGTTTTGCATTATTTTACTTGTGTTGAAGTTGTAGCTTCGACCACACACACAAGAGACTCTCATTGGAGCATTACACACAGACAGAGGGAGACGAAACTGAAAACTGAAACTGATAAAACTGATTTTTGATTTCTCACACACCACCACACACTTCCCCGATTACAAGAAGGCTATGCCTTTAAAAAGACTCCTAGGCGACTCTTTCCATAATAACTGACTAACCGATTCTTTAGTGACTCTTCATATTCCAAATGACTCTTGACCTTTCGATTCCTAAGTAATTATTAAAATCCTAACCGACTCTTCAAATCCCAACCTAAATGACACTTCTGATGACAACTTGAATGACACTTTTGATGACACTACTACTGACAATTTTTCGGACAAAAAAGACCCTTCTAATGACACTCTCTACACTTGGCACACTCGAGGGAACAATTGCGAAGCTATTGAGAACCCACGACACCCTTGAGAGAGGTCAAATGCCTTATCCAGGGTTTACATTCATTGTTGAGAGAAGAAATGACAAATTTAAAAATCCCACTTCGACAGTGATTCACCAAAAGACGCCTCCATCCGCTCGTTCAAGATTGCGCTCCTTGCAGGCTTCGCGTCGCCAGGTGGTACATCCGATCTTTTGCCTGGTATGTCCCCTTCGAATCACTCCATCCTTGCAAAAAGTCACCCACTTGAATCTGCTTCAAAAAGCTCCTCTTGATGTCGACACCTTGAGAGACTTCCTCTTTCATCAACTCCTCACACTGATTTTCTTTGCACGACTCCCTCGAATGCGTTAAAACTCTCCTTAACCGATTGCAATAGGTCCTCATCTATAACTTCACCATTACCACACATGAATAGCCTCCTGAATTTCTACCATAAAAATAGCCATACGAAATTAGAAAAGAAAACGCTCCTCTGATGATTTGCCCTTCTGCAACATCTGTGTCTCCTCCATTCTGAAATCTAGCAGCGTGAACCCACTCCTGTGTAACCATAGCATATGGCATGAAAAGAAATGAAACGTCTACTCTGCGTATACAGTCGAACCATTAACAAAAAATAATGTGCATATGAAATTATCGATGGTGGCCTTTATTAAGACAAAAAATATTGATTGTGTCTGGCATCCGCCCTTGTGCAACAAAATATTCTCACATTCGGCCTGCACCAGTGCTCCTCTCTTGATGCTTGATGCAACCCCTTTATGCTATGTATTCTGAACTGCTGCGCCATGAGCGTCGAACTGCCCACCTTGAATGAGCTTTGAACAGCAAAATAAACCGCTTCCTTCTCGGAATTAGCCAAATTGCTCACAGAAAATAGTATGATGATTGAGCCTTGCACTTGCCATCTCCACACAGCAACGCTATCCGCATAGGTGCTGAAATCGGCCAGCCAAGCTGCTTCCCTTGTTAACGGATTCGCCTTGCTGTTGCTGAGTAAAGAATTCCTGATTGAACTGCAGCATTCGAGAACCTCCTAACTACTACGATTTGCGCCTTTGGCTTGGCGCCATCCACACCAACCTTCGTGACGCCTTCTGCAATCAGCCATGTGTATGCTTCACCGCTTCTGCCTTTTAACCTCCGCCAGCAAGAGACAGGATACCCACCGTATTGATCGCCAAGTGTTGAAGCTGTAGCTTCAACCAGAGGGAGACAAAACTGAAAATTGAAACTGAACTAATTTTTGATTTCTCACACACCACCACACACTTCCCCGATTACAAGAAGGCTATGCCTTTAAAAAGACTCCTAGGCGACTCTTTCCATAACTGACTAACCGATTCTTTAGTGACTCTTCATATTCCAAATGACTCTTGACCTTTCGATTCCTAAGTAACTATTCAAATCCTAACCGACTCTTCAAATCCCAACCTAAATGACACTTCTGATGACAACCTGAATGACACTTTTGATGACACTACTACTGACAATTTTCTGGACAAAAAAGACCCTTCTAATGACACTCTCTACAACTTGAGATTTGCATAGAGTTGATTAGGGTGTGTAGAGATGGATTAAAATCAATATCTTAGCATGCTAAAAAGTAAAAAAGAGATTAATACTAATGACCATGCTAATGATAAAAATGAAGCATAATGACAAGGCAAGAGGTTTAACTCAAAACCTCATATGTTTGATCCATTAGATAGAGTGCCTTTTTATAGGCTTGAGTACATCTCCATTAGCCATTCAAAATGGTCCATATGCTTGGTTAAGGATTGCCTAGTCTTTTCTAGATTTGACCACCAATCCCCCTTGAAGTGGACACCCATTTCCCTTCCTTTCCCACTTCTTCTAAGTGCCTACTTTTGGCCACCACATGGGCTAGCTATTCCACAAATTCCTCAACCTTTGAGAAGCCTTTGAACCACTTATGTAACTCTTACAAATTTTTGAGCATCACATACCACTCCCCCTTGCTCCAAACATTTACCCCACATCACTTCTAATTTAGCACTTCCCCTCAAGTGATGAACTACTACCACCACACATACATTAGACCTACACTCTTAGTCATTTGCTAGAGTGGGCTATCATAGGTGCCTCATAGGCTATAATGTTGGCTTAAAGAATGTAGTTTTACACACAAGGGTAGGAATATAATGAGTGGGTATAAACACAAGGTGAGAGGGGTGTCCTCTTCCATTGACTAGAAGAGTCTTTTGGATGATTGATCTCCTTCTGGGAAACACCTTCATTTGGGTCTTCTTTCATCATGATGTTTGCTTGATTATTATTTAAACTCTTCTTCTTGATGCAACAATCTCTTTGTGGCCTACCCCCCACAAGGTGAGAGGGGTGTCCTCTTCCATTGACTAGAAGAGTCTTTTGGATGATTGGTCTCCTTCTGGGAAACACCTTCATTTGGGTCTTCTTTCATCATGATGTTTGCTTGATTATTATTTAAACTCTTCTTCTTGATGCAACAATCTCTTTGTGGCCTACCCCCCACAAAAGTTACACTTCACTCTGGCTCTTGGTCTTTTGGTGAAGAAACCTTTCTCTTCATATTGTGATGTAGATCCACCTACTTTGATTTATGAATCTCTTTTCTTGCTTAATCAAGGCTCTCTTCATATTGTGATGTAGATCCACCTACTTTGATTATGAATCTCTTGCTTAATCAAGGCTCCTTCACTTCCGATAAAGATCAAGTCGTATAGGCTCTTCAAGAAGGTAGGTAGCACCAATGGGCTGAATGCATCCAAGGTCATGCTCTTGAGAAGGATTGCTATGGCATCCTGCTCTTCCACTAGAGACCCAACGTACACAAGTTATTATATAATAATTTTCATTTTACTTATATATGCTTGAGTGACTCACTAGAGACCCTAGAGACCCAACACACACAAGTTATTATATAATAATTTTCATTTTACTTATATATGCTTGAGTGACTCACTCTCTTTGATGTACAACCCAAAAATTTATTTTTTAAGACTTCTTTTGGAGTTCTTTTTTTCTAAATTTTTATTCAATGTCGATATTTTTAAGTTTCTTTAGTTTATCCCATGCTCCTTTAGAGTTTCCTGGTGATGCAATGTGATGAAACTAGTTCATCCCATGCTCCTTTAGAGTTTCCTTCTAATGCAATGTGATGGATGAAACTATCACTAGCCCTAATGCAATGATGAGTACATCTCTCTCATCTCTTCCTAACGAGACTAGTTTCGCTCTTTTAGAGTTTCCTTTTGATGCAATGAGATGGGGATGAAACTATCACCTAGCCCTAATGCACTAGCCCTAATGCAATGATGGCTAGATCTCTCTCATCTCTTCCTAACTAGACTAGTTCCATCCCATGCTCCTTTAGAGTTTACTTCTAATGCAATGTGATGGATGAAACTATCACCTAGCCCTAATGCAATGATGGCTAGATCTCTAATGAGTTTACTTCTAATGCAATGTGATGGATGAAACTATCACCTAGCCCTAATGCAATGATGGCTAGATCTCTCTTATCTCTTCCTAACTAGACTCTTTTATCTTTCCCTTCTAAACAATGACATTTCTCCCTTCTTCCACTTAATATCCCCCAAATCCCATCTTCCATGAGAATAAACTTGAGTTTTACTTACCATGCGTGGACACATTTACCATTAAATTTTTCTACTATGAGTGGATTTGACATGGTTTCCTGATAAGGATGGTAAGGTCTTTGCAAATGGCACTACCCAAAGCTGGTGTCTCTGTAGCTTACAAAAGTGGAGATATGCATTTGCTAAGATTAACATTCCCAAATTCAAAAACTATAAAACGAGAAAATACCTTGATTTGGGAGAGTGATTTAGAGTACTAAACCAAGGGGAAAATTACCACTGATGTATGAAGAAAAAGGGAGAGTGGATTACCATTGCAATCATGTGAGGATGTTTATCCCCCCCCAAAAAAACTACTATTAACCACATTGGTTAACATCATTTTCAAGTGTGGTTACGCTTCTTATAACTCAGTATTATATAATCACGCTAAGTTCTTCATGTAAAAGATATGTGGGGGGATGACCGAGCTTATGACTTGTGTAGTGCTGGTCACAAGAATGAGCCTATGTGTACATAGAGCTAGGAAATCAGTTTTGGGTCCCCAATTGTAAATGGGCAGTTGGCCATTGTAAAAAGTGAGCTCATGTATATAAGTGATTTATGAAAGATGAAAAGGGACAATCCCATTATCACAATTAAGTTTTGCCTTCTCTCTCTCTCTCTCTCTCTCTCTCTCTCTCTCTCTCTCTCTCTCTCTCTTGTGGCTATGGTGGTAGGCTTGTGTTTGTGAATGCATGCTTGCTTGATTGTGGGTGTGTGCATGTAGGTGATGATTCTTTTCTTGCTCTCTCTTCTCCCTCTTCTTGTCTTCTTCTTGAGATCACTCTTGCACACACAAAGGCATTGAGTAGGGGTAGAGCTTTCCATAGCTCCTTTCCTCTTTGCTCTCTACCTATCTTGTGAAAGATCCATTTGGGTGACACAAATGGAGGTGGGGTGAACCCACCTAGCGGCCTCACATTGGGGAGTTAACCCTCATTAGGGGTTGGCTAAGTGCTAGTCTCCGAATCGACCCTTGCATAGTCTTCCTTCTCTTCTTCTCTCCCTCTCTTGTGTGCAAGGTAGCATGTTGATTTGGTTAACATCTTTGGTGCTAGGGATGGGCATTAAGCTTAGGGTTCTCCACACTCTATCACTAGCTAGAGTCGTTGCATAGCCAGTTGGAATGCAAATGCACCGGTAGTTGTATATTTAGTATATTTGTTTGTTTGTTTATTTGATCTTGTCTTCTTCCACAATGAAGTTCAATGGAGCATGAGGACCTTAGGAGTCTTTAGAAGCGGGAGACACAAGTAAGTGCCTAATTTTGCTCTTGAAGTTCATGAATTTTGTTTCTTCAACATTTGTTTAAACTTGCATAAGTAAGTTAATCCCTTAATTAGTTAGGTAAATAGAGTTAGTTAAGCATTCAAGGAACCATTGGGTAGCTTGAGGTTATCTCAAGCCACTCATAAAAAGAAAACACAAAAAAAAACATCAAGAAAAAATCAAAAATCTCAAAAATCTCAGGGGGTGGATTGGCGTATTTTTTGGCTCTGCCTATCTTTTGAGAAGAGTACGGCCATACGCTTATCAGAGCTACGACTGTTCCTTCCTTAGCCACAACCGTTCCTTCCTTCTAGGTAGATCTTTCCAAATCTGCTCTCCATAAATATGAGAAGTATGCATTCAAGGAGAATAAAATGCATTTACAAGGGTATAAAGGGAATTGAAGAGGGATACACAAAGGGTACAGTTGTACAGTCAAGAGAATATTAGGGGGTGGCTATCAAAAGACATGTTGTCCCGACGCCTTTAAGAGATTTACGTGAGCCAGCAAGCGTACACCCGTTCCTTCACAAGCGTACACCTGTACCTTTTTTCTAGCCATGTCTGTGTCCTTCCAAGCGTGCGTCTATACCTTAACTCAGCCATGCTTGTACCTTCCCGAAGCCACTGCCGTACCTTCCACAAGTGTACATACATACCTTGATAAGAGAATGTCAATTCCTTAACTAGCATATGGCCGTACCTTCACCCAATAAAAGGAAACTATTCAAAAAAGGATCTAGCACTAACACTTTCCACATTCATGCACTTATGCTCGGGAAAATTCGTGCAAAATAACCCTTTGTTTGACAGCGTCAACCCTTTTGACGCTCCCTCATTTGTAAGATCAAACCCTTTGGTCAACACAGCTTGGAGCCAAAGGACGTTAATATTTGAAAACACCAATGAAAGCAAGGAGCATCCTAGCGTGGGACGCACTACCCCCCTGACTTAGAGGCAGGCGGATTGGTGGCCTAGTGCATGGACAAACCACTTTACATTAGAGTAAGACCCAAAGTCCCCCACATGCACACAAAGAAGTCTTGCTTTAAGACTAAGAAAATTTATCCTAGGAAATGCACAATCAAATGATCCACATCCCATAGAGAGAGGCATGGAATGGCAGCTCAAAAGAGAGCCCACATTGCCTCTAGACCATAGACCAGAAATAGGGCAAAGCAAAAGTAACCCAACCCAGACTAATGCACTAGTCTGGGGGGCCATGCCAACAACTGGAATGTCCTGACTCATACTAAGGCCATAGGTTGTGCCAAACCTAGGTCAGGAACCCACTCTCCAAGGCCCTGAAATGTCCTATTGAAGAAGGGATAGAGCCTACCCTACACAACCCTACCAACCTGCTGCGCCCAATGTACCAACAATACCTACCTTGTGGGATATACCTTGGATACCATATGGGACCATATGAAGCACAAACCGATTCTCCCTTAAGACAAGGACCCCCAATGGCATATTATCCGCTAGCTCCCCCACCTATCTTACCCCAACTTGCACTAGCTCCAGCCATGGCAGGATTGACTCCTAAAATATTGAGGATAGCCATGGAAATAGGGAGGGGGTAGCTTGCCAAAATAACACTGCCAGTAATAGTTCAATCAGCACAAGGGCCGAGGCAAGAACGAAACAAACTGGCCCACATTTCTAAATTGATCACCAAGTTTGATATGAAATTGGAGATCCCATACCACATTTAGAAATGTTCAAGCAAATATGTGAGGCATTTGGCCACATGGATGATCAAGTTAAGGTGAGTGCCTTTGGTCCCACCCTATTTGGCAAAGCTGGACAGTGGTTTAGATCACTAAAAGTAGAGGATAAGGCCACCTTTGAAGCCTTGAAAGAGGCCTTGAAAGTTGGATACTCATGCCAAGGAACCCGATGGAGAGTCAAGAAACTACTCAATGTGAAATAGAAGGATGGGGAATCCATTTGGGACTACATCAACCGAGTGAGATATCTCCATTCCTGTTATAACAATAGAGACAAGTTCTCAGATAAAAGGTTGATTGCTAGTTTCCTCGAAGGCCTTGAGGATGTACCCTTGCACAACTCCTTATACGCTCAAGCCCACACCTCCTTTGAGTAATGCTATAGGAGTGCTATAGACTTTAAGGATAATTTCAAGGGAGCTTGTTCCTGAGAATTGTATGAGGGCACATCCTTTAAAACTACCAGCACAAGCTCTGAAGGGAAGGTAAAGAATCCTCGTTATGGACCAATAGGTTGAATAGTTGGCCGCGGCCTTGATGCAGTAATGACCCAACATTGGAGAATTGGCCAAGGTTGGGATTGAGTTGGCCAACCCTATTTTTACCCAAAGAGGGAGTTGGTGTGGTGCCCAATTTGTTGAGCTAATCATACTAGCACATAGTGTCCATATTTGAGACCCCTTCCTGCTCTCTATTGCACTTATTGTCAAAGATGGGGCAATCACCACGAAACCACAAATTGCTACCAACAAATGAGTTGCTTAACCTACCCCAAACCTTGCTGGCAACCCTAGGCAACTGTTGGCCTTGCCAGCACTAGCGTTGCATAACGCTCCTTAACTAGGCCGCCACGAAGTGGCCTAGAGAGGAATTCTTAGGGTACCAGAAGTACCCTTTCCACCCCTCGTACTTCCACCATTGCATAACGCTCCTTAACTAGGACATGAAGTGGCCTAGAGAGGAATTCTTAGGGTACCAGAAGTACCCTTGCCACCCCCCATACTTCCAGAAGTGGGCTAGAGAGGAATTCTTAGGGTACTAGAAGTACCCTTGCCACCCCGTGTACCTCCATCACAACCCCCGTTACCTCCAATCACCCCCGTTTGTTAGTTAACCTTGACTAAAATCTTTGAATAAGGCAATGAGGGGGAAGTCACTCTTTGATCTCTTCGAACTAACCAACCCACCCTCCCAAATTCTAAGTCACTATGTGATGGAGGGAGACCAAATGTACCCCTGAATAACATGCCTAAACGACCACCCATGCAATGCTATCATTGTGTAGGACTTCACCAAGTAGCTGAGTGTCCGGTCAAGAAAGGGATGGCAAGTAATCCTATGAGTACTTCCACCTCAACTCCTTTATGCATAGGGTGTGGTGTTGACCATATTTACAAGGACTGTCCACTAAGAGCAGGCACAATGGGAAAGGCACATGAAGCTAATCCTAGCACTAGCATTAACTTGCTAAGTGTAAGAGATGGCTTCATCCACACGATCCCTCTTAATGCAGTTACCAAAATGCAAAGTAGAAGAAAGGATGCACCTCACGTTGCTACAATTGAGGCATCAACCTCGCAAGATTAGGGACACCCTGGACTCCCAAAAGTTCTATCCCATAAGGAGGTACCAAAATTTCTATCCCATAAGGATGTACCAAAACAAGTGGCAAGGTGCTCGCCCCAGCAGGCAAAAGAAGAAGGCCATAAGGATAGGCAAGGGGGATAGCCGTGTGGCCATAAAGAGTGGATCCGAAGACGAAACAACCACCAATGAGTCAACCTCCTCATCTGAAGGGGAGAAATTACTACCTTTAACATGACGGATAGTTGCCCGAAAAGTTAGCCAAATATCCTAACCCCATTGAAGAAAAGGAAAGGCTAAAAGTAGTTCAAGAGTTGGTCAGGGACTGTCAAGCTCAACTGGAGGATGAGCTTCCAATGGCATACCTTGAACCATGTCCCTCGATCTCTGATATAAGACCGAATAAAGAAGCTTAGGGATAGAGCAGAGGTTTCCAAGACCAAACACCCTCTCCTCTGAGAGACCTCCACAAGTGGTAGCACCAATAGCTGTAGATACCCCCCCACCAAGGAACCCGGTTTGCAGAGTATCTCAAAAACCTTGGAGATAATTGCCCAAAAACGATAGACACAAAAGTCCATATCCCAATACCCTACACTTGCAAGAGCCTAAAAATAGACAAGGGTGATCCAACCCAGGAAACTTCTTCCATTCCTAGAGACCTTCCTAGAGACATTGTAGGTCTCTCCTCCATCTCTTCTAAAATCCAAATCCCCATTGGCATCCTACTCCAAGGTAGCCCGAGCTTATGGAAATATTTGAAAGATTGGATGGACGGACATTTAGGAGTAGAAATGTAAGAGCCCATAGAGCTAAACGGCTGGAGAGACGGAAGACTCTCTCACTTGTAGCATGAGTAGTATGATCCGTGTGTAGCTCAATCCAATGGGATTTGCATCCCTTTCGGAGCTAGGGATTCAACCCGTACCGGTGCACAAAAGCTTATCCATGAATGGAGAAAATGCTATGAACACCACTACCTTGACATAGACTTTACACACACAAGCTCAATCTTACCATTGCTCATTCACTCATCATCCCACTCATTCATGCATCCAATACAAGAAGAAAGCTAAGCTAATGCATACACAAGCTCAAAGCATACTTCATTCTCAAGCACTTACTTCCCTAGCATGCACACAAACCTTGAAGCTTAATGGAACTTGAATTAAACATGCATTCTCATTCACTACTCAAGCAATGCCTTGCCCATGGATAAGCTACAAGCTATGGAGAAGCTTAAGCTTGAATCCACTACCACACAAAGCCTAATAGAGAATCCACAAGCATCAACAAAGAAGTATGCACACTAGAGAATAGAAATGAGAAGAGAGAGAAAACATCATCTCATTGCATTGAAATAGAAGAGCATTGCTCATACAATAGTGTAGATGGGGAGAGAGAAGAGCTTGCACCTCTATGAACAAGAGGGAGAGCTAGTCTCAAGAGAGCTCAAGCATAAGTTTAGCCCAATGTGTCCATAAGCTCTCAAATGAGCCACTTTTTATACTAAAACTCCTAAAACTCCCAAAACTTCCCATGTGGGATTATTCTCAAGCCCACTCCCACACTCACCTACAACTTGGAACTTTTTACAAGAGCCCTAAATAAGAATGTCAAGTCTCTTGTTTTCTTGCTTGCATCTTTGTGTTGCATCCTTGCATTGATCACACCACTCGTCCGCACGTCCTCGAGCGTGTAGATGCCAAAGAAGAGTAGAATCTCCAGTGTGTACCAGTGTGTACCTGTAAGCAAAATGATAGGTGGTTTGTGTTTTTTTTTTTTTGGAAAGCAAAAGTACTGACAGACAATAACAAAACAAGCTATTTTACTGAATAAGACATGGCAATAAACGTCCAATTAGCTAGAGGAAGGAAACATTGAAGCAGTGTAGAGATTGAATAGGTTTGTTCAAGCCTTAATAATTACTACCTGTAGCTAACTAAAGTAAAGAATGTTTTATGCCAAATGTATTGTTCTTTTCCTAGAAGGCAAAAGACAACAGTTAATCGAGGGACTATCAACAAGTAGTATACCTAGCCTATGCTAAGTCAAAGATGTCGGTTCAACACTAATAAATCTAACATAATTATGTATTGGTAGACTCTTGATATTGCTTAGTGTTAAGGTTTATTATTTTAAGCACAATGGAGACCATCCTGGATTAGACAAAAAATAAAGAAAATCAAAGAATCTAACATAATTATGTATTGGTAGACTCTTGATATTGCTTAGTGTTAAGGTTTATTATTTTAAGCACAATGGAGACCATCCTGGATTAGACAAAAAATAAAGAAAATAAAAAAAATCAAAAAATAAAAAAAAATAAAAAAAAATCAAAACTGGACACTGGCGCCAATGGAGAGACGGAAGACTCTCTCACTTGTAGCATGAGTAGTATGATCCGTGTGTAGCTCAATCCAATGGGATTTGCATCCCTTTTGGAGCTAGGGATTCAACCCGTACCGGTGCACAAAAGCTTATCCATGAATGGAGAAAATGCTATGAACACCACTACCTTGACATAGACTTTACACACACAAGCTCAATCTTACCATTGCTCATTCACTCATCATCCCACTCATTCATGCATCCAATACAAGAAGAAAGCTAAGCTAATGCATACACAAGCTCAAAGCATACTTCATTCTCAAGCACTTACTTCCCTAGCATGCACACAAACCTTGAAGCTTAATGGAACTTGAATTAAACATGCATTCTCATTCACTACTCAAGCAATGCCTTGCCCATGGATAAGCTACAAGCTATGGAGAAGCTTAAGCTTGAATCCACTACCACACAAAGCCTAATAGAGAATCCACAAGCATCAACAAAGAAGCATGCACACTAGAGAATAGAAATGAGAAGAGAGAAAAAACATCATCTCATTGCATTGAAATAGAAGAGCATTGCTCATACAATAGTGTAGATGGGGAGAGAGAAGAGCTTGCACCTCTATGAACAAGAGGGAGAACTAGTCTCAAGAGAGCTCAAGCATAAGTTTAGCCCAATGTGTCCATAAGTTCTCAAATGAGCCACTTTTTATACTAAAACTCCTAAAACTCCCAAAACTTTCCATGTAGGATTATTCTCAAGCCCACTCCCACACTCACCTACAACTTGGAACTTTTTACAAGAGCCCTAAATAAGAATGTCAAGTCTCTTGTTTTCCTGCTTGCATCTTTGTGTTGCATCCTTGCATTGATCACCACTCGTCACGCAACATTCCCCCCTTCCTATTCGAGACCTTCTGATGATGTCCGATTGATGCGTCAGCTTGTGTTTCCACCTGAACTCTTTCAGGCTTGTGTTTCCACCTGAACTCTTTCAGGCTTGGTAAGGCTTCGTTTCCAGTATTAATTTGGTTTCTGTAAGTGGGGTTGTATTGACTGCTTTTGTTCTTGAGTAGATTCAGGAACATAATTATGTTTTGCTGCAGTAGTCCTTGCATTCTTCTTTGGTAGCCACAAGGTAGTAGCACCCTCATAGTAGCCTTGTGCTTGCAGAACCTTCTTTGGGATCCACCTTTGTTGAGTGGTCTTGTTGGAGGTGGAACTGTTGGCTCTGGTGAACCTCCTCTTTAGCTTTGTATTCCTTGGATGTTCCTTGGTAGCATTGGGTCTTGGCTTACGAGCTGCTTTAGGTAACCAAATTCGAATTCTAAGTGCTTCCCCCCTTCCGTAGCCTTGTGCATATAGGAGAGATGTTGGCACATGCCATCCTTGTGTGTTGTCATTGTCATTATTCACCCAAAACATTGGATCTTTTGAGGATGTCTCTATCACAATAGGGATGGTTTCCACCTTTTGAAAAGATGGGAGTGCTGAAGCACTTGATCCTGTAAGGTGAGTAGAATTTACCGACAAGGTGTATTGTCGTGAGTTCCAGTCTATACCGCATCTGGTGGTTCTAATCCATGATCTGCCTAGAACAACATCCACCACTGCTTGACTCTTGTTAGCAACATAAAAAATCACGTGCATAGATTGATCCTGAATGGACATATTAATACAGCACTTGCCTAGGGCTGGGGTTTCATCACCAGAGAAACTCTGGAAGTTCAATGATGCATTGGTGCAAAGGTTGGCCTAATGATTTCCACGCTTCATAAGACAAAACATTGCAGTCAGCTCCTAAATCTATAAGTGCAGATGCTGCAAAGATTGCTCTTTGAGTAGGGATCCTTACTTCAATATGGAAGGGATCTACAAAGTCTTAATCATCATTTAAGTGGATGGCCATTATAGCTGCCTTGCGGCGCTCTCGTGCTAGTGCTACTCTAGCCTTAGCTTCTTCTTTTGCTTGACTTTGTAACAAAGCTTGAGCTTTTTTACGTGTCTGACTAGCATGTATGCGTATCAGCATATCATCTGTTAGAGGTTCTTCATAGCGCTTCAAGCGGCTACCATTGATGAAGTTAGTCATTGGCTCTTCGTCTAAGGTTTCCAACCTTACTGCACCACTCGCACTAAGCTCGTTGATCACAAATGGACCAAGTCCTCGCATTTTCAGCTTGTGTTTTTGTTTCTTCAATGTGTAAAGCAACACTAGATCACCTCTCCTGAAGCGACCTTTCTTCACATGCGTATCATGCCAACGCTTTTGGCGTCGTTTTTCAGCATACATGCCAATGACTGCCAATAGTTTGTCTTCATCTAGCCTCTCCAATTCATCGATCCGTGTAGAGAATTCATGATCCGTCCATTCAAGTTGTTTTGCAACTCGAAGTGTAGGTACAATAAATTCTATCGGAAGGATAGCGTCCAATCCAAAAACTAGATTGAAAGGTGTCGTGCCTATGGACGTTTTGTAAGCAATTCGGTAAGCCCATAGAACTGAGTGAAGTTTTTGTTCCCAATTTGTTCTATGCCCCTCAACAATCTTTGTAAGCACAGTGCAAAGAGTCTTGTTAGTGCTCTCAGCTTGACCATTTGCTTGCGGGTGATAAGGCGCTGACGTCTTATGGATGACCATTTGCTTGCGGGTGATAAGGCGCTGACCTCTTATGGATGAACATAAAGTCTTCCAAAAGAAAGGTAATGACTTCATTGATAAAATGCACACCTTCGTCACTCACAATCTCAATAGGTAAACCGTAGCGAAACACATGTTCATATAAAAACTTTGCAATGGTCCTATGTCACGTAGGCTATAATGCCTATGACCGACGAGACAGACCAGATGGCCATATCCGGGGTTCAGTGGGAGAGGACGCCCATGCGGAGTCATGGGCAGCCAGGCTAGTGTGGACGGCAGGCCACACACTATATAGCTTGGGGGATGAGGGGCAATCCTCATTCTTCCTCTATGGCTGGGTGGTGAACCAGAGGCCGTCCCCTCCTGTGGTAACGCCCGTAGATAGCAGCGTTACGGATATCTAACACTGGTATCAGAGCGTCGGTTGGATTGGGTCGTCAGAGTCCGCGCGTGACCGGGGGACCGATGGTTTTGGACCATTCATCTCCTCATCCTTATCTCCACAATGGGGTGTGTGGAGGGAGGCGGCCAAGATTTGGAAGGGAAGAACTCTCTCTCTCTCTCTCTCTCTCTCTCTCTCTCTCTCTCTCTCTCTCTCTCTCTCTCTCTCTCTCTCTCTCTCTCCCCGTCACACACAGCAAGCAAAAACGCATGTAAGCAAAAGCAATTTTCGTTTTGTTTTTTTTTCTTTGCGTTGAAATTGTCTGCGAAAGAAAACGTTGAAGCCTGTGTGTGGGGGTGGGGGAGGCGAAGAGCAGCCCCACGGCACTGGCAGCCCCACGACGAGCTGCGTTAAAGCTCCGTGTGGGAGATACTGTGTGTGGGGGGGCGAACAGCAGCCCCCTACCTCATGTAGTGCTGTTGTGCAAGGGGGGGGCTTGCCTTGGAAAGGAGAAGACAAGCCCAAGATGAAGACCAGCCCACTACTGTGTGTGGGGGGCGAAGCAACTTTCATTCAGTGTGGGGGGGGCGAAGAGCAGCCCCAAGGCAAACACCAGCCCCACCAGCCCCCCCACGACTTGCGTTGAAGAAACTACTGTATAAGGCTTGAATGAAAGTAGCGTGGCCACCCAGGTGTAATGACCTGCGCGATCAGCAATGCCAGGCGGCTATGGCGGGCGTGTGGAGGTGAACGGTGGGCGTGTGCTGCTCGATTGCCTGAGCCATGGGCCAGCCAGGCGGCGGCCAGCCCAGGCGGCCTAGGCGGCCAACTAGGCCAGCCAGGGGACGGCCAGCCAGGGGCGGCGGCGGCGAGCCATCAGCGGCCACCAGCGAGAGGAGAAGGGGAAAAAATATATATTTTTTTAATATACATTTCATTATTCATTTTTAATGAAATTAAAAATGAAACTAAATTCAAACAAATTCCCTCTCTCGGCTGGGGAGGAGGGATAATCCCCGCAAGGGATAATCCCGGCAAGGGATAATCCCTGCAAGGCACAACCTCTCGATCATTTTTATTTTTGTTATGAGTTGCAAGCATTATTTTTTTCTCTCGGATCGGAGAATCCCGGAGTAGCGTCCTTGTAGAGGCTCGCAGCGCAACACAAATCGACAAGCGACCGTAAAGGGGGGTGACTATTCTCTCTCCACCACTGCTCATTTTATTAGCGTTTTTCTTTTGTAATTTTTGAGTTCTCGCATTATTTTTTGCAAGAATTAAAGATATCTGCTAGGCGTAGTGTGTCCCCACCGCCTTCTACTTCTCTAGGTTTTTCAAGTCTCTTGTCCTCGGTCGCGGGTTTGACCCTGACCGAATTGTCAGGCTGTACACGCCCGACCGTTGTTCGATCCGGAGCGTGCTCATCGATCATGCATGATCCGTCAGTGCCCTCCTCGTCTATTGACCCCGCCTTAGGACCCAGCGAGCCCGCAGAAGCGGCCGCATTAGCAGATGACCCCTTTCTGGCCGATGAGCCAGAGGACACAAACACCGACGTCATCGAGGGGACCGAGGAGGACCTCTTGGAGTACGACGACGATGATTATGACCTATTGGACCCTGCCGACGTCCTGACAGAGACGGAGCTCTCTAGTGGACTGTTTAAATATCTTAATGCCAAACTGAACAATATGGGTAAAGTCCAACCTGATTTAGTCACGATGCTACAGAGCATCTCCACACGGTTAGATGCACTGACAGCCGCCTCGGCTAGTACTCCGACTCCTCATGGTAGCCGAGCTCCTGCGGCACGGGTGAGCGTAGCCTCGCTAGTGGTTGCAGGAGTACAGGCCGATGCACCTGCAGGGCTGTCCGTAGCGACAGCTTCGTCGTTATTAAAAGACTTAAAGCCGCCTAGTTTTGGTGGCGAGGAGAAGGAGAGAAACAAGGACTCGGTCAATATGTTTCTAGCAAAGTGGTCAGATTTGCACGCGCTGCGAGACATCAGCCTAGCTGTATGCAGCCCGTAAAGAGGCTAGCCTCTCATTAACCGGCAAAGCGTACAAGTGGTGGATGAGTTTGACAACTCGCCCTGCCACTTGGACGAAATTTGAAACGATGTTTCGAAAAGAATTTTTGCCTCTTAATAAGGCAGAGAGAAGCTGGGAGTTATGGGACAAGTGCTCGATGGAGAACAAATCCCTAACTCAGTACATCTCAGACTATAGGGAGATAGTACTCAAGCTAAAGGGAATTGATGCATTCCAGACATTGCGAGGCTTTAAGAGAGGCCTCAAAGATGATTACCTTGAGTACATAGAGCCCTTACAGCCTAAAGACTTAGCAGAGGCAATTAAATATGCGCAGATATTCGATGACATCAAGCGCCGTAGTGCACGTGGTGGTTCGAGCAGGGCCGAGGGTAGTGAAAAGAGGAGGTCAGGCTTTAAAAGAAAAGGGTTCTGCAGTGAGATAAACAAGGGGATAGGACAGACCAGGAAGGACAGGGTGGTCGTTGGTCTAAAAAACCGCGACCATCCAAGAAGAAAAGAGACATCAAAATCCAAAAGAAAGAGTAGTATATTAAAGCGCGAAAGGAGAATCGCTGCTTTAATTGCAATGATGTAGGACACACGAAGACTGAGTGTCCCAAAGCCTAAAGCTAGCAACAAGCCCAAAAAAGATGGTAAATCCTCGAGGCAGTTGCATACAGTGCAGAGACTCCCTCTCAGTTCCGCAGAGTTCAGAGAGGTGACAGTGCGTCATTGTAATGAGCATCACGCTTGTTCAGTGACACCAGCGATGTGGCAGTCTACTGTAGGTCCGCATGTATGGCACCATAGGTGGCCGTAGAGTCACAGTTTTTATTGATGATGGAGCTAGCCACAACTTCTTGAACTACTCGTTAGTCAAGAAGTTGGGGTTGACTGAGACCCGAAGTGATCATGAGTATACTGTTGGCCTAGCCAACGGATATGACAAAACGGTATGGAATACTGTAGTATTGGGGGTCCCATTATCTTTGCAGGACTACGAGGCTCCGCTTGACAAGGTCATGCACTTAGCTAGAGCAGACGTATATCTAGGCAAGGAGTGGCTGTATGGCTTGGCTAGCTCAGAATTACTTGCATAATACGCTATGTTTTGAGCACGGAGGTAGAGTCATTACCCTGCAGGGCGACCATACTGTCCCTGCCACACCAATTATTTCCTCCATGGAGCTGTGTACAGCGGTCCGCAGAGACCAGATAGCAGAGGTATATGCTTGTTACCCTCTTTTGAATTCTGTTTTTGTAGATGAAACGATAAATGATGTTTGCGTAGACAAACAAGGAAAACAAAATAACCTTGGACGAGACCCACTATTTGAAAACCCTGTTTGGCATGCATGTGATTCAAACAAGAAAAAATCCAAGGTGAAAAAGACATTAAAGAAAAAGTATGTAGATACTTTAATGAATTTATTAGAGGAATTTCAGGATGTTTTTCCTGATGATTTGCCAGATGGTTTACCACCATCTAGAGAAGTAGACCATGGCATCGAAGTTATGCCAGGATCAAAACCTATAAGCAAACCTGCTTATAGATTAAGCCACTCCGAGGCACAGGAGGTGGAAAAACAATTGACGGAATATTTGAACAAAGGCTTCATTCGGCCTAGTTCAAGTCCGTGGGCATCGCCTATTCTTCTGGTAAAGAAGAAAGACGGATCTATGCAGATGTGCATAGACTATAGGGCTCTTAATCAGATAATGATTAAGAACAAGTATCCAATGCCACGCATGGATGAGTTGTTTGATCAACTCTATGGATCGAGATACTTTACAAAAATAGACCTGAGATCTGGGTATCATCAGGTTAGAATAAAAGCAGAAGATGTTGCGAAGACAGCATTTAGGACCCGTTTCGGACATTTTGAGTTTTTGGTTATGCCATTTGGGCTAACCAATGCTCCAGTGACGTTTATGACGCTGATGGACAGCATTTTACGTCCATATCTGGGAAAATTCGTAGTAGTTTTCCTAGATGATATTCTTGTGTACAGTAAGACACAGAAAGAACACATAGAGCATTTGCATCTAGTGTTCGAGTTGTTGCGAAAGCACAAACTATTTGCAAAGAAGAGCAAATGTGAATTTTTTGAAACAAAAATTCACTACCTTGGCCATATTATATCCGCCGATGGTACGCGGATGGAGCCAGAAAAAGTAGAGGCTATTCTTAAATGGCCAACGCCGAAGAATCTTGAGGAAATGCAGATTTTTCTTGGCATGTCGGGGTTCTACCGACAGTATGTAAAGGACTACGCGAAGATCGCAGTCCCGTTGACTGACCAGTTATTACGGTCAAAAACTAAAAACATTAGTTGGGGGAAGCCCAGCAGAAGAGCTTTGATAAGCTCAAGGTGACCGCAGCTGCACCTGTTTTGATTATTGTCGATCCAAATGAGCCGTTTGTTTTGGAAACACACGCTAGTAATGAGGCCATTGGGGCCGTACTTATGCAAAGGGGACGCCCAATTGCATTTGAGAGTAAAAAGTTAGATCGTGCGCAGCGTAACTACTCGGCTTACGAGCAAGAGTTACTAGCGATAGTTCATGCACTGAAAAAGTGGAGACACTATTTATATGGTGCTACTTTTGAGGTCCGGATGGACCATGAAAGTCTGAAATGGCTTTCAAGTCAAAATGAACTGAAGGGTAGAAAAGCTCGATGGGCGAAGATTCTACAGGAGTTTGACCTTCAGATACGTTACCAGAAAGGTAAGTATAACGTGGTGGCAGATGCACTTAGTCGCATGCCACAGATTAATGAACTTAGTTTCACAGTCTTCAAGAATGATTTCTTGGAGTCACTACGTGGTTTATGTGAGCATGATCCATCTTTTACAGAGGTCTGGCGCGCTGTACGCGTACGCACTTCTTCACAGACGCGACCACCTCCCTCGTTGGCACGGATTGCTAGTCCGAAGAGACTGGCTGAAGGTGCAACGGGAAGGGAAGCGAGAGTTAGTCCGGAGAGACTAGCTGTGTCTTTTGGGTATAGTTTGGGGCCGGAGAGCTCTGACGTAAGCCCTTCATCACCTTTGACTGCCACCACGGCTTCAAAGGGGAGTGATAAACTTCGTCGGAGGGAGAAATATGCTAATTACTCCATTGACGATGGGTATTTACTCTACAAGGGTAGAGTATGTGTACCAACTATGGGTGACTTTCGGGCCCAAATTCTTAAAGAAAGTCATGATAGTCCAAGTGCGGGTCATCCTGGGATTTAGAAGACCTATGCACTAGTAAAAAGACAATTTTATTGGCCTAGTTTGTTTAAGGACGTCCATACTTATGTGCTGAAATGCAATAAGTGCTAGGTCAATAAACATGAACGTCTTAAGGTTGGAGGACTACTCCATCCACTGGAGATTCCAAGGGAAATGGGAAAGCATTTCTATGGACTTCATTACCGGTTTACCCAAGACGAGTCGAGGAAATGATTCGGTGTGGGTCGTAGTGGACAGGTTAACTAAAATGGCAAAGTTTATCACCATGAAGAAAACTGTTAAAACGCCAGAGTTGGCAAAACTCTTTATTGAACATCTCTACAAGCTGTATGGCCTGCCCGGCAGATATAGTGTCAGATAGAGATAAAAAGTTCAACAGTCATTTTTGGAGGGAAGTCTTCAAAAAGTTGGATACTACTCTGAGTATGAGTACGGCAGATCATCCGGAGTCTGATGGTCAAACTGAAAGAGAACCAAATTCTAGAGGATATGTTGCGTTCTTATGTTAGTAAGAAGCAATCTAATTGGGAAGAGTACTTGCCCTTATTGGAGTTTGCCTATAACAGCTCCAAACACTCAGCGCGCGACTGGATTTACACCATTCATGTTAATGTATGGATTCCAGCCGAGATCTTCGATGGCTGTAGACCTAGAAAAGGAGAAGATTCAATCTGTCAAGGATTTCCTTGAAGATATGAATGATATGCTCAGAGCCGCACGTGAGAGCATTCGTAGTGCTCAGGATCGCGCTAAAACTTATGCGGATAAAGGACGAAGAAAGGTGACCTTTGCAGAAGGTGACTTTGTATTCCTCAAGGTTCCTGCGCAGTCAGAAACCATGAAAACGGGAAAGTGTAATAAACTTTCTCCGAGATATTGTGGTCCTTTTAAAATCCTTAAGAAGATTGGGCACGTAGCATATAAACTTGAGTTACCGGAGAGTTCTTAAGTCCATCCTGTCTTCCATGTCAGTAAACTGAAGAAATCAGTTCACAGGTTAGAGAATGCAGTTTCTCCAGATATTTTGGTGGACTTGATAGAGCCACCAAAGATACCACATGAACCTGAAAAGATTCTACAGTATCGTGACAGACAAACCCGACATAAAGTGTACCAGGAGGTACTTGTTAAATGGACAGATAGGGATGAGGAGGTAGCTACCTGGAAACGCCGTAGTGCAATTTCCAAAAGGTTTTCCCAGTTTGTTTTCGAGGATGAAAACTCTTCTTAAGGGGGGTAATGTCACGTAGGCTGTAACGCCTGTGAACCGACGGCGGCAGACCGGATGGCCATGTCCGTCGGGGTTCAGTGGGAGAGGACGCCCATGCGGAGTCATGGGCGGCCAGGCTAGTGTGGACGGCAGGCCACACACTATATAGCCACTATATAGCCTGGGGGATGAGGGGCAATCCTCATTCTTCCTCTATGGCTGGGTGGTGAACCAGAGGCCATCCCCTCCTGTGGTAACGCCCGTAGCGGCATTACGGATATCTAACATCCTAGCATCGTTTTTTACTGTGGCTTTTGCTTCTACCCACTTCGTAAGATAATCTGTGGCTACAATGATATACTCAGCATGTGTATGGCGTGCTGGTGGTTTAATCGGTCCCACAAAATCAATTCCCCATTTGGCAAAAGCTCTAACCCCCATAATTGGTCTCAATGGCATGTCCTCATACTTGGTAGGAGGTTTGGCTCTTTGACATTGATCACATCGTTTGACATACTCTGTTGCATCATGAAAAAGCGTAGGCCACCATAGTGCTGACCATAGTATAAGTTTGGCAGTTGTTTCTCCAGAGAAATGTCCACCCCCAACTCCTAAATGTGCATGAGTCAATATGCTAAGGTAGTCACTCTCACAAACACAAGTCCATAGGTTTCCATCTTTGCCCCTTTTGTACAGCTGGCCTTCAATTATCTGAAAACTCACTACTTCTACCTCTATGGCTCTCTTTCTATGCCTAGGCATCTTATCGTCCATATGACCCTGCGTCAAATACTTCACAATGTACGAACTCCAATTGGGTGTTGTTGAAATATAAAATAGAGTCACATGAGGAATGGGTTTCCTTTGTTGACAAATTTTACAATTCCGTACGTACTCTTCTGTATCAGCATGAAGTGTTGGCCACCAATATCCTTCCCACAAAACTCTTTTAACTGTATCCTTTCCAAAGACATGTCTGCCTCCTAAGCTCATGTGGACATATGAGATAATCTCATCATATTGATCTGGGTCAGGGCATAGACGAAGTATTCCATCTTTTCCTAATTTATACAATCGTCCAAAAAGAAGCTTATAAGGAGCACAATGCTCTAAGGTCATTATCTTTTCATTGGTGAGACTAATGGGGTTAACAAATCCTGTCGTTAAAACTTGAATGATGGGTTCTGCCCATCTTGGTGCTGTCTCAACCAAGAATAGAGTAGCATCAGGAATATCATCATCTATACCAATGGGTGCTTCTCCTAAAGTTATCCTGGAAAGATGATCAGCCCTCTGATGCATTTTTCCCTTCTTTACCGCTACTTCAAATTCAAATTAAAGTAGAATAACAAACCAGCGTACAATCCTTCCGGTTGCACATGGCTTGTTCACAAGGTAAAGCAAAGCTTGATGATCTACGAAGAATGTAAATTTGTTGGCCAAAAGGTAATGCCGAAACCTCTTCACAGCATAGATCATAGCTAAGCCTTCTCTTTCCGTGGTGGTGTAATTCTTTTCAGCACTATTCAACTGGCGGCTAGCATATGAGATTGGAAAGTCCATTTTGTTCTCGCCTGGTTGAGCTGCTTGGATGGCTTGGCATCCTCTCGCATGGGAATTGTATGTTGGCAGATCTTTGGATCAACCCCCTTAAGGTCTTTGTAACTCCAAGCAAATATGTCTCGATACTCTCTCAGAGTAGAGATTAGCAATTCTTCCTCCGCTTGGGTTAAGTCTGTGGCAATCCACACGTTACGTGGCTCTTCGCTTGGTTCTGCCAGGTCTATTTTCTTGGTGTCCTCAGGGCCATCATAGGAAACTCCTGGTTCCTCAGGTTTAGGTTGTTGCAAGACTATTTTCCGATCTTGTATGGTGAATTTCTTGAAGTTTGAGGGGATATTTGTGGTATCCTCTTCTTCCTTTGAGTCATCACTCATGGAAGACCATGCTGCTTTTAGCATTCTCTTCCATTCTTGCACTAGAACTTTACGCTCCACTCTCGTCATGGTGCTTTGTTCAGTCTTAACTGAATGCACTGAAGCCTTAGATTTTAGCTTTGGTTTCCTTTTCCTCTTCTTCTTTGGGTTGTCACTCTCCTTCTCGTTTAGCTTTTGCACTAATTGAAAGCCGTATCTCCATTTCATCTCGTCTTTGATGCAATCATCAGCTCCCAAGTAGTACAAGTACTCGTTCGACGTGGAATAAAGTCCTCTTTATCCACATCTTCTCTTTCTTTTTGTTGTTGTTGTCTCTTTTCCTTGATTTTCTGTTTGCAAAACTTCCGGTGACTCTTGCAAAACTTACATTTCGGTTTGTCACTAGGAATACTTAGCAAGACCTCTCTGCCCTTTAACAACAATCTTATCTTTTCTAACTCTGATTCAGGGACTATGGCATCGTCATGAGAATCCTTCCCATCAGAGGATTCTAAGCATCTATCCTCATGTCCTTCGTTAGCTGAGCTGTACTCAAGAGGGGATACTTCCTCTACAGATACCATATCTCCTAGCAATAATGATTTGTTTGCTTCATACCTAGGGGCTTCTTGAGGTTCCTCTGCATAGATCGGTCTTAGCATTCTTACGGGAATAATGTCATATCCTTCTGGATCACAGAACTGTGTTTGCCTTGGCAATGCACAAGTGTCTATGGTAGCTAAAACATGGTTCCATTCTAAGGGATCTATCAAGTTCTCAGGAAAAGGTATAGGGATATACGCCTCATCCGTCACACTTATGTCTATGGTAACATTTCCAGGTTGCAAGTCTCGACAAGATCCATAGATCAGCTCTTCCTTCAGACATAGTTGCTCCCGATGCTTCTAAAGAAGTGGAATCAAACTCATCCAAAGGAGAGTGCATCACATCTCGATAAGCGTGGTTTTTCACATTCACCCTCGTGGTTACATTCTCATGTCTGAGGTACAAGTAATTGTAACCCCAGTCTTGAATCATTTTGAATTGGTGCATGAATGGCCTTCCTAGGATCACTTTGTAATTTGTGTTCTTGCCAAAGTCTACAATAGCAAAGGTATGTCCATACTCAATGCCACATGACTTGACTATAATGTTCTCAAGCAATCCTATGGGACTCTCTAGATTTTCGTCTACCAATTGCAAACTCATCCTTGTACTTATAATTGCAGGTTTTCCCCACATTTCCCATACAGTTTTTGTTGCTATACTCACCCCTGCTCCGCTATCTAGAATAGCTATAGATTCAATCTTGTTGATCTCCACAGGAAGCGTAGTATTTCCTTCATCGTCTTCACAATGCTTGCCAACTTTGTTCACAGGAACCGGAATTGTTTGCTTAAGCATTAGCTCAGAAGCCTTTGTCTTCAACAATTCCTTAACCTAGATGTTCTGGTTCCACAATCCTTGCTCAGTTAATTGTGTAGCCACTTCTCCCCACAATCTTGCCCTAAGCTTTAAGAACTCTGCGAGTGGAATGGTACATGTAACTAGTGCCGACATTAAAGCTTGCAAACTCCCTATGTCTCGTTCCTGATGAGGTTGTCGTGTCATTGATGGTACTCGCATGATTTGGCTATGTGCTTCGTACAGTCCTAAATATGAGGGCAGTGTCTTGCATGTGAGCTTGTTGCTCCGAGCTGAGACAACAGTCTGAGCATCATCTGGTAGAGATAAAGCATCAAATTCTTGAACCCTTTGATTCGAGAATTCTACTATAGAAAACGGTGGTGACTTGTCAGAAGATGCTAGATCCTCAACTTGTTTTTGCACCGCTTCCCACATCTCCCTTGCTACTGCTTCCTCTATTTTAGGAATTTTATCTCCAAAATATGCAGTAGTCAATGGTTTTGACTCGTCTGCATTGGTATGAGGTAAATCATCTCCTTCAGGCATTTCTGGGACAACTTCACTTCCCTTTTCCATGCTTGGCGTGGCTTCTGGTATCGTCTCTAAGTTAGGCTTCAGAGAAGCAGGTTGCGTATATAGGTGGCCGTCTATTAGAGTCTGAGTATCCCTAATCAACTGCTTATGGGTAGCCAAGTTGATTGTCTCTTCACAAGGGTTGGGATATTCTTGCAGCTTCTTAGGCAGCTTGGTCAGAGCTGTGATCCTATTATATGCTTGAAGCCCTGCATCTAAAGGCTCGTACACCTTGTCCACAAGGGCTGATCCTCCTGAGCTTTCCTCGGACTCGGATGCTTTTCCCTTTTGCTCATTTTGAGTTTTCTCTCCGATTTGTTTCGTTTTCAACATTCCTTCTAGCTCTTTTGGGATAGAGTTTCCTCCATCAGAGCTCTTCTGCTCCTTCGACTTCTTACTCTCCTTGCTGCGTGGTTTACGTCGAGCTGATTTCTTTCTCTCTTTTCCATCTTTGGATAGAATCTTAATCTCAGAGGGTTTCTCAACAACGTCTTTAACATTCTTTTGCGCCTGGGCTCTAGTTACTACTCTTAGCAACACTAGTTCGTTCTCCTCCTCAGATGTCGTGGGTGATGGAATCACTTCAACATATTTGAGGGGCGCTTTAGCTTTTTGTGCTGCCGGATTTGCAGGCTTCAACAAGCAATCCTTTGGTAGATGGTCAATGCTACACCCTTGGCAAAACCTCTCTATAGGTGGAAACGTAGATGTTGTGCCTAAGAGGGGTCGTTTCTTGTTTGGACATTCTCTTGCCCAATGTGGTCCACCACATTTGTAGCATGGTCCTGTTTGTTGCGTGGGGTATAGTCTCTTTGTAAGATATGGTCCTGGATAACCTTAAGTCTTGGTTGGCTGAGATCCTATAAGCATCAAAGAGCTTGGGTCTCCATTAAAGTCATGAACTAGGCTTGGTCCGGTTGGGTTCTCAAAGTAGGGTTCGACAAGAGGATGCTCCACTTCGATGTAGTATGGTTGAGAGCTAACCATCTCCATACCTAATTCAGGATTCTCATATTCCACATATCTAAAGGAAGCTATGCCAGGTGGAGGAGGTTGAGCTCCTAGCACCAGCCGTACTTGCTCTTGAGCAACTAAGGTTCTCTCATGGTTCACAACTTGCTGCCTAGGTGCAGAGTTGTTTGCTTGTTCCCTTTGTATCCTTGCAATGTGATTGCAGTCCGAAGTCACATGTGTGTAGTTCCATTTACAAAGTTGGCACCACTTCTTTGTTGGTTGGTTGCCAACCAATGGTGAGAAGGTTGGGCACTGCTCAGTTTTATGGCTACCACCACATCCTCCACAGATGTAGGGGCCTGTAGGTACAGTATGCATGTATGATGGTTGGGGTCGGTAGGAAGGTCTGTAGTATTGCCCCATCTTTTTCAATACTATCTCGACAATCTGATCTGGATTAACTAATGGCACACTAGAGTCAAGGCCCTTCCCAGAGCTACGTTTATCGTCCGGATGAGTATCTTGGTTTCCCATGCCAGTCATGTCAAAGTTGTCATCATAATCCATGGCATCCATGCAACACTCATTGAAGATGACATGCTTCTTTGCGTACAAGTGAGCGTGAAGCGTCTTGTTTCGTAAGCCTTCCAGGAAGATAGAAATTAATCTTCCTTGGCTTGGCTTCTCATCGTCAGGGCATCGATTGATGTACTGCTTTAGCCTATTTACGCAATCTCGCACCGATTCTTGATCTTTTTGCTTAAAGGCGTAAATTTGAGCTATCGCATTGTGCTTAATTCCCATTTTTGAAAACGCACCTATAAAGCTCTTTTCCAGCCCATCGAAAGATCGCTTTGCCTCAGGCTCTAAAGTCTGAAACCATGATAAAGACTTACTCTCTAGCGTCAAGCCAAATCCTTCAATTTGTGTATGCGTATCTGTGACTTGCTCCGCATGTATAGCTTGCTTAAAAGCTGCTATATGGTCATATGGGTCACCAGATCCGTCATACTTCTTGACAAGCTTTTGCAGCGCAGATGGTCTCACTTTTCTAGAATATTCATTGTCATGTCTCCTATATGAGTCTCGGCCTCTAAATCTAGGCTCTTCAAATATCAATTCACTTGGTCTATGGGGTTCTCTTGGAGGTACATATCCACTTTCTCGTGGTCTTTCTTCTCCCCTAGATTCTCTAATAGCACCGGTTCTCCTCGTGGGATCAATCGTTGGAAAGACTGGTCCTTTAGCAGTTGTTCGCATGGAAGGTGCTGGTTGAGCCACACTTGGGGTTCTAGCCCATGGTGATGCTAGTGTTTCTCCTCGAAAGGCAGATTCATCTGGACGTGCCGTGTCTAAGGTAGACACCTCAGTGAAAAGGGGCCTTCCTTTCCATGTCATTTCCCTAACCTCTGGCCATGCAAGGGTTCTAAAGTCGTTCCCCCATCTATCATGAACACGCTTAGTGAAACCATCTAGATGCTCTACAGTTATTGTATGCGTGACTGGAAGCTCTAAGCTCGGGTGCTTAGTGGTTGCATAGTAGGTTTCTACCACATCCCTATACACCTCTTTAATTGGGTCGTCTTAATAGATTTTGACTACTGGAATTTCTTTTACTATGTCCCATGGGTTTTTCTTGGTCTCTTTTTCTTTTCCCGTTTTTCTATCCTCCCAATTCCTATCGAAAAACAATTCTTCAAGTAAAGAATTGGGCATACCAGGTCTGCGCGGCGATGTTCTTGGCACATTTGGGCCCGATGGAAGCTCCTTTTTTTGCTTTGCTTGTGCACTAGGTTGAAGTATACCCAAAGCATCCTCTTGTTCAGGATTTTTGGTGACCTCGTAGCGTACTCCATTTCTACCCATGTACATATCGTCTTGGTAGTTTACCCATGGTGTTGGTTCAAATGTAGAATGAATGTCTACAATTTTAACAACAAACCGGCTCATTGGATCTTTATAGATCTCACCACCATGCGCGTTTGTATACAAAAAATGGAGTCTCATGTTGTCAATCAACTCCCCATCTGCAGAATCTGCCATACCAATGGGTGTGGATGGTCTATTCATGCCAGATGACTCGTTTATGTCCATTGAAATATCACTCTCGGTTCTTGAGAGGCTCTCTATTTGAGACTCCGAAGATATCTCGACGAGAATGCTCTCCAAGTTGCCTACAACCGATTGAGTGCCGCTCCCTTGAGTGGTTACCCTAGATGGTGCACTAGTGTAACGTCCCCCTAGTATTGTTCTCGAGCGTAGGTTCATATGCTATTTTTAGCTCGTAGCAGTGTTCAATTTTTGAATTTTTTTAATTTTTTTTAATTTTTTAACAAATATATATATATATATATATATGTATTTTTTTTTATAAACCCTACCTAACCACTAAATGCAACTAACATGAATATGTGTGTAACCATCTTTTTTTATTTTTTTATTATATTTTTTTAAATAATTACACAAAAAATAAGAATTATGCTAAAAATACTAATTATGCAGATCACACTAATTATGCAAAAAATTATAAAAATTAAAAATATGCAAAATATGCAAAAAATGTGGACTCAAAATAAAACACATAATTTATAGAATTTTTCTTTTCTTTTCTTTTCTTTTCTTTTTTTTTTTAAAATTATTTTTTTATTTTTTATTTTTTTATTTTTTATTTTTCTTTTTATTATTTTTTTTAAAAAAGAATGCAAAGAACATGAAAATTAACCAAAAAAAAATACTAACCTTATCCTTGCAGAGCCGGCGCCTTATCCTCCTTGGCCTTTGCTGACGTGTTCGCCTCCTCGCAGTGCGGTTACCTTATCCTCTGCGCCTCAGCTGCTGCAGCCGCCCTTGGCTTCACCTTCGCTGACGCCACCTTACCTCTTGACCCAGCCGCCAACACACCGGCCACTTCTTCGTCTTCTATGCAGGGTGGCTTCGCCTTCGCCGGCCTTGGCTTCGCGTTCGCCACCCCAACTGCTGCGAGTGACGCCTTCTACTCCTCACCTGCTCCTTCAGCAACCAGGCACCTCCTTCTCCTTCTCGCCTCCTTCACCTCGCTTATAGTCAGCCGCCAACACACCGGCTCTTTCTTCTGCTACAGCCAGCCGCCCCTCGGCTCTGTAGCCGCCACAACCTTCGCCTCCCCGCTCTTTCTTCAGCTTCGCCGCCCAACGGCCTGCCTTTTCTGCTTTCAGCCGGCCGCCCCGCAGCCGCCACAACCTTCACCTCCCCGCTCTTTCTTCAGCCTTCGCCGCCTTCAACGGCCTGCCTTTTCTGCTTTCAGCCGACTGCCGCCGCCCTTCACAGCTGCAGCCGCCGCTTCGTCGGCCACCTCCGCTTCTACGGCCAGCAGCTCTCCTTCTACAGTCACTGTCAAAAGGGGGGGTAGATTGTGGTAGCTGTGCATTAATGCAATAATGTATTAAGCTCTAATGCATTATGTATTACGCATACTGTATTAATCTTAGTGCATTATGCAATAATGTAATAAATTTATGCTTAATGCATTATTGCATAAGCTTTATCCTTATTACATTATGCATTCATGCATTCAGCTTATGCACATTACGTATTAATGCATAATAAGCTCACACATAATGCATTGAGCTTAATGCATTGAGCTTAATGCATTATGCAAATTTCGTTTCTAATCTATGAACAAAACATGAACACAACAATGAAAGCAACCATGGAAAGCATAAACATGAATGAGAAAACATTAGCGGGAGTAGATCTCAACCGCACAAGTAAGTACTAATCTACTTTTTCTCTTCTAATCACTAGCTCCGAGATTCCACACTTGTGCTAACCCTAAACCTAAAAACAAAAAGAATTAGTGGTAGTAATGCAAGCTTCTCAACCGATTTTGAGTCTTCTCCCCGGCACGGCGCCAATGGAGAGACAGAAGACTCTCTCACTTGTAGCATGAGTAGTATGATCTGTGTGTAGCTCAATCCAATGGGATTTGCATCCCTTTCGGAGCTAGGGATTCAACCCGTACCGGTGCACAAAAGCTTATCCACAAATGGAGAAAATGCTATGAACACCACTACCTTGACATAGACTTTATACACACAAGCTCAATCTTACCATTGCTCATTCACTCATTATCCCACTCATTCATGCATCCAATACAAGAAGAAAGCTAAGCTAATGCATACACAAGCTTAAAGCATACTTCATTCTCAAGCACTTACTTCCCTAGCATGCACACAAACCTTGAAGCTTAATGGAACTTGAATTAAACATGCATTCTCATTCACTACTCAAGCAATGCCTTGCCCATGGATAAGCTATAAGCTATGGAGAAGCTTAAGCTTGAATCCACTACCACACAAAGCCTAATAGAGAATCCACAAGTATCAACAAAGAAGCATGCACACTAGAGAATAGAAATGAGAAGAGAGAAAAAACATCATCTCATTGCATTGAAATAGAAGAGCATTGCTCATACAATAGTGTAGATGGGGAGAGAGAAGAGCTTGCACCTCTATGAACAAGAGGGAGAGCTAGTCTCAAGAGAGCTCAAGCATAAGTTTGGCCCAATGTGTCCATAAGCTCTCAAATGAGCCACTTTTTATACTAAAACTCCTAAAACTCCTAAAACTTCCCATGTGGGATTATTCTCAAGCCCACTCCCACACTCACCTACAACTTGGAACTTTTTACAAGAGCCCTAAATAAGAATGTCAAGTCTCTTGTTTCCCTGCTTGCATCTTTGTGTTGCATCCTTGCATTGATCACCACTCGTCACGCAACAACGGCTCTAATGAGTAGGAATGTAAGAGCCCATAGAGCTAAACAGCTCTAATGAGACATATGAGAATGAATTCATAGAGCCCTGAGTAAACTAGCGCCTGCACTATTCGAGTTAACAAACTCTAGAAATACTTCAAAGAAGACAAACTGAACGCAACACTACCCATAACCTTTGATGGGCTTCAGGTCACTGCCATTTTGGATGGAGGGGAGGGAGTGAGCATTGTTACTAAATAATGTTGGGAAGAATGGGGAGCACCTGACATGGCATTGCTCGTGAAACTGGCTGATGGAGCCACCACAAGGCCCATAGGCCTCTTGAGGGATTTGAAGATCAAGATCCTTAGGACCTACTTCCGACACACCTTTGTGGTGATGAACTTCGGCCAGCAGCCTGTTTCATATAATTGCATCCTAGGACGTCCCGTTATAAAAGAAACAAAAACGATCCATGATTGGGACATGGATCATATCTATATCCAAAAAACAGACCAAACAGTTTAGATCAACCTGCACACTTGGAAGGCCATCCAATGAGTGGCCGAGATTTTGCAAAGGATTCGGTAATAACAACTCAATCCACTGCAATCCATTTATGCCAAATGTGCCATAAGACAATCGATGAGGAATGGGATAGCATGGAATTTGCACCTCTCCTAGAGTTAGAGGACTCTAAGAATTAGATGCATATCCTTGCTACCTTGGACATACTTCCAAGCTGCGTAGGAACCCAAATCGCCATAGCTGAGGGGCAAGAAATCACGTCCCTCTACATGCTAAAGCATTGCGTGTATGCCCCCGAAGTCACAAGTCTTGAGCCTAGGAATAACAATAGGGAGGAACCATTGCGGGGAAACTATCCATGCATAACTCATAAACCCAATGGTTTTTCCAAAAAAGAGACATACGTTACCCTACTAATTTCAACACACATCAGGTAAAATATGTCAAGTTTGTCGATGTGCATGCATACTTTAGCCAAGTTTGGCAAAAGGAGCTTGCCAAATTCTCCATTCCAATCAATGTGGTCACCTCCAAATTGAAGGAACCCATTGATCCCCTACCAATCAAAGTCTCCATTCCAATCAATGTGGTCACCTCCAAACTGAAGGAACCCATTGATCCCCTACCAATCAAAGTCTCCATTCCGATTAATGCGATCACCTCCAAATTGAAGGAACCCATTGATCCCCTACCTGAACCGCAAAAGCTTTTTTGCTGTGTGCAAGGCATGTAACTGAAAAGATGCAACTTCACTCAACACTCAACACACCATATACAAGATAAGAGTACACACAATATGAAAGGTACTCAACTAAATACATACAAGGGTTCTCTATAGTGTGAACCCAACTAAATGAGCTGGCGCTATAACTATGCCAGTCTCTAGAATGGCTGTCACACAGCCTGTCATTCCACTAGCCGCATATCAGCCAAGATCTCACCAACCATGCCAGTGGTGTAAGTGTGGGGCCTATCCCCCAGGCGGGTCGTCAGTGTCCACCGCCTCACTAGATGAGCTCGATATCTCAACACTCCCCCTCGAGCTCAACTCCATCTCATGTACACCAAGCGAAGCCCTGAATGTGCGGAGCTTCTCTATACCCAATGCTTTGGTGAAGATGTCAGCTACCTGATCCTCTTTGTTGCTGACATAAACAAGGTCAAGGTCTCCTGCCAAGACCTTCTCTCTGATGAAATGGTAGTGGACCTCTATATGCTTCGTGCGAGCATGAAAAACTGGGTTCTTGGCCAACTGTATACTGTTGATGTTATCACAAAAAATGACAACTTGTCTATCCACTGATAGACCCAAATCTGCAACAAGTAGCTTTCTCAACCAAGCTACCTCACATGCTGCCGTAGCAGCTCCTCTGTACTCGGTCTCTGTACTGGTGGATACAACAACCGTAGGCTGCTTCTTACTGCTCCAAGTCACTGCAGCACTCCCCAAAGAAAACATGAAGCCACTAGTAGATCTTCTATCTGAGATACTACCAACCCAATCAGCATCTGTGTATCCATTTACACATATCTCTGTCCCGGTCTCATAGAATAGTCCACAATGCAAAGTAGACCTCACATACCTCAATATGCGTCTCAATGCATCCATATGCGATTTTTGTGGAACCTGCATAAACTGACTCACCAACCCAACAACATAGCTCAAATCTGGTCTAGTGATCATCATATAGATCAAGCTTCCTACTATGCGCCTATACATAGTAGGATCCTCCAAAATCTCTCCTGAATCTGCACTCAACTTGCCATTCTGATCCAATGGCACTGAGATAGGCTTACAGCTTGTCATACCATACTTGGACAGCATGTCCAAGCCATACTGTCTCTGCAGTAATCCAATACCATGTGGTGACCTAATCACCTCAATGCTCAAGAAATATTTGAGCTCCCCCAGATCCTTCACCTCAAACTTCTATCTAAGCAAGATCTTTACATCAAAGATCTTTACATCAAAGATCTCTGCATCATGGTCCCCCGTATAATGATCAAGTCATCTACATAGATGACAACAAGCATAACCCCTCTATCACCATGTCTCAACCACTTTCTCTTTTCCTTTACGTGATGTACTAATCACATTTGCAGGACTGGTATTATGACGTAGCCTGCCACTCCATGGTCTATCAACAGACCCACTAGATGAGGACTCTCCTGGTCCACTCAAAGACTGTGATTGTTGCTGACCTGCATTCTATGCAACCACACTTCCACTCACATCAGCCCCAACAGCTTCTTTTTCAGCAGCATACCAGCTGCTCATCTCATCAAAGACAACATCCCTGCTTACCCTCAACTCATGTGTAGTAGGGTTATAACACCTGCATCCCTGCTTACCATCAACTCACGTGTAGTAGGGTTATAACACCTGTATCCCTTTTGCTGACCTGTATTCTGTGCAACCACACTTCCACTCACATCAGCCCCAACAGCTTCTTTTTCAGCAGCATACCAACTGCTCATCTCATCAAAGACAACATCCCTGCTTACCCTCAACTCACGTGTAGTAGGGTTATAACACCTGCATCCCTGCTTACCATCAACTCACGTGTAGTAGGGTTATAACACCTGTATCCCTTTTGCTCAAGGGAATATCCAATAAAAACACATTTTCAGCTTTTGGATCCAGCCTTAGTTCTTAGCTCATCTGGCACATGCACATATGCAATGCATCCAAGACTTTCAGCAGATGAGACAAATCAGGTTTTCTGCCAGTAAACCTCTCCTCTGGGAGTTACATCATGTATGGCTACAGTTGGAGTCCTGTTCATGATGTATACTGCTGTAGAAACAGCCTCAGCCCAATAGCTATGCGGCATATTCTTCTCTTCCATCAATGCTCACGCAATCTCAGCAATGTGCCTATTTTTCCGCTCAGCAACTCCATTTTGCTGCGGAGTGTATCTGCATGTAAACTGTCTCCGAATACCATTCTTCTTCAAAAATTCAGAGAACTCATTGGAGAAGTACTCTCCCCCTCCATTTGACCTTAGGCACTTTACATATTTCCCTGTTTGCTTTTCAACCGAAACTCCGAAATTCTGAAAGTGAGTGAACACCTCACTCTTCTCCTTCATGAAATATACCCACACTTTCCTTGTGTGGTCATCAATGAATGTCACATAATACCTGCAGCCTCCCATAGACATGGTCTTCGTAGGACCCCATACATCTGAATGCACAACATCTAGTGCATTTCTGCTGCTCACATATTTGTTACATGGAAATACATGCTTTGTTTGCTTTCCAAATTGGCAGCTTGTTCACATATTCTCTGCATACCTTCCACTTTAAACTTTGGCAACCCTGTCACAATTCCTTTAGTCTGCATAGACTTCATTCTCTACACATTCACATGTCCAATTCTTTTATGCCAAATGTCTGTGTTGTCTGTGCAACAATGCTCGAACCATTTGCAAACATCGCGGCACTCATTTCAGGCATGTCTACATTCAACGTAAACATTCTGCCCACTCTGTTGCCTTTTGCAACCAACCTGCACTTGTCTTTAAAGTCTTTAACATAACAACCATCAAAGTTAAACCGAACCTGCAAACCCTGCTCAATCATCTGGCCAATTGAAACCAGATTCTTTGTTATGTTCGGAACGTGAAGTACATCTGCAAGGTACTTCACTTTGCCATCCTGCATAGACAATGGCACATCTCCAACATGGGCAATTGGATGAGCAGTGTCATCCCCTGTTTCCACAAAACCTAGTCTTTCAAGGTTTTTCATCTCCTTGAACCACTCCCCATGACTTGTCATGTGATTCAAAGCACCTGAATCCACATACCATACATCATCTTTTTGTGCTGCTTCAACATTTTTTTGCTGCACTTTCCCATTTTGCATGTCGGCCTGCTTCTTATAACATTCTGCTTGCACATGTCCAGGCTTACCACAATAAAAGCATTCACGTGCATCATTATATTGCCTTTGCCAATTTCCACGTCCTCTTTGACTCCCCCTGCCTCTGAATTTGCCTCTTCCACCTGTGTGTTGTTGATGCTGTTGTTGTGTATTCTGAGACTATTGTTGCTGCTGCTGCTGGCCATAATTCTGATTACCTGTTCGGCCACCTCCTTGACCGCATCCACGGCCTCCTCTACCTCGTCCTCTTCCTGAACTTGTGTAGAAGGCCTGTTGCTCTGAACTGTTTTTGTTTTGTGAAGACTGTTGGTCTTCACCCAAGCTCTTCTCTTCTATAATCAGCATAGACACCAAATCTGTAAAGTTGGGAATGTTTTCCCGAGTCTCAATAGACATCTTGAATGCCTTGTATTGTGGCCCGAGACCACGTAGACAAACTTCCACCTTATCATGATCATCTACTGACACACCAATAGATGCAAGGGATTCCACAATACCCTTCAATGCATAGTCATTCACAGACATGCTCTTTTTCTCCAACAGTATGAAGTTCATTCTTCAACTGTATCTTACGTGCCTTGGTATTTGTTTCATAGAGTTTTACCAAGGTGTCCCACGCCTCCTTGGGGGACTTGGCATCCTAAATGTGCCCAATCATGGTGTCCTCCTATATACTAATGGAGAGCCAATACATAACTTTCCTGGCTCCTTGGTTCCAGTCTTTAAACTCTTTCACATCTGCAGCAGTCGGATTTATGTCCGGTATCTCCAGTGCCTCTTCATGCTCACCTTCTATGTAGTCCCAATAGCCCTTTCCCATCAGGAAATTCGTCAACCTAAACCTCCAAGCATGGAAGTTGTTCTTATCAAGCTTCTCAGCCACAATATGGGTTATGCCATCATTTGACATCTTGCCAAACACACAATTTTACCAGAAACAACACTCTGGTTTGTCCTGCACAAACTGTTGTATTTTCTGCAGCGGTACTGTAGTACTCTTAAATGTCACAACCAGTGACTTCAATATGCATACATATACCCAATGGCAATTGTTGACCTCTTTACAGCACCCACAGTGTCTGCACAGCCAATCTGTCTTCCTGCAGTTCTTAAAACAGAGTTCTGCAAAGAATCGATGACTTACCCGCGCAGTGCTCGAAATCGCCTGCTTTCCGAAAAACGGAGGTCCAGACGCGCCCGAAACGCGTTTTCGCTCCAAAAATGTTGTCCGAGTTTGATAGGACAGTATATTTACCCTATAGATTTACTCCCGCGAAGAAAGCTCCTCAATTAGAGATCGTTGCCGGTGCCTCCCGTAGAGCTCCCGACAAGGGTGTAGTCTCACCAACACAAATAGGGAAGAGTAGTTGAAGCTCTTACCCTCGTACCGCTTCCCGTGGTTCTCTTGCTTGCAGCTCAGCCCCCTTAGCATGAACCAGGCTCTGATACCATGAAAAGATGCAGGGGGGAAGAGAGCTTGAGCTTTTGCAAGCACACACACACTCACAAAACCCTAATAGAGAACACACAAGGTGAGAGGCTGAAAATCTTCTTCTACTTCACTCAACACTCAACACACCATATACAAGATAAGAGTACACACAATATGAAAGGTACTCAACTAAATACATACAAGGGTTCTCTATAGTGTGAACCCAACTAAATGAGCTGGCGCTATAACTATGCCAGTCTCTAGAATGGCTGTCACACAGCCTGTCATCCCACTAGCCGCATATCAGCCAAGATCTCACCAACCATGCTAGTGGTGTAAGTGTGGGGCCTATCCCCCAGGCGGGTCGTTAATGTCCACCACCTCACTAGATGAGCTCGATATCTCAACAGTAACAAGAAGTTAGTGCTTGTAGAAAAAGAAGCTAAAAAACTGGTAGAAGAAGAAAGTGCTAAATTTGAGGAGACCAAACAAGTTCTCGAGCACCTTAGAACACTTCAAAATGGCTGATCGATTTGTACAATACGACTCGGCCCAAAGAACCCATGATGGAGACCTAGGGACCTTCTATGATGGTCCAACAAAGGTTAAAGAAGTTAACTTGGTAGGCCCATGCAAAGATCTAAAGCCTATCTACATAGGGGAAGACCTCTCAACCAAAGAGGAAAAAGGTATTGTCACTCCAGGATTGCTTCGCATGGAAGTACATGGACACATGAAGGGTGTACCTCCTAAAGTGGTCAAACATACCATCCCTATGGTAGAGGGAGCAAGACCATTGAAGCAAAGAGCATACCCCATGAATCCCAAATACTCCAAGATGGTTCGGGAGAAAATTGATAGATTCATAGATGTCGGATTCATCTATGAGACATAGAGTGGGTTTCACCCATAGTGATAGTGCCCAAGAATGAAAAAGTGCGAGTGTGCGTAGACCTCAAAAAGGTCAATGCCGCCATGATACAAGATCACTACCCATTGTCCTTCATGGCACATGTGTTCGAGAGAGTCACAGGAAAGGAAGCCTACAGCTTTGTCGGACTGATTCTTTGGATACAATTGGTGTTGATCAACCCAAAGGATCAACATAAAACAACCTTTGTGAGACTAAATGGGACATGTATGCATATCGCATCATGCCATTTGGGCTGACCAATGCTCTGGGCACCTTCCAATGCTGCCTAATGTGCACGGCCCCACAAGGAATATCTTCAGAAATTCCTTGAAGTTTTCATGGATGACCTTTGTGTCAATTATACTTGGAAAGCACACTTGGAGTGTTTATGGGAAGTGCTAGAGAGATGTCGACTATATCAAATCTCTCTCAATCCTCTCAAATGCCAATTTTGGATTTGGCACGGATTAATCTTGGGAGACATTGTCTCAAAACAAGGAATCTCCACAGACGATAGCAAGGTCCGACTCATCCTAGAGTTGCCCAAAACCATCACCAACCAACTTCAAAGGAGTCCAACGCTTCATGGGACATGTTGGGTATTATCGACATTTCATCTTCATGTATGCCGACATTGCTCGCCCCCTCTATGGACTTCTAATCATCTTTGAATCGAGTCCAACGTTTCATGGGACATGTTGGGTATTATTGACATTTCATCTTCATGTATGCTGACATTGCTCGCCCCCTCTATGGACTTCTAATCATCTTTGAATGGACAGAGGTGTGAGACCCCTGCCCTCTTTGTGCATTGAACTTCGGAGTGCTAGCAGAAGTAGCAACCTCTTGCGCAGTAGGGCAGAGCTTCCCACTCGGGGCCTTGCCCATGAATGTCTGGGCAAGGGACTAGTCCTTCCGAAACCGAGACGACCGAAAAAACTTTCCTCACCCAGAAAGCACGGGTGATTCCTCCATGAAAATCTTCTAACGAAAATTTATCTAACGGCGGGGTCAAGAGCCTAAACTTTCCTTTATAATCTGACCAAACCCGTGGGTCACATGGCCGAATCAAGGAGGGACTAGCACTTGGTTCATAGAGATTATCACTTTTTTCCCCTGAAGTGAGGCACAACCTTTGATTCTTTCCCATAGAACAAGAATTACCTTGTGACCTACTTCAACTATCGTAACTTAAACATAACTGAACTTTATTGTACCGGTTAGCCAACTGCCCAACCACTGTATTGGTGGGATCCCTCTTTATAAAAATTTGGTTGTGTTTTGTCTCACGGGTACCAAGGAAAAGAGTTCCCAGGCCCCCTAGCCGGCACTTATACAAAAATATAAAATAGACACACCACTTACGTACCCAATATGAAATTGCCTTTTCTCAGATTCAACTATCTTCAAGACAAAATTGGAATAAAACCACAGTGTTTCCATCATACTCCTCAGTATTCTAGTTCCATTGTTTTCAAAACAAGTGTCATTTGGACTCTCCATTGAAGACCAGCTACTCAACCAATGAGATCATAGTTTCTAGTTCACTTAAATAAACTTCTCACCAATCCATGAAGATCTCCCTCGACATACACATGGGTTTCCTTACAACCGCGAGCCCGTGCATCGCCTAGTTAGAACCCTCTAGGATCCTCCTTAGGTGTCCTAGCACTTCACTTAGGGACCGCTTTGTTGGCCCTCACCTATCGTACCACCGGCGGAAGCGCACCATTTTTAACCGTACCGAGGCTAGTCAAGACCTTGGCAGGCTTTACCGCCATGCGTGGCAAGGATATTTCTTTTTTTAAATGATCCTTTAATAAATATGCATACATCATTTTATTAAAATATTCACATAGAATTATTCTTAAATATTCTCTTCTCCATTTGAACCTAGGCATCAACATGCCATAATTATCTACATAGAAATATGATGAAACATTCTCTTTTTTATATCAAAATTAATTATGCATATTCCTATTTAGAGATACGATGAAAATTCCTCTTTTGATAAATAAAAATATTCATGTATATACATACCATGAATATACTTATTTAAAATATAATAAAAATTCCTCTTTTTGACATCTAGATATTTATGCATGCACATACTATAAAAAGTGTAACAAAAATCCCTTTTTTAATGTTTAAAATATTTATGCATAGAATATCAAAAAAAATTCCTTTTTGCATTATTAAATTTATGCATAAACATAATTACATAAAAATATGGTGGGACTTCCTCTTTTAATATAAAAATTCTTTATGCATAAATATAAGCATAGTTGCATCTAAGCATCTTGTTTATTTTTTAAAATATCCAAATATCACTTTCCATATGAAAATAAATATATAAATATTATCCTAAGCTCTCTTTCATCTTAAAATGAATAAATATGAAATTTCTTATCATAAAAACAAGCTTAATTGAATTAACCTCATTCTAAACAAGCTTAAATAAATATATGAATATTATCCTAAGCTCTCTTTCATCTTAAAATGAATAAATACAAAATTTCTTATCATAAAAACAAGCTTAAATGAATTAACCTCATTTTTAAATAGGTTAAAAATCATAAAAATGTTTAATCTCCATCTCTAGCTTGTTAGGCTTAGAGTTTTGGGTAAGAAAATGAGATTAGAATTAAGAACTATCCTTCCAAGAAGGATTTAACCATAAAAGTGAGTATTCTTTCAAAAAGAGAGATTACAAATCAAAAACAATATATTTAAGCATAAGAGATTAACATTAATTTGTTTAAATAACATAGATCAATAAGGGCATGGTTTTAAGAAGAAACCATGAATCAGAATGCTTCCCAAGCATGTAGAGAGGTTGGGAAGAAGATTACCATCCAAGAAGAGAGTAATGAAAAGATGCAGGGGAGAAGAGAGCTTGAGCTCTTGCAAGCACACACACACACTCACAAAACCCTAAAAGAGAACACACAAGGTGAGAGGCTGAAAATGTTCTTCTTCTTCACACAACACTCAACACACCATATACAAAGATAAGAGTACATACATATGAAAAGGTACTCAACCAAATACATACTAGGGTTCTCTATAGTGTGAACCCAACTAAATGAGCTGGCGCTATAACTATGCTAGTCTCTAGAATGGCTATCACACAGCCTGTCATCCCACTGGCCGCATATCACACATGATCTCACCAACCATGCCAGTGGTGTAAGTGTGGGGCCTATCCCCCAGGCCAGTCATCAGTGTCCACTGCCTCACTAAATGAGCTCGATATCTCAACACTCCCCCTCAAGCTCAACTCCATCTCATGTACACCAAGCGAAGCCCTGAATCTACGGAGCTTCTCTGTACCCAATGCTTTGGTGAAGATGTCAGCGACACCATGCAAAAATCCTTGGCAAGCGCTCCCATCTTAAGGTCCCCCAATTGAGACATCATATTTCACATCCACATTGCTTCCTTTGCCTTTGCAATGGAGTGTGTACTATTGGCTCAACTTGGTGAGCACAATAGGGATTTCCCTATTAGTTTTGCCAGTTGGGGAGAAGGGGTTAGCCATGGTCTACACGGTTGAAAGTTTTGCCATTATCTTTTGGCAATAAGTTTATCTTCTTTGTAGACAATCAAGCTCTCCTTTATCTTGTAAACAAACCCTGTACCACTAGTAGAATCATTAGATGGTTCCTAATTTTTCTCGATTTTGACTTCACCGTCACATGGTGAGGAACGGCTCAGAGTATGTTTTGGCTAACCACATGTCACACATCGCTAATGGAGAGCCACCGGTGGGTGTCGACGAATGGCGACTTGCCAGATGTTGCCTTGTTCCAACTATACTTAATCTCCACATCCTGCATAAAGCTCTATTATCACTTTCCCTTTTTTTACATAATGCTTCAATAGGCTATCCCAAAAGTTATATCCACGTCCACATCCACCTGCAAAGAAAACATCTCTCTTAATTCCACAAAAAAATGTAAAACCCTTAATTTGGAGTACTTATATGTTTGTACCATACCTCACCATGCTGTCCCATCTGGGCATCTATCCCAGTGCACCATGGTGCAAGGATTAATGATACAATTAGGTGAGAAAGGTTGTGTATGGTTTACTCTATCTATGCTCGTGAAGGTAGGAGTGGACGAGGGTATGTGTCTACATAAGAGTATGGGATGATTTATTATAACAAAAAGTGATGTTCAATGCAACCTCTATGGTTCGTGTTGTTTACCTCTTGTCTAATTGCCTTTCCAATCTACATTGTACACACCGCACATTCACTAGGGTGTCTAAGGAGAAGTTAGATTGCTCGGCTTACGCTATAATTGTTGCCACTTGATACATAGTAGAGCGATTACAATAATAGAGCCATTGTCGTGTCATGATCTCACAAATCTGAAGGAAAAAGGCTCCTCTCCATCTATGTGGCATAGACATAAAACATAAGAATGACATACATGCAACAGATACACAATAACACTTAAGGTATTAATGAAGGAAAAATCATCTCATTACTCACATGTACAAAAATTCCGTGGTGGGACAATGTCATCAGGGTAGCCATAATGGAATCTCATGTGGGTAACCTCAATATAATACAATCACACGTGCCTGTCAACATCTTTAATATTAAAGGTCCGGTCTCCCTCTTTGACCATCTACAACAAAAAGACATACTAACTCCTATAGACACTTCGGGTTCCAAATTACATGGCCTATCTTCATAAGATCCCCAACAAATGCCCTCATCTTTGTAGAATCAGGTCGTGCTACACCATGTTGAAAAGAGTTACACATTAATTGTCATTACAGACACACCTTCATAATCCTTTCACATGTGTTCACAATTGATTATTACACCTACCGTGGTTTGAAACACTGGTACTGGCGTGTTGTTTTGCAAGACATAGTACTCCAGTGTGATCTCTGCAGGTTCCTTGTAGAGTAGTCATTTATTAACTTCTACCTCATGCATGATTTCTCCCTCTTCCAAGGGTTCCTTGATCAACACCTGTGTGATCTTGGCCTGTGGAGGCTGTGGGGGTAGGATAGGTGGCGGCAATGGCGACATGTCTTGCATTCTAAACATCCCCCTTGGTAAAGTAGGAGGTATATATCTACCCTATAGCTGCATTGGTTTGCCGTGGAGGGGGGTTGGTAAGGCTAGAGGCACTCTGAGTGCTGGTAGTTATGCTCTAGAGGTTGGATCCTCAGATATATGCACATGGCAGAGTCATGGTTCCCTAGTCTTTGAGTGAGGACAATAAAGTAAATGCCTTGGTCCTAAGTGAGGGCATTCAATGTTCGTGTGATTTTGTCTACAAATAGAGTACCAAATCAACTCTCTCCAAGGGTAGAGATGGGCATTCCTTGATGCTTCTCTCCCATCCCTGACCTTTAACTTCTCCAAGATGGTATTACTAAGTTCCTTGACTGTCATTTTTCCAAGTTGCTTATTCCTAGATCTACATTTTGATGACTAGACACTCGTGATGCTACCACTACCAAAGATACCTTGGCGTCTTCTAATTGCATGGCAACTCGAGCATGTTATCCTCATATTCAATCTCTAGCTTACAGCACATATCTAGATTGGTCGGGCTAACACCATATAATATTGCATAATATGATCTCGGACTCCTCTCCCCAGAAGCAAGGAAATAACCGATCATTAGTTAGTGTTATGGGCTACCACACCTTCAAAAAAGGGAACTCAATGCATTCAACTTTGGAAAGATTAATAGAACACAACTGTCGTAGGGTACTTATCGATGCTTCAAACTTGTGTCCCTTGAGTTCTCCAAGCTTACTTGAGAAGCTCCAATCCTCCAAGCTCCACCTCCACCTCCACCTCCACGCCATCACCGTAGAGTCGCTCACACCACCACACAAGGCAATCACTCTCTCTCACTCCTCAATAAAAGTATACAACATACAAGTATAGAGAAGGCACAAGTGCTGGAATGCTCTCTCTCAAACTCACACCACACACCACCACACAAGGCAATCACTCTCTCACACTCCTCAATACAAGCATACAACATATAAGTATAGAGAAGGCACAAGTGCTAGAATGCTCTCTCTCAAGACAAAAGCAAGAACTCTCATAGCACAAGGGGGGATTGTGTCCATTCATTATGAGAAAATGCCTTATGTACAATTGGCCCTTATTCACACTTGGGCGCCCAAAACTTACTTAACTAAGGCCTTGGGTGGCCAATATCTCATAATGTACAACTTTTATAATACCTTTGCATGACACTTATTAATGTCCTCAAATGGAGGAGCATATTTGTTAATACAAAATGGGATTAATATCCCCCCTACCTAATGTAGGTTCTATCCTTAGAACCTGTTAAGCGAGGTCGAAAAACCTGGTCGCCAAACTCGTGTGAGTGACGATAGAAGTTTCGGCATGATTGAAGATTTTTAAGGGTTATTTTGAATGCAACGTGTGATCTCCAGAACCCAGTGTCAACCATATCCTTGAATGGGACATGCATGTATGCTAGTAGATACCTTAGGCGATGATAATATAACATCATGCCTCTGTCACTTGGTCCTTGATTCATGTCAAATTATAGCTTATCAGCACCATCCATTATATGTTTCTTTGGGTTGATCTATGAGGACCACAAGTAGTTTCAGGAATTGAACACTGGCTACAATTGCTGGGTTCGAAATATGGCACCATGCATGTATCCAATTCAGCATTTGCTTTCTTTTCTCTCCTATATCTGTAAATGTTGCTGGCATGAATACAAGAAAGTTGTAGTAGACATGTGAATATCTTTGCTTTGGCTCTTGAAAATCCAATGGTGTCTACCTTCTCTTTAGTGGCATGTACAAAGGATGTACTCTCTGTGTTGGTGGTGCACACATATATTGATGGCTATATTCTGGAATTGTAAGGCACTCTTTCCTTTAATCTAGCTGTACCTCTAATCTAGCTGTACCTCTAATCTAGCTGTATACCGAAATCCTTTAGTTTGGGGTTAGCATCATCTGTACAATTGTTGTATACCCCCCTCTTGTGTGGACTGGATTAGCCTTCCTCCACCTATGAAAGCAGTAAACTGATCATAAATGTAGCAATTCTTATTTTCAAAAGACCTTCTAAGTGTGGGTTTGCCAACTTTATATGTCATGCCATGTTGGACCATAACGTGCCCTCTCCAGCCAAAGGCAATAGCTCTCCTAGTTTTGGTCTTGGTGCTTGAAGAGGGTATGGTACATACGGTTGCTTCATTGGTGTGACATCTAAGTAAGCTTCGGGTAGAATTGGCCAAGTAGGTTCAAAGGGTGTTATTTGTATGAACACCTTGAACATGAGCTTTGGTTAGGTGCCGGCGGCAACTCCTCGTGGGGGCAAGAGTGTTAGTGGAAATTCTAAGGGTTGAGAAGGAAGAGTAGAAAATATATAGTTAGCTTGAGATTTGTCAGTAGAGGCGGAGTACTTGGATATGGATTAAGTAATTTACTTGCGACATTTGAATATATAGGGTAAGTAGGATTAAGTGATGAACCTGATGCTTCTTCTTGACCTTCTCCTGAACTAGGGGGTGGGTGGCTGGGTTTGTGGAGCTTCATAAAGTCTTGTAGAGCTAAGTGATATCCTCTAGAGATATGTTAGGATACTCAATATGTGTTTTATCAAAATTATAAAGTATGGTGGTTAACATGGCTTCTAGATGTTTGTGGATATTTTGATATAATCTGAGAATACCAAAAGGATGATATAATGTGGATTCACATAGATTTAAATGTTGGTGAGTATTATATACCTCTAACCACCCATGGCTTATGATCCATTGATAAATTTGAGCTAGAACCTCGTAGTTGGCCGGTGTTTCAGGAATATCATCTAGAACAAACAAGTCTAATTTATTGACCCAGTTGTCCAAGATGTCAGAATTTTGCAGCACCCGACACCAACTACGAAGATTGAGCACAATGAGGTGCAAAGGATAAAAGTAAATATCTTTAGGATCAATTAGTATTAAGTCCCCCCTAAAAAATTCCCATGATGATGGTAGGATTAGCATCATGTTCTGGTTTTTGTTTAATAAGTGTTAGTTCTTAGGCTCAGGTCATCAGACAAGTTGATATCATATTGAAGTAAAGAGAGGGTTAGTGTAGACAAAAAGAGAGTCAGAGTTTGAGGAGGGGCCCAAACGAACTTATCTCCAAGGCTCGCTCAAGGAGTAGTCGCATCTCATCAGCTGGTTCTTGTCATTGGCTACATTCTTGGATAGCCAGCTGGCATTCCAACTCTTGTGTGCGCGAGTCCTTGGTGGTGAGAAGGTCAGAAATAGTGGTTTCTCTTACCATCCTTGTGCAACATCCAGCTTTTCAAAATACCTTGTTGCTTCCTCCTGTGCTCGTCTGCCCTGCTGGCTACAGCCTACCTTCCCTGAGCCTCTATAATCTTATGAGGTCTTTCTACGACCACATTTTGACTGTCTTGGAGCTTCTGTGTTATTTGCATCATAGCTTCTTGGTGTGTAGCCATCATTTTTTGCATTTGCTTTGTTGCTTTGTTCCCTTTCTTGTTGTAGTTGGAGGACTCTTTGTTTTGCTTCCTTCAAAGTTAAGGATAGTGAATGTAGTTGTGCTTTTAGCTCTTCTTCCTTGGCTTGGGAGGTGTGCTTTAATTCCTATAGCTGTTGAGCCTAGATAGCCACTTGTTCCTTATTATGTGTGACTTCCTTTTGAATCTACTCCTTAGCTTGTTTAGATGCACTTTCAAATCTGTATTCTCCTTGATTTTTTACACAATGGTTTGACTCAGAACAAGATTGTTGTTTTTGAGTGCTTGGTATCTGGCTTCCTGCTCCTTGGCTGCCTTCAAGCTTTTTAGAATAACATCCTTGTGGGTTGCTTCTGCTGCTAGATGCTCTTGCAATGTCTGAACTTGATTGGTAGCCTCTTGGACCTGCTTCCATAACATTGCATTTTGGTCATGAAGCATATGGGTTGTAAGGAGATGGCATCACCATACATGTTGCTCTTGTTCCCAAAGGGAACCACTTGTTGATGCGGCCCCTTCCAGTCCAGCATGTGGCAAGTGCAAGAGTTCTTCCAGTCCCTCCATAGTCTCTTGAAAGAATCTGTCATAATCCAAATTATGGAGGAAAGATGTCTTTGGTATCCTCATCCTCCAGACATTGCCTTTTACTGGGACTTGGTGTTTCTTCAACCCTTGGTTGTTTTCTTGTATCCAGTGGCTCTTGTGTGAGTCATACTGGGAGTGATGTGGCTTCTTCATGTCCTTGAGGATCTAAATCTGGCAACACTTCTGGTTCAGATTCTTTCTGTAGCCCAACAGAAGCAGGTGTATCTACTAACATTCTTGAATTCTTGAGGGGAGAAAGATTCTTGAATATTAGTTGTGCGCCAGACTTTGAGGGGGAGTTAGATGGTACTTCTGTTCTCTCGAGTTGCTGTCAAGCTGAGACTTGCTTCTTGCTACCCCAGTACTTCTTGGTATGATGCTATTTCCTAGGCTAGCTCGGCCTCAATCCTTTGTGTCTCCTAAGCGACGTCCGGTATAATGTCTCTCATCTTCTTCTCGGTCTTCTTCTTTCTTCCTTTCTTGATCTCCTTCGTGATCTCTTTTTTTTCCATCAGTATGGCCTGCCCTTCCTGCATTTCTTCAGCATTAAGTGGCGATTATTCTATTGGTAGTGCCAGTTGCATCCTTTCTTCTAGTTTCAGATCTGGAACAGGCCTCTAAGCTACGTGATTCAACACCTGTGTCATCAGGTAAGGGTTCCAGATCTTTGACTGGTGGGCCTTTAGACAATTTTCCATTTCTATGTGGATGTAATAAGCCCAGTCATCCTCTTTTTCCTCATGTACCTTGGCTATCCAGTTCAGGGTACCTTGTTGTATCTATCTAATGGATTCACTTGCATAATGAGTTACATTGCCCTGCAGGCCTTTTCTATTACTTCATCCCTAATGTTGCCATATTTTGCTCCATTAGAGTTGTAAGAACTCTTCTTCAACATTGCATCCAGGGGCATCTTTTTGTAATTATGTGTGTGCAATTTAATTAGTAGTGGTAGTTACAGAGCCTCACGTATTAAGTCTTTCGATCAAAACCTGCTCTGTGGTGCCATCCACTTTGGTTACCGTTCCCCTCTTCGTGGCCTTGTCGTATGTCTTGATGTATTCTACACACAACTCTGTATCAATATTCGATAATTTTCCATTTCTCTATGGATGTAATAAGCCTAGTCATCCTCTTTTTCTTCATGTACCTTGGCTATCCAATTTAGGGGCACCCTGTTGTATCTGTCTACTAGCTTCACTTGTATAATGAGTGACATTACCCTCCTATAGGCCTTTTCTGTTACTTCATCTGATGTTGTCATATTCTGCTCCATTAGAGTTGTAAGAACTCTTCTTCAACATTGCATCCAAGGGCATCTTTTTGTAATTATGTGTGTGTATTTTAATTGGTGGTGGTAGTTGTAGAGCCTCACATATCAAGTCTTCCATGTGATCAAAACCTGCTCTGTGTAGTGGTGCCATCCGCTTTGGTTATCGTTCCCCTCTTTGTGGCCTTGTCGTATGTCTTGATGTATTCTACACACAGCTTTGTATCCATATTTTGGGGGAGACTCTGTGCCATCCACCCTAGGCCCACTAGACCACGTAGACAGGCTTCCACCTTATCATCATCATCTACTGACACACCAATAGATGCAAGGGATTCCACAATACCCTTTATCTTCAACGGATAGTCATTCACAGACATGCTCTTTTTCTCCACAGTATGAAGTTCATTCTTCAACTGTATCTTACGTGCCTTGGTATTTGTTTCATAGAGCTTTGCCAAGGTGTCCCATGCCTCCTTGGGGGACTTGGCATCCTGAATGTGCCCAATCATGGTGTCCTGTATACTAATGGAGAGCCAATACATAACCTTCCTGGCTCCTTGGTTCCAGTCTTTAAACTCTTTCACATCTGCAGCAGTATATCCGGTATCTCCGGTGCCTCTTCATGCTCACCTTCTATGTAGTCCCAATAGCCTTTTCGCATCAGGAAATTCGTCAACCTGGACCTCCAAGCATGGAAGTTATTCTTATCTAGCTTCTCAGCCACAATCTGTGTTATGCCATCATTAGACATCCTGCCAAACACACAATTTCACCAGAAACTGCACTCTGGTTTTTCTGCACAACCTGCAGTATTTTCTGCACAGCGGTACTGTAGTACTCTCAAATGTCACAACCAGTGACTTCAATGTGCATACATACACCCAATGGCAATTGTAGACCTCTTTGCAGCACCCACAGTGTTTGCACAGTCAATCTGTCTTCCTGCAGTTCTTAAAACAGAGTTCTGCAGAGAATCGATGACTTACCCACAGTGCTCGAAATCGTCTGCTTTCTGAAAAACGGCGGTCCAGACGTGCCCGAAACGCGTTTTTGGCCCTAAAATTTCAGTCCGATAGGACTATATAGTTGCCCTATAGCTTTACTCCCACAAAGAAAGCTCCTCAATCAGAGACCGTTTGCCGGTGCCTCCTGTAGAGCTCCCAACAAGGGTGTAGTCACCAACACAATAGGGAAGAGTAGTTGAAGCTCTTACCCTCGTACCGCTTCCTGTGGTTCTCTTGCTTGCAGCTCAGCCCTTAGCATGAACCAGGCTCTGATACCATGAAAAGATGCAGGGGGGAAGAGAGCTTGAGCTCTTGCAAGCACACACACACACACTCACAAAACCCTAATAGAGAACACACAAGGTGAGAGGCTGAAAATCTTCTTCTTCTCTACTCAACACTCAACACTCCATATACAAGAATAAGAGTACTCAACCAATACATACACGGGTTCTCTATAGTGTGAACCCGACTAAATGAGCTGGCGCTATAACTATGCCAGTCTCTAGAATGGCTGTCACATAGCCTGTCATCCCACTGGCCGCATATCACCCAAGATCTCACCAACCATGCCAGTGGTGTAAGTGTGGGGCCTATCCCCTAGGCGGGTCATCAGTGGCCACCGCCTCACTAGATGAGCTCGATATCTCAACATGTCAGGAGTCTAATAGATTAACTAAATGGAGCTGGGGTCACCATTGATGAAGAGGAAGTAATTTTCATCTTACTTGCTAGTATGCCTGATGCCTATGAGCAATGTGTGTCTGCTCTTGCAAACCAAACTAACATGACCCTTGCATCAGCTAACTCATCTTTGATGCTTGAAGAAACCAGGATGGAAGGCAAGAAGACTTCCAAGGAATCCACCTCACAAGTTCAAGTGGAATCAGCTCTCATCATGGATAAGAAGAAGAAGAAGAAGTTTCTCAGCACTTACTACTACCCCACAAGAAAAAGGGACATGAAGCCAAGGTTTGTTTCAAGAAGAAACGGGATGAGGAGAACAAGAAGAAAGAAGAAAAATAGGATGCGATCACTCATCATTAGTCCAATCTCGCCACTGATACACTTTTTTAAAGATTTGTGCTACTTATATTTTTAGGGTCTATGTGACACTCATTGTAACCCTCTTAACTACACACCCTGCATGGTATGGATGTAGATCAAGAGAGGGTGTTAAGATTTTCGTTATCTAGCATCCATTTGTATTAGTCCTTAGTGGATAAATGCTATGTGCACCTTAGGGATAGAGGTTCTAAGGTCATAAGGTCTCCAATTACAATGGTTAAGTAGAGTAGGCATGGTAGGTTCACCCTTGATTGAGGAGTCACTTTATGGTGGGTCTCGTGAGACAATCAGGGGAAGGTGGAGGCATCTTAGGGAGCCTAAGAAGTTATCTCTAGGATATTCATATATTTGAGGTCTCTACACTCATTGAGTACATGAGAGGAGACCTTGTTCTTGCTTTGTGCAATATACCATTTGTTTTGGCAATATACTTGGTGGTTCCTTTGTGGCCAAAAGGCTTATTTCTCTTGCATTAAGGTAATCATGGTATTAATTTCTTATCATTTCTATTCATGATGTCTATTGTATAGTCTCTCATATGCTTGGTGTATCTATTCACTTATTACACTAGCATTGTGTATGTTTATGTATGGGATAGTTTATATTTCTCAATCTAAGTGATTAACTTCATTTAGCATTGCAATCTCATCACTTATTTTCTAACAGATTACACTTCTTGAAGCCATTTTCCACCATCGAGATACGACCTCTAGGTCTCGACACCACAGTTCCCATGCTCCCTCCACAACAACAACTTTACACAGTTGCTTATTCAGGTGTTGAATGCCACCTCTACGCATCGAATTCTAGGGTGCTAGCAGCGGAAGTAGAAACTTCTTGCACACGGCAGAGCCTCCCACTTGGGGCCTCGCCCACACGAATGTTCGGACAAGAGACTAATCCCTCAGTTCTTCAAAAACCGAACCCGAAAAAAACTTCCCTCGCCCAGAAAGCATAGGCGATTCCTCTCGGAGACTTATTCTAACGTAGTCAAAGGCCTTAACTTCCTTTTTTTCATTCCGACCGAACCCGCGAATCACATGGCCAGATCAAGGGAGGAACTTGCACTTGGAACATAGTAGAGACCAATGCTTTTTTCCTCGTCAAAGAGGCACAGCCGTTGATTCTTTTCCATAGAACAAGGATTATCCACGATTTACTTCAACTATCGTAATTTGAACAGAATTGAATTTTAATTATAGGGATCCATCAATCCAGCCTAGCCCCATCTAGTCTCGTGGGTTAGCCAACCACCCAACCACTGTATTGATAGGATTCATTATGAAAATTTGGTTATGGTTTGTCCCGGGTACCAAGGAAAAGAGTTCCCAAGCCCCCTAGCTGGCACTCATGCACAATACAATTCATACATACCACTTATGCACCTAATATGAAATTACTTTTTTACAGATTCAGCTGTCTTAAAGCAAACTTGAAATGAAACCATAGTATTTCGAATCATAATCCTCCAAAATATCCAGATCTAATTCTAACTTTTCCACTTTCCAACCATAAAATCCAATTTCAGTCATTCCTTCCTCAGTGTACCTATGGCATCATCAGCAACCTGAACGCACACCACTTGCTCACTCAGGGGCCTTTTCAATAGTTTCTAGCCCATAGTACCTAGGAGTTTAATCACATAAAAACCATATAGACTCTCAGTTGGAGATCAGCATGATCAACCAACAAGATCCATGTAAAAGAGCCATGAACTCATCTGTTAAGACCAGCAAGGCCAATCAACCAGATCCATGCCCGTGTTCAAAACACAACTCCAACTCATTTTCTTCCTAGACGCACGTGTGGGTGTCCTGGGAGACCTAGAGCCCGAGCACCGTATAGTCAGCACCCTATAGCAGGTGACCTAGCCCTTCACTCATAGGCCACTTCCTTGGTCCCTCATCCATCATACCGGAAGCTCACCATTGTAATCAAACCGAGGCTGGTCCGACCTTGTTATGCGAGACGTCCTTCATTGACTCTCTGTCTGCTATGCAACCTTTTCACTTAGGTCCTCACAACCTTATTCAACAAGATAATCAGAATGCTCCCCCATCATTCTTAACACAAAACAACCTTTTAAAAATAGGTTTCATATACAATTATAGTTTTCAACAACCTCCACATTATTCCACGTCATTTCTCATCGCATCATTCCACATCCATTTATATCTATTCCCATTGTCCTACATCCATTCACATCATTTCCATATCCATTCACATCGTCCTACATCCATTCACATCTATTCACATCATATCACATCCATTCACCTCCATTCACATCATATCATATCCATTCACATCTATTCACATCATATCATATCCATTCACATCCATTTACATCATATCATATCCATTCACATCATATCATATCCATTCACATCCATTTACTCAGGTCTAAAGTATAGTTACTCTACTTTTGATACTGATAGAACTTTTTGAAGTTTTTGTCAATTACTTGGCTTAGTTAAAGGTAACTTTTTTTCTCGATTCCATTAAATCTAAAGTATCATAGTGTTGTTGAAGGCTTAAAAAGAAAAATTGAATTTTATCATCATAACTTTATAATAAAAACTCAGATAAAAACTCAGAAAGAGCATTTACATATTGTGTTTTCATTCCTTAAGCTTCATTAATGTGAAGACTTTTAATCGATGAATTGGATTTTATAGATGGACGTTCCATGTTTAATTCTAAATTTTCAGTCACTTTTTGGATCCTTGATCCTCTCAGGGATTCCAGATTTCTTTTCTAGGAAATCTAGGAATAAATCAATCATACGCTCATTCATCTAAGCGTATTTCTGGTCTTTTTTTGGGAAGCCCTTTTCCCGTTCAGAAAGTACTCCAAAATTCTATTTTCCAAGAATCTAGATGTATACTTTGAATTTCCAAAGGTTAAATGTATTCTAAATTCTTTTTTTTAATTAAGAATTATCAAAGTTTTCTCGATGAATATTTTCTCATTCTTTCTCAAATTTCTCAAAATAAGATATACTCAATATTCTTCTTTTTGAATAAAAGATTCATGGGATTTACAAAATCATTTATACCCATATTTCTTCTTTCAGTATAAACACTAATCAAATTATTTAAATGAATCATTTCCATAATTCTCATAAATTGAATGATTCTAGAAAACAATGTACATAACCTTCTTTATTTTTCTATCAATTGGATAATGCTCAAAACTCCTCTTTTTGCATAAAATTTATTATGCATGTAAAAATAGATATAACAAAAATTCATCTTTTCTCTATTTAATTAATTATGCATAAATTTTATAAAAGAATTTTTCATAAAAATGATAAAAATCATTCTTTTAGCATAGGAATATCTATGCCTAGAATATGATAGGAATCCCTCTTTTTGCTTTATTAAAATTATGTATAAAAATAAGATTTATCTTTTTTTAAAAGAAAATTTTACCATAGCTTCGCTATACAATTACTGAGAATGTTCAATTTTCTATTTTAAAAATGAATACTTGTAATTGAAATATGATAGGAACTCTTCTTTTAGACTAAAATTAAACTATGTATATATAACATAATTATAATCATAATTATAAGCATAATTATAATCATAATTATAAGCATAATTATGAATAAATCTCTTGATTATTCTAAAATAACCATTCCTCATTTCTAAAAATGTTAGCATAACTCCCTTTCAATTTAGAATGAGTTAATATGATTTTTCTTACTCATAATCAAGCTAAAAAGAATTAACCATCATTTTTACTAGATTAAAAAACATGAAAATATCTAATCTCTTTCTCTAGCTTATCAAGTCTAGAGTTTTGATTAAAATAAAGAGATTATCATTGAGAATCATCCTTCTAACAAGGATCTAACCATAAGATGATTGATCTTTCCAAAAGAGAGATTTTCTTAAAGAAAAAGTATAATTAAGCATAAAGGCTATCATTAATCTAATTAAACATTATGAATCACTAAAAAACTTGATTTCAAGAGAAAACCATTCCATTGAAAGCTTCTCAAGCTTTAGAGGGGTTGAGAAGAAGAAAATCATTGAGAGGAATAGAAAACACCATTAAATTAGGGTTTACCCTTCATTTTGGCCCCTTGATTTTGGCTTGATTCTTTGGATAGAAGTGGAGCCCACAAGCAAGTCCTTGGCCACCAAGAGGGGGAGGGTAATCTTCAAGAGAGGATGGAGAATAGAGAAGCTCCAAAGCTCTCAAAAGAAGAGGCAAAATAGAAGAATAATAGAAATTACACTAAAAATAAAGATAACACTGGCATGTAATTACTTAAAGATGAAAATACAAAGGAATGAGGGTCTATTTATAGGTGAGGGAGGACACTAACCAATTCCAGCTGGGTTCTAGAGGCTTCCACCTTCAGGTTTGACCTAATTTGGACAAGTTTTAGATCAGTTTGGCTCCCTTTTTGATCTAGTTTGCACAAGGAGAGAGGAGAGATGAAATATCTTTATTTTTTTGAATTAAAAATGTCAAGCAATGATGATTAAAAAGGTTCCTACTTGATGGGGCTCTCCCTCCTTTACTGAGGTGTCAAAAATTCATCATTTTACTAAAATATCCCATTTTTTTACTAATAAACCATGTACTCACTCAACTCTTCATCTTATGTGAGCATTTACTCATTTTTGGGGGATTTTCTTTTATTCTTTGTATTTTTCTCATCCCAACACTTGGATTAATCCTATTGGCCCTTTGGAACCTTATTTGGACCTTAAGCCAAAAATTTTGAAAAATGTGGACCCTTAGGCTAAGGTCTCTTATACACATATTCAATTAATTCCTAATGCACATTGAAAAAATCTTTTTGAACTTCTATTTTAGGGGAATTTATCTTAGATTTTAGGAGAATTATTGTATCCAAAGATATCTCAATTTTGAATTACCTCTCTCTAGATATTTTCTCTCTCAAGGCCAAAATAGGGTAAAACAATATCTTTTTCCATTTCTGAGGGGGGGATGATTACAAGAGATTGAAGGGGCGTTTCTTACACCTGTACATCTCAAAATTTGGGGGGCGGAATCTTACATCCTACCCCACTTAAAAAATGCGAGATGTCCTCATCTCGTAGATGGAGGATAATCTCTTTCATTTCTTTCTTCTTCTATTACTTCCAGCGTTACTGCCTTGGAAGTAGATGGCTGATTTGGGAATATCTCTCTTTGACTTCCCCTATTCTAAGGCGGAGGTCTTGCATTACTTTGCAAGACCTCGCAGCTGGAGGATATTCTCTTTCATTTCTTTCTTCTTCTATTACTTCCAGCGTTACTGCCTTGGAAGTAGATGGCTGATTTGGGAATATCTCTCTTTGACTTCCCCTATTCTGAGGTGGAGGTCTTACATTACTTTGCATTGAAGCTGAGGATTGGTTATTAGGGAGTCTACCTCTGGGGTTTCCTTGATTTTGACAGAAGGACCTTGATTACTTTGGAACGAAGGAGCTGGCATCTGGAATCTTGGTCCTTGACTTCCTTGTCTTGAAAACCTTAATGCAAAAGGAGTTGGACAATCCATACTACGATGACCGTATCCTTGGCAGTTAAAGCATTTAACTTCTTTGTTTAAGGGTGAAACTTCTGAAGTTAAATTCCAAGGGATTGTGTTCTGAAAAAAAGACCTTTCTTCCATTCTGGAATTTCTCGTATCCTGAGTTTGACCTTGTTGTCTCTTAGGAGGTGGAAAGTTGGAATCACCTTCCGGAGCTAGGAATCTTTTGAAAGATGATGGTGCTAGCTTCAGTGGGACCTTGACAACAAAGGCCTTGGTGAAATCCTTCGCCATCCGTACTGCTTCAGCCATAGAAACTAGCTTAGCATTCTTCACCAAGGTATCCAAGGGTTCATTCATTCCCCAAATGAACCTAGCCACCATCAATTGTTCTTCATCCAGTAGTGGCGAGTATTTGAGGAGGAGAGCGAACACCTGGTGATATTCCTCCATGGTTCGGCTTTCCTGGGTTAGTTCTAAGAACTCATTCATCTTAGTTTCTAGAAAGCCTCCAGCTCTTTTTCATTACCTATGATGAAATCCCAAGAGTCCTTCCCTATCAAGAAGTCTTTCATCCTAAACTTCCCTGCTTGGAAGTTATCCTTTTCTAACTTCTCATTCACAATCTGTGACAAGTTATCAGACACCTTCACCTGCAACAAATATTCTTCTCATAAATTCTACAAATTGTAACCTATGAACAAAATAGCTCAATCTGTAACAATGAGCTTTAAAGTAGAAGCGATACTCCTACACAATCACTTCTAGTGTCTATAATACACGCACATAGAACTTTAACACCCATAACAAGTACAGAAAGTGTCTGAACACCAATTTTTCACTTTTGCACTACAAGTAACCAAGCTTGAAACTTAATAGAGTCTACACCAACACTTCTATAGAGTGTGTCTATGAAATGTTGCAAATGTAAATCAGGCACTAAAATGCGTCTGAATTGCAAATCTAGCCGCAAAAGTTTTTTTTAACTATGTTTACATACAATCTATAAGGTATACTTTCTCCACCCAAGAGAATGGCTGAATCTGACGACACAAAACAAATCCTTGCCAATCTATAGCTAATATAAGCTATGTGCAATGTTTCTCCTATAAACAAGATAGGAGAGAAAATAAGTTGTTCTTACCCATGTACTACTTCCTTTACTTATTGCTTGGATTGCTGACTTGAACTCCTCACCACACAGAACCAAGCTTGATATGATGTAAAGATTTGGGGGAGAGGAGGTGAGGGAGCTTCAATCACACACACACTTCTTACTTGCACAAGAATAGACAAGACACAAGAGATGGAAGGCTGAAAATTCTATTATCTCTTTTCTTCTCCACACACTATGTAGCATATAATATAACAACACAAAATAAGAGATGATCTACTACCCCAACAAACATGGGCCACTATAATTGGTTATGATGCAAGCCCCCAAGACGAAAGTGATTTGGGAGGTTTTTAGTTGTGAAGTTGCAAGACATGTTGCATGGCAAGGCTAGTCGATGGTGTTTGATTGGAGAGTCAATGTTGAGGGTACATATGTCGGTGAAATGCATGTGCATGGGAAAATACAAGTAAGGGTGTGTAATGCATGTGCTTGAATGTTGCAAGCACCTACCTGCTTATATGCTATTCAAAATTGAACAATATGCTATGTAAGAAAGAGTTGATGATGTCAAGGATTAAGAAATTGTTCAATGAGCATAGTGTGTAGGTGTGGTGCTAGATATATATATTCTTCACTCTTCTCCCAAAATAATGAGGTGGCCTTTATGTATGTCCATGTGTTCTAGAGACTTTGATTTAGACTCTTATGCGTGTCTCTCCACCACCAGCACATGCGACACACACATACATGAAGTGACATAGTGGGAAACACAACTTTAGTCTTGTGAACTAGGTGAATTTGGTTGTGGTAGGAAAGATTTGGATTGCTGACAAAGCTTTGTAGCCTATGATTGAAGATAGGAGTATGTTGATGATAGGTAGGTGCTAGGTTTCTCCAAAAATGTGTTTGGATCAAAAGTGACATGATAGTGCCCAGGGAGGTATTGAAAATGATAGTAGTAAAAGGTGATGTGATTCATGTCTAGGCCTTCAATGAGGTCAAATATGAAGTGAGATTTTCCCCATGCAGTGGGTCACCTTCTATCAATGAGAATGCTGGTGAGGTTAAGGAAGCACCTTGCTATAAAAAAATCAAGATTAGGTATATCCTTCTATAGAAGTAGTGATAAGATATAGGCACAAATGTTTTTGAAAGATGAGTGGTCGGCTGGCTGGAAGTAAGGGAAATTGTAAATGTGGTTGGGATCTTGCTTTTGCAAATTGTAGAACTCTAAATTGGACCATCTTCTTTCATGTGGCATATAAGTTGGTTCAATTCTACATGAAAGAGGTGCATTGGCATACAAATTTGAGTAATGTGGTTTGGTTAACCACATTATCCTTCATTCTAGTTGTTTCCCATACCATCCTTTTGTTTGGGCCACTCTTTCTTGCTCTATTATTGTGTACCCTCCTATGTTCTATGCACAGTTTTCTCTTCTCCATCTTCTATAGCATATGTGAATAATAAAAGTTACCATCCGTATCTCCAAGAGATTTTCCGAATGAGGGTTGGAAAGATTGGCATCATGGACTACTATGCCCCATAGTGCTTTTGCTTTTGAGGATGTCCATAATTCCATTGTCACTTGCTTACTTAGGTGTGGTGCATAAGCTAAGAGAATCCTTTGAACATTGTCCTTTGAGAGGATTAGTTTGCTTAGACGATCATAAGGAATATTTTTTCATACTGCCCTGTACAGAATATTTGGTCTTGTGCGGATTTCTCCTTTGGTGTGATGAATTCGTATTCCCATGATTCAATGCTATCAAAAATATCTGCAGTATTATGTCAAAGCACTCCTTTGCATCTACAACAACATACAACTTTATCGCTCATATAATCCGACTCAATTTCTCCTGATGGTTCATCTGGTAGCATAGGCAGTGGTGGTGACAAAACATCATGAGTGTCCATCCAAGCATCATCATCAATTGCATCATCTTCTTAATAAGGATATGCTTCATCATTTTATAGCTTGTGTTGCAGATCCTTTTCTTCCTTATCTATTGGTCTTTGAAAATGGGAGAGGTAAGAGTGATGAGGATAAGTCAATTGGTGTAATCTGTTTGTTGATTCTTTCAAGTTCACACTTGCAGCCATTCATGTGGCTGTTTACAAAAGATAAGTTTTCCATTGCACCTTTTCTTCCTTTGGGACTTGTGGCTAATTGATATGGAAGTGTCCTTGGGAGCCACAACTTCGTATTGTATGGAGAAGATGCTGTGTAATAATGCAGTGAAGTTCTAAAATACCCAATGATGGATATAGTGGTGAATCTTCTGAGTCAAGATAATACTATGTAGCTTGTGCTTCTGCCACATCCATGTTCATTTGTTTTGCAATTTGTTTGGAGGTCTAATGTTTTGAGTTCTTATTAGTTTATCTTTTAAGTATTCCTTTTCGATTCCCATGTAAAGAAGCAAACCATCTTGATCTGCGAGCTACTTTTTAAGTGATTCCTCCTTCTGTTTGTTGTGATCTTGTGTCATGGTATCAGGCTCTTACTTGAGAGATTTCTCTATTTCAACTGCTTTATCAACTTCTCATTGAAGAGTGGTTGTTCTATTGTTAGCCTATTGGAGATTTTGAATCAATCCATTATTTTGTTTTTGCAAATTTTTCGCCTTTCCCCCATGGATCCTCAAATGTGGTGTTGGAGCTCAGAAGGCTATGCCCCATCAAGGCATATGACAATGCCACACTTTCCTCCACTGATAGTGAGTCATCTAGCTTCAAAGTGGAGGTGGATTCATCACCAAAAAGGTTTTTCCTTGGTTGGGAAAGAGATGCCTTATGGGGCAGGGGTGAATTCAATTTGTGGAACTTAAAGGATAGGCATGTCCGCCAAAGTTCCTGCTTGGTAGAGCTGAATCTAGGCCACCTTCTTTTTTGTATGTAGGATTCCATGGTTCACGGCATTGTCCTCCGTCGAACAATAAAGTAGCAAGATGTAACCAGCCAAGATCTTCTCATGTACAGAGTGATACTATATCTCTATGTGCTTGGTCCGGGCATGGAAGACCGAGTTTCGAGCAATAGCTATACAACTCTGGTTATCGCACTGGATGACTGTGGGCTCCTTCTGTGGAAACCCAATCTCACCTAGTAGCCTCCGCAACCACACAACCTCGCAAGCAGCACCACAAGTAGCCCGGTACTCTACCTTTGTCGAAGATAGGGCAATAGTTGGCTGCCTCTTACTGCTCCAAGAAACTTCTCCTGAGCCGAGGGTAAAATTGTAACCTGAAGTAGATCTCCTCGTGTGTCTGGATCTCCTCCCCAATCTGATTTACTCCAACCTTGGAGTCTGACTCCATCCCCTCCTATGTAAAAGAGTCCTAGATCCTTCGTACTCTATAGATATCGCAAGATCCGCAATCCTATGTCCCAATGAGACTTCAATAAAAGAGCTCAATAGCCCCACAGAGAAGCTCAAGTCCAATCTGGTGTGTTCAACAACCAGATCAATGAACCAACCAACTTTCGATACTGCGAGGCATCAGCTGGCTCACAAGGATCTTTAATGGTTAACTTTGTGTTTGGGTCCATCGGCGAAGTAATAGGCTTGCAGTTCTCCATCCCAAAGGCCTCAAGCAACTCATGAACATACCGCTATGCTGAGAGACAAAAAACCCCCTCTGGGTGTGCCAGATCTCCAATCCTAAAAAGAAGTGGAATAAGCCTAAGTTGGTCATCTCAAACTCCTTTGACAAGGAAGCCTTTGTCATGCTAATGTGCTCCACACATGACCGCCGATGAGAATGACATCATCCACATAAAGGATGATAATCGTAACAATGCCGCGTTCCCAAAAGAGATACAGGTTAGGATCTCCAACCGATCTCTGAAATCCAGTCTGAACAAAGAAGGAATCAATCTTCTGATTCCAAGCCATGGGAGCCTGCTTAAGACCATACAAGGCCTTACGTAACCTGTAAACCATCCCTTCTGATCCTGGAACAACAAAGCCTAGAGGCTGCTCAACATACACCTCCTCCTGCAGGTCGCCATTAAGGAACGGGGGGGCTCTACTCCAGCTGTGCGGGTTCAACCTCCTATGTTGAGACTGAGGGTGATCAATTGGAGCAATGGTCTGGGAATCATCATCAGACTCTTCTGGATCTCTAAGAAGTGGCGGCTCCTCGTCAATAGTGGATTCTGGAACATGCTCATCAAAGACCACATCCCGAGGGCTGACAACAATCTCATTCCTGTCTGGATCATACAATTTGTATCCCTTGGAAAGAGAATGATACCCCACAAATATAAGCTTGCGGGACTTGGAGTCAAGCTTCCCCCTCTTCTTTTTCGGAATATGTACATACGCATCACTCCCAAAAACACAAAAGTGTGAGACATCAGGTTTCCTGCCAAAGTATGCCTCAAATGGAGTCATATTAGGTACTGAAGTCGTTTGGAGAGATCGGTTGAGGGTATGGACAGCCATTGCCATAGCCTCTCCCCCAAGTGGATGAGGAAGATTACAATGCTCCAACATGGTCCTTGCCATCTCCACCACAGTCCTATTTTTGCGTTCTACAACTCCATTCTCTGAAGGTGACCCGGTATTGGCCAGTTCCCTCTTGATGTCATGGTCTGCACAAAATCTGAGAAATATAGTCGAGGAGAATTCACCCCCTTTGTCAGCCCTGAGAGTCTTTACCTGTAATAATCCAGACTCTTTCTCCACCATCACGTGCCAATCCTTGAACTGTGCAAAAGCTTGGTCCTTCTGTGAAAGAAAGTAGACCCGCGTGAATCTGGTACTACAGTCATCAACAACAAGCAGCATAAAATAGAGAGATCCTCCCAATGATGGTGTCTGCTGAGGTCCACACAAGTCAGTGTGAATCAACTCCAGCAGTTTCGAAGCCCGCCTAGAAGCCTGCTTCGGAAAGGATTCCCTATGGTGCTTACCACGTATGCAAGAACTGCAACGTCCTTGCCTACTGCCAACGTTTGGCAAGCCAACCACCATCTGGTCTCGGAAAGCTTGTCGTAGTGCAGCCACATTTAAGTGGCCAAAATGAAAGTGCCACAGATCTCCGACTTGAGAACCTGTCAACAACGAGGAGAGTGTAGAGAGATTGTAGATACCATTCTCCACACCGCCTTCCCAAACAGCCTAGCCAGTCTCACGGTCCTATAATAGCACAACTGAATGCTCCTCAAATTCCACCCGAAAGCCAGTCTTGCATACTTCATGCACTGACAGAAGATGAAAACCCAAAGCAGGGACGTAAAGAACACGGGAAGCATGCTTGCCCCCCCTTGCCATCGAGAATAATCTCCATCCGGCCCTCACTATGTATTGGAATAGTGGAGTTGTTGCCAATAAAAATGTGACCTGACTGCCATTTTAGATCCAAAAAGAAGTCACGAGACGGAGTCATGTGCTTGGAAGCACCACTGTCAAGAATCCATTCCCAGGTATCCTTCGTGGTGGTGGTGAAGCCAACTGCCTCCTCGCTCGAAGAGGATGAAGCATTGGAGTCCATCATCTCTAAGTGCACAAATGCAGGAGTCTTTGGAGCAGCTTAGGACACTTCCTCCAATAGTGGCCTTACTCGCCACACACAATCATTGCAGGATCGTTCGGCCTTCAGCTTCTCTCATTCTGTGTCGAGCTTCTTCTTTAGAAGACTTCTCCGGTGAAGCCTTCCCTTTTCCCTTGTTGTTATTCTGGCCTTTCAACCGTTGGCCAGTTAAGGCCTCCAAACCTCTACTGTGAGGAGGGTTCGTGAAACGCTCCTCCTAAGACCATGGGCACAAGCTCCTCCCAGTAGGTAATGGTGCTGAGCCTGCCACTCGTAATCAAAGAGGAGTAGAAAGTGGAATACTGAGTAGGCAAGTGGGACAACAAAGTAATGGCCATGTCTTCAGATGATATCTCCTTTCCAACCTGGAGGACTTCCTGAAGGGCCTGCAGCTTGTTAATGTGCTCCTCGACTGGACACTGACACTTTTGGTGATTGTGCTAGGAAATTGGTATGCCAAGCAGGGGAGTAGAGAGATAGAGGCCAGTATAGGTTAAGTCCTACTGCACAATCAGTAGAGTAAGCTAGTCAAAAGAAGCCCAAAAAGAAAGCACACTAACTAGTGTCAAGAATGCTAACTAGAGAATCATAAGAGCATAATGGAGTAGGCATGGAGAATGAAGGAAGCTCAAATAGGGAAATGTGGTACCATCATAGACAGGCTATAGCTGTAGAACAAGAAGCATCACTGCACCGTCCCACTGCCCACCAAGAAGATTAGCAAACGGGATTCCATAGAAGCTAGAAATATTGATTCTAGAACAACTAAGGAATTAGGAAGAAGATCACCAAGAACGAGACGAGATTCCACATCAGCAGGAGAGACTGATTTCGGAACCACTAAGGAATCAGGAAGAAAGGAAGCTCAGTAGTTGTGGGCAAGATGTCCCTTAAGTACCTAAAATTCAAAGGCAAGAGTGAGGAGGATCTAGATGCCCACAACTTTGCCTTTGAAACCATGTTCCAGGCAAAAAGAGCTCCGTTGGGGCAAAAGACAAGAGTGTTTTGCCACAACGTTGGGTGGAAAAGCCACCAGCTAGCATGCCCAAAAAGGTCTCGAATATTTTCAGAGCTGAAGAAGGCCTTCTTGAAAAGATTCAAGAAAGACAAGACCATAACAAAGGTACTAGAAGCTACAGAGGATGACACAAAAAAAGAGGCCAACATAAGACTACTAGAGAAGCTACAGAGGATGACACATAAAAAGAGGCCAATAGAAGACTACACAGCTGAATTCATAGCAATGTTGATGCACCTGGACCAACCCAGCCATCCCACTCCAGCCACATTGAGCTAGTGGTTTGTGAGAGGATTGAGGAAGAAGCCTCATACGACCTGGAAGCCCTAACCTCGAACAAGTGGTGGCAGGAGCTACCAGAGCTAAAGGAGCCCGGAAGCAAACAAACAAAGACTCCAAGAAGAAGAAGGACAAGACGAAGAAGAAACCTTGGAATCTGATTTCGAAGAAGATAACTTGGAGTCAGAATCCAGTAAGGAGTCGAATGCCGAAGAGTCGGAAGCCCCAAAAAAATAAAGGTAGGAAGCAAGCAGAGAAAGTTCAAGAACTAAGGGCCATCCTCCTAGCCAAGATTGCTAGAGGACACACAGGATCCGGACTCAGACTAGATGTTTGGCGTACGAGGTGCAACAATTAAGGGCACACGAAAGAGGAGTGCTAGTTAAGAAGGCACACAGCAAGTGTACACCATCTGTATAAGGGATAATCTCTCTATAGAGACATATTACTATAACATGCAAAACATGAATCCAAGGGTAGCGGAAAGGCAGCAGCAGCAAGCCACTACTATTAACCAGGTTGCTACTAACAGGACCTCAAATCAATAGACCATATGGAAGAGGAGGGGGGAGATTTGGGGGAGGTGGAAGATTCGGTCCAAGGGGAGCCTACTTCTATTACAATGGTCTAGGGCACAGACAGAGTGACTGCCCTATATTTCAGCGCCATTAGCAGGGACTGTATGAGAAAAGGCCAACAAGGGAGGCAAACACAGTAGGAAATGATGCAGCTATGAATATGGTATTAGGGGAGACTATCTGATATTATAGTTACCAGCACTTGAGTGGTTCTGAACCACTCAATCGACTTCGAAGGGAGATGCGACTAATGCAACTGTGCCAAAAATGATAAGCCAATGCTAGCACATTGCACCATCGATCTGCCTAAGCTTAGGGAGTTAGTCACGATAGTGCAGAGTTTAGCTCCTGCATCTGATGAGATTCCTAACATGACTCTGGATTCTATTTCCAGATAGGAGTCACGTCCGGACATGAATGACATTAGACCCAAATTCTAATTAGAAGACATATCCAAACAAAAAGTACTAACACAATTGAGTAATCAAATAGACTTGCATAGTGCAAAGAATGGAAAGTTACACCAATAATCATTGTATTATGAGAGTGAAAGCTTGGCACCAAGTACATGTAATAGCCCCCATAGATTACACTCTCTACTCTCTTCTCTCACCCGTATCTTGGAGAGTTTCCCTTTTTCCTTTTACATATGTTCGGGTACTACTCGTTGTTGGCAAGATTCAGTTACAAGCCGACGGTTGGATGACCCCCAACAACTATGATACCAACAAGCTCAGGTTCAGTTGTATCTTGGGAAATTGAAAATGTTACTAGAGCTCTCATTGCTATCTACCATGCCCCATTTGCATACGATTGGCATGAGGTAGAGGTTGAGCTCTCCATATCTCCTTCCGCCTTGCTCACTACCTAGCTTGGATCTCTCTTTGGGTGACACAAGGAGAGTGCGGAGGGATCCCCTACTAGTGGCTTCACATCAAAGAGTTAACCCTCATAGGGTTGGATAAATGCCATTCACCGGATTTGACCCTTGCATGCACCTTTCTCTTCTTCTTTCTCTTAAGTGTGTAAGGTAGTATGTTATCCATTAACATTTTTGGCACCGCTGTCGGGGAAGGCATTTAGCTTAGAGTCCTTCACTCGATTCCTTAGCTAGAGTCTTTGATTTAGCCCCGTTGGAGGGAAAATCCAATGGTAGGTTGATTAACCTTGTTTTGTTTTGTGTTTTAATGATAATTACCCGGAGTTTGGATTGTTAATCGAGCATTGGAGCATTCAAGTTTTCACTGAGAGAGCGGGAGAAGCATGTGAGTGCCCTTACCTTGCCCTTAACATTCAAGCAATTTTTTATTTTTTATGTTTTGTCTTCATGTTTGCATTTTTGCTTAATCATCTAATTAGTTTCAATTCATTAGCTTAAACCATACATTATAGGCATCAATAGGTAGCTAAGAGACTGGCTAGCTCTAGCTCCTTGTAAAAACAAAAACATCAAAAAACCATGGGAAGTTACTTGAATCAACTGTTGAATGAAAAAAATCGCAGGTGAATTACATTCTGCTAAGCAACTCTGAGAAGCGTATGCTCATTCACTCATCAACCACACCTATGGCAAGTTTTCCACGATCGTTCCATCTCCCTGCAATCCATATCTGGAAAGATCTACTACACTTAAATTTTGTAAAGGCATTAAAATTAGGTTAAATGCATTTAATTGGGTATAAAGTGCATTGAAGTGCATTCAATCTAGGGGAATATTATACTGTCAGAGGATATCCAGGGTGGCTATAAGCAGACCTGCAGAGCAGCCATAAATCCCACACTCAATTTTGAAAAAAATTTAGTCTAATAGTGCCGCACCCGTTCGCTCCCAAGCGAACGTCTGTTCCAAACATTGCCACACCTGTTCGCTTCTCATACTAGAGCGAGCGCCCGTTCTAGAGCACATTTGCACTTTCCACGTTTGCATCTTCTCTTATCCTTGAACTGCCAAGCGAACGTCTGCTCCCTTCCCCTTGAAGGCAAATGCGTGTTCCCATCCCTTTCCCAAGAATAAAAAGCATGTTCAGGTGCAAATCTATAGCAAGCTTGATGACATGGCATGCCACAACTCGATCCACAAATGAAGTGATGCGTGTGCGTGCTGATTCACCCGCATGGAGACACATTGAAGAGAAATGGCCAGCTTTTAGGGAAGATCCTCGTAAATTGCACATTGGAAAGTTCTTTTTGAATTTTTGTTTCAGGGGAAACCATTTTAGACACTAGGAGGATTTTTATATCCACGTTCCATCTTGTCAACTCTGAAGGGCCCATTCCACTCAGCGCACAACCTCAAACATCTGTTCCTTCTTCTTGAGGAGCGAACGACCGTTCCATCTTGTCAACTCTGAAGCGCACACCCGTGCCAATCTGAGAGCGCGAACGTCCATTCCTTCTCCCCTTGAGAAGCGAACGCCTGCCGTCACAACCTCAAACGTCCGTTCGTTCTCCTTGAGGGAGCAAACGCCTATTCCATCTTGTCAACTCTGAAGCGCACACCCGTGCCAATCTGACAGCGAACGTCCATTCCTTGTCCCCCGCTAAGAAGTGAATGCTCGTTCTAATCCCTTTCTGCATCGTAGGCCATTCGCTCACAAGTGTACGGCTGTTCCTTTTGAAAAAAAAACTTTTTCTCAGAGGGTTCTGCACAACACTCCCACACTTCCATGCACTTACACTTGGGTAGGTTGGTGCTGCAAAACAACCCTCTTTTTGACGAAGTGAGCTCTCGAGACGCCCCTTCGCAAAGTAAGATCGGACCCATCGGTAAATACCGTGTGGAGTCAAACGGTGCTTGTCTTTGACAATACCAGTGAGAGTGAAGACCTCCCTAGTAGTGGACGAGGGACCCCATACCCCGAGGTACGAGAGCTTGAACCATACTATATGGACATACCATCTATCTAGGAACCAGCTCCGATCTCTCCAACACATTCCCAGCAAAGCCTTGCATCGAGGCTTTGCAATTTTATTGTGGGAAACACACAATCCAAAGATTCGCAACCCATGGCGAGAGATACGGATCAACCCGAAGGAAGTGGGCATGTTCTGTCTTTAGATCCTAGTGTGGAAGCTGGCCAGAGCGAGAGCCATCACACCCAGACCCAATTACTAATCTGGAGAGCCATGCCTATTTTAGGGGTGGTTGATTTATCGAGGGCTCCAGAAACCTTCCCAGACCAACAATCAGGTCCATCTTTCCAAAGGCCCGACACATCATACCAAAGCGGTTGGGTCTACCCAAACCCATCACAACGACCAGGCCCACCTGTCTATTAGTTGTACCCACCTCAAGGGGCACACCCAGTCTACCAAACAAGACCATGTGGTCCACGACCCAGTCCTCCTAGAGGGCAAAGACCTCTGATAGTCTATTATCCACCCAGATCCACTCCTCCACAATCCATTCCCCAACCAGCACCGCCAGCTATTGCCATGACAGGGTTGACACCTGATATGTTAAGATTAGCCATGGAAATAGGGAGGGGAGCAGGCATCGCCCCCTGCATCTATTCAACCTAAACAGGAGCAAACCAAACCAGCAAACATCTCTAAATTGATCACAAAATTTGATGGTACAAGTGACCCCATTATACTCACTTGGAGATGTTTAACCAGATTTGTGAATCATTTGGATAAGTGCTCCTTGGATAGCAAAGATGGCCAATGGTTCAGATCTTTGAAGACGGAAGATAAAGCTTCCTTCAAAGCTTTAAAATAAGCTTTTGAAGTGGGATACCCTCGTCAAGATACCCGATGGAGCCCCATCGAACAGCTGAATAACGTCAAACAAAATGAGGGTGAAACCAGTAGGGATTACATTCATAGAGTCAGATATCTCCACTCACACTGTAGTGCCAGAGATAAGTTCTCTGATGAGAGATTAACTTGGAGATTCCTGGAGAGACTCGAAGATATTCCCTTGCATAACTCCTTGTTCACCTTAGACCATACCTCCTTTGAACAATGCTGCAGGAGTGCTTTGAAGTTTGAGGACAACTTCAAGGGAACACGTTCTCGACAACTTCACGAAGGCGTATCAGAAGCCTCCTTCAAGACCACTAGCACAAAGCCGACGAATGAAAAGGAAAAAGAGTCTTCGTCTAGACAAAGTGTAGAGAAACTGGCCACTACACTAATGCAACAAATGATCTAGTAATGGAGAATTAACCAAGGCCAAGATCGAGGGGGGCATCTGCATCTCTATCCTAAAAGGGAACTTCTATGGTGTCGGACCTGTCAAGAAAACCATACTGGCACTGAGTGTCCTCATATGAGACAACATCCAAGCCTCTATTGTACATATTATGTAAAGTGGAAAAATCATGAAAACTCCAACTGCTATCACCACAAAGCTGCTTTAGCTCAAGCTTTGCCTCAGGCCTTGCCTGCCAACCCCAGACAATTGCTGGCTTTGCTAGCTCTAGCGCATCATAACGCACCTCAACTTGGCCAAGAAGTGGCCCAAAGAGGAATCCTTAGGGTACCAGAAATGCCCTTACCACCCCCAGTTCTTCCACCTCAGCCCCCCATTACCCTGAGTCGTGTGCCAGTTCACTAGATAACCCTGACAGAACTCTTTGAGGATGGGAATGAGGGAGAGATTCTGGAAACTCCCACGTATGAAACCTAAGAGCCAACAAGCCCACTGTGAAATCCCCCTCTAGGGGTTCCGACGGCGGAAGTAGCGTCGGCCTCCCATGCAGGGTGGGGATCCACACTCGGGGCCTCGCCTGCAGATGTCCAGACAAGAGACTAGCTCGAGCGGTTCCTCCAAAACCGAGCCCGAAAAACCTCCCCTCGCCCGGAAGGCACGGGCGATTCCACCACGGGAAAATCTTCTAATGGGGGATTTAATCTAACGAGTCAAAGTCTTAACTAGTTAAACTGATCCGACTGAACTTGAAGTCACATGGTTAGATCAAAGAAGAGACTTGCACTTGATCCATAGAATCACCTCTTTTTCCTCCTTTAACGAGGCACAACCGCCGTTGATTTCCTCCCACAGAACAAGGGTCTTCTCAGGACTTAATCTAACTAACGTAACTAATCGTATTTTAATTCTTTCGTAGGAATCCCCCAATCTAGCCTAACCCCAACTGGCCCATGGGTTAGCCAACCACCCGCCGACCACTGTATTGGTGGGATTCCTTTATAAAGATTTGGTTATGTTTTGCCCGGGTACCGAGGAAAAGAGTTCCCAGGCCCCCTAGTTGGGGATTGATGCAAAAATTAAGGTAGGCATACCACGTACACACCTAATATGAAATTGCCATTTATAATAGATTCGGCTGGCTTTAAAACAATCCTTCAATAGAAATCATAATATTACTGATCATCATCCTCCCAAATTCTGAGTCCATTGTATTACTAAATGTGTCCTCTGGACTCTCCGTTGAAGACCAGCTGGCCAACCAAAGAGATCTAGTATCAAAATTTGATTCATAAGAATCTTTCCTTTTAGTCCACCCGAATCTTCATCGACACACGCATGGGTGTCCTAGAAATCGTGAGCCCATGCATCACCTAGTCAGAACCCTCTAGGATCCTTCTTAGGTGTCCTACCACTTCACTCAGGGACCGCTACGTCGGTCCTCGCCCATCGTACCGGAAGCACACCATTTTAACCGTACCGAGCCTGGTAAAGACCTCGGCAGGCTTTGACGCAAGCGACGTACCTCGATGACTCCCCGCCAGCTGTTGCAAACGAACCTCCTCTTAGTAAAACACATGCCAAATGCTTCCTCTCCAGCATTCTGGCGTAAGACAATCCTTTAAATGAAAAGCAGAGGTTTTATGCAAGTAAAATTTCCAGTTTGAGATTGGTTCCACAAAACTCCTTTTCCATAATTCCCAATTTCATGAGAATCATTGATCTCTCATCAGGGTAATCTACCCATCATTTGACTGATTCTCCAACTAGATTCTTGGTGATTTCGGTCAAAAGAAAACTAGTTTAATTCAATGGTGGTCTATTCTTTGTATTTAGGAACTGGAATTGGTCCTCACGAAGTTTTTGCTTGATTCAGATCGAGAGATGGACAAGTAGGTTTACTGTCCGTCCCTCTCGTAGTCTAATCATTCGGTTTAGTTCTAAAACAATGATTTTCTTCATTCTTTTCTTAAATATCATAAAATTTTCTTTTAACTAAATACCAATATCTATTTTTTTGAATAAGCTTGAAATTTCTCTTTAAATTAAATAAAAATATTTAATTTTTTAAATATACCAAGAATTCTTCTTTTTCCATTTAAATGATTGAATTCCAAATACGATGGAAATTCCTCTTTCATCATTTAAATCTATTCATGCATAAAATAATTTTAACTAAAATTTCTCTTAAAAATTACATAAAAATATCCATTAATCCTAATATGACAAGAATTCTACTTTTTCCATTTAAATGATTGAATTCCAAATATGATTGGAATTCCTCTTTTATCATTTAAATTTTTCCTATACATAAAAAAATTAACTAAAATTTCTCTTAAAATTGAATAAAAATATCCATTAATCTAAATATGATAAGAATTTTACTTTTTTCATTTAAATGATTGAATTCTAATTATGATATAAGTTCCTCTTTCATCATTTAAATTTTTCATACATAAATTTTTTTAATCTAAAATTCTTCTTTAATTTTAAATAAAATATCCATTATTTTAGTATTCCAAATTTTCTCTTTCTCCATTGGAATACATGGATCTCCATTATTATGAAAATTTCTCATTTATCATAAAAATAAAATTACTAAAAATTCTTCCTTTTTCTCTAATTAACTATTCATGCATAAACATTAAAAATTAATTTTCCATGGATATGATGAGAATTATTCATTTAACATAGGATGACTAATCCTAGAATATGGTAGGAAGTTCTCTTTTCACATTATGCATAAAAATGATTTATATGTAAATGTTAGAAGTCATCTCCAGTCTTTATCAGACACCAAGGCCTCTATTGTGGGTGTGCTCGCCCTGTATAGGTGTTTTATCATTTTTCCTCACTCCCCATATTTTTTTCCCATTTTTTCCATGATGTGTGTGGCTGCCCCACAGGCTGGCAGGAGCCTCTGATGCTAGCCGACTGCACTCTTGTGTACTAGGAGCTGGCCGACTTTATCAGGAGGGGTCATGGTGTTTTTCTCTCCTGGCCGACTGGATGTGCCCAATCGTGAGGGCTGCTAGTGCTGGCCGACTGCATGATGGGGCCATATAAATAGGCCCCATTGCCCCACATTGTATTCATTCAGTTTTCCTTGTTTGGGATCTTGTGTATAGAGAAGAGTTATATGCCTATCTCTCTCCTTCTCTTGTGCTGTCTATTTTCTGCACTCTACTTGCTCTTGTGGTCTCAAATTTGGTTATCATTTCCGCTGCATATTTTGACATGGTATCAAAGTCCTAGGCTCTTGAAAGATCTTGGGAGTTTTCTGAGCAATAGGGGGATAGTTATGTTGCTGATTGGTGGACTGTTTGGACTCTTCGGAAAGAGAAGTTGCAAGAGGAAGGCGGGCTAAAGTGCTGGACAGCCACTTGAAGGTTTAGAGTTTTTTTTCCCACGCACCCACCCTTTTTGAGTTACATCCTCGCCACAATGGCAGATTTGTTAGAGATGGTTGAGAAGCATGTGAAGATCATGACTCTCCCCACGTTCCCACCAGCAGTGGACCGTCAATAGGATGGGAACAATTACGGCATTTGGAAGGTGATGATGGAGTCTGTGCTGGAGTCATATGACCTTGCGGATTTCATCGTTATCGGGGTTCCAAGGCTGGAAGCAGAGGAAGGGGAGTTACTGTCGATGAAGAAGGACCGAGAGGCACAGGCACAGATGTGGGATCGTGTCAACGCTAAGGTCCGATCATTTATTTTCCTCAATTGCACACCACAAGTAATCAATCACGTAAAGCACATGATGCTGGCCAAAGGCATATGGCAGCACTTGGCTTCTCTTTATGTTTGGCTACCGCATCAACATCTGCAAAGGACAAGGCAGGTAGAAAGAGGAGGAAGAACGGAAATAGGGCAGCGAGGATAATGTGGAAGAGCTATAGGCAGAATAGGAAAAGGCCATGGTGGCTCCACAACAAGGGGAATTCGAGCTCAAGAAAAGGAATATTAGAGTTCAAGAAGACGAGCTCGAGGAGGTGAACCTAGGGGATGATCACGAACCCACGACAGTCAGGATTAGTGCCAAACTCGATCAAGAATTTAGAGGGAGGCTCCTGGAATATTAGAGTTCAAGAAGACGAGCTCGAGGAGGTGAACCTAGGGGATGATCACGAACCCAAGACAGTCAGGATTAGTGCCAAACTCGATCAAGAATTTAGAGGGAGGCTCCTAGAATTACTTAATTCCTACAAGGATGTTATTGCTTGGAACTATTTTGACATGAAGGGGATTGATCCCAGTTTCTACCATCATAAAATTAACATGAAAGAAGATGTACCCCAACCAGGAAGAGCAGATACAGGATGAACCCAAACTATGCCAAACAGGTGAAGGAAGATATTGACAAATTATTGAAGGTAGGGTTCACCTATCCTCTGTGGATCGGGCGGAATGGCTATCACCGATAGTCATTGTTCCAAAAAAGAATGGGAATCTCTGGGTGTGCATCGACTACTGCAAGCTAAATGCTTCCATTATATCCGACCCATTCCCATTGCCTTTTAGTGATTCCTTGCTGGATGTAGAGTGGGGCATGAAACATACTCTTTTTTGGATGGATTTAGTGGGTACAATCAAGTGCAATTTAGTGGGTACAATCAAGTGCGAATGGCCTAGGAAGATAAAGAAAAGACTACTTTTGTGATTGAATGGGGGGCATTTGCCTCTGATGTGATGACATTCAAGCTAAAAAATGCTCCTGCTACATTCCAAAGGATGGTTCAGGAAACATTCTATGAATATCTGACCACCTTTATGAGGGTGTTTGTGGATGACTAGCGTGTTTGTTGGGAGGAAAGAAGAACACATTACACACCTCACAATGTGCTTGGAAAAGTGCAAGAGGGCTAGACTGAGCCTAAACCTAGCCAAGTGTGCCTTTGTTATAACTAGTGGATCTCTCTTGGGACATATAGTGCCTACAGAAGGGCTTGTGGGGTCGATCCGGCCAAGGTCGCAATCATTATGAAGCTACAGCCTCCCAAGAATGCTAAAGAGCTTACAAGATTCCTGGGGCTAATCAAGTGGCACAGTAGATTCATGAGGTTCCTAGTTATGTGACAGTGCCCTTGTACAGCGTGATAGTGAAGGATGCAGAACATGTATGGTCTCTGGATCCTGTCAAGAGGCATTCTGAAATCTCAAGAAGATACTGTCAGTAGCTCTCATCCTCCAGTAGCCAACTATGACCTGGTGTTCCATGTGTTTGTCGATGCCTCTGATGATGTAGCCATTGACATTGCTCTAATGCAGGAAGCATAGGAGGGATGGTACATACTAGTGTACTATGCAAGCAGGAGGCTGTCTAGACCGAAAAAGAACTACTCCACCATAAATAAGGATTCACTGGGGATTGATCTACTCTATTAAGAAGTTAAGGCACTACTTATTGGATAAGATGTTTAAGTTTCATGTAGATCACAAAACTCTCCTGTACTTAATAAACAAACCAAACTTGGCGGGAAAGTTTCCCAAATGGATGCCTTGTTTTGCAGGAATTTGAGTTCAACATAAGGAACAATCCCGGGAACAAGCATGCAGTGGCAAACTTCCTGTCAAGCCTGGAAATAGGAGAAGAACCAGAAGGGGTGGAAGACGATTTCCCACATGTGTAGCTTTTCCTCACAGAAGGAGAAAGACGCAGATGGTACGACGAAATGCTGCAATTCTTGTCTGACTTGTCCTTTCTAGAGTATATGTCCAACGATCAGAGAAAGAAGCTGACTTGTCCTTTCCGGAGTATATGTCTAGAGATTAGAGAAAGAAGCTGACTTGTCCTTTCCGAAGTATATGTCCAGAGATCAAAGAAAGAAGCTAACTCTCCGGAGCAAGTCATTCATGATAGTGGTTGGGCAGCTCTACAAGGTGGGCATCGACCAGATTCTTAGGAGATGTGTCCCCAAGCATGAGCAATAGGCTATGTTAGCAGAAGCACATCAACGTGTAAACGGTGGGCACTTTTTCAGAGAAGTCACGGTAGGAAAGTGTTCCAGGAAGGACTGTGGTGGCCTTTATTAAAAGATGCACACAAGTTCACAAAAGGGGGTGCGATATGTGTCAGAGGCTGAGGTAACCAAATGATGTAGACATGATGCCTCATAATCTAGTCCTGCCACTCGAGCCATTCCAAAAGTGGAGTCTGCTGATGTTCATCGGCTGAGGTAACCAAATGATGTAGACATGATGCCTCATAATCTAGTCCTGCCACTCGAGCCATTCCAAAAGTGGAGTCTGATGTTCATCGGCCCATTCAAACCAACTGCTCAAAGGACAGAAAACAAATACATTCTGGTGTGGCCATAGATTATTGTACAAAGTGGGTAGAGGCCAAGGGCATGAGGGACTGCAAGGCATCGTTCATAGAAAAGTTTCTTTATGAAACTATTAGCTAGATTTGGATGCCCAATAAAGATAGTCAGAGACAAAAGGAGCCACTTCATCAATGATGTAATTAGAAAGCTAACAGAACAGCACATGATAATACACAAAAAGTTGACAATCTATTAACCCACAAGCCAATGGCCAAGCAAAGTCCACCAATAAGGTCCTGAAGGGAATCCTGATTAAGACAGTAAATGAGAACAGGAACGCTGGGACACAAAACTGCACTCGGTATTATAGGCATTCCAAATAGCTTATAAGAATGCAACAGGGCTTACGTCGTTCAACATGGTGTATGGACTTGAAGCAGTAGTGCCCATGGAATTTCTTACACAGAGTCTCAGGCTCTCTCCGGAAGAATCAAAGGTGCACAGGATAGAACAACTCCTCAAGCTGGATGAAAGAAGACTGCACAACGCATGGACAACATAAATAGTGTAAAAGAGAAAGAAGCTACAAGTGGACAGGAATACAAGTTTAGGATTTTTGTGGAAGGAGATGATATCTTGCTATTCTCATCAAGAATGGGACCCCACCTCGAAAAATTGAAAATGAGGATGGGCCCATTCAGGATCATCAGGAAACTGGGAACTGGAACTTTGAATTGGCAAGTCAAGACAGAGAAAGACTCAAAAAGCTGGTAAACAGCTACAGAATGAAGCCTATTTATGGAAGGATGCCAGAAGAAAAAGTGTGTCCAAAAGGAGACCAGAATCCTGATCCAGAGATACCTCGGGAATCGAAATCCGAATCCAACCAAGAGTAGGAAAGAGGACAAGATTCTAGAGAAATTAAAGATGGAAAGAAGAAAACCCAAAAATAGATATCCCATATGTAAATATGATAACTGTATGCACAAATACTAAGGAGCCAGGTGGCAGCAGCATGGTGCAAGGGGGAAAAACAAAGTTGCCGCCACGAAAAAGGACGCATGAATGTAAAGGGATACTTGTCACCTCGCCATCACCTATTCTCGGCCAGGCCATTAATAACCTTGTAAATAGTGTAGAAAGGACTGATGGTCGGATAACGAGGGAGATTTGGGGCAATCATGAAAACATGAAGAAATTATGGCCACCCTTGGGAAGGGTGCACCTCATGGCAATGGGGCTGAATGCCTCTCCATCGAATGTCTAGTTCCTAAATTAGCTTTTAAAAAGCTACCCTCTACGCGCTTAACTCTCTTCCTGTTAAACCCTATTCATTTCCTCGCCTTCTTCCAAGCAGCCCCAGCATTCCTAATAACGAAGAAGACATGGTGCTTGAGTTTGAGCAACCCTGTCATCCATGTACAAAGAGGTCGATAAGCACACACAATGGTTGGAGAAGATGGGACTCAAAGAGTTTGTGAAGCTGCCCTGGGAGGAGCTAGTAGAACTATAAGGTAGTAGATCAACTAGAACATCTGCAAAAAACGCACACCATCATGTTTCCGTCGGGAGCGAAGCTACCAGTTGAAGGCGAGGGTGAGATGAAGGCAACAGATGAAGAAGACCTTGTAAAGGAATTTGACCCTCTATAAGGCAAGGCCAAGGAATTCAAGATCACAGGAAACCCTGATGAGGATTGGCAGAAGCATATGCACTTTGTGGTGGAGATGATCAATCTCATCCACAAGCCATACTACATGTCAAGAAAGGCATATGGATTGGTGAAAGCAACAGAAGCAGGAACGAAGGTGGCCTGGGTGGAGGTGTTGTATAATAACATCAAGGACCAGATAAGCAAGGTCAGCTGCTCGAGCACCAAGATGAAGATTGGCCCCTATATATAACAACTTTATTTGAGGCACATGCAGGAGCTGGGCAAGAGGAGAAGAGAAATAAGGAGGAGGCAAGCCACAAAAAGGACATAGAACCAGAAGAATCTGCTTCTGCAAAGCCTCAGGAAGAGGAGAGTTCAAAACCAACACACTCCAGAAAGAAGCAGGCATATGAGTTTGGAGAAAAGAAGAAGGGGAAGAAAGGAAAGACAGGAGCAAAGGAGAAGAGCAACAAACAACTCAAGGAGGACATTGCCGGCATTGGAAAGTCCATCCTCTCATAGAAGCTTGAGAAACATCAACGGGAAGCCCCCTCAACATAGTGCCTGCAAACACAGCATGAAACTTCTACCACAAAACACCTACACTTTAGACAAGAATAGAAGGGAATTGTAATCACGGAACCCATCCACCTCAAGCAACCATAGGCTGAGCCCTCTAAACCCTGCCCTGTAATTTTTCCAAAAACCATTGAAGTAGGTTGGGTACAGGGGAGTCTCAAATACCTTCAAAGGTGCATGACAAATGGAGTGGAGATAACAATGCTACAAACAGAGGTTAGGGACAAGGAGGCCACCATCCAAGAATTGAGAAATCAACAGGAACCACTCTAGGAGGAGCTAATAAGAAGAAGAGTGGAGGCAAGTCATATGGAGGAGATGCAAAGGAAGATAACAAGGCTTTAGAAGGAAAATGAAGAAACAAGAGAATAAATGGCAATGATGAGAGAAGCTCTTGCCCGCACACAGAACAATCAAATAGGTAGCTACAAGATGAGGTGGTCAAGGCCATTGTCAACTAAGCAAGGACTGAAGGCTAGATCAGCATGATGATGAGGTGGTCAAGGCCATTGTCAACTAAGCAAAGGACTAAAGGCTAGATCAGCATGATGATGAGAGAAGAGCACTCAAACATTATAAGAGAAGTACAAGCCATGGCAGACAAGGACAAAGTAGAGCTGGTCAAGGCGGAAGCCCGGTTTGCAATTCCGGATGTTGAAGAATTCCTAGAAGTCTACGAGTTGGAGGCAGAAAAAGTCGATTTAGGCTCAGTTTGGCCCTCCTGCACTTTTCCAGGCACATTATGAGGTGTGTAATCTTCTCAAACACACTAAAGGCATCCACAAATACCCTCACGACGGTGGTCAGATACTCATAGAATATTTTCTAAACCCTCTTCTGGAATGTAGCATGAGCATTTTTTAGCCCATGTCATCACATTGGAGGCAAATGCCCCCTATTCTATCACAAACGCAATCTTTTCTTTATCTTCCTAGGCCATTTGCACTTGATTGTACCCACTAAATCCATCCAAAAAGAATACGTTTCATGCCCTGCTACTACATCTAGCAAGGAATCAATGAAAGGCAATGGGAATGGGTCAGATATAGTGGAAGCATTCAGCTTGCGATAGTCGATGCACACCCTAAGGTTCCCATTATTTTTTAGACCAATGACTATCGGGTTCCGTTCCGGAAGCCTGACTCACAATTCTGGAGGGTAAAGAATTTTCATAAGTCTACAAGTTGGAAGCAGAAATTAATTGTATGTATGTATTAAACTCATACATTTTCAATTTTATAGGAAGAGACTCTTATTAGAACATCTTTGGCTAACATTGATGTACTACTATCACCTTGAATTGAAGGTGGTAATAAAATCGCCTTCTTGGGATGAACAAACACAAGCCTAAATATATTATTATCTTAAAAAATAGAATAGCCTTGTTACGACTAATTTTCTATTTTGAAAGAATATTCTAATGAGATTTCATTAGAATAACCAAATGAACATTATTACCAACATAATTGTAAATATAACATCCTACAAAAACTAAAACATAGTAATGTTCAATTTGATGAAAAAAAGATGAGAGAGAGAGAGAGAGAGAGAGAGAGAGAGAGAGAGAGAGAGAGAGAGATTTCTTTCAATTTATAGGAAAAGAGTCTTCAATTAAAACATCTTTAATTAGCATTGTAATAATTTTAAATCCAATGTGGTAATAGAATAGCCTCATTAAGACGAATGATATGTCTAATTTTTAAACATCATTAACCATAATACAGAAACTCATTTTTAAATATCATCAATCATAACACACAAATGCTGTGTATTTTTTTTGTAAATCGATGACACTAAGTGTATGTATGCAAAATATGACATCCTATAAAAAATAAAACACCTTAGTTGAATTCATCATGAATGCATTAGATAATGAGACAGAGGGAGACAGATGTGTGTGTGTGTGTGTGTGTATTCTTCAAATTAAGAGATATTATAAATCAAATATATAGCCATAATCTATTGGTAGCTCTTCATTTCTTAATCGTCTCATAGAATATGTCATTATCTTCAACTGATGGACTACTAGCATCTTGAATACAAAGTGGTATTCTTGACTCCAAGGTCCAATACACATTTATTCAATACACATTTATTCTCTTAGGATGATAACAAGAACTGTTCATATAGCATGCTACATTAACATTTGATATATCTCCATCTATCATCTTTATCTCATTCACATCTTTTGCTCGATTACCTTGAATTATATTATATGCTCTCATTTTTTGAAAAACAAGAATAAGAATACTTTAGACCATTGTATAGAAACAAAATAATTCCTCGGGAAACATTTTTGTATATATATAACCCATTATCAAAATCTATAATTGTTGATTGCTTTGCCATGTAATAAGAATCATAGTAATTAAATTTCATAATTATAGATTGCTTCACCATGTAAAACAATTTCATAATTTTAACCACAATCCATTTCTTGATGTGTTAAAATGTGATGGTCAAAATAATCTCTTCAAAAGTTTCTTTGTTTACATTTTGATCGCCTTGCTTATAGAGAAGCATAGAAGTTGAAATGGAGCGATCATAAAGATGAGATGTGGGATAATTATTATGGATTAATACAAGATTAAGGAGATAATCTTATACAAAGAACCATGATGCCTAAGTGAGTTAACCTCTCCCCAAGAGGATGGAAATAGCCTTTCTTAAGCTAAAGGCTCCATGAACATACGAATGTCTACAAGAGAGAATGTCCAAAGATCATTAAAGTCATAAAAGGGTACAAATGACAACCCATGAGCCCCTTATATACCTGAGTCCATGACCATGGTCCTAAACCTAATCTAAAAGTTGTTTCTCCATTACAAACCATCCTCTCCTATAAAGATTTCATCCACGAGATCAAAGGGTGGTCGTGCGTAAAGGACAAATACAAAGGCTATATACAAAAAATCCAATACATGACCAAGTGTCACCATCATAGAGAGCCAATACCAATACATGAATCTCATGAGCCTCGGGGGGTCAAATGGAAAAGATAAAGGACTCCCGTCATGATGAGGCTAGTTGGGTATCCTCCAAGTTCAGATGAAAAAGATACGAGTGTCGCATTGAAGATAAGGTAATCCATACAACTACAACCACATAGATGAAATGTAAATCCAAGCCATGTAGACTCTAAAGCAATGGCTCTTGAAATGGCTGGATTGAATGGAAAATGTAAAGAGACAACGTTGGTGACGCGGCTAGCCAATTCTCCTAGATCAAATGGATAGCCACCAATGTCGCGATGACGTAACTCGCTATATATCCTCCTAGGTCAAATGGATAGCCAAAGTGTAGACCATCCAACCATGGAACAAATGGATAGCCAAAGTGTAGACCATCCAACCATGGAACAAATGGGTCATTTCTCCTTGGACGAGAGGAGCTTGGATACTTCTTGATCCAAGTGGTCACACATTTGTTCCATGGTTGGATGGTCTACACTTTGGCTATCTAGGTGGTTACAACCCGAAACACCATCAAATCCATGGCCCAAATAATTGCTCGGGTGAAAATGATGCGATGCATGTAAATCCACATAATGTGCCACATAATCAAATACCATGCATCCCAAATGGCATATACTGCATCCAAAAGTAAATGTCCTAGCTCCAAAGAAAATAAGATCATGTCGACATGCGTAGAAGCTAAAAGAACATATCTCAAGTTTTGCATCATGCGAGGGTAAGAGTGAGCCAATGCCATCATGCCGCCATGTAACATCTCTCGAAAAATCAAAGACATGATCCGCTACATCAATAGGTATATGGGCATGAGCCAAACCATGCACTACCTCCTCTTGAGAAAAACCCTCTATGCGAGTATGATAATCTAGAATAACAATATGAGCATTAGCATCATGATAGTCATCACTGAAAAATGAAGAGGTGTCCCCACATCAAAGATAAATGGTATCAGCTGCTAAATCATCATCTATGGAATCCCCAAAGTCTCCAAGGTTATCCTCATAAACATGGTCTATCTCCATCAGTGATGCTCCTATGTGACCTACATTCCATGACAAATCTATCTCCAACAATATAGGATCTAAGGAGATGTCTAGATCAAATGTAAATCTCTCAAGATCTATGTCATATTATCTACTATGGATATGATTAATATGTATAATCTTACTATGATGTCTCAACTCAATGAAATCATCACTATTTTCATACACTATTCCTAACTGCTCAAACACATGAACTCTGTTCACACCAATGCTACTAGGAATGTTATGAATACTAGGAGTAGTGGTTGTATCATCGATATCTCCACAAATAGAAATCCTAGAAGAACAGCCTAACGCATCTAACACTAGGAACTCAAGGCTATGCTCAAAGGTGTCTATGTCGCTCATATGCAGAGTACTATCACTAACCTCAAGTGTGCTAATGGATACACTAATATTGAATTTGCTAATGGATGCATCACCAATCAAATGCACACTATCCTATAGAATGTCACCACGATCAACTAGAGTGTCCACATGATTTGTAGGAAAGACGATAGACATGGAAGTGTTAATGCTTGGTGTGCTCGGTGTGCTCGCTGCTATCTCTGCCCTCGAGATCATGCCCACATGATCTGACTTACATAAATCACTATCACATACATCATCATCATGTGCATATGTGTTAGTGACATCATATGCATGTATATCACTATGATCATGTGCATGTGTGTGTGATACATCAATGCCATTATGTGTGTGTGTGTATAATACATCATGTGGGTAGGTGTATGAGGTACATCATCATGTGATACATCATCATCATTATCCTCATCATAATACAGTAGTGAATGGATCGGTCTATGTTAGTGGGAATCAACAGGATGATGGCTAGTAGATGTCGTGGATGAGTCATAAAAACTATCAAGGCCATGGGAACACCATTGTGATGGCGCATATGTGTAAGCAAGCACCACACATGTCCTGGAAAGACTCCCACCATGGCTCATAGGATGCTCTTGATGAATAATAATCATGATCATCATTTGACATGTAGCCATCCATATCAACATGTACATCATCAACATGGTGTGACAGGACTCCACCCTTTAACACCATGACTCATACATAGGATGCCCTTGATGAATAATAATCATGATCATCATTTGCCATGTGGCCATCCATATCAGCATGTACATCATCAACATGGTTACGCATCGTCTATCCATGTCGAAACTCATCATAAGTTATGCCTTTGGTGAACTCATAAGGCAATCTCACCTATATCCCGAGACATCTCCATGATGCATCAAAATCCATGGTTGCGTTTGAACACTACTCAAAGTAATCAATGAATATACGCCAACATCATAATGCATGTGAACACCTCAAGGCTTAAAGCCTGTGAACAAAGCTCACAACTCACCAATGCGCATGAATAATCCCCCACACCACACAACAGCTAAGCTACGTGTGAATAGCCCCCAATAGGTGAGTAGGTTGGGGTGTGTGAAGGGGCCAAAGATAGTGGTTGGGTGCCCACAATCTGAATGGATAAGGGACTTGGAGGTGTCAAAGGACCAAAATTGTAGAAAATTAGGGAAGTGTGGACACAAGAAAGGTGTAAAAAACTAAAAGTTAAAAGTCTTATCACATAACCAAAAAGAAAATACTTTCAAAATCTCTTATTTTGGTGGCCTCTATGGCCATGGTCTGCTAAAAGAATTGCTGGATTGAGAGCTTTAGTTGCTCAATGATGATCGCATAGCACATTTTCCTTATGCATCGATCCAAGAAGCAAGTGCTGGTCTCCCTCTGACGTTGAGGTGTGTTAATTGATTTTTTATAATTATAAATAATGATGGCCATTTCTTCCTACCGTTAGCTTCGAAAAATGCACTTGACTTTACACCTAACCTTTGCCAACGGCTGTTTGGCCCACTCACCTCCCCACAACCAATGTACACCTCCCTTTCTCTGGCCCGCACACCTCCCCTTCTCTTTTAACATTGGAAAAATACACCTGACCTTTGCCAATGGCTCTCTGCTTGCAAACCTCCCGACGACCAGCCTACACACCTCCCCTTCTCTTTTGGGGTGAAACATATTCCATGCAACCTACGTTTCTCTGTCCACTTTTTGCATACCCTGACTTCAAAATGCAAGGTCTTTGTGAAGGTGGTAGAAGGAGGCACTGCTCAAGAGATTGCGCCAAGGTGAGATGACACCGCACACAAATGAGCGTGCACCTTCTCAGCCTCCTCTGGTGGTGCCCATGTAGAAGAGAGGGGTGAGAAGGAGGGCGCAACCAAAACCTTTCTTTCTGAAGATCGACTATGGTGGGGGATTAATGAGAAAGTCTGTGCGGAGGTGTCATGGGGCACGCGGACAATTTGAAGAATGCAACGAGAAGCAAATCAGGAGACCAAAGGGGCCTACAGCCGACTTTTTTTTTAGAGCTCCTTCTCTCCCAAGCACCTGCACCTTCTCGACACTCCAAATCTCATGGCTTGCGCCATGGACAATCAACAGTAGCAGTCAAAAGTAAATGCATCTTGATTAAGTGTTAAGGCTGGTTTCCTTCTTCCCGCAGGCCAGGAGCCTATTCCGGTAATAAACCCGCTCCTCGCACTCCACTGTGTGGTTCACCCGCACACCATCTCCATCAATAGCATTGCAAAGCTGACACTTCTCATCTATTGACCCCTCCTTCACCCACTCCTGCGTGAAGTAGCCTGGAATCCCTCTCATCATCAGTACCAGCTCTATCTACTCCTCCTCCATCCGCATGTTATATATGGTGCTATTAGCATGAGAAGAAGAGACCGTGGAGCTGGAGGAGGGGGTTCGAGGAAGCTGGTCATTTTCAGCAAACCTCACACTAAGGGGAGACACAAATGCACCAGCTGAGGTGGTTGTTGCAGATATGAGATATTGTCTTGCAAGTGAAACGAAATTACGAGGTGATGGAGAGGCATCGGCTACTTCGCCATGTTTTCCATGTTCGGCTCCTTCATGCAGGCTATGGTCGCATCATGACGTTGGATACAAGTGGTGCTGGTTTGGCGGGTGGAGGGGGGTGCAGTGGCCACAAGAGGGGTGGAGGGTGAAGAAGCTGGATGCCTTATAGCAACATTAGATACATGTGGTGTTGGTAGTGGTGAAGGGGGGGGGTGCAATATCCACGGGAGGAGTGGAGGGCGAAGATGATGTGACAAGCTTGACATTGCCCCACCACATTTTCTAAGCTAGCTACTACCTCGACAAGGGTCCCATCGAGAACCTCTCTGACCCCTTGGCCGACCCTGCTGTTAACAATGCTTGGCCGACCCTGCTGTCAACAATGCTTTACAAGTATTCCGTCCAAAGCTCCGACGGGTACTACTTGATGCGCTTTGTTTTTCTAAGCTCTTTTTACTATACTATATCTAAGAAGAGAAGAGTTCATGATCCTACATGTTGTTGTATCTCTCTCAAAAGAGATCAACCATCAAGCATCTAAGTAGTGCACACAACTCGAAAAAGACGAGAAGTATACTAAGTCCCTTTTGAGATACATATATATATATGTGTGTGTAGCATGATCACACAAATACAGTCTCTCATCGTTATATAGTCTCTCATCGTTATATTTCTTGATAGTTATATAGTCTCTCATCGTTTGTAGAACCACTCATTTTAAAAGCACACGAGATGTCGACAATAATAAGATTGCAGTCTTTCTTTGGAATGATATTTTGAAGATTATTTACATCCCCACAAATCACTTTATAAGATACTACTTTGCTTTCCTCTCTAAGAAGAAAACAATCTTCTAGTTCATCTCCTTTGGTTAGAGCAACATTCTTAGAAGGCATCTTGCTTTCTCTTATTGATCTCTTTCAAGGTGCACAAGTTTCATGGGCACTCTAATTCCTCTTGAAAGAGTAACTTCTTGACTTTTTTTAGTTGGAAGCTTCTATTATTAGAAAGTTAATACACAAGAATATAATATTAAGTGGCTTGTTTCTTAAAACATAACACTAATACTAATATACTATCATATTTACATATTTAATACAAAAACAAAATAATATTATCCATCTCAAAAGGATAAAAAAAACGTTTCAAAATTGCCTGAGAGCCAGATTGGGAATATTATGCGCGTACGTTATCCTAAGTGAAGCCGTTTAGTGTTTTAATCATGACCTCTTGTATCTTCATGTAAGCCACATGTAAAGACAATAAACAATACTTCACTTACATCAATAAGAAAAAAAATATAAAACAAAAAACTTTACTTAATTATGTACCTCCAAAGACATTTCATCAAGTAAAAGCTCCTTTGAAATGCCACATGATAAGATAGAAAATAGCAATGTCTCCTTGAATTGCTCACTATGGATTAAGCTTCATGTCTTCTACAAGGTCTTCAATTGATGTATCCACCTTCTTACAACTTTTAGCCAAGCCACCAGAATCATTTAACCTTTTAGAGATCTTCCGCCCTTCCAAAACTTTTTTCTCTTATATTAAAAAGATTATATTATGAAGATTCTAAATCTATCTTGTATTAAAAGACGAGCTGAAATAGAGGATCATACTTTATGAATCCATATAAGAGCTCTTCTTTCTTTCCACAAGAATCCTAACCTCCAAAAGACATTGTCTTAATATGCCACCAATCTTTTGGTGTCATGCCACATATACCTCAAACTCATGGTAAAAAACCTAATTTTCTCAACCTGAGACATCTTTGCACAGTAGTCATTATTGTTATTATGATTCCACGTAAGAATTACCTCTTCAAATGTGAAAGCAACATAGATTTTGGAGTCTACAATATTGTAGTAAGGATTGCTTAGATTTTCCTTTGATAGATCCCTCTTAGCTTCAACAAAGTGTAAACCCCAAATGACAATATAGTTATAATTATGACATTTTGCAATTTTAAAGTTATTTTCATTGGGACAATCTTGCGGTCTACCAAATGGAACCATTTTGACATGAGGAGTTACTTGCATTTTTTTAAAAAGATTATCGACATGTACTGTGTGAGGTTCTCTAATCTCCATTATCTTCCAGCAAATGGTGTATCAATAGGTGGTAGATGTATCTTTTCCATTAGCAAATTTAAAATCCTATCTTTATCACAAGTTTTTGCCATTTAATTATCTCCCTTATTTTATTTTACAGAGTTGGGAGTACACCTACGCCACTCAAGAGTGATGATGACAAGCTCCTCGTTGTCATCTAAACCCTCCTCGCTTGACGAATTGGTGTTTTTATGAGATATCCTCTCATCTCGAGAGCTTGTATATATAGAAGTCCCTTTAACTTAGAATCCAAATCCTTCTCACTCCCGATGAATTGGTGTTTTTATAAGATGTTCTTTTACCTCAAGGGCTTGTAGACATAGAAGTCCTTTTAAACTTCTCTCTATTGTCCATGAGGGTCGTATAAGAAGTAGATCTTAGAGTCCCTAGGGGGATGACGTCTAAGCTAGCAACCTACACTAGTTGGAGTCAAGAAAGATCCTAAGCTCACCAACAAATTGTCATATTTTTTCAAGGCACAAGTGCGTTACATACGACCACAAAGACCCACTAGAATATTATTGAAGAAAATGAGTTAGAAAAAAATAATTGGTTAGCCTTGGCTCTACTTACATCTCCACAACTATTCTTATGCCTTCTCCTTTGCCCTCAATAACCTAGCAATCATGTCAATGTGGTGCATCCAATTCTAGGACCACAAGTTCATTCTTATCTTGCCCTTTAGTTTTCCATACCACTTTACAATAATACAAGTCCTCTTTCAAAATTCTCTCGTTTGTTTCTTTTTTGCTAGAAAATTTAATTTCATTGCTTAATGTCGAGGTTTAGCACTTACCTGGACCATCCGAGGATTTTGTTCATCTCCCAGGTTCATTTCGAAAAGTTCCTCCACTTTCATGCATGTTCCTCTTAGGCGCTTCTTCTGTATAATCAGTGCTTTAATCTCTCCTAGAACCTCAAATTCCTCTTTTGCTTAAAGAGCTTGCTGAATCGCGTCCCCTCGATTTTCTAGTGCATGCTAAATGATTGGTACTACAATAACTGGTATTTCTGTTTAAGACACACCAAGTGTATTGTAATATATGGAGTGACATCGTTCACTCTTTTGGCCTCGCTCATCTAGAGCTAGGCTGCTTGTTATTGCTTGATAGGACTGCATGCTGCTCACAAGACAAGCTCAAAGCTCCAAGCATATTACTGTCCAATGAAAAATGGGCATATATTCGTTTTATGTTTCCCCCGACTTTTATCCCCCCCCCCCCCCCCCAAAACTTTGACCCAATTTCTCAGTTCCCTCATAATTTCCGATTTCCCTCCATTTGGCTACCAATTGTTCAATTACAAAAGAGACTAATTTTCCAATTCCCCAATTCTTCAATTCACTCCCCATAACTTTCCACTTTTTTCATTTACTTCCCAATTTTTAGATTTCCATAATTCCCCACTTTCTCGCAAACTCACGCCATTTCTTCATTTCAGTTCCCTGCAAATTGCCGTTTTTATCTCCATTTCCGTTTCCGTTCCCCATAACTATGATTTTAAGGGTAACCTAGATTTTCATTTTTAAGCGTAAATTTTGTTCCACCCTTGCACTTGAAGAAGACACCATTCCAAGAGAGAGATAAAGATGCGCTTTAAAACCATTATATTTTCTTTAACAGATGCACTCTGGCAATGAATGGAACTTTTTATAGACTTAGCATACACTGGGGCACTCTCTTGTTTGTTGCCCCATGATCAATGAGCTTTTGAGCTATTTAATTGACGTTGAACAACCTGCAGAAAATACAAGCATGCAGATTTGGGAAGAATTTTCCCACTGCATACTCCATTTGTTGCACCTGAATGCTCGTTATAAGCTGGGCAACAAGCATCTACTCAAATTGATTCCACCTCTGCCACGGACTGACTACAGTCACTTTTCCAGTAGTTTACATCATTGAAGTCAAGGTCTCCGATGAGAGTTGGGTTCATTTTGTGAGACATGTTTGACTGGATGGATTGGCCCATCCTCCCCAACAATACCTTCCCGTACTGCATGCTCCTGTACAGTCCATCCAAACAAAGGTGCAGCTCTTTGTTTATCCCCAGTATCATGTTTGTGTCCTGTAGGCGTGATGGCTGAAGTCATATCTACCATCAACCCTGTATCTACGTCACCTTCTGCCTCATGTGCAGACATCAAGCCGGATATGCCCACTGCTTCAAATTCGTTTCCTGTATCATCTCTAAATGGGTGGTAGTCACTAAAAGCCGTCCTCGCAGACGTACCTTCCAAGGACGGAGACTGTTTCCAACTAGCCCAGTCAGGTGGCCTTGCAGAAAATAAATCAGTATCTAGCTTTTCACCTTCAAAAATGGATAAATTATCGAAGACTTCAAGCTTTTCCACACCTGACAAGTTATCCATCAACTTAACCCCACTTTCAAGTGTCACCACTCTCATCTCTAAACTATTCTCACCGACACCATTTCCAGAACCAACTTTGTATTCAGCCATAACGCAGGCATTACTGGTGGAAGAAGTAGCTGTATCCACCAGCTCAACATCCTCACCAACCACCACCTCCTCGTTACTACTGCTGTTGGTAGATGTTAAATTATTGTTTGAATCTATATCTTCAGGGTATGAAGCTGGAGTGGAGATCAGAAATGAGTCCATGGATTGGTTTGACCTGTCATTAGGAAATGCAAACCAGTTTGGCCCCGAAAGAAAACTCTCTTTCAATCGTCCGCTGCAACAAAACAACATCCAGATCAGCTTTACTCTTTAAGGAAATCCTACCCGAATGACCTGATAACCATCAAAAGTAACATAACCTAATGATACTGTAAAAAAGCTTGCTGCCATTGATCTTGTAGCTCTCAGCTTTACAAGATGGGTCTGCAGTACTTATGAAACAAATATATCACACCGTAAAACCACAGTTCGGTTTCCTGGTAGCCTTTGTACAGGTACCACGTACATTCCTCTCCACATACACCAATATAAGAACTACCAGTTGTCTTCTTTAAGCTCCAGCTAACACTCCTCTCCACATACACCAATATAAGAACTACCAGTTGTCTTCTTTAAGCTCCAGCTATTGAATAACAAAGTGAGCATGCAGACAACCAATGAACAAAGAACGTAATTTTTTTTTCGTGATTGTATTCATTAAATGGCCCAAACTGGTGATTTTGGCAGGCACAACACATACTCATAGCACCAACATAAATTCTGACAGTAATATGGACTTGAAGTTTGTCAGGCTTTATAAGCCTGTAAATTAAATGTTTCGCCTTTGCACTTACGAAATGCTACACTTATGAGGAGAAAAACCTTCCTTTCTGCAAAGTCCAAGACACTAAAGGACTGAAATGGCTGTAGGCAGATGAACAAGATTTCTGATGTCAAAGAAAAGCCAAGGGAGATGGTTCTGAACTTGCTCGCTGAAGCTTTCGCACCCCCCCCCCCCCTTGCTCGAGCTGCCTTCGCCCTTCCCCGCCTGCTCGCACCCCCCCCTCCGCGCCCCTGTGCTCTTCGCGCCCCCCACCCCCCCTTTCGCGCCCATCAGTCCTGCCCGCCTGCCCCCGTCTCCTTCACGCCCCCGCTCCCCCCTTCCTCCGCGTCCCGCCCCCTGCCTGCCCCCGCCCCCCTTTCGCGCTTTTCCCGCCCCCTCTTTGCTCCCCGCTGCCCGTTTCTCGCCTCTGTCTTCCGCCCCTCCCTGCTCCGCTTTTTCGTGCAGCTTGGTTCTTGCAGGACCCTCCGTCTTCGCTTCCCCCTCGACTCAGCTTCAGACTCTGATGGAGGTTCCTCCCGCCCCACCTCAAAGGGACTCTTCCGCAGCCCCCTCGCCCGCCCGTGAGGATACCCCCATCAGGCTTTCTCTTTCGCCAAAAGAGGAAGCGAGCCTTGCCGCAAAGGTGGAACGCCTCCAGGCACATTCCACCATTTGCCGTATAGTTGGCACTCGCCCCAGCAGAGGGGAGATCCGGGATCTTCTCCAGGCCCGCGTTCTTGCAGATGTGGGCAAGATCCTAGACGTTCAGTTACTGGGCCGCGGACACTACCAGATTGCGTTCGAGACAGCCCAGAGCGTGGCCCAGGTCCTAGCCATGAGTCCCCTTGACATCAGGGGCGCTCGGGCCATTTTCAGACATTGGCAGCATAGTTTCGACCCAGCAGCGGCCGAGCAGGGAGAGCGCCTATTCCATGTCACAGTTTGCTTTACTGGACTTCGCCGCGAGTACCTTCCGCTCCTTTCTAGGATAGGATCATTGGTGGGCTCGGTGCTTGAGACTGGCCCCACAGTAGCTTCAGAGGTGGCTAGAGCAGCTGGCCTTCCTTCGGTCAGAGTTCTGGTTCCTGACACCTCCTCCCTTCCAAAGGTCATTCAGTTACCTAGGATAGGGGGGGGGGGGTGTGGATCGATCAGAGAATGGAGTTTTCGGGGCTCCCGAACCAGTGTTTTATATGCAGGCAGGTTGGCCACCTGGCCAAGGCCTGCCCTCATAGGAGACCCCGACCTTCACCGCAACAGCAGACCTTCGATGGCCCGCCCACAGACGCGGCTCGGCAGGCAACCTCCGGGACACCTGCTCAGCCCACAGAGACCTCTGATTGGCAGCCTGGACAGGGGCGCCGTAGAGGGAGACAGCCACAACAGCATGCCCAGAGACCGACGCAGCAGCAGACACAGCCTCAGCATCATTGGGTTCCAGTGAGGAATAGCTTTGCTCCCCTCCAGGAGGAGACCCCAGCGCAAACTAAGGATCAGAAAATGCCAGCACCCCCCCTTCTCCTCCACCCCACCCTCCCCCGCCCCCCTCCTCCCGCCTCGCTTCCACCCTCGCCTCCTCCCGTTCCCGCTCCCGCTTTTCCAGCGTCTCCTTCCCCACCCCCTTCTCCCCCCCCTCCGCTCGCCTCAGCTCCTCGGGAGGCACTAGCAGTACCCTAGCGCTCACCTGCAGTTTGGCGGGCACTGAGCACCGACCTTGCTCGTACACCGCAAAGGAGACCTACCATGCCGATTCGTGCTTCACGGATATCCTCTATCCGCAGTCGGTAGTCTCGACACTAGACAGCGCTCGGAGGCTTTCGACTACTCCTTTACACGCCTTTTTTAAGCGGAGGGCCCCCATGAGCCACACCCATCAGAGTTCATGTGGTGATACCTCCGGCCCGAGGGGAGGAGGCACTTGATTCAGCGGTGGCCTTCTCCTTCCCTCTTTGCGGCACTAGCGACCGGGAGTGGACTCTGGATCTCGCTCTTAGTATTTTGCAGACACAGGCAGTTGAGTTTTCTCACCATGTGAGTGATTTGGAGATGACAGACGTGATAGGCCGACTCTGGAAGTTGGCACATTTCTTTGATACCGGGAGTGCGGATGCCTCCGGGAATCGACACTTGGTGGTTCGCATAGTGGCAGACCTAGCGCGAGACCCTGGCTATGTATGCATACATGAGGTTTCTCTCTCCGAGCGGGAGGCAGTTGCTATGGGACACAGCCACTGGCGCTTGGTCCGAGACTCTTGCAGCACACCGAGTGGGCAGATTCATAGCCGCTCGGATGGGGATTACTCTCCATCCAAGCCGCTTGCGAAGGCCCGCCGTATGGCTGAGATAGCCTCCACCTCAGCAGGTCATCCATGAGGATCATCTCATGGAATGTACAGGGCCTTGGCGGCGCACACTATGTACGTTATCGTGGTTGTTTGAGGCAGGAGCTTCAGAGATGCCTGGTTGGGGGCAGTATTGATATTCCGATGATGCGGGAGCACCATTTGAGTGAGAGCAGGATTCGGAGATATGGTTCGGTGATGCTTGGTAGATGGGACACATTTTGGTCTGCAGGTTTTGGCCTCTTGGGTGGGCAGGGAGGAGTATGTATGGTCGTTGCGGATGTATGGCGGCACGCCACTGTGGATCGCGGGGTCATTGTGCCTGGTAGAGCGCAGTATGTTATTCTGAGGATGCACGATGAGCATTTTGGTGTGCTCAATGTCTATGCGCCCAATCATGCTAGTGCCAGAGCAGAGTTCTGGACCCTTGTTACAGATGCATTGCCCGAGGCCGCACATTAGTGTGTCGGGGGAGACTTCAACATGCTTGAGGACCCAGTAGATAGGGTGGGAGGCAGTTATGTTACAGTGCACGACACAGAGCTTGCAGCTTGGAAGCGATTTTGTACGACACTGCGGATCACTGATGCATGGCAGCATGAGGCTCTCTCCCGTTCTCATGACAGTCTTAGTTTTTCTCGGTCGGATCGCCGGCAGGGAGGGACTAATCTATCACGGATTGATCGCTTCTATGTGGGCGACAGGTTTGGGGAGCGTGGTGGCTCCGTTGGCATTCTCACTGGCACCTCTTTTTCAGACCATGCGCCAGTTATTTTGACACTTGAGGAGAGGACACGGGAGACCAGCTTGCAGTTGAGGATCCCAGAGAGGATACTTACAGACCCCAGTCTTTTTGAGGACATTGAGAGGATCTGGCATGATAGCCAGAGCTCTGACCTGGATGCAGCAGGCCAGTGTGCCCAGGGACTCATCGAGCTCAGCTCTTTTTTGCACGCTACAGCCTTGACACGGCTGGGAGAGACACGAGAGCGGTAGCGTCGCTTGAGACGTAGCCTTGCTTCGCTCCAGCGTCTTCAGGAGCAGCAGCCTACATAGGAGTGGGTGGCGTCCTAGCTGAGCCAGGCACGCCAGGAGGTTAGAGAGGCAGACGAGCAGAGACACGAGTTCTACTATCATCGCCAGGCCTCTCAGTGGACGCAGCTTGGTGATAGAGTGACTGGGGAGTTTTTTGAGATCACCGGACCCCGCCATGCTCGAGCAGGAGTACGCCAACTCAGGAGGCAGGCACCACTGAGCCCGGGGAGATTAGAGCTATTGCCACTGAGTTCTATAGAGACCTGCTTTCAGCGGAGCCAGCCACTGAGGCACGTGATGCTTGCAGACAGACTGTGTGGGCCCATGTGCAGAGGAGGGTCACAGATTGTATGCGCACAGTTTTGGGTGAGCTCCTTTCAGAGGATGAGCTTGTTGAGGCTTTGAGGGTCCTTCCGCGTCATAGTTGCCTCGGGGAGGACGGATTGACGCTTGCCTTTTTTATGCGCTATTGGGACCTTTTGGGCCCAGGCCTCCGCAGGGGTTTTCATTATGTTTTTGACACTGGGGTGATGCCACAGAGTTTTTCAGAGGGCTTGATCTTTCTTATCCCCAAGGGGGAGGGAGTGTCAGATGATATTCGGCTTTGGAGGCCTATTACAATCCTCAATACTATCTACAAGGTCCTAGCAAAGGCCTCGAGTTTGAGGATCCAGCCCTTCCTTGGGGATTTGATTCATGCTACCCAAACAGGATTCATCAAGGAGCGCAGTATCCTTGACAACATTTTCACCTTCTGGGAGGCGACGGCCCGAGCTAGATTTCTTGGTGAGGACTTGGTCGTTATGCTTCGTGATTTTGAGAAGGCATACGATAGAGTCGATTGGGGTTTTCTAGAGGGCACTATGCTTCGCTTGGGTTTTGAGCCAGATTGGATTCGAGGAGTGGCGGCTCTATATTCCACAGCTCGTAGCCAGGTGTTGATGGCAGGAGGACGGGGGCCGAGTTTTGAGTTGACCAGATCAGTGCGTCAGGGATGCCCTCTCGCCCCGTTCCTTTTTCTTTTCTTTGCAGAGGCTATGAGCATGTATCTGACAGCAGAGGAGGTTGGTTTGAGAGGACTCCAGCTTCCAGTCCGGGGAGAGGACCTGCTCGATTCTGAGTTTGCTGATGACACGGGATTGTTTTTGCATGGCCAAGAGGCCAAACTACAGAGGGTAGAGCAGTCGCTACAGGTTTTTGGTGTGGCTTCGGGAGCATTGATCAATTAACGCAAGACAGTGGCTTTTTGGATCATTAGCGCTCCTGCTCCGGCATGGAGCCCAGACCCGGGTTTTAGATGGATTCCTCCTAGCACAGCAGTGCGGTATCTGGGATGCCAGATTGGACTTGATTTGTCACCTGAGCAGCAGATCGCCCCGCTTCTTTTGAGCATTCGGAAGAAGCTTTTATATTGGAGTACAGCTTGGCTATCCTTGGCTGGGAGGGTGGTGGTGACAAATCAGGTGCTTTTAGTGACTGTGTGGTATATCACGTCTTGCTGGATTTTCTCGAGCTCTTGCATCAGCCAGGTACAGAGGCTGATCAGGAACTTTCTTTGGTCTGGGGGGGATGGTCAGCCGGCACGGGCTAAGGTTGCTTGGGCAGTTATTACTCTTCCGCTGGCCCAGGGGGGCTTGGGCATTATAGATCCAGCTGATCAGAGTAGAGCCTTGTTGGGGAAGCTTATTGTTCGGGGGCTGCTTCCAGGCGATGAGCCTTGGAAGGAGCTTCTTTTTCAGCGGTTGCAGGCTAAAGCTCCCCCAGCAGGGGCACTTGGGCACCAGAGATTCGGTGGATCTTCACAGAGATAAGGAGGACAGGCCTCAGTAGAGGATGGGAGGACAGATTTGCCTTGAGTATCCTACTACGAGCTTGGGAGTTGCTGAGACCGGGGCTTTCTCAAAGACCTCCCACTTGTGATGAGCAGCGGGCCAGACAGCCGCTCATCTGGAGCCCCACGGTACGCACAGAGCAGGGTCATATGCTGGGTTCTCGGCCTCGTCTAGCCTGGGGACCATTGGCGGCACGCCCAGCGCGCAGTTTTGGAGATTGGCAGGTCTTTTGCAGTCTCCCGGAGGAGATCCAGGCGGAGAGGCTGAGACACTTGAGAGGGGGGCTGATTATGAGGGATGACATTCAGGAGGCACTCACTGAGGAGTGGTTCACGCCTTTCGAGCCAGCGGCTCCACGGTGGATGGGAGCCTTTACACAATTGGAGATCCTGATTGCTGTCAAAGCTTGCACTAAGGATGGTAGATGCCTCTACTATGAGATACAGGATGAGGGCAGACTTCAGAGAGTGAAGGCGGAGTCGCCTTTGGTTGCAGAGTGCATCTTTCAGAGGATATGGGTAGTGGCCGCCGCTTCTCGGAAGTGGCATAGTGATCCAGACCCTGCAGATGTGGACTCTGATTGGCGCATATGGGCATATGCTGCGCGCCCCTTGGCCCGGCTCCAGTGGGACCTTGGCGAGTACGAGTGGCATGATCCTTATGCGCCCCCCGAGGCCACAAAGATCACCTTTTTGCAGTACACTGTTCGTTTGGGGAGGCATATTTTGACTGTGAGGAGGACGGTCTTTCCAGCTGCATCGGAGCACTGGCGGCTTCAGGGACTCTCACAGGAGTTCCTGGAGGATTTTTGGACCAGGCTCTGGGCTAGCAGACAGGCACGCACGATCTCGGCTTTCCAATGGCTGGTTGCCCACACGGGCTCTGCAGTTGGCACTTGGCTTGTCTACAGTGGCCTTCCGCCGGCCTGGGTCCGATGCGGCCACCCATTGGAGACACAGAGACATTGCCTATGGGACTGTCCACAGGCGCATCAGATTTGGCTGAGGATGCTGCGCATTTTGGCCCCCCTCTCTCCAGAGGGCATGTATACGTGGGGAGCCGCTGCTTGGTCGACTTCCTCAGGGCCAGCGCTGGGATACGAGACGGAGCAGGACAGCCAGGCCATCGGATTCATTGGGGGCCAGCCTCGCCTTGTTCCTTCACCGGATTTCTCGACAGTCGGCTGGACACAGGAGAGGGATATACGATGGGAGCTCCTTATCAGCCTCACCATATGGTTCACCTGGAGAGCCCGTTGTTTCAGGGCCTTTGAGGGGAGACTGGAGCCACTTGCAGAGACTGTTCGGGCTATCTGGCAAGAGTTGATTCACACCCTGCGAGGACAGTATGACCGCATCCGGGGCGACTCGATTCGAGCGATCTTGCGGCGCCAGGCCTTCCACACCACTTGGCGCAGCGGCCCTTTCTATACTCTACACGCGGGTACCCCCCGCTCGCACTACTACAGGCCACCTGTTTGGATTTTCCCCCCTCCTATTGTATGATATAGCCTCTCAGCTATTTGTACTTTTATTTGTACTTTTCTGCACCTAGGGAGAGTCTCCCTAGCTGCCTTGATTGGATCTCTGCTTTGCCTTCTTATGAGCAGGAGAGGGGTTTTGTAGCCCAGTGGGCTTTTTTTATAACTAATGAAAGGATCTTTTCTCGGAAAAAAAAAAGAAAAGCCAAGGGAGGGGTGTCGGTGAAATGAACCCGAGCACTCATGCCACCTTTGCTTCGCAATCAGTACTTCTGAGACCCCAAATGCAGCTTTGAGAGTGCAGTCACACCCCCACCCAGTAATCTCACTAAATGACGTTGGCATGCCAAACCAAGTTTCTGAGGACACCACGTCTCACTAGAAGACAGTTTACATTAAAAAAATCTCAGTCTCTCTGGGCATAAATATGGGAGATGGGAAATAAAAACAGTGATTTAAGGGCAACCACGCCCCAAACCCCCACCGTTAACTGTCAGCTTCATATGGACACTTTATTCAAACCCTCGGTGTTTGATTGCAGCACTTTGACAGCAACTCATTTGTTATGTAGGAGCAAGGAACAATATTTATTGGCATTTGGAGCCTCATGCTGTTCACCTGTGGCCCCTGGAAAACGGAAATGGCAAATTGAGGGGGCCTAAAATGAGGAAATAAGACTATGTCAGCAAGGGAGATGCAAAACAAGGGAGAGGGAGGAGACACATGGAGAAGTAAAAAATTGGGATAGTGACTAGGGGAAAAGAGATGGGTGAGGAGAAGAAACAAAAGTGAAGCATATATTGCCTTGAAATTGGGGGGGTTCGGCAGGGAAACGCAAATTGGGGGGGTTCGGCAGGGAAACGCAAATGTTGTGGGGAAAGTGGCAGGGAGGAACATTTCCTACGATTTCCCCAACAGAAATGCATATTGGGATGCAAGTGTAATTCACCCAGACGGGTGTGAAACTATTGGACACGTCTCATAAATAAATAATACTTAAAACACTTAACTTAAATGCAACAGCACAAGACAAGGTACATATTGGGATTCGGAGTCTTGTATGTGCGTATCTGTCTCTGTGTGTACCCATCGTGTACGTGTACCCCTTGTTTGTGTACCCACTTGTGTCTCTGTGTGAACAGCCCCTAAAAGGTTAAATTGTGTTAGTGTGTATGAACCCACCCTTAGGTGTGGATAAGATAAGTGTGCCATGTGTCACTTGTCTGGTACGTGTGTGTGATTCCCTTGAGTCAAAAGACAAGGCTAATAGCCCACAAAAGCATGTACTTGGTGTAAGCTTCTATTACAATCAAATCATTAAGTCCTGCATTCTCTTGCTGTTCCTCTTGGTTGTGAACACACCTCTTCTCTCTCCCTCTTACTCTTTCTCTCTCTTCACCTTTGCAACCATTGCCATGGCTTGAAGGTTCATCATTTCTCTCAATCTCCACCATCACTGAGCAGCTTCACCAATAGCAGCAGGTAACACGTAACCCTAACCTTGATCCTGCCAACATGGTATCAGAGCAAAGGAGGGTAGGGAACCTGCACGCTGCCAATCTGCATGACCCACGCTTCTACCCATCAGCAGGCTGTTGTCCAGCTCCTTCAGCTCATGACCAGCAGCCCTAGTGACCTCCTGCTACTGTGGGGTGGCTACTCCAGCACAATTGCCCTCTCCTACAGCTCTACCCCTTATCTACACACTGCCCTGTTGTGCGCACAGCTGCTACTCTACTTGCGTCACCTTGCCTATTTGTTCCTGCTCCTCAGTATGCTCCGCAGCCACCTGACTGCAGTGCCCGCCGCTTCGCGTAGCTGCTCCAAACCACCCAGCATTGTGTGCTCCTCGTACCTGCTGCCCATCACCTTCGACGTTACCTCCTGCCTGCCGCCTTCTACATCAGCGGCGCAGCAGATCTCTATGCCATCAGCCTGTGACCTGAAGCAATCTCCTTAGGCATCTGACACATCAGCTGCAGATTCACATCAACATTCAAATTTGGTCATTTTTCACATTCATAGTAATTCTCTTATTGAAGCTCCAGTATTATTGGGGAGGGTCGGCCCCCAATGGTGGTGTTTATTATGCCATTTCATTTTCAGCTTTGTACTCTTGGCAGGATCAAGGTTAGGGTTACGTGTCTATTGGTGAAGCTGCTGAGCGATGGAGTTCGACAGAAATGATGAACCCTCAAGCCATGGCAATCGTTGCACAAGTGAAGAGAGAGAGAGAGAGAGAGAGAGAGAGAGAGAGAGAGAGAGAGAGAATGAAATGAAATGTTATATTAACGTCTTCAAAAGGCCAAAGTGACCTATGAGACCAAAGTTACAACCATGTGACTTCTGATACACGGTCTGGAAAAGAAAAGAAAGAACTGAAGGTAAATATCTAGCCCTACAAGACATCAGTAGGGAGCATCCGGAAGCAGCAACTAGGGAGAGTGGGAAGCTAATGCTACTAGTCAAAATGGGGTACATGAGTACATGGATACATGAATACATGAATATGGGGGAGTACAAAAGTGACAGTGAGTACAACAGTATATGGCTGGAGTGGTAATCATCCTAGGAGCTCTAGCATGGGTCTCTGCCAGATGGCCTAGATATTTGCCATAGTGAGATGCCTGGTCGGACGAGCCCAATGCCTTGCAATGATGCTCTGAATCCTCCGGTGTAGGCACCGTCTCCAATGTGTGAGAGAGAGGGAGAGAGAAGAGATGTGTTCACAATTGAGAGAGAGTAAAAGAATGCATGAATCAATGATTTGATTGTAATAGAAGCTTACACCAAGTACATGCTTTTTTAGGCTGTAAGCCTTATCTTTTGATTCAAGGGAATCACACACACATACTAGATGAGTGCCACATGGCACACTTATCTTATCCACACCTAAGGGTGGGTTCACACACACTAACACACTTAGCCCTTTTAGGGGATGTTCACACACAGACACAAGTGGGTACACAAATAGGGGTACATGTACACCACACACACACACACACACACACACGGATACGCACATACGAGACTTCGAATCCCAACAAACCCCCCTTGGACCCATGACACTCACACTTTAACATAGGGAATGGAACTTTAGAAAATTCCAAAGCTCATGAAGTGTCGATGAAGATGCCGTTTATGAAGGCATAGCCAAGCAATTGATGCTTGGCTAGTCGTTTTGGGCCTGGGCCTGGGCCAGGGCAAAGGAAAGCCTTCAATGTGTTGGAGGCTTCAATTTGTTTCAATTAGGCAAAATTTTCCCTAATTTTGAAAACCCCCAAAATTCTATTGTTGCAAGGGCTTCAATTTTGGCTAATTGCTGAAATTTCAGGAAAGCCCTATAATGGAGTATTTTATTTTGTACAAACTCCACGCGCTTTTAAGCAAGATTTTCCATGAGCAAACTATGTTACCAAACAAAGTACGTCGGTGAAGATTGTTGAAGTAGAATTTCCATTGTAGATAAATGATTAGAAGCAATCCTCGCCTTCCAATGGATGGGAGAATGTGTCCCTAGAGTTCTTGGACCATGCCCAACACTGGCGCTCCCGTATTAGTGCAGTGCTCCCTCAATCACCATGATTGGAAAGTTGGTTCTCCGTAGTTTTAGCACCGGAGGTCACTTCTGGGCAAACTGGAAAGTTGGTTCTCCATAGTTCTAGCACCAGAGGTCACTTCTGGGCACGAACTAGCACAACTGCCGTTGTGATGTGTAAGGTTCGGGAAGCGACAGCAGTGGCCACATGCCACGGGCGGTGCCCACGGGCACCAAATTCAGCGATCAGCCTAGACAGCCCGTGCATATCTCCTGGAAGGGCACCATGCTGCTGTAAGGCTGCACGGCTGCCGTGTAAGCTGCGATACACTGTACGGCCAGTAGCAAATCAGGCAGCAGGAGGAGGGTAGCGACCAGCAGCAACAGGGCGATTTAGTGATGGCGAAGATGAAGGCAAGACCAGATTCAATCGCAGTGTATGGCAGCAAGCTGTTGGCAACGGAGGCCTTCTTGCTATACGTTTTTAACTTTTTCCTACAGGAAGATGGTCCAGGGAGGAAGCGAGAATTGTAAGTTGTGAGTTGGTTGTGGGCCCATGCACTGACCATGGGCCACTTGGCAGCTGTCCCCATACACCAGGCATACTTGCCATGAGTGTGTGGGTGCCCATGAGAAGGTGCACCTACGCTAAGTGCCCACACCTCCCTCGGTTTTAATGTGTGAACTTAAAAAGTTATAAAACATTACATTCAAATGGAACAAGTGTTTAGACATTACTTACCACCTGTTCACATGCCACAAATGATTTCAAAAGACGTGGCGCGCACACGGTGGGTGGCCATCCCCTGCCTATGAATTGGACAAGTATAGCAGGTAGTCACACAAAAACAGTTAACCCAAAAATAGTTCACAAACATTTCCAAATAAAAGTCTGATTTACTGGAAAGCATGAGTCAAGGATCTCAGTCCCTCGGGTCCACACACTGGCCTCAATATGGACGGCACGAAGGATTCCTGGCCACTCGTAAAAGCGCTCAGGAGGACCACTTGGGTGGCCAAATGGTGAATTCTCCCAGGGCTTCTAAACAATTGACTTCAACTAAAAAGCCCTAAAAGAGCTGTAGGGAAAGTTGGTCAAGTAATCCTTGTCGACCCACTTCGTGTCCATAGGTAAGAAGTAGTTTTTGAACTTCACAAGGTATCTTCTAGAAAGCTTGCCACCCGCTAGCTTTCTCTCCTTGTGATGAGCAATCTGCTCAGGCTGGAGAATAATCTCTAGCTCATCAACCTCTGATGAACGTTCACTGATAGGCTGCGGGCTGGCTTGTTCTGGCTCCACGTACTTCCAGGATAGACTCACATAAAAAGCCTTGTGAATCCTCAAATGATCACGTAATGCCAACATGAAAGTGTTAGCCTTTGGCCTCCAGGAAGTCCTGGTGTGAACACGTCCTACACACGGGCACTTGTTACCTTAAGCTGGCAAGGGTTTTTTCCCGTGTGAACACACTTCAATGTGTTACCTTTTAGGCCCTGGGGCAGATGTAAGTGTCCTTTCACTTACTTACACCTTAGTACCTTGTACTTTCACATCATTATCTATCGTGTACTTTTCTAGCATCAAGCTTGCTCTCACGTTTTCTCTGTTCAAGCTTGCTCTCTGCGTGTGTGTCTGTGTGTGTGTGCAAGAGTGCTCCCACTTCATACAACATCGGTATCAGAGTGCATCGTTTTGCTGGTTGCCCTGCTTCCCGTACATCTGGCCATTCATTTCACTGGTTTGCCAGCATCTACCCGTGCTACTCGTCATCGAATCTGCGCTGCTCGTGCTAACCAGCTGGTGCGCTGCCCGTGCTGAACCTGCTGTTGCCTTGCGTCGCTCAGCACAACCTGCAGCCTCATGTCACTTGCAGCCGACGACGTCACTTGCCTAAAGTGCTGCCTTGCTTTTTGCAGCCACCATTTGCGAGTGACACCAGCAGCTCGCAGCTGCCACAACAAGGGTCATTGCCGCCTGCTCCAAAGCGACACCTATGCAAAGGATTCGCCCAAGCGTCAATTAGAAAAGCCCCAAATCAATTTTTGATTTGGGGATTATTTCCGCCTCTGCCGCCATAGCAGCGCCCGTTCCGCAGCCCAAGGTTGTTACAAGCATCAGAGGCGTTTGGTACGAGGCGGGTATGGTACGCGCCTCAAAAGACTCGTATTTCTTAGAGTCGTTATAGGCATGTTAGAGGCATCTGTTATATATATATATATATAGTGAAAGTTGAGAGAGAGAGAGAGAGAGAGAGAGAGAGAGAGAGAGAGAGAGAGAGACTAGAGTGTGTGTCTGTGTATATATATATATATATATATATAGTGAAAGTTGAGAGAGAGAGAGAGGGAGAGAGAGAGACTAGAGTGTGTATGTATGAGCCTTGAGGGAGGGAGAGAGACTAGAGTGTGTATGTATGAGCCTTGAGGGAGGGAGAGAGAGGGTGTGTATGGGAGAGGGAGAGAAAGTGTGTGAAAGAAAGAAAGCTGTATTAAACGTCTGCAAAAGGCCAAAATGACCTATGAGACCAAAATAGTCCATCCTTATCATCTGGATACATCATCAAGATTCAAGGGTACAAAGTTAAATGAAATGAACCGGTAGAGTATACAGAGAGCTCCAAAAGTGGGTATAAAAAACAACATTATCCTAGTGTGTTTGAAGTTTAAAGTTTGAACTTTGAACTTTGGGTCTTGAGAAAGGCTTAAGGGAGGGAGGGAGAGAATGAGGGAGAGAGAGTGTGTGTGGGAGGGGCTGCCTTGGGCCCTTCAAGCCCCTGTCTAAAGACTTAACCCAACATTTTTTTTTTTTGTGGATGCCTCGATCAGGCAATCGAACGCCTCGAACTGTTAGATGCGCGCCTCGTAACAACTATGCCGCAGCTTGCTCCACCCCCTGCAACCACCGGCGGAGCCACCATTGCACAACCAGGTTTTCAAACTCAAATTTTTAACAAAGAAAAGAGAATCCAGGAAGCAGTGGAAATTGCAGTGCAATTGGTATATGACAGGGTCAATATATTTGATGGTTATGATCCAGAAAGCTATCTAAGGTGTTACGGGACAGAGATGAAGAATCAAGGGGTTCCAGAAAACATGATGATTGCATCTTTTGCATACCTTGTAAGTCCTGATTTAAAAGATGAAGTGCTGGAACTAGCAGAGTATCACTCCAAACGATGGAGTGATTTTGCAGATGCACTTATTTATGCGAGTTCCAGGTATAATGTGAGCTGTGATAGTGTTCCAGCAACAATCCGAGCCAATTTAGAAGCAGTTGTCGATGCATGTCTTATGGAGGACAATCAATTGCTATTCAAGGCTGATACAGAGATTGTGGAGGCTGTTTATGCTAAATTGGGACTGCAAAAAGCCATTAGTGAGCAACAAGGCCTTCACAGTGCCAAAAGGGATGCTTTGCTACAGCCTCATAAAGATGCAATGGGTGAACTCTGCAAGTATAATCTGTCTTCCTTGTTTGAGGGTGCAGACATACAGGGTCCTATGATCATACCACATGATGTATGTATGCCTATGCTTGAGGAGACACTTGATTCAGAGAGCTTCAGGACAGGTGTTTCGAAGGGTATTCCTCAGGTGTCGTATCATATGTGTGAAGAACAGCAGGAACCAATGCTTCTTGCTGAAAGCATGATTGCAGAGTTTGAAGGTCTAAGACAAGAAGAAGATGCTATCATTACTGCATTCTTATCTGGTTATGATGCTTATAAGCAGGATGATGTACATGAATATGCAGACGGGCCACAAGTATGTGTGATTGATTTAGAGGGGGTGAGTGATATGGGTGATTCCAACAGTGATGTTGCTTCTGAAGTTGGTTGCCAAGGTTCTTTGGATTTGGGTTATTCTGGAATGCTAACAGGGTGTTCCAACAATAAACAGGGTGATGCTATGTCATCAGTGTCAGGGTTACCTTGCAACCACATTTGTGAGCAACAATCTCGAGCTTGGAAGCCTGTTTATGATGATGATTTGGAGAGGGAAATTGAATCTGTCTTTTTGGATCATGCAGGGTTCAATGATATACAGATTCAAGGGTACTTGGGTGAGGGACCCATAGTTCTAAGCCCATCTGCAGACATGTATCAAGAAATACTGGGAGATAACATGCAGGATATGCAAAGTGTGGTCACAGAGCCTCAAGAGGCTGCATATGAGCAACCAAATGGATATAGTTATGGGGGTATGAATGTTCATGATAATCAACATGTGGGATTGCAAGATGATAATGGCTTCAATGTGATTGATCCTGGATTGGATGCTATCCTAGATGATGCATTGAATGATTTCATGGTATATAATAGATCCCCATCAGCTTTGGGCTCTTCTATGCTTGATGCTAGTCAACTGTTGGTAGCAAGTGAGGATGTGCAGATTGATTCAGATCTGGAGGCTATTCTCGATGATGCCTTGCTGGACTTTGTATGTGTTGATGCTTTTCCGTCTTTGGATGAGAAGAATGAATGTTTATCAGAGCTGGATCCGGGCACAGTAGATTTGGATGGGATGTTACCAAGTGTGTATTCTATGCTGTTAATGCAGTTGTTACTTGGTGTGGCCATACAATATGTGGTGCAAAGGCTTCAAACATGGCCTGAGGAAAATTTTGAAGCAAATCATTTTGAAGAGCATCCCACTTTGAATGATGAGGGTAATTATGCATATGCAGAGAATCTAAGTGAGGACAGGGCTTCATATGAGCAAAGGATATGGCACATATGCCAAAAGCGGTTGGTATTTGATCCAGGTGGGAAAGCAGAACCATTCAGATGTGATTGCTAAGATACAGGACCTGTGTGGCACATACCAGAGGATGTGCTGGTTTAGAGGGGGTGGATGTCGTGCCACAGCACGTCTATGGTGTGAAACCATGCATGTGAGGCTATTAAATGCAAATCCAGATGCATGGGATTAAGCGCCTGTGTACATATGGAATGTATGGCGTGTGGAGGGTTTTGCTTTTGAGGGCGTCGCCAGGTGCACAGGTGAAATGGTTTGGTGTTGAGCTTGTTACAGGCCTGTCTGGAGTAAGGTTCACTGCTGGAAGAGTATCAGTTGCTCGATGGCTCTGGCAGTGTGTACGCGTTCCCAAAGAAATGAGCGGGCACTCGTATGCTGCATCTTGAAGAGGTATGGCATGAAGGGCAATTAATAAGAAAGAAGGGCCAAGGTTGCTTGAGATATGGTGTGAAATGGAAATGTGAGTGTGGCCATTCTCTTAGGCCTTAGAAGAGATAAAAAAAAACAATAAAAGGTGGCCATAAAAGGCATGGCCACGTGGGGATTTTATGGCCGCCAGCGGGAACACTCGAGAAGCTGGCGAAGGTGGGAGGATGCGCAGCTGGCGAGCTGGCGCAGAGTATGGGGGCCTCTTGATAAAAAGGAGATTGATGAAGAAATAGGGGGGGGCGTGTTTGCAATATCTGATAGACCAGAGGGTGAAGCCATCTCATATGATTACCAATTCATCCCATTCGGCCAAGAGCAAGATTGCTTTTGTGGCGCTTCAGCATGTCGAGGCAAGCTTGGACGCAAACCGAGAAAGCAAAAGATTTCTGCCACTGTGGCCTTACAGATAGTTGCAAGGGAGGTTCTTATGTCAAGGACGACCAAAAGATCCAAGCCGTGTGGTTTTCACGTGGAACGTGGCTACAACTCTATTGATCAATTTTTCCGCCAGAGAAAGACCAAGTTTTGTACAGTCAGTGATTATGGAGCCATAGTTTGTTCAACAGCAAAAGAAAGGTCCTCCACGATCACTTGTGTGGGGCTTCGAGTTCGAATATGGTGGCCTTGGACGGGTAGAGACGGGGGGGGGGGGGGGCCTGGTCATTCTCTGCAGAGAGCGGGTGATAACAGAGGGCAGGCGTGTGTAGCCAGAGGTACAGGACAGAGAAGAGTGGCTGTGGTTGACAGCGCAGAAAGCTGCAAGCTAGTGGCCATTGTGTAGTCGTGGGGGGGGGGGGCTCCCATGTGAAAGAAGAAGCTGCCCGGTCCAGAGCAAGAAAACAGGCATACACAGTGGAGCTGGAATCTGAGGTGACACAATTAAAGGAGGAGAAAACAGCTTATGGAGACCCTTGTACCAGTTACGAGCCAGCCTCAAAGACCAAGACGTGCTCTTCGCAGGACTCGAACAACATCTTAATAAAAGGGAACATAATATTTGTTAAAGCGTTCCATTTGATCTCAAGCATGCCATTGGAAGCTCCCAAGGCTTAGACATGATAGCAAAGCATCAGCACAAAGAGCAGCCTCAAAAAGGGTGGCACCTTCATATATTTGAAAATCAGAAAGAGTGACACTTGTAGAGGTCTTTTTGGAAGTGATTTTCTCTCCTTTATGATGGCTGCGGTAAATACTGGGTGCTATACTATGGGCTGTCGACATGCATATGCTGAAGATATGTATACCCTTTGGATTTGGTGATGTCTTGTGAGTTTTATTATTTTATCTCATGAGTGTTGTTGCATGTCAAACATTTTGTACAAACATATAGCATATGTTATGTGAAGACCTTCCATGATGAGTCTTGATGATGATATATGATGATGATGATGAGTTCTCTTGCCATAAGTCTTGTATCATCAGAGTCGAAGATGGTGTGTCTTGTATGAGTTGTGGAGACAATCCCATTGAATGTATGCCTGAGTCAAGAGATTGAGTTAATACCATGCTATACTTTGTTCCATGAGAAGCTGAGAAGACATTTAATGCTTGGGATTTTGGATGTAACTCTCACAGCCAGACACCCAGTGTGTTCCCAGCGACACCTTCCACGTCACGACAGCGTGGCTAAATGAGAGCTCTTCTTCAGGCTAGCCTCCTAGGTGCACCAACAAAGATCGCAGATATTCATTCTTTGGGGTGGGGTTTCTACGAGGTTGAGTTCGACTCACCAGCAGCGTCTCATCTTGTCATGCAGATGAGCCCCATTGCACTGTGTACGGCCCAGGCCTTCTTTGCACAATGGCAGCATGTCTTCGACCCGACATCTGACCCATTAGCTGGAGTTTTAGGCTTTCCCGTGACAGTCTGCTTTTTGCAGGCCTCTGAAGGAATATCTTCCTCTTCTCCTAGTGGTGCCATTGGGAGAGTGATGGAATCCCCCCCCCCACCACCACCGCTGTCTCGGCCCTCGCACAAGCAGCGGGTATTCCATCTCTCCACATTTGTATTGCCTCGCCGGATTATATGCCTCACATGATATCTATTCCCAGTCTTCGAGGCGATCCCATTATGCAGCGAGTGGAGTATTCCAACCTTCCAGGCCAATGCTTTATTTGCACACAGATGGGTCATCTGACCAGAGTTTGCTCTCAGCGTCATACTAGGCGATCGCCCCCGGTGGTTCCCCCTCCTACTTTCCACTCAGATCCTCATCATGGAGCCGAGGGAGGAGCAAGTTCCCAAGCCGCGGAGCACCATGTTCCGACCATGGATGACCCATCAGCCCGAGAGTAGCATACGGCTGGCTCCCTGCAGCCCTTGACCCAGAGACGAGACATCTGACGCGTACCATTTGCCGCCTAATTCATCATTTCTCAGAGCCGGTGGAGCTGACCATTGCGGCCTAACCAGCGAGGGCTCTCCCACCTGAGTCTCTAGGCGGGCCCCCAGGATCTTGGGACAGCCTGTGGATTATAGTTTCTTCCGGTGTCTTCCGACAGAAGGGACAGATAGGTTTGAGGAGACCGTACCCCCTATTCGGGTATGTGTGGTCTTCCACCACTCCAGACCCTCTACGCCAGAGAATGGCGTGATGATCTTCTCTTTCCCCTTGAGCATAGTCCCTGAGACAAAGTGGGATCCTGAGGCGGTGGCCGCTACCATACAGGATCAGGTAGTTGAGCTATCGCATCATCTCCTGGAGCTCCGGATCACCGACGTTCTTACTCATCTATGGCCTTTGAACAAGATGGAGCTAGCTCACAGAGATCAGGGAGGGGAGATGGTGACCACTAGCCTGGAGGTGCTGTTTTTTGTGTTCATGCATACCACTCTCGCAGTACTTCTCCCCCTTCTTACAGATACCTCCATTGTGATCGATGGAGCACAAAGTATGCATACTCTCGCGCTCAGGCAAAGTGGCAGTACATGGAGGGCACGATCCACGCCCACTTGGCGCAACCCCACACCAGGTCAAATTGTGACTCTTCTCTGTCTAAGCCCGTGCCCAAGACTCTTCTAGCGGAGGGCAGTTTCGGTAGCTCCGCCTCACATAGAGAATGATATGAGGATTGTGTCTCATGGAACATTCAGGGCTTAGGGGGGCCTCAGTGCTTTCAGAGACAAGGCGTGCTTAGAGGAGAGTTGCATTGAGCTATGGTGGGGGGATCTATCGACATTCTTTTCCTTCAGGAGCACCACCATCTTACTGAGGGGCATACCCACCGCTGTGGGAAGATTCTACCAGGCAAGAGTCATACTTTTTGGTCTCCATCCTTCGGCCCTTCAGGGACGCATGGAGGAGTGTTTCACTGTCAGTGAGCACCTTCTGCCGTCTGTGACAAGATCAGGAGTCATAGTTCCAGGACGTGCTTAGTGGGTTACCATTCTGATTGGAGAGGATAGCGTTGGCTTCCTCAACATTTATGCCCTGAACGCGGCTGCAGGTAGAGCTATCTTTTGGAGCACTGTCCGACAGGCCCTTCCCCAGGCTAATTTTGGGTGCATGGGCGATGACTTCAACATGATAGAGGCAACGAAGGACAGACTTGGAGGTGGCATCGCCACTGTCTCAGGGGTGGAGTGCACAGGAAGAGATGATACTAATTCTTAGGGGACACGACCCTTGGCATCTTCCAGAGTTTGGGCGCAGCCCTGAGAGTCTTAGCTTCTCTCGATCGGATAGGCGGAGCACTGGCCCCAACCTCTCTTGGCTGGACAGGTTTTATGTTGACAAGTGGGCTTGCAGCCGTGGAGGCATGGTTGGTATTCTGGCAAGCACTACATTTTTAGATCATGCCCCAGTTATTCTATCCCTAGAGGACCCATGGAGGCATGACAGACATGAGAGCTCCACGATTCCAGACACCCTCATTTAGGACCCCGAGATTTGTAGCCGGATTGAGCAGATATGGGCGGGTCTAGACTTTTCCTCAAGATCTGTAGCGTGCACTTTGGATGAGGGCCTTGGGGAGGTCAGTATTTTCTTGCAGCAGGCAGCCTAGAGTAGATTGGAGGGATTTCAAGAGCAGGAGAGGAGTCTGAGGAGGGGTCTAGCCTCTTTACAGCATCTTCAGGAGAGTTCCCCGGACAGCCCATGGTTTGAGGTCAGATCGCTGCTGCCCGCACGGAGATTCAGTCCATTGACGAGAGGAGGGTAGAATATAGATACCATGCCAGGGCCTCATTCTAGACTCAGGCCGGTGACAGATTTTTTTTTTTTTTCCGAGAAAAGATCCTTTCATTAGTTATAAAAAACGCCCGCTGGGCTACAAAAAAAACTCTCCTTCTCATAAGAAGGCAGAGCAGAGATCCAATCAAGGCAGCTAGGGAGACTCTCCCTAGGTGCAAAAAGGTACAACTATCAGTACAAATAACTGAGAGGCTATATCATACAATAGGAGGGGGGAAAAGCCAAACAGGTGGCCTGTAATGCCAACGGGGGGTACCCGCGTGTAGTGTATAGAAGGGGCCGCTGCGCCAAGTGGTGTGAAAGGCCTGGCACCGCAAGATCGCTGCATCCGAGTCGCCCCGAATGCGGTCATACTGTCCTTGCAGGGTGTGGATCAACTCCTGCCAAATCCCCCGAAAAGTCTCTGCTGGTGGCTCCAGTCTCCCCTCAAAGGCCCTGAAACACCGGGCTCTCCAAGTGAACCAGATGGTGAGGCTGCTCAGGAGCTCCCATCGTAGATCCCTCTCCTGTGTCCAGCCGGCGGACGAGAAATCCGGTGAAGAAACAAGGCGAGGCTGGCCCCTAATGAATCTGATGGCCTGGCTGTCCTGCTCCGTCTCGTATCCCAGAGCAGGCCCTGACGAAGTCGACCAAGCAACGGCACCCCACAAATACATGCCCTCTAGAGAGAGGGGGGCCAAAATGCGCAGCACCCTCAGCCAAATCTGTTGCGCCGGTGGACAGTCCCATAGGCAGTGTCTCTGTGTCTCCAATGGGTGGCCGCATCGGACGCAGACCGCCGGAAGACAGAGTTACTACAGACTTCTTTGAGATAGCCGGCCCTCACAGGAGCAGAGACGGTACTCACAAGCTACGTGGCCACGATGGAGTTATTGTTTCTGATCCCCCGCAAGTGAGAGCCATCGCCACGGATTTCTTCCGGTCTCTTCTCACATTATCCCCCCAGGTGATGGATGCATGCGAGAGAGTCTGGAGACACACGAGAGAGGTGGTTCCCCCCTCCCTTTGGTCTTTCTTATTGACCCCTTTCACTGCAGGGGAGCTGGTGGAGGCGGTGAAGGCATTAAACAAGGGGCGGATGGGATTCTTTCTTTCTTTCTTGCTTCTTTCTTTCTTTCTTTCTTGCTTCTTTCTTTCTTCGCCATTGGGACCTCATGGAAGGTGGCCTTCGCGTTGCCTTCAATGAGATTATGCTCACAAGTGCCATGCCAGAGAGGCTCACACAGGGCTTGATACATTTGATTCCCAAGGAGGGTAGTGATAGATTGGAGATCCGCCAGTGGAGACCTATCGCCCTTCTAGGGACGGCCTACAAGATTTTGGCCAAGGCCATCAGCAGGCAACTCTAGTCTTTCCTCACATACTTGATCCATTACACTCAGACTGGTTTTGTTCAGGATAGGAGTATTCAGGACAACATCTTCACCTTTTGGGAGGCGACAGTATCGGTCAGGATGCGACAGCAGGACCTCATTGTGCTACGCCTTGACTTTGAGAAAGCTTGTGATAGGGTGGATTGGAGCTTTGTATAGGGCACTTTGAGCCAGATGGGATTCCCCATAGATTGGATTCGCAGAGGCTCAAGACTTTATTCAGCATCTTACAGCCAGGTTCTCGTTCAGGGAGCCCGAGGCGATACATTCCCCCTTTCCCACTCAGTTCGACAAGGCTATCCGTTGGCACTGGCACTGGCACCGTACCTCTTTCTATTTGTCACGGAGGCCATGAGTAGTTTCCTCTCCGCCCAAGAGACTGGACTTCAAGGATTGCGCTTCCCCTCCACATTGAGGAGGAGCTGCTGGACTCAGAGTTTGCAGACGACACAACAGCCTACCTTGCTGGAGATGTTGGGATTCTCCAGAGATTTGTGCAGCCTACCATGCCAGAGAGGTTCACAGAGGGCTTAATACATTTGCTTCCCAAGGAGGGTGGTCATAGATTGGAGATCCGACAGTGGAGACCCATCACCCTTCTAGGGACGGCATACAAGATTTTGGCCAAGGCCATCAGCAGAGCAGGCGACTCTGGCCTTCCCTCCCAGACTTGATCCATGACACTCAGATTTGGTTTTGTTCAGGATCGAAGTATTCTGGACAACAACTTTACCTTTTGGGAGGCGACAGCTTCGGCCAGGATGCGACAATAGGACCTCATTGTGCTACTCCTCAACTTTGAGAAAGCTTATCATTTTCTATTGGATTACATGGCAGATTAGAGAGATCAGAGCACCCCTTAGAGGCTTTCACAGGCTGCACCTTGGAGAGGGTGAGGGTGAGGGTGATTGGTTTTCGGGCATGTGCATGGCACATAAATCTAGCACCAGCCAAGGTGGCCAAGGAGAGATTTTGGCGGTTATGGATTTGGGAGTGCCGACCTCTGACGCGGTTGCAATGGGACCATGGAGAGTGGACGTGGCATGATCCCACAAATCAGGTGGAGACTCTGGATTCCCCTTTCTTTGCATATACAATGCGACTCAGCCACAGGATGCAAATGTCGGAGATAGATGGCACACCGGCAATAGCAGAACACTGGAAGTCTAAGGGCCTATCACAATGCTTCGTTTAAGATTTTTGGAAGAGGCTTTGGGACAGCTTTCGACCGAGGAATGTCACTGTCTTCCTCTGGTTGACGGCACACAGGCGTCAGGCGTGGGTACTTGGTTCGCAATCAGAGGGTGGTCAACAGCTTGCCCAAGGTGCGCAGCCACCCCAGGAGTCTCAGCAACATTGCCTTTGGGATTGCCCGAAGGCTCAGCAGATTTGGCAGCGAATTCTCCGCATCTTTGCTATGGACAAGGCATCGACCCAGATTATCACTTGGGGTACTGTCGCTTGGGCCACCGAGGCTAGAGTGGTAAGGCCATGCCCTTCAGGTCTTCCACCATCGTATCGCAGTAGTACCAGCCACAGCCCCACCTGCAGGTGTTTGGCGTCCAAGCTCATGCAAGTGCCGGGAGATTTGGAGTAGCGCGGAGGAGTCAATAAGAAGGACTGAAGCAAGGGGGGAAACCACCTCTCTCGTGTGCCACCAGACTTTCTCGCACGCGTTCATCACTTGTGGGGATAATGGGGCACCTGTGAGAAGATATCAGAAAAAATCCGTGGCAATGGCTCTCACATGGGGGGGATTTAGAAGAAACAGCTCCATCCTGGCCACGCAACCTACGAATGTCGTCTCTCTCCTATGGGGGCCGGCAATCTCAAAGAAATCCTCAGTGACTCTGTCGCCGGCCTCAGTCTAGAAGGAAGCTTTGGCATGGTACCTGTACTCCACCCTCCTCTCCTCTATGGATCTAAAATCCGTGCGGGCGGTGACTATCCAATTCTCAATCCACGGGCTATCTGCAGAACTCTCCTGAAGCCATTGTAAAGAAGCCATACCCCTTCTCAGACTCCTCTCCTGCAACCGAAATCCCTCCAATCTGCTCTCGGCAGCCTCCCGTGAGAAACTGTTGACCTCCCTCGGGCCCACATCCAATGTGCACACAACAGAGCCTGAAATAAAGTCTAGTCTTTGCCCATATCTGCTCAATCTTGCTACTTATCTCTGGGTCCTGAATGAGGCTATCCGGAATCCTAAAGCTCACATGCCTATCCAGCCTCCTGAGGTCCTATAAGGACATAATAACCGGCGCGTGATCTAAAAAAGTAGTGCCTACCAAGATACCAATCATGCCCCCACAGCCACAAGCCCGCTCATCAACATTAAACCTGTCTAGTCTGGAGAGGTTGGGGCCGGTGCTCCTCCTATCCAATCACGAGAAGCTAAGGCTCCGAGGGCTGCGCCCAAACTTTGGAAGATGCCAAGGGTCCTATCCCCTAAGTGCCAATATCATCTCCTCCCAGGCAGAGTACTCTGCTCTTGAGACTGTGGCCGTGCCTCCTCCAAGTCTGTCCTCTGCTACCTCTATTATGTTAAAGTCTCCACTCATGCCCTAAAAGTCTACCGGGGGAAGGGTATGCCAGACTGTGCTCCACAAGAGGGCTCTACCTGCGCCGGCGTTCGAAGCATCAACATTGAGGAAGCCAACGCAATCCTCACCAATCAAAATGGTAACCCACTGTGCTCGCCCCGACACTATGACTCCCGAGCCTTTCACTGCCGGCAAAAGCTGCTCACTGACAAAAATACAAACTCCTCCCTGCATACTGACGCAGTGAAGGATGGAGACCAGAAAATGTGACTCCAGCATAGTAAAATCTTTCCGCATCGGTGGGTGCCCCCCTCGGAAAGGTGATGCTCCTGGAGGAAAATGTCAATAGATTTCCCAACTATAGCTCTTTGAAGCTCTCTTCTCAGGATGCCTCGTCTCTAAAAGCACTGAGGTCCCCCTAAACCCTGAATGTTCCATGAAAATCTCTGTGAGAGGCTATGCTAGCGGAACTATCCTCTACTCGAAGAGTCTTGGGCTAAGGTTTAGACGAGGAATAATCACAATCCGTCCTGGGACGAAGGCGCGAGGTATTCCTTTCTAAGAACAGGAATGCAGGCTTTCACTAGGAAACTCGCCATGCCAACCAGTGGATCAAATGCAGGGTTGAAGCAATCCTGCCATCGTGCAAAAAAGGCATGGGCCATACACAGTGCAATGGGCTAAGCTGCATGACTCCATTTGACGCTGTTGGCGAGTCGAACTCAACCTAATAGTAACCACATACCAGAGAATGAATGTCTGTGATCTTTGTAGGCCCACCGATGAGGCTGGCTTGTAAAAGATCCCTAAATTGTCCACATGCAGGGCGGCTACTGACAATCTTGCATGCTAGGGTGGACCACTAACGATGCAACAGTCGTAGTGAGGAGCTAAAGATCAGCCTCTGAAAAGGATAAGCAAGTAACAGCGGCCTTGGTTGGGGGCGTGAAGCGCCAAAGGGCAAGGGGCACAGGCAGGCAGAAAACGCAGGAGGGGGAGGAGCTCGAGGTTACACTACTTCTTTTGCTCTCTCGTCATTGGTGCCCCCGTATCCTCATAGGTGCTGGATGCGTATGGACGGGCTTGGCAACATAATAGAGAGGTGGTTCCTCCCGCTCTCTCCGCACTTTCTTGTTGACTCTCTTTACTGCAGAGGAGCTTGCACAGACTCTAGAAGCACTCCCTAGGGGCAAATGCTCGGGAGAAGGGGCTTCCAGTTTCTCTCTCTCTGGGATCTCATGGAAGGCGGATTCAATGCTGCCTTCCATCAGATTATGATCACAGGAGTCATGCCGGAGACGTTGTCAGAGTGATTGATCCATGTAACTCCCGAGGATGTTGGTGACAGATTCGAGATTCGGCAATGGAGGCCCTATGGACCGCCTACAAAATTCTAGCCTAGGCCATTAGCGACTGCAGCCTTTCCTCAATTTAATCCATGGAACGCAGACGGATTCTGTCGAGGATCGCAACATTCTTGAAAAGATCTTCACTTATTTGCTGCTCTAGCCAGGTTCAAGAAGTAGGATCTTATTGTCCTCCTAGATTTTGAAAAAGCATATGACAGACTAGATTGGGGCTTACGATGTGCCAGATGGGATACCCTGAGGAGCGGGTCCGAGGTGTTTCTGTGCTCTACACGGCTTTATGCTACCAAGTTCTCATTGAGGAAGCCACACGCGACACATTTCCGCTTTCACGCTCTATCTCGCAGGGCTATCCATTGGCACCTTATCTATTGCCGACGCCATGAGTAGTTTTCGCTTCGCTTAGGATACAGTGCTCCAAGGGCTGTGGCTTCCCATCCGGGTGCACGAGGAGCTGCTTGATTTTGAATTCGCCGACGAGGGGAACCTCCAGAGATTCGTCGAGGCAATCTTCTGCCATGCATCTGGAGGGCAGATCAACTGTCACAAGTTATGTGGATTTTGGGTTGGCTCATCACCCACTCTCACTTGGTGGCCAGTTGAGGCTTTTCAATGGGCACAATGATATTAGAAGACCAACTGGTGGGGAAACCCTCGCATAGGGCCCTATTAAACATATGAACCAGAAGTAGAGCCAATACATCCCTCGCATGTGAGAAGTGCTCGGCAATCAGACCATCATGATCCTATGCTCTCCCATTCTGCATCCTATCAATAGCATCTCCACCATGCTCAAGTGGAAGGAGGAGTGGAGGGGGCAAGGCTCAGGAGGGTGGGGGAAAGGTGGTTGTCCGGGGACGTGGTAAACGGAGGTGGCGTATGCATGCCATATGTTGGGTGAGGTGATCGGGGTCGCTAGGCGACGATCTTGGAAGAGCCTCCAGGCCCCCTTACAATCCCGTCCCAGAAACAGCTGGTACAACTCCTGCTTGAGGTGAGCTAGGTAGGCTCGCTTCTTCCTCCGTACGAGACAGTGGATGATCTGTCGTGCTTGCTGGTAAGTGGTGAAGCCCAAAGCAACCTCTCACTGTAGGTGGGCACAGGTCTCGTGGCACTCATCATACCAACTATTATGTGGTACAGTCCCTCCAGGTGGTCCAGGCGTGGCTCTGGTGTGAGGGAAAGCGGCTGCACGGCAGATATGTGAAGGGTGGCTGCAAGCTATGTGGTAAGCTCATCAAGTGGGATGTGGGGGTCGAGGTCGGAGAGTGTACGGAAAATGTGGTCAAAGTAGACGGAAGAGGTATCCCTCGTGAAGTGGTATCTCGAGTGGCAGTGGTGTGGTAAGGCCAATGGCTGGATGGTGTATTGGCATGTGAGGGAGAAAGCTAAGTATGCATGATCAGCTACAACATCAATGGCGCGGGGTGCTCATTGGCCTTCTTCTCCCCTTGGGCTTGGAGGGTCTGCACTTGCTCCCTAAGTGTATTCAGCTCCTCATTGAGGAATGACTGAATTTCGCCTTCTTCATATTGGGTGCGTGCCCTCAAGTGGTTGTTTTCCTGTTTAAGTATGGCTACTTGAGCCTCTAAATCCCAGATTCGGGAGGCTTGATGGCTGGTTTTATCGTCCAGCATCTGGACCATTTCCTCTCGCACCTTGTTGAGTTGGCTCACCATGTGGGCCTGCGTCTCTTCATTCCACCTATCCGTCTCCTCTTGCATAGAGGTGTGCAGCCTGTAAAAGTTCGTCTTCACCTTCTCCAAGCTTTTTTTGAAGGCTTTCTATATCTGTATCTTGCAGTTTGCATATCTCTTTCATGGCTGTCATGGGGGTCGCTGATTTTATGTGTATTCACCCATACAGACTTACAGTGCTGTATTTCCTCTCCTTCTCACCCCTAGTTCTTGTATCCGGAGCGCACTGCATGTTGGAGCAGGGTGTGGAAATGCAGTATGCAGGTAAGAGAAAAATACTCGCATTGGTAAGAGAGAGAGAGAGGAAAAAGAGAGATGAGGCTCAAGTGGGGCTGCTCAAGGAAAGCGGGTACACGGGAGCCGGAATACAGAGAATGGCAGGCTGAGGTGCTGGGCGGAGGTGGGCAGATACAGGAGATGGTGGTAAAGGTTCACGCGAGAAAGAGAGAGAAATGGCAGAGTGGGCTGGGCACACGCGGGGCAGGGGTGCCCGATAGAGAGAGAGAGACCAACAACGCGCAACGCAAGAAGAGATGGGGGCTTGCGCAACGTCACGCATGGAGAGAGAGAGAGAGTGACAGAAGACCCCAAGGGCCTATGAGACCACAAGTAATACAATGGTACCAAGGATATATTAAGCCATGGAAAACTGAAAGAAAAAGTAAAATGAAAACATCTGACAGTACATGTGATCAATAGATGATCCTGTGTAGAGTGAGATATGTTGTCATCAGCTAATGACGATACCCACCTCGGTCAGAACCAATCTGCTGGCGGAGTAAATGCCACGCCTCTGTGATGGGAGCATGTGATGTCGGTGGAGAATCTCACGAATCTATCTCTATGTGATGGAAGGTCTTGATGCTCTGGGTCGAGGACGTCTAGCTCGCAGAATGGATCGAGCTCTCTCACTAAGAACTCCTCTGGGGCGTGGAGCTGGAGCGGGGGTATGGGTGGTGGGCTCTGATGTTGCAGTAGAGGAACTGTTGTGCGCAATAGATTCTGATGTGGATGTGTGTACCACAAAGAAATCTGTGATGGCTCTTTGTGAGGTGTCTTGTCAGAGCCAGGGTTGTCTCTCAGCATGCTGCCTCAACACTACACCCCTCTGTTGTCTGAGCTCCATCAAGTACGTGCCCAAGCACCTCTGATCCTCAAACAGTATCACCTGTGTTAGTGGTTCAAATCCCTCTAGGAGGCAGTGGAATCGCCCGCGTATTTCATAGTAAGCTGGGCAACTGAACATATAATGGACCTCATCCTCTACTGTTGCTTCTGTGATGCATATTGTGCATGTCCTCTCCTCATGTGGGATATCCTCAGCTCTGCCAGTCTCTACTCTGAGGCGGTGGGAGGATACCCTCAGCTGGCCGATCGTGATACGCATAGCATGTGACATGTGTATCTGTATGTATCCCGGGATCTAAAAGAATCCATCCTCAAAGAGTCAAGAAGTGATCTCTGTAGAACTCACACTTGTTACCAATCTCTGACGGAGACACCCATGTCTGGTTTATGTGTAGCCCGAGTAGATCTAACCGGATGATCCAATTGATCTCTTGACATGAGAGATCAAGGTATGGGGAATCCAAGCTATACTGAAACGGGGGGAGACGGTCCATCTGTATGCCATGTGCATGAAACCACTCAACTACCTCAGAGTACCATGCATGTGTTGGTAATGGCCGTGGCCGTGTCGTTGAGGAGGAGGGCATTCCATCTCGCCTCCTCAATCCCTCCCTCCCCCCTCTCGCCATATAATTGCATAGAGGACTCTAGCGCTAGTCGTGGGAGGCGATCTCTGTCAAGCATGTATACATGTTGAATATAAGTGACAATCTGAAAAAAGCCAATGGCTGGCTACTAAAGACCCAATGGGCCTATGAGACCAAAGTGATACAATAATGTCCATGGCATATGTCATCATGGAATGGAAAATAAAACAGAAAGAAAACATAAACATAGCTATCTCACTCGGGAGATACAAAACTGTCCAAAGTGATACAAACATGTCCATGGAAACTCATCATGGAATCCTAAGAACATAGAAACATGCGAGTAGCATCACCTCCGACTAGATGGTATACCACTCTCCAAAATATCAAGCATGGGGGCTAATGAGTATGGTCGAGAGGTCTCATCACCTATGTCACGTGGAAAGCTAGCTCGATGGCGGTGGAGCATGTCCTGGATCTGGAGCTGATAAGGTGATCATGGCCAACGGCCCGGGGGTCAGGGGCGTCGGGCACGTTGGAGTGTGGAGGCTCAGTCCAAGGTAACTCCTCTTGGGCGAGTTAGGTCCGGAGCAGCTCATGGAGGGTCCACAAGATCCACTATATCGATGTCCTCCACCTCCTGGGTCCGGAAGAAACTGTTAATGGTTGGCTGGCGAGGGAGGGGGGCGGGGTGGCTGGGGCCGAAGCTCCCTAAGGTGTCCCTGTGTCTATGGAGCTCAAGCAAGAACAGGCCTAGGCAACGCTAGTCCTGGAAGTCAATGACCCTGGAGAGTGGACCAAATTCCTCACGAAACAGACAGTGAAACCTCCCGCGGATCTCATGGTATACTGGGCAGTGGCATATGTAATGCTCCTCCGTCTCAACCTCTGTGTGGCATAATTGGCATATCCTCTCCTCTGCCGGTCTTTGTATAGGCTCCCCGGCTCTGAAGATGCCCTCAACTCTACCTGTCTCCACTCTGAGGCGGTGGGATGAAACCTGTATCTGGCCAATTGCAATCCGCATGGCATGGGACATATGAACACTCAAGTAGCTTGGCTGCTGAATGAATCCATCCTCGGTGACTGTGAGAAAGTGATCTCTGTGGAAGTGCATCTTCGTGGGGAGCTCCGGAGCTGTGATCCATGTGCAATGGATCACAGCTCCGAAGAAAAGGGGAGTCCAAACTGTACTAACATGCGGAGCCCATATACTGAGAACCAAGTGGAAACTAGCGCATACCATACTCCAGAGTGGCTCTCAAGTGCTAGCTGTGTTGAGGACTCCAGGGCAAGCCTTGGGTACCTATGGGGATCCATGTGACTGATGCAATGGAGGTATGTGACTGTCTGGAAGACTGCATCCACTACCATCGGGGCTGCAACAAACTCTCCCTAGACAAACTGGTGTGGGACTAATGGTTTGCTGCAGATCATTCAGGAGAACATCATGACGTGGGGCCTCTCGCTGCCAATCCTCATCGATAAATCTCGCCCCCAGAAGGCTTCTCCACACATCAAGGTTGGTGTGAGTCATGACGAGGGTGTCAAAAAGCCAGCCCTTTGTCCTAGGCTCCTGTAGACGGTGTAGGAGGCGGGCTCAGGGTATAGTATCAAAAGCTTTGCGGAAATCCAAAAAGCAGTAATAGTAAATCCTCTGATGTCGTGCTCTACCCTCCTCGATGATGGCACGGAGAGTGAAGACATGGTCAAGGGTAGAGTAGCTCCTCCGAAAGCTAGCTTGTCCTGAGGCTCTACATCCTTGGCTCTCGACAAATGAACTAAGCTTTGCCTCTAGCACTGACCCATAGAGTTTGGCCAATGTGTGGCCAATCATGAACTAACTTTAATTATTAGGATCAAGTGGATCTCCCGCTTTGAGGATGGGGGTGATGGTGTTGGTGGACCAAGAGAGTGGTAATCCTTCACAGAGGGCTCAATTGAACATGTAGGCTAGTAGGGGCGCCAGGGTATCATCGGCATGCGAGATGTACTCGGTAGTGACTCCCTCATGATCCCGAGCTCGCCCATTGCCTTGAGAACCATGCGCTTTGTGAAGAAGGTGGAGGCGGTGGGACGGGGATCTGGTAGTGGGGGTAGGGGTGGCTGATGGGGGATATGCTAGAGGGAGCGTGCATAGGACTGCCATGTGTCCAGGCAAGTGATAGGTGTAGAAGGGTGATGTTCTCAGTTTCCTCCATGCCTCTTTGCAGTTTGGCCCTAAGAAAAGTCGATATAACTCATCCTCTTTTCAAGCGTAGAACTCCCGTTGCTTGCGTTAAGTGAGCCGTTGAGAAATCCGTTGCGCTTGGCGCTTTGTGATTTGCCCAATCCGTACCCCGGCATTCGCCATCATACCAACAGTTTTGGGGCATGGAACCACAAGGTGGCTTGGCGGTAGACCGCCGAGTGCAGATGAAAGAAGTGGTGGTGGATGTGTGCAGTGTGGTGGTGAGCTGTGATGTGAGGGTGGATAGGGGGAAAGTAGGTTTCACATCTTGGAGTTGGTGATAGATGTGGTTGGAGTAAACAAGGTCAAGCTCATGATCAAAAAGGACCTGAGTAATGTGAGATGGGGGTTGGTGGTGGAAGGATGGGCTGTGTGCTAGTAAGAGTGAAAGAGAGGTAGGCATGGTCAGCTTCAAAGAGGGGTGGCGGGATGGAGAAGTTGTGGAGAAGGTGTGCCAAAGCCGGAGATCCCATAAAGTAGTCCACAATGCTAGTACCTCTTGAGTGAGGGAAGGACGTAAGGGCGTCGGAGGAGAGCCATCCAGACATCCCGTTATAGATAACAAGACCATGTGCAGCTCCTAGCTCTAAGAAATATCTCCCATACACCATGACCTCCTCACGGTCCTATGATAATCGCTGCAACCCTATGTCAGTGTTGTCCGGCTCTTGTAGTCTGACAAGGTCATCCAGACCAAGTAGTGAGAGCTACTGACTTCCCGTCTTGGCGTTGAAACCCGCGAGCAGGAAGACTTCCCCCCAGGTGTGACAACTCCGTAATATCCTCATGAATTGTCACCATCGCCTCACGCCGGTGTGCCGCATGTACTGGGGTGAGATAACCTCTGTGCCCTTGAGGACAGCCCGTCTGTCTAAGAAGGCGTGTCTGCTAATGGCATCAGGGAATCTAATGATGAGGCGCCGCTCTCGTGTCATATCCTTGCCTGCCCTCCATGTATCTGCAAAGGGGGGGAGTGATCTCGTCCACTCCAAGCATCTGGCAAAGCGTCATGGCATCCTCCTTGGGGGGGTAGGGAGAGAGAGAGAGAGAGAAGACCCAATGGGCCTATGAGACCAAAGTTTCTTCTTCGGTACTAACTTGACTAGTCGTTCTTTCTATTATGCATAATCAATAGAGAGCTCTTCTTTTCTACTCTCTTGCTCTCTTGTGTCTTGCTTGCCATCCTCCAACCATGATTGATTGATCATAAGTAATAATGAATCCTCAAGCAGGTCCCAAAATTGCAAAAAGAATTCCACAGTGAACCCATCCCATCCACAAGATTCCCATTTGCCCGAAGTCTAACTGCATTGTGTATCTCCATAGGCATAAAAAGGCTTTCCAGTCCAAGGGTTTCCTGCACATCCTTTATTTCTTTGACATTCTAAGGCAATTTCTTACGAGCATGTGTCATAGAAGGGGTCTCAACACGAAGTGATGCAATAACTTGCTGAAAGTGAGTCACACATAATTGCACTAACTGAAATACATTTTGCGTCCACTCTCCATTATCCTTTTACACTCAAAATGCTTTTGTTACCTTCATAATACCCTTGGGCCCACATCATGTACCCACCATCTTTGGGTAGCGCATTGTTTTTGTCTAGTTACATGTAAACATTTAAATAAAGATTTAGATGAGCACTCCTCCTCCAAGATAGGCTTTTGTAAAGACCCGACTTGCCACTTTTGCAACTTTCTGTAGTTACTCAATTCAAGTTGATGCCTGGCATAACATATTTTCTCCTCTTCCTGAGGAAACAAGGTAGCTCCTGAATTTACCATAATCTGTAATCACCCCTTGCATACGGGATGCAAAATGGTACCAAGCAATATCCATATCGTCATAAATTTCAGCTATCAAAGGAGGAGTCAAATAACCGTTGTTAATCAGCAATAATCTCTTAGTTGATATCTGTAAATCATCTAGTGGCATGTCAAAGTGCAAACTCAGCCATATAGGAGCATGATCAGAGAGGTGCAAAGAGTAATCCACCCACATTCTACGTGTACATTCAACAAATACCATGTGTCAAGGCTTGCACTATAAGTTGTATAAGCATTATGATGAAAGGTATACGCCTTCTTATTAGGGCACATGGCCAGCCAAATATCAAGTGCATCCATGTGATTTATTGCATTGCACCATGAAACTCTTTCAACTAAAATAATGTGTGATTTTACACAAGTATTATTATCTCCTGCCGGAACGGTATTAAAATCCCAAAGTTGATCCAAAAACAAAATTTCTCTCTAGCTGTTTCTAATATGTATGTTGTGCAAATAAAATCAAGGTTGGAAATCTAGAGAAGCCAACTATCAAGCACATCAATATGAACATCTACCCATGCCTATTTCTTACAAGATTCAAGATGAACAAGAAAGCAGTGGCAACCTATCATGTTCTTCCCCGAGCCTCAATGAAGAAATCACCACCTCCGCTGACTCATCATCAAAGAACACATCCTGCATTGAAACAACCAAAGCTAGTTAAAGATAGTCAGTGTTATACTATCAGATCAGGCGGAGCAGTGCAGCCTGCACAGCTTTAAGCTACATGAAAAGCCTGTCATGCAAAGCCTGTATAAAGGCATCATCAGTCATGCCAGTGGCTCTAGCCCGAGTGGTAACACTTTGGCCTGCCGCCACACAGGACCAAGGCTCAAATCCTAGCCCCTACTTATACAATTAATCTCTTTAAAATAAACAAAAAAGACTTCATCAGTCGTGAGATCAATATTCTGAATTGTTGGTGAGCCTAGCAAGTAATACAAACAAAACCAACTTTTTACAGCCGTACTAAATTAAAATAGGGAAAAAAACCTAGGATATTTCAAGAAGCTTACATCATCATCTCTCTCATTTACCCCCAGGCCCTGCAAAAAAGAAAAGAGCAATTTAAAATGCTTGACTTTGCACTAAAAAGCTTAATCCTTAAAATAAGATGAAAACAAGTATTATCGCATGAAATTCACAAAACAAGACTTGCAAAAATGGCATTGCTGCACCAAACTTCAGGAATATGTAAGATAAAAGCAATGCAACCCATGATCTCATGCAGCAATAATAAACAAGCTTGATGTATTTAGCATAGATTATCAGCCACAGTACTAGTACTTGAGAGGAGATGATACCTCATCTGTATCATCTTCATTGTCAAATATGCCATATCTAAAAACCTCACTACTTAGATTTGATGCCATTGTGGATATATCGTAATCTTTGTCATGAAAATCATCTTCATCACTATCAACAGGCCGATCTCGTATAGAGGTGGGACGACTGCGGCACTCAAAACATAGAAAGTGAGGAGGAAAGTAGACCTTTTTTCCAACTTCCGGGAGGAGTTCATAGGCAGACAATGATCCACTTAATCTGTCAAGCAGCTTCATTTCTCAGAGTGACTGATTGATGAACAAAAGAAGCCTAAAGCACTTACCCACATGTCCACTGACAAACATTATCGATGGAGTTACGGCTTTGTAGAATATTTGATTTCCATTCAATCCATTCTGGGTTTCCCTATAACAATATGATCACGAGCTAAGTTTATGAACTGCACAACTACCCCAAGGGGATGGACAACCCCAAACTAGGAACACAAAAACATAGCAGAACTAATATACAAAGGACCTGTAGGTGAGCATGTATCTCTGCATTGTTATTAGCAGCTTGCAAAAGCCAGTTGGCTATTCTTGTTAGATGCCCGATGCTACCTATCCTCGGGGGGGGCTTTCCGGGTGTAGATACTAAAGGCTGTGATAATCACCAGAAAAATAAACACACAGCTACCCTTTAGTGCAAGCCATACCGTTACTTTAACTACATAACATTTTTTCTTGTGCTCTATCACTGCTAGAGAAGACGGCAACAAGCAACCAATTTACACTTATCCTCGCATCTACAACAGAGAATTGCTCATAACAACGAGGAACACTGCAAGAATTGAACCCAAATGCGTACAAGAGAACAATAGAAACCTACATAATTCCCTAGTTTTTCACAATTGATTTGTTGTTAAGTATGGACTACTTCTCACGACCAATGCATATGTAAGGATTGATGCCATGGAGAGAAAGAAAGAAAGTTCTATTTGATGGAAATAATGCTCTCTTACTCTCAAATATGCAGATCTGTGGTGTATAGTTGTGTACTACTTGTCAAGAGCTTCGAGATGATATATAGGATGCATAGGACATTCTCATTTATTAGGATTCCATTCATGTTTTTAATGTATGGACAATATGAGTGACTTGAGGACATTTATTAGGTGTGAACATTTTTCTAAAATTTCAACCATGAAGAGGTACATGCATCAACTTCTCTTCGAACACATGCAGTTGTAATCGATTTTAATACAATGCAATGTATGGTGCTTCCTCTCTGTCAATAGTCTAATTGCAATGTTCAAGGTTTCATGGTGTTAATTGTTCAATCATTCATCTGATTATTTAAACATTAAATTGGTATTAGAGCATTCAATATTATGAGGCTTGTGGACGAAGAAATTGCTAAGAGCAATTCTACAGAAGCCTGTGAGAGATTTTTTTTTAAATAATTTATTCTAAGAGCCTATTGTAAAAGGCCACTCATCATAAGCAGGTGTGGTTGCTACAGGCTTGATGAGACGATAGGAGAGAAATGAAATGAAATGAAACGCTATATTAACGTCTTCAAAAGGCCATAATGACCTATGAGACCAAAAGTTACATCATGGTGGATCTGATACAAGAGAGAGAGAGAGAGAGAGAGAGAGAGAGAGAGAGAGAAAGTTGTATTAACGTCTTCAAAAGGCCAAAATGACCTATGAGACGAAAATGTTACATCATGTCCATGGAATACACCATCATGGTACTAAAAGTAAAACTAAATTTAAAAAAAAAACAAAAAGCCTCAAGCTCTATGGATAGGGCCCTACAACATGGTACCCAATGTAGTGAGGCTGACAGGGCGGGAGAAAGTCTTGCGGTGGTGGGAAATGATGGCTCTGATCCTCTTGTGGTGACGTGGGCGTGGGCGGCGGCCACAAGACAGAGAGAAAGAGAGACCATGAGGTGGGCCGCGGATGTAAATAAATGGGCCTCCCTTCAAAGCACATGCATGGATGTTGATGACGTACAGGCTGGTTGTTATGTACCTCAACCCTCAGATAGTGGGCAGATGCAAGGGGCTAAGGTTAAGAATTAATAAGACTAGGCTACTAGCTATCTATAGTAGGTTAGTGATTTATAGCAACAATTACCGGCTAAGGTTCCACTCCACAAATACATGCCAGTCAACATTGGCATCCCATACCACCGGTGCTTGCCCAAAGGGGCCCTCGGCAAGACTATCTCTGATGCGCCATGTCCATGGCATGAGTAGAAACTCTGGTCTAGGCACAGAACCATCAATATTGCACTGCATGACTTACTACACAATAATAATACAAGGCATCACTTATATAGTGGTGAGCTTGCCTGCACCCTTTTATTTTGGTTTTCTCTAATCATGTTTGGACTGTGTTTAGGAGATCTTGGTTAGACAAGCCTAGGGGGCCCCTTACACTTAGTATTAAAGCAAGCTAAACAATGAGTCTACAAAGGTTTGCATGTCTTTCATGGTTTATTTCACATCGAGGTTCCCATGTATTTCTCTTAGCACCATAGCTTGCTTTGTCTCATTGGAGGTATGCTTCTAGGGTTACTACCATGGTTGTATGTGGATTCTCAGAGGGGTGGAATATAGGAGTCATATGCGTTCTAAATGTGCAGAAGAACCCTTATGAAACCCTAGCGTTTCTCTAGTTTACCTTCCAAATAGGCTGTGATTTTTTACTCAAGTGTCTACCCTTGACATATTTTGTATACATGTAGGCAAGGGGTTGAGTTTTGGTGCCCTGAAACCTGTGGCAAAGGGCTGATTGCAGCCTGTGCAAAGAGTCTTATGTGGGCAGCAAACATGTCTCATGTGAAGAAAAGCATGAGAGGCTGGTTTCCTACAGGGCAGGGCTGTGCAGCAGAGTAAAGGGAGAAACTAAACCAGGGTGGCCAGCAGAGTCAACCGGCAGCAGAGAGAGCAGCCTCTTATGTGTGCAAGTGCATACGGTTATATACAGGGAGCTGCTTTGCACTGCCTGCAAAGGCCTGAAACCTGTAGCAGAGGGCGGATTGCAGCCTGCAAGGGGTTGAGTTTTGGTGTCCTGAAACCTGTGGCAAAGGGCTGATTGCAGCCTGCACACACAGACTTATGTGGGCAGCAGACAGGTCTCATGTAAAGAAACGCTCGAGAGGGGAGACACTAAACCAGGGCGACCAGTAGAGTCAACAATCAGCAGAGAGAGCAGCATCTGATGTGCACAAAAGCATGCGGGTATAAACAGGGAGCCGCTGTGCGCTGCCTGCACAGGCCACCAGGATGAGAAAAAGTGAGTTGCTAGTTTGAGGTTGATTCTAAAAAATCCGAAAAAGAAAGCATGTGTGCTGTTTTTTCGAGAAACTAACAAAAACTGGTCGATTATAGCTACTTTTTTGCGCCTCTTTTTTTTTTTTTAATGCAGTATGCATGTTTTTTAATGTAAGTAAAGCAGTTGTGGGTAGCTTATATAATAAGGCACAACTTAGGCATTAAACCATCAAACAACACTCTTTCCAATGTTCACAGCGGCAAGCAAATTTTGCATCTCTTCTTGTACATGGAGGAAAGGGAAGGCTTTGGTAAGTGGTTTACACGATGGTCTCAGAGTTTCCCTACAGTTTAATGTAGTTTTTCCCTTGTTTTTCATAAAATTCAGAATCGGCACATATCAACCTTTCTTTTTGCTGTAACAGAGATACACCCTTGCTTTTGTTCTCACTTACATTTCACATATCCATGGCGATACCCTAGCCCCTCTCCTTTACCCATGATTTATCAGATCATGAGGGGAAACGGGAAGACATTGGTGGAAGACATTGGGGATCCAATCCATGATACTGCTCATGGACACCATACCATAGTCCAAGGGAGGAGAAGATATATGTGGTGGACAAGACTTAATTCGACAACCAGATGAAGAAACTCCAAGCAGGGATCTCTACCCTAAAGAACCAGGGCAGTGAGATGGTCACTCTGCAGGGAGATTTCTATATTGCATCAGCAAATCACTGTACTGTAGAAGGTTGTTGCGAGTACTCCCGCACTTGCAGGGCATGTTTCAGCAACTGCTTTCTTCACCCCAAAGGAGTTTTCAGGGCAGAGGATGGAGAGAACCCATGAAGTGGTTGACACATGGCTTTATAGGTGGAATGTTCATTTTCAATCGCATCCTCTCCAGGACACTCGGAAGATTTAGATGGTGCCAGGTCTCTCGAGAGGAAAAGCCTTGTCATTGTGGAGAGAGCTTCGAAACAAGCCCACTGCTTGGGCTAGTTTCGAGCAGATGTTCAGGGATGAGTTTCTCCTCGCAGATGATGAGTTTCTCCTCGCAGATGTTCAGGGATGAGTTTCTCCTCGCAGATGATGAGTATGATGTGGTATCTAGGTTTGCAGAATCGGATATGAACACCATGTCTTTCAGCACTTATTTGCACAAGTTTAGAGAGTTGCAAGCAAAGGTGATGCATATGAATGTGGTCATCTTACCTGGAGTTTTTATGTGGGGATTGTCCCAAGAACATAACCTTCAAGTGAGAAGCAATAATTGCTGAACACTTGAGAATGCTATCCATTTTGCAAAGGCCTATGAAGAGATAGTTACTAGCGAGAGTAAGAAGAATGTTCCTCAGAAGTAAAAAAGCTCAGGCAACTCCGAATCAGAAACAAGTAACCACAAGCTTAGGTTTGTGAAGGCTTCCACAACTCAAAATCAGCCCGAGACATCGGGTTGACCCAATTCCAAGAACACCAGGTAGAGCCTCCAGAACATTTGGGAAGGCCAATGCTTAACTTGTGTGGTTAGACGGTCTATTGGAAAGGGAGCTACCCTCAAGCGCAAAAAAATCAGAAGCCTCATGACCGAGATCAGAGGTAGCCCTAAGTTTAATTCCGTTCATACCACCGTTCTTGATCTTAGTTCTTGTATGGATTGTAACTTTAGCATGGCAGTTTTTGGACCCAATGATCTCATACGTATTGTTTCAGTGTTGGGGAAAAGTGTACACATCTTATTCGATCCAAGTAGCATATCATGTCTACCGTGTGAACCTCGTAGCAGGGCATGGATAGATCTAGGACACACGTGTGACCCACTTGCCTATATCTATCAAGAGTTATTCAAATAGTCTAGATTTTTTGGTTGATAAATCTAGATAGTGTAGATATTAAGGTGAAGAATGGTTTTTATACGACATCCATGTAAACTCAAAGGATCATACATTGTCTTTTCTATTGGAAGATGCTCTAGTTTGTCTCAAGGGTGATCAAATCAGAATAGCCAAGGGAAAATGTCTTCTTCTTTTTCTTTTCCGGAAAAACGATCCTTCTATTAGTTAATGAGAAAACGCCATAAGGCTACAAAGCTCACCTCGCAAGGAGGGATAAAAAACGCAGTGAACACCTGAGCTCCACCCCCGTGGCTGGCCGCTCTCTGGGGGGGGGCTACCTAGTAGTACATGTGGGAGGTGAGAAAAGCCAAACTGGAGGCCAATAGTGCCAAGTGACATCCTCGCCCCTCGCGGTGAGGAAAGGGCCAGGCTGCCAAGTGCGGAGGAAAGCCTTGCGGCACCCTCTCATGCGATCCGAGTCGCCCTGGAGTTTCCCCCAGTGTCCTCAAGGTGTGAATGATGTCCACCCAGAGGGCCTGTATGACCTCCGCCGGTGAAGTCGCCTGGCGGTCAATGGCCTCCCTGCATCGGGCTCTCCATATGTGCCAAGCCGTCATGCCGCTGATCATCTCCCATCTGTGCCCGACCCCCTCTTGAGGGGCTGCCGAAGAGAAGTCTGGCGTCGGAACCACCGCCATCGCACTGTCAGAGACCTGGATGGTCGCACTGCCAGGGACGTCCTCATATCCAAGGGCTGGGCCGCTATCCGTGGCCCAAGCCAGCGCACCCCACGTCACCAGCATCTCACCTGGTGAGCCTGCAAAAACCATCCTGAGAGCGCGCTGCCAGACCTGCTGTGCCTGTGGGCAATCCCATAAGCAGTGCCGCTGCGACTCCTATGCATGGCCGCACCGAGGGCACGACGCTGGGTGTCTGCCAAAAGCTAGCCAAGCCCCCACAGCCAGTCCTCTATGCACTGTGAGCCAGAGAAAAAGCGTCACCTTCCGGGGCCGAAAGCTGGCCCAAAGGCGCTGCCAGAAGTCCCTAAGAAAGGCAGGGGAGAGCCCTTGTCGCCGCCAATGCTCGGCCGCCGCCGGGGTGCTCGCTATCCTGTGCCTCTGAATCCGCCGCCCCAACCTCGCTGTGTACTGAAAAAAGGGGATGCCTGGGCTGGTAGGGGCCGAGTAGGGATCTCGCCAAAACCACTCACCTGGATCCCACTGAAGGCGAATAAGAGGCCTGCTGTCCCAAGCCCATAATCTCCATGAACAGTCCTCCCCTATCGAGGCCGGTGAGGGGTCTACATACCACTGTCGCTGATGAAAGCCGACCACCCGCACCCTCTGAAGAATACAACCCTGGAGCCCATCCAAATCTAGTCGTGTCCTCTGAAGCTGGCCACCCTTTCCCACCTCGAAAGTGAGTGGGGCGACTCTCTCCGCTGTGCCGCAGACCGTTAGAAGGATCTCATGCCGAGCAAAGACACCCATCCACTGTGGAGGTGGAGGGTCCTGTACTGGGGTCCGCCACTCCCGGGGGATGGCCGCCTCAATGTCCTGTCTCATCAACTCTCTGCCCCTGATCCCACTGAGTCTCCTCTCCTGAGCCTCTAGAGGCAGCTGCTGAAGACATCTCCAGTCGTCTAGGGACTGGGCTGGGCCGGAGCTCAACGGGCCCCACGACACGTGAGACCGCGATCCAACCATATGGCCACTGGGAAGTCGAATCAAGGGGTTCCAGATCAATGGCTGCCTCAGGCGCTCCTCATCGGTGCCCGGGGGAGTCTGGAAGAGTGACGGCCTCAGATGCGCCCAGGCCCTCAGAAGGCTAGCTGCAAAACGCTCCTCGAAGCCAAGGCCCACTCCTCTGGATCACTGCTCTGTAAAGATCCACCTGATGCTGGGAGTCCAGGGGCCGCTAAGAGAAGGAGTGCGACAGAGCACCCTGGAAACAAGAAACTCCTTCCACGGCTCAGCGCCTGGCAGGAGGCCACGAACTACCAACTTGCCAAGCAAAGCTCGGCTTTGGCAAATAGGATCAACAATGCCCAGGCCGCCTCTCTCCCTCGGCTGACTGATCACAGCCCATGCCACCTTGGCCCTGGCGGGCCGCCCGTCACCACCGGACCAAAGAAAGTTCCTGATGAGCCTCTGCACCTGGCCAATGCACGCCCTAGAGAAGGCCCAGCAAGAAGTGATGTACCACATGGTAGCAAGCAGAACTTGGTTAGCCACAACTACTCGGCCAGCCAGAGATAAACGAGCGGTACTCCAATACAGAAGCTTCTTCCGAATGCTCAGAAGAAGGGGGGCTATCTGCTGCTCCGAAGATATGTCAATGCCCACGTAGCATCCCAAATAACGCACTGTAGTGCCGGGGGGCAGCCACTGAAAACCATCAACTGGCCTCCAAGTCGGGGGGGGCATAGAACTGACCCACAACCCACACGACTTGTGCCAGTTGATCAAAGCACCCGAAGCTCTGCAAAACCTGTCCATGGCTGAGGCGAAGCCGCAGAGGTTCTCCTCACCTCCCTGAAGATAGACAGCAGTGTCATCCGCAAACTCCGAGTCTAGGAGCTCCTCCGAGGTGCGGATGGGAAGCTGGAGGCCCCGCAAACCTGTATCCTGTGTCTTAAAGAGAGGTTTTCAAACTAGAAACAATCATTACAAGTTTCTCGTATTACCTTTTGGACTCACGAATGCTCTTGCTATTTTTCAGCAAACAATGAACGATCCCATTCAAGATTGTTAGGGGAAATTTATTGTTGCGATATTCTTAGACGACATTTTGATATAAAGCCATTCTTTGGAGGAGAATGTAAAGCACCTTAGATATGTCTTGCAGATTCCAAGGCATGAACAACAATATGCAAAAATCTCGAAGTGTGAATTCTTTTGTAAAGAAATCTCTAAGTGTGAATTATTTTGTTTTATTGCCCCAAGATGAGGAAAGAAGTCTAGGACTATTGAAGCACACAAGTCTGAGCTAGGGTTGTAGGTAGCCAAGATATGGAGATTGGAACTAGAACATCATCAAGGCATTTGATTAACAGAGATAAACAAAAGAGAGAGACAGAGTTAGACAATGCTGAAGAGAGAGAGAGAGAGAGAGAGAGAGAGAGAGAGAGAGAGAGAGAAATGAAATGATATATTAATGTCTTCAGAAGGCCAAAATGACCTATGAGACCAAAAAGGTTACAACAATTGGTGGATCTGATACAATGTCTATGTAAGAAAAGCTAAAAAACAACTAAACAACTAACTGAAACTGAAACAACTATGAGGAAAAGCACGGTACTAGGAGCTCCTAATGGATAACATCTGGGAGGAAAACTCCAGCAACAAAGGTAAGCATCATACACATCACTATCCAAAGATGTCTCTTATCGGTCGATGGCGGATATCCTCAATGTCCTCCATGGTGAGTACTCTGACTGGACCTCTCCCATGCCATGCTAGTATGGTCCTGATCCTCTGTTGTAGTCTCCGCCGGTGTCAAGATGGGCCTCTCATCTTGGGGCGCCTGGACCGCCCCAGCTCTATAGCCCGATCAATCTGTGTACCTCTGGTGCGGCTATACTCTGGGGCTAGCTGCAATGCCTGCTCGCCTGACTGCTCAATCTCTGGTCGAAAGAAGTTTGTAATCTGCCTCTGTAGGTGTCTCTCCCTCTCTGATCCCCTCCCTCTCAAGAGACCCTCTCCATGTCTACGAAGCTACAGCAAGTATAATCCGAGGCATCTCTGATCCTGGTATCTCATGACTCTAGAAAGTGGTCCGAAACCCTCTCTAAACAGGCAGTGAAAACGGCCTCGTATCTCATAATATACTGGACAGTGACATATGTAATGCAACTCTGTCTCTGGCTCCATCTGGCACAGCTGACAAATCCTGGCCTCAGCTGGTACTCCTCTGAATCTGCCAGTCTCAATCTCTAGCTGGTGTGAGGATGTGCGCATCTGACCAATAGCACATCGTATCCCATGAGAAAGATGAGTATCCATGTAGCAGGGTCTAATCACAAACCCATCCTGCGTGAGCTGGAGAAGATGATCTCTATAGAAAGCCATCTTCGTACCAAGCTCGTGTGTCGGCTGTATCCATGTCGTCCTAATGTCCAGCTGAATCAAGTCCTGCCTGATAAGTCTGGTAATCTCTGCCCGTGTGAGAGAGAGGGAGGGTGCATCCAGGGAGTACTGAAACGGAGGTACCCTGTCCATACTAAAGCCATGCAGCTGGAACCAAGCTGTCATCTGTGCATACCAACATGATCCGTCTCCCTGTGATGCCAACTGTCGTGAAGACTCCAGGGCCAAGCGAGCATATATGTCTCTAGGGAGAGCCCAAGTGCTATGTACAAAAGAGACCGATCGAGTGAGTGCCTCTACTACCAATGGGGGGGCAGCCATCTCTGCACGGATAATATCATGTGGTACGAAGGCCTTGCCCCAATCATCCGGGAAATCATAGAAACCAAGGGCCGCTCTATACGTCTCCATCCATAAGTGCTACCAGCTCGGCTGTGGTGATCCACTGAGGGTCCCCATATCTCCACTCCATAGAGCATGGCTGAAGTGACCGAACACATCCTCTCTAGTCTCCCCAATGCTGCATAAGCTCTATTCAATCTAGTCTCCGCTGCTCTCCTCGAGGAAAATAGTGGGCCACTAGAAACCACACCAAGGTAAGTATACGCATCTGTATACTCCACTGTCTCTTGACCATATGTAAAGGTGGGTACTGACCTCCTCAGGCTTAGTTCCGTACGTCGTACGGATCCGATCGTACGTACGATTGGTACCGTATGTATCCGTACGATCAGGTACGATTTTTCCCAGTTTCTGCCCGTTGGAAGTAGCCGTTTTTCTGCCCGTTTTCTCTGACCATTTTCTGCCCGTTTTTTTTTGGTTGTTTTCCTTTCATCTCTCCTGAGTCCTATAAAAGCCTCCAGGACCAAGCCTCTCCTCCATCTACTCCAAGCCTCTCCTCCACCACCCTCCACCTACTCCAAGCCTCTACTCCAAGCGGCAAGCCTCTCCTCCACCCTCCTCCACCCTCCTCCAAGCTCCTTCCATCCCACTTGAGCCTCTACTCCAAGTTCTCTTCCTCCAAGCTCTTCCCATAGTTCATCTTCTCTACGCTCTCTCCTCTACTCCACGCTTTAGCCCTTCTCTTATCCATCATGCCTCGGGAGAAGCATGAGGCTTTTGATTTGCATTGCCTCAATGTGGAGAAGGACACCAGGAAGTCCAACTCCCATCATTGGACATGCCGATATTGCGGCAAGTCATACACCAGTGGTGTAACAAGGCTTCTCCAGCACCTTTCAAAGATTGGGGGACAAGTTGCCCCATGCAAGGAGATTCCGCAAAGCATTGCCGATGACATTTGGTGGAAGATGAGCGGGGCTCAAATTCAAGTAGAGGAGCATCATCAACACACGCACCGACACCACCACTAGCACCACCATCGGCACATGATGAAGCGGCCCCCGGCTCTTTCATTGGTGTATCCTCCACTGCCACTTCCACGGATTCACGGTCCGCCTCCGCACTGGGCAAAAGGCAAAGGGTGGTGGAGCGTGAAGGGGTGCAACCCTCTCTCCACCAAGTCACGGGTAGTGTGAGAGGTTCGGTTGCATTCCTTAAGGAGCGGCAACGCCTTGCGGAGATAGAGATTACTCGCACCATTATTGAATGCAATCTTGCCTTCAATGTACTCCAAAAGGAGCAATGGAAGAAGATGGTGACGGCGATTGTGAATGTGGGCCCATGTGAGGGGTGGATGGGGGTCTCTTACACGGCTATGCGCACGAGGAAGATTGATGAAGAGAAGGAGTGAATTGATCGAGCCCTTGACCCGATTCGAGCCGCATTGACGAAGTATGGATGTTCTATTCTCACATATGGATGGAGTGATCAAAGGAAGCGTGGCATTATCAACATCCTTGTGTCTTGCCCGCTTGGCACATACTTCTTGCGTGCGGTTGACACCGGGAGAAGGGGGAGAAATACTACCGGGAGTTCCATCTACCGCCATATTAGGCAAGCGATCATAGAGGTAAGCATTATTTTACTCAAGTGTGGCTGATTTTGTCATTTGTGCAAAGCCCTCAACTCATATGATTTATCTACCATGTAGGTTGGGGATCAAAACGTGGTGCAAGTCATCACCGACAATGCATCAAATTGTCGACGCATGGGCCGCTTGCTTGAGGCGGAATTCCCCACCATTGTGTGGACTCCATGTGCGAGTCATTGCATTGACTTACTCATGGAGGATGTGGCGAAGCTCGGGTGGGTGAAGAGGATTGTGCAACAAGCTACATCTATTGTCAACCTCTTCATGCTAAAGGTGAAGGTGCTTGCTATGTTGTGAGCATAGTAGGCTTGACTTGAAGAAGCCATCGGCCACCCACTTTGCTTACATGTGGCTGGTTTGTGCAACAAGCTACATCTATTGTCAACTCTTCATGCTAAAGGTGAAGGTGCTTGCTATGTTTCGTGAGCATAGTAGGCTTGACTTGAAGAAGCCATCGGCCACCCGCTTTGCCTACATGTGGCTGGTTTTGGAGCGTCGATACGATGTGAGGCCCGCCCTTCGCCAGACAGTTGTTTCCACCATGTGGAACGAATGGGATGAGCACGTCACTGAAGAGGCCAAAGCCATGCAACGCTTTTGCCTAGAGGAGAGATTTTGGACTAGAGTCCGAGCAATTGTCATTGCTATGACTCCATTCTATAGGCTCTTGCGGATGACAGATTGCGAGGGGTCCACCATGGGCCTTCTTGTCCACTTCTTTTAGAGCTGCCCTTGTGGAGTTGGAGGCTTGCACAGACATTACATTTGACGAGCGAGCACAAATCATGGAGATTGCGCAGAAGAGATGGAGGTGGATGCACAAACCAATCCACGGGTTTGCAGCATTGGTACATCCAGCCTACAAGTCTCCAGTAGTTTGCACCGATAGGGAGATTCGACAAGATCGGGATGCATATATGCTTAGATTATATGGCAGGAGGATTTATTGTTGCTTTGTGGATTTCCGCAAAGCTTTTGACACAGTACCGAGAGCCAGACTGATGCGCAGACTACAGGAGATGGGAGCGAGCTGTGCCAGTTGATGAGCACAATGCCTTTTTAAAGGAGTTGGGCTGCTATGTTGATCAGAGAGGTCAAACCTCCTTTTCGTCTCCCACTTGCTAGAGGAGGGAGTCACTTGTGAAGCCCCTTTTTTGGTGGGACAATTTTGGGTATGGACTAGAGCATCTCCAACCCATAGCCTTAAGGATCCTAGCCCAGGATTGTTCTACGGAAGCATGTGAGAGGAACTGGAGTTCCTATTCTCTCATACACACGAGGATACGCAATCGACTGAGCACACGACGGTTGGAGCGGTTGGTCTACTGCCGTACTAACTTGCGCATGATGCAGGGCATTCTTAGTATGGGTAGTCCCAAGCAAGTAAGTGACAAGTCTAGACTCTAACTTGTCATGACTCATAACTTTTAAGTTTTGTGTACACTGTACAGACTCTAACTTTTGTGCCTTAATGTGTAGGTCAATGTTGACACTTTCACGTTGACGAGTGAAAACTTTGCAAGTGTCAATCAACAACCTGATGAGGAGGAGGAGGCAATCTTCATGGAGCTCTATAGGGAGCTTGTGGCAGCAGATACTCGCAGCACCAGGAGTCAGCATGGACGGGACCGAGCAGTTGGAGTTCATAGGCCTTCGCCTTCCACATCGGCAAAGGGTGGCCTTCGCACATATGTAAGGCAAGGATCCTCGAGCTCCAATCCCCGCCTTCATGATGATATTCCATTGCCCCCTCATGATGATACCCCACTGCCTAGAGAGCCCTTGTTTGAAGATGACGGCAACCTACCTAGCGAGAATGATCCCCAGAGTGTCTCGTCCACCTTTGAAGAGTCCTCTTCAGAGAACTCTCTTGATGGACACTCTAGTAGTGATCATGTTGATGATCATGCAAATGTTGGTGATGATGTAGACTTTTGATATGTTATAGCTCTCTAGGCATTGGGCATCTATCTCCTTCTAGCCCATTGATGATGTATTGTAGTATGTAGTATCATGTATGTACGCATGTTGGCGGTCGCCCATGCCATGAGTTTTTGGCCTATCCTTTTGTAGCAATTTTGTACTCTAATGGCATGATGACATTATGTTCATGGTTCTACTATTTTGTAACTTCTTGTCTACAATTTTTAAGTTTAGGAAGTATTTTTTTTAACGTACTAATATCGTACCGTACCTCAAAAAATTTTAAGGTACCAATTAGTACCGTATTTTATCGTACCGTACCATATCGTACCTTTCATACTAACTAAGCCTGGACCTCCTAACCCACTGTGTTGTGGTGTTAAACACCATTACCCTGGTTTTACCAAGGTCAATAACAGCGGAATCCATGTCCTTGCTAGCTGTGCTCCTCTGTCACCCTCCCGCTCTACATAGTCTGGAACCTCATCCACGTACATCCCAAATAAGGTGGGAGAAAGGGGGCAGCCCTGTTTCACCCCAATAGTGGAGTGAACCATCTCAAATATACCCTGAGTAGTACGTACCTGCCCCACAACTATCCTGTATAAAGCCATGATTCCCCAAATCAGCTCTGTGGGCACTCCCATCTCCTGAACTGAAATGTGAGTGTGAAGGACAAGATAGCATGATCCACTGCTATTCCAATCGGCCTAGTACCTACCATAAAATCCTGAAAAGAGGGAATGAGACTGGGCTGAGCCATAACATAGTCCACTGTACTAGCACCATGCCTATGTGGAAAGCTAGTGAAACCGCCCGATGTCGGCAATCTCTGTAGGCCATTCAAGATGGCCAATCCATGTGCAGTCCCCATGTCTATCAAATACCGCCCATACACTGTATGTTCCTCAATCATGTGATAATAGCTTGTATTCTTTCAATGAAGTACATATACCTTTATTATAGGTTGCAAAGGTTCTCTTTTGACATCATTGCTTTTGTCATAACACACACAAATATCAAGATACTATTTATACCCCCTCTAAGAGGGGAAGCAAGGTAGTGAGAGGTGAGGTAGGGAAAGCGCAAGCGGGGTTGGTGTTGTTTGCGGGGGCGGATAGCCTAGGCATCATCAACCCCACCAATTAGAGCCGTGCCCTACCCGAGCGAGGAACCTTGGAAGGATTTCCTCGTGGCCAGGATTTCAGCCTGTACTCCGAGCCTCGGGGGCCCTTGGCCGCAGAGCACTAGATGGATCTTCATGGAGATGCAAGCTCGCAGCTTGCGGCGTTAGCCTAGCTTTTGTGGACAGATTTGCCACCAGCCTACTTTGAGCTTACAATCACCTTAGGCTGGCCCTCCAACAATCAGTTCTAGTAGCCTCCGCGGAGCGTCTTCAGCAGACTGTGATCTAGAACACCCTGATCCGTCTTCCTAGTCGCCACATGCTAGGGGCCTAGCCTCATGTTTCTTGGGGAGCGTTGAGCACAAGACCTGCTAGATCCCTTGGAGATTGGCTTGCATTTAAACAACTTCCCCCAGAGGCTCAAGAGAGAGGCCTGACTGGGATCCGCTGATTGGGATCCGGGAGAGAGACACACTCTGCTATTCCTCCGAAGTGGCTGACCTCTATCCCTCACCGTAAAGCCCCATAGTGGTTGGGAGTCACTTTTTCTACGAGACATGATATTCTCTTGGTAGTGCATGAGAGGTGCATTTTACTCACTTTTCGATTGGACCTCATAGCGGACTAGAGAGATGAGAGCCCCCTTTGGATGACTTCAGTGAATGCACCTTACTGAGGGTGAGGGTGATCGGATTTCATGCACATTAGTGGCACATTGTCCCCCCTCCAGCCAAGGTGGCGAGGGAGACTCTGGTGCTTATGGATATGGGAGAGCCGGCCCATCACGCGCCTTCAGTGGGACCCGAGGGAGTGAACTTGGCGTGATCCAGTAGATGAGGAGGAGACTTGGAGTACCCCATTTTTTTGCTAACATAGCACGGCTAGGCCACACGATCCATATGCCCGAGATAGAGGGCACTCCGGCAGTAGCAGGACACTAGCAATCTAAGGGCTTGTCCTCGCATTTTCTCTCAAATTTTTGGAAGAGACTCTAGGACATTTTTGGACCTCAGCGGATCACCCTCTTTTTGCGGTTCCTAGCACATAGGAGTTTCATGGTTGGCACGTGGTTGGCCATTGGTAGTAGACCATCAGCATGTCCGAGGTGTGGCCACCCCAAGGAGTCTTAGCGACATTGTCTTTGAGATTTCTCAAAGGCTCAACAGATTTGGCAGCCGATTCTCCGCATCTTCACGATGGGGCACTGTCACTTGGGCCACTGAGGCTCAGGTTGTCATGGCTTATGAGGAGGAAGGTGGGGAGCTAGCCCTTGAAGTCTCTCACCGTCACATTTCAGCAGTACCAGTCCAGCCCCATCTACTGGTCACTAGACTCTTGGTTCATGCTAAAATTGGAAGATTTGCATTGCAGCATGGAACATTCGGAGAGCTCGATGCAGCGAGGTCATCAAAGGCACCCCCACTCTGCCTACAGAGTCCATCCAAAGCATCTAGCTCGAGATCAATCATACCCTCTGTGGAGAGTGGGGGAAGCTACACGGTGGTTTTAGCTATATGCGGAAGCGTCGAGAAGACTTCTTGACGCTCTCGCAACCTGACCCTTTTCTCACACATAGAGGTGGTGAACCCACTTGGCACTACACACCACCTGTGTGGTTATTCCCTCCCACACCTATTGTATGAGATAGCCTTCTCCTCATACAACGGCCAGTCAGAGGAGGAGCGCGTCCTTGCTTCCCTCTTGTGCTTTGGTCCTCGCTCCGTACATGGAGACGAGCCCTTCAAGGCTGTTTTTTTAAACTAATAGAAGGATCTTTTTTCCGGGGAAAAAAAATCTAGAATCATTGATCTAGTTTCTCATGCCAGATTTGGGATGCCAAGGGAAGAGTACACACAAGATCAGGTCACATACTCACAACAGAAAACGACACACAGCTGAGTAGAAAACAAGACATAACTTGGACTTTAAAAAACCCTTGAACAAACACATAGACATTTGTCACATGGAACGGGAATGGACAGATGGAACAAGGGTCTGTTCTGGAATGGGAATGGGAACCCGGAAAGAAAATGGGAACAACACGTCATCACCATACAGCTACCATTTGCAAGCTAAGGAGATGCAATGGCATATATTGCCAAGCCTTTTAGATGCAAGGTCATACAACACTCTCATATGATATGATATGATATAATCATAGAAAAATACAGAATTCTCATTTACTCAAATATTAAACCCAAAATGCGTTTAGCCAAGGATGCACATTTGCGGAACGGGAATGGGAACGACACAAGTTATGGAACGCATTCCCTCGTTCCCAAGGCTATGGAACGCATTCCCTCGTTCCCAAGGCTATGGAACGGTGTTCCATGTTACTATGATACACGTGCTAACACACATTTGTGCTTTGTGGCACCACATTTATCATCACCACCCCTTGATACAAACTTGGGCTACTCATTTGTGGCTTAGAGGTTGAATCATTACATAGAACATATTTTTCATCTAATGTCTCTAGAATGTTGAGCAGAAGTTGTCTATGTTGCCGTACGGGCAGCTATAGTAGGTAGACTTAATGAAATAATAGGGCAGCAGCTTACGGCGCACAGGCTTCTCCCCGCAAACAAGGTGCACACGGATATGATGCTTAGCAGTGATGGCTGGACACAGAGATGACATGTCTTCTTGAAGGTTCTTGAAAACCTTTAAAAAAAGGCGGCAATCTGGGATATGCGACGTGAGATTTACAGTTGTGTGTTGATGACGTGTGCTTCTCTGTGCTACACTGCTCTGATGCAAGCATTGAGCAGATGCTACTTGATGGTGTTGATGGGAACCACCACCGGCCCCTCTTTTTTGGCGACTGTTCCTTGGTCATGATCCCGCTCCAAACATCAAGATTCCCGTGAGGCCTTCTGACCCTTCAGAGCCTTGCATGAGACCGACCTCGCAGCCCCTGCCTCCCTCCCTCACAAGGGAACCCTTCTTCCTCCGACCTCCATAGCTTTTCCCCTTGCAACTTTCTTTGCCCTGAAATCCCCCCCCCCGGAACCCGCCTCGCCGGAGCACTCCCGCCGCCCGTTGGCCGCACCTGTGACCCGGAGAGGAGGTAGCATGCTAGTTCGTTCGCCGCTTGATCCACCATTTCAAGAAGCCAGTAACGATGACCATCGTTGCCCCCCACCCACCCCCCCCCCCCCACCCCCCGCGAAGGAGCTGGTATTTCGAGGAGACGGTGGCCCCCATTTGTATCTGTGTGGTCTTGCATCACTCCAAGCCTTTCACCCCACAGAGGGGCACGGTAATCTTCTCCTTCCCCCCAAGTGCAATGTGGGGGACGGATTGGAGCATGGACTGCAAGCCACATCATCTGCTTGATCTGCGTATCACCAACGTGCTCAATCACTCATGGCCATTGACATGGATGGAGATGGGTGGCTCTGGCCACACAGACTCGGGAGGGAACATGGTATTCTCCATCCTAACGGTGCTCCTCTTTGTGTTTCTTCATGTTTCAGTGACAGTACCTCTTCCTCCCTACTACAGATACCTTCATTGTGACACATGGAGCCTAGAGCATACATACTCCAGGGCTCGGACAAAGTGGCTCCACATGGAGGCAGGATTTGGGCCCATCTGGAGCAGCTTTGCCCAAGGACAGTAGTAATTACTTCCGCCCAAACCCACGCCCAAGACTCTTCAAGTGGAGGGCAGTTCACAGTTTCATTTCCCACTAATCTTAGTTATGTGGATTGTCTCATGGAACATTCAGGGTTTGTGAGGACCGCAGTGTTTTTAGAGGTGCAGGGTCGTTAGAGAGGAGCTTCACAGAGCTGTAGTTGGTGGGCCCATCGACATTCTCCTCCAGGAGCATCATATTTCCCAGAGGCATACCCGCCGCTACGGAAGATCATTAAGGACAGGAGTCACACCTTTTGGTCCCATGCTTTTGGCCCCTCCACGACCCAAGGTGGGGTATGCATTTCGTTAGCGAGCAGCTATTACTTGCAGTGGTTGACTCAAGCAACATTGTCACTGGGCGAGCTCAGTGGGTGACCATAAGGATTGGAGAGGACAGAGTGGGCTTTTTGAACATACATGTGCTGAATGCCGTAGCAGGCACAACCACTTTCTGGTGCATATGTGGAATTTCAACATGCTAGAGTTGGGAAAAGACAGAGTCAAAGCTGGCATGGCTACATTTTCAGGCATAGACTCGGCCTGGGAGGAGTTGATTCGGGCTTTGAGGGGACAGGACCCTTGGGAGTTCGAACGCAGTCCCAAGAGGCTGTGCTTCTCAAGAGCTGATAGCAGAAGTACAGGCCCTATCCTGTCCAAATTAGACCGGTTTTATGTAGATGAGTGGGCTTGTGGATGTGGTGGCATGATTGGTATTCTGCCAAGCACTATTTTTTGCAATCATGCACCCGTCGTTTTACCCCTCGATGACCCTTGGAGGCAGGACAAACATTCGAGCACCCAAAACCCTTGAGGATCTGGCAGCACAGTCCCTTTCTTACAGATAGTGGTGGCAAGCCATCTTGGCATTATAGACCACGTGTGTGGTTGTTTCCCCCTCCCCCCATTGTATGAGATAGCCTTCTCCCCGTAGAGCAGCCAGCCAGAGGAGAACTGCATTCTCCCCTTTCGTTCATCTTGACTCTCGTTTTCCATTTGGGGACGGGTTTGTACTTAGCCATTTTGGTGTTTTTCTCGGTAACTTATAAAAGGATCTTTTTCCCACGAAAATAATACTAATAATAAAAGAAGAGAATGGTTGTTAGGACTTCCATGGGATCCTACCTTGAAGTGGAGAAATCTTCAATTGAAAGGGGATAACTCTTTCCCACGATTTCCACTCTGTTCTTCTTCCAATACAGCATGGTATCCAACTTGAAAGCAACCTAGGCTAGGTCTCACACACAGCATTCGCTTCTTCACATGTCATTCATACCATCTAATATTTCTATTAAAAGCCTGTTGTCAAGCTTGAGGCAAATCTAGGCAGGGTCAAAGACTTCAGCAGTAAACACAATCATTTTGAACCACATTGCAACCATGTGCCCAGTGGGGTCACAGAGGCACACAGCATCACCTTGGATTATAAGAAATCCTGCAATAGGGCTGTCAGGAGTGTGGGAAACACAAAGCCCATGTCCATTGTCTAAGGTTAAAAGGGGGCACTGTGTCTGGGCAATCAACTCATGTAAAAGCCAGGAATCTACCACAAACAGGTGCCTACTTTAAGTGGAGACGTAGGAGAGTCTCGTGCATTAAATGTTGACCTCTAGCCCACATGGGGCCTAGATTTAAGGAGAAGAATGTGGGGAACCTTTTTGCATCATCAGTAAAGTCACTGGCCATGTATCTCAAGCCTATATAGGAGGCTCACTCTAATGCAAGTACACAAGCCACATTCTCATCATTGTGTCTACATTATGCTTGATTAAGTGTCATTAATACTAATCTCTCTAGCTCATCTAACCTTGATTATCAATCTTAATCCACCTTAAATAGCACGAATCATTTGTCTCTTTACAACATTTGGTATCAGAGCAAGAGATTAATTCATTGGGACTTGTTCTAATGAATCATTTATGAGATTAATCATCATTAGGGATTACAACCCTGTTTTAAGACTTTTTTCAAATCTTGCAATACCCATAGTTGGAAATCTTGCTTGATCTCACCCCATCTTCCATCTTAGCTTAATCCCTTCAAGAGGCATCTAAGCCACTCCTAGACGACGACTGTCAAGGCTTCACATCATCTACTTCGTGCGTTTCGGGCCTCATCGAGCTGCTGCAGCAGGCACCATTCTTTTTTGGGGAAACCATCTAGTCTCCTCACACACAGAAAATTAGGCCATGAAACTTCATCCCCAGGTTTCCAGTATGAGAAACACGATGGTGATGCTCGTTTTGGTCGAAAACATCACCGGCATGCAGATTTAGCTTTGTAGTTAGCACCCTTCACTTTGCAATTTTGAGTTAAAAAGGGGGTGCTTTTTGCTGCAGTCAAAGGCCTAGCCTAGTCTATCAGAGCGAGAGGAAGAGGTATATAATTTTTGTTTCAGCAATTGTGCTTCATATTGCTCCAATTTGCAAGAATCCCCAAACCTATCAGTCTGTGCTGATCAGTGATTAATTAGTGATTAAGGTCGCTAATCTCAACAATTGGGCATTCAAAATTAACATTGGGGACCTGCTACATCATGCTATATGCTTATTTTGCAAAAGATCTTTGATATAAGGTTATCATTTCAACCCTCAAAATCAGTACCATTTAAATGTGAAAATTCACAATACCCTCACCTTGTGAATTCTTTAATAAACAATATATCAAAGCCAAGACGAGAATTAAGAAAGCATTGTCCAAGGCAAACCCTAAAAAATATTATCATGCATACACAAAAAGCTTAGGGTTCTCAGATTTTCTATGCACTAAAATGGATCTCTACGAAAAAGGAGGTTTCTAGTTTGTTAAAATCTTTGCATTAATCTCTCAATTGTAAGAGGAACAAACTCTGCCACTAAAATCACTATATTAGTTGGCAAGACCTTCCTCCTTTGCTACTCATGGCCACGCTTCACATTGAGAGGTTCAATAGGATAAGCTTTCACACCTGCCAAGTTAAAGTCAAGTTCATTTTAATGAATTAAGGGTTGTGGAGCATAGCCAATAGGCATCAGTGATAACAGGCCATGTATCTCAAGCCTATATAAGAGGCTCACTCTGGTGCAAGTACACAAGCCACATTCTCGTCATTGTGCCTACATTATGCTTGATTAAGTGTGTCATTAACACTAATCTATGTAGCTCATCATCATTCTCACCTAGCCATGATTATCTATTTTACTCCACCTTGAATAGCACTAATCCTTTCTCTCATTAAAACAAGGAGAAAGGAGCAAACCATATGAGATGAGTCCCCAAGAACACATCATAACCGGAGAGGCCTGATTCCTGCAGCTACTGTGGCTCTCTCACACTGTTCATAGTGACAATTCTGTATCGACGTTACTAAGGGTGCCCACATGGCCATGGACAACGCAGCAAAAACAAAATGAACAGGCAGCAAGGTAGAGTCTTAGAAGCCATGGGCTACACACCTCTTATAAGAATCCACAGCTTGTCTGAAGCCACAGATTCTAAGGAAGGCAGAGTTTCTCAGTTGGAGGGACCATGAAAGACAGGTCGGCTGTACAAATAATTGAAGACGCTTTGCAATCTGGAAGCTTTGCATTCAAGGTCTTGTAACAGAGGGAGGTGCTGGAAGCACTGCAGTCAGCCTTGTGATGGTTTCCTCGGCATATGGGTGTTGATGCCATGTGGTAATGCCAGATGATGCAGCAATCGAAAAGGTTTCATTCATATCCAAGGTTGAGACATGGCACTAACTAATCCGTTCACAAAACCAAACCCCCAAAAAAATTGTAATCTGCAAGGTGGAGAAAAAGGTCAAGAGCTCCCTGTACGTGACTGCTGCCTACAGCTGCCCCTTCGCTGCCCACCCATCTCCTCTCCCACTGCCCTCTCTGCCCCTTTGCTGCCCCCGCCTCTGCTGAACACATTTCCCTGCAGCCCGCATTGCCCTTTCCACTGCTGCCCGACCTACTCATCTGCACCCGTTCTCTTCGGCTGCTTGCCCGACCGCCCACCCTTTCCTTCTTGCCTGCCCTGCTTCCATCCCTCCTCCGCTACAGTCTTCAGAACGGAACACTTTCTATCAGGCTTCAAGTCCACCTTTTTTCTAGAAGATTAGCATCATCGCTAATCATCCTCCCCCGGCCGGGTGAGCCATTAATTTTACAGAAGCTGAGCTTGTGACACTTTTCACCGAGAGCCAAGATGACCCTCATTGCCAAAACCTTCGAATTACATCCATCCTGTCTCCAGGCTCCTGATTGGGTACTTGCGACGTTGCCCCCTTGGATTTCACAATCCACTTCAAAAATGTGAGTTTACTTGGGAAAGATTTCTTCCAAGTGGACTTTGATGCTAAGGAAGCAGCCTGAGAGGTGATGGAGGACAGCCCATTCCCATTGGGCCCGAGGAAGATGTTCTTTCCTGTCACACTCAGATTCCCAAGTCTTCCACATGCGTATAAGGTGGAACTATGGATGTCTTGTTGCAGGAGCACAAATTGGAAAGGCACCAATGTGGTAACACAGGTAGGATTCTTTCTCGCTACACTTATTGGTCCTCGGCAAATGGGACTGAAGGGGGTATATGCATTTCTGTTGTAGCATCACTTGTTCCTCGTGTTATTCGATATGGTGTTAACATCCCTGCTAGAGTGCAGTGGATTATGGTCATGCATGAGGGTCAGAAATTGGGCATCTTGAAAATTTATGCACCTAATGTGAAAGGTGAAAGGTGAAAAGGTGGCCTTTTTGGACACCATTAGAGACCTCCCCCAGGCAGATCATTGGGCAGTTGGAGGGGATTTCAACATGGTTGAGCAGCCCTCTGACAAAAAGCGTGGCCATGACGGTAGACCACCCATCTTGGAGAGATTTGTGGGAGACATTCATGCTCTCCTTCTATGGCAAGGACTGTTGGATAGAGGATGACTTCCAGAGGAGGCCTTTGCAGAAACCTCTTTCTCTTGGCATAACCGCAGAAGTGGGGATGGATTTATCTTTGCACGATTGGATAGGTTTTTATGTGGATGATTGGGGCAAGGATAAAGGAGGCACCATTGCTATCATGCATGGCACCATCCGGTCAGATCATTTCCCAGTTGTTTTGTGCAAATGAGGAGTATTGCATCAAATTTTTATTGAGTATTGCTTTCTGCAAAGGCCCCCTTTCCATAGAGAAATGTTGCACCACAGAAAGTTTAGGAAAATGCCAAGGGGATGATGGTCTCTCCCCATCCTTCTTTATAAATTTTTGGGACCACAGTGGGGATGAGACCACTGTTCCTTTACACGCGATGTGGCATGCAGGTACAATGCCCCCCTTTCTCACGAAGAGTCTGATTCCGCTTATCCCAAAAGGTGGGGATAAGACCATCATGAGACCAACATCAAGCAGTGGAGGCCCATCACTTTACTTGGATCTGCATATAAAATCTTAGCTAAGGCATTCAGTATGAAATTACAGGCGGTTCTTCAATGGATTATTCATGACACACAAAATGGGTTCCTCCAAGGAAGGAGCATTTTTGATAACATCTTCTCATTTTGGGAAGCTATAGAGTGGACTAAATCTAGCCAACACCCCTTGCCATCCTCGTGTTGGACTTTAAAAAAGCATACGATAGAGTGGATTGGGGCTTCTTGAAAGCCATGATGGCACACATGAGGTTTTCCCACGACTCGATCAAAAAGGTCTCATGCTTGTATAGGGAGGCCCATAGCACAGTTTTGCCTACAGGGGACGTGGTGATAGCTTTCAGATTTCCTGCTCAGTGCAAGAGGGATGCCCTCTAGCTCTCTTACTGTATCTCATACTAGCGGAGGCTATGAGCAGGTTCATGTGGCCAACCCCAGGAGTCTCGGGCCTCAGATTGCCTCTACGTACAGAAGAAGAGTTATTGGCCTCCAAACTAGCAGACGATATCACAATGTTTTTGGAGGCCTCACATGCATGTCTTTGTGCCTTCCAAACAGCCTTAAAGATATTTTGTTTGGCAGGAGAAGCCACCATTAATTGACACAAGTCTATGGGGTTCTGGATCAATGATTCTCCGCAGGCACATTGGGGTTCAGATGTGGGGTTCACTTGAATTAAGAGACGATGCACTGCCAAATACCTTGGCTGCCAGGTTGGCATTGACATCTCCCCTGCACAACAGTTTGCGGCTGGGTTTATGAGCATTAAAAGCAAACTTCAGCATTGGAGTAGCAAGAAGCTTGATTTGGCATCTAGAGGCTTAGTCGTTGACCAAGTGATGCTGGCCACTGCTTGATTTATCACTTTTTGTTGGGTTCTTCATAGGGATGCATTGGCCAGTTACTCGCCTCATTTCTTTGGTCAGGATTAGATTGCGTAATACACACCAGGGCTAGAGTTTCTTGGGAAACCATTATCCTACCGACACATAGATCCAGATGTGCAGTGTTAGACATCATAGACCCAAAGGTAAAATGTAAGGCATTGCTTTGTAAGATGATTGTTAGAGGATTTCTTCTTGGCACTGAGCCATAGAAGGACTTTCTCATGCAACACGTTACGAAGTGTACTCCAGTTAGGGGAGATGACTCGATATACAGCCCACGCTATATCTTTTAGGTGGCAAAACATTGGGCCCCATCCTCCCCTTTGGTTACATCCCTAATTCAGGCTTGGGATTGCATGAGGAGTTTCTTGGTTCATATACCTCCGCAGTCAGCTAAGAAGGATAACACACAACCCATTATGTGGAATGACTTGATCATGGATGAGTATGGCAGACCTGTTGGGAAAGCTACACATATGCACAAGGCTGGCTGGAAGATTCTCTTCCCAATAGTGTTGGATTGGAAGAAACTTAACATCCTCACGGAGGATCAAAGAGGGGTGCTTACGCAGCATCGGAGGGGCACTAGGCAGTGGATTGTGGATATTGATGCTCCCATAAGCAACCAGTGGATCACACGGATGTTCTTGGAAGGGCTTCATCACTCATGGTTCTCATGGACACGTGCACCTCTCTATAGGTTATGGGCCTCCCCACGCCAAGGGAGGAAGACACACTAGTCTTTTTCTCTATACAGGATGGCTGAGATGTGATGTGCAGGATATCACCAAGGGATCCATGTTGTCCTGTGAGAGTTGTTGACAAAGCAGGGAAGCACTTTTATATTTATGCTGCCCTAGGGATTATCACAGATGCTCGGAGCCTTTGGTTGTACCGCGGATGGTCTATCAGGCATTTGCATTGGGACCCCGGTGAATGGGAGTGGAGGGATGCTACCGACCCAATGAAGAGCATGCCTTTCTTTAGTTATAATGTGCAGAATGCCAAGCATCTTGTCTTGGGACACATTCGGCGAACACATACCGACCTCATTGGGAGGCTTATGGTATCACACCTCATATTCAGAGGACTCTTTTGCTGCAGGAGGTTGCGGCACATTCTTACACGAGGACAGAAATATCCTCCTTGACTTGGCTTTCTCTACTTGGTGGTCTTGCCACCAACCAATGGAGATCAGTTGTCGGTGTTAGCCCAACATGCCCTGGATGTGCAGGAGCTTTAGAGAGTCTACCAATGTTTACAGGAGTGCAGGAAAGCACGCAGGATTTGGACTGCGATAGCACATCTCCTTGTAAGGATGAGGAAGGATGCTTACATTTCTTTTGGTGCTATTATTTGGTTCACATAATCGGGCCCACAGCTCAAGAAACAGGGGAATGACAAGAATCTGGTCATTATGATCAATCAGGGAGTTGATCGGCGGTGCCGTCTTCACGACATGCCAGTGTTAGGATACATCACACTTAAGTTAGGATATGTCCCACACCTGCACAGAGGTTGGACAGTGAAAGGGAGATTATTGCTAGCACTAAGCCTTGCACATTTGAAAGGATAGATGCACTGAGGCCATTCAGGGCAAGTCACAATTGAAGTGATATCATCCACACCCTCATGGCCACTTGGGCCAGAATCCGGGGATCTTCGAGGGCTTGCAAGGAAGAAAGGGTGGCCAGTTTATAAGAAAGTGGGATTATGGCATCTTTTTCACTGCCACTCGTATGGGACCTTGTTGGCAACACAAGGCACCTGATTGGTTGCGACTTCCCTTGTTTGGTTTGAAATCCCCTTTTGCATATTTTTTCATACTTTATAGGATAAATTACAGATTTTCTAGTCTACTTGTCATCACATTGAAAAGGTAGGTATCAAAGAGGATAATAAAAACAGGTGATGATGGAATGACAAACCTTGCTTTCTTCTTTTGAAACAAAAGGATTTTTATCTGCCTTCAATAGCCTTGCAACCAAGTCACAGTCTAGAAAAATATGATCCAAGAGCATTTTACTATTGCTTTCAATACAAGAGATCACCATTGTCTCCACATGGTGATGTAACATATTATTGAATGGGTATCTGGGACATCACCATACAAGGAGTAAAGGTCATACTTCACATCACTTAAAACTGCCAGTTCATACAAGTCTTATAAAAAAAACACTCTGAGAAAAAAAAAAAGGGTCAAGGCATTAAGATTAGCAAGAACAATATTCACATTACTAAAGTATAGATGAAAAAAACATCAACTTTGAGGCACCTGTGGTCCACTTACCCAAAAAATAAATTTAAAACAATCTGGATTGCATTCAACTGAACCAACTTTTGCCTAACTCCCTCACTGTTTGTTCTAAGCAAAACACCAAGATATTCTATGATCTGGGGACATATACAAGCAATTATCAGCACTTTACACAGATATAAAATGTTTTATTTCAATGCAATCACAAAGCTGATGCTGGTAGCATACTTAAATAAAGGACCCTTAATTGAAGAGACTGCTGCAATTTTCTTGAGATAAGGATTACCTCCCACATCCACCCTTCACATGTATTGCATTTTTTTTTCCCAGGAAAAAGATCCTTTAACTAGTTAAAGAAAAAAAACAGCCACAAAGGGCTAAGTACAACCACGAAGGGCTAAATACAAACACGCCTCATATAAGGGCGGGGAAAAAGTGATCATAAGGGGGAGAGATGCTTCTCCTCCGGCTGGCCCCTCTATGAGAGACGGCTATCTCATAAAGGGGGAGGGAGGGGAAACAACCACACAGGTGGTCTGTAGTGCCAAATGGGGTCACCACCTCTATCTGTGAGGAAAGGCCCAGGCCTCCAAAGTCTCAAGAAGGCTTCCCGCCGCTTCCGCATGCGGTCTCCCTGCAGCTTCCACCACTGACCACGGAGGGTGTGAATGATTTCGAGCCATATGCTCCTGATGGTCTCAGCCGGCAGAGTTTGGGTGCCCTCAATGGCCTCGCTACATCTAGCCAACAGATGTGCCAGGTTCCTCTGCTACTGCAAATCTCCCAACGCTGGCATGAACCTGGATGCCAAACACCTGCAAGTGGAGTCTAGCCTTAGTAGCCCAAGCGACAGTACCCCAAGTGATAATCCGGGTCGATGCCCTGTCCATAGCAAGGATGCGGAGAATCCACTCCCAAATCTGTTGAGCCTTCAGGCAATCCCAAAGGCAATGTCGCTGAGACTCTTGGGGGTGGCCACATCTCGGGCAAGCTGCTGGCCGCCCCCCAACAGCCAGCCAAGTCACTGCCAAACTCCTGTGTGCCGTAAACCAGAGGAAGAGAGTGATCTTCCTCGGCTGAAAGCTGTCCCCAAGCCTCTTCAAGAAATATGAAAGAAAGCGCTGTGATAGGCCCTAAGAATACCAGTGTGCTGCTTTTGCTGGTGTGCCATCTATCTCCGACATCTGGATCCTACGGCTAAGCCTCGCTGTATACGCAAAGAAAGGGGCATCCAGAGTCTCCACCCAATCTTGGGGATCATGCCGCGTCCACTCTCCAGGGTCCCACTGCAACCGCGTGAGAGGTCGGCACTCCCAAATCCATAACCGCCAAAATCTCTCCTTGGCCACCTTGGCCGGTGCTGGATCTATATGGCATACACGTACGTGCCCGAAAACCAATCACCCTCATCCTCTGCAAGGTGCAGCCTCTGAAATCCTCCAAGGGGTGCTCTGATCTCTCTAATTTGCCATGTAATCCAATAGAAAAAGTGAGTAGACAACTATCCTCATCTCCTCCATAGACCGCCACGAGAATATCGTGTCTAGTGAACACGCCTAGTCATATCGGGGGGGGGGGGGGGGGGGGGGGGGGGGGGTCAGCCACTCCGGAGGAATAGCTGAGTCAATGTCGATGCTGAGCCTATCTCTACCCCGGATCCCTGCCAGGCCTCTCTCCTGCTCCTCTTGTGGTAACTGCATGTGTGCAACCCAATCTCAAAGAGACCTCAAGGCGCCCCAGTATATGTGCGGTCGACAGGCCCCTAGCATGTGGCCACTGGGGTAAACGGATCAAGAGGTTCCAGATGAAAGGCTGTCAAAGCTGCTCCTCTGAGACCACTCGAACAATCTGTCTGAGGGCTGTCTGAGGACTGGCCTAAGATGATCCCAAGCACGAAATAGACTGGCTACAAATCTGTCCTCAAAGGCAGGACTAAAACCACGGGCTCGCATCACTGAATCTTTCGAAGGCTCACCACCGGGTTGGAGTCCTCTGACAATAACCTTGCCCAACAAGGCACGGCTGTGTATAGCCGGCTCAATAAGACCTAGCCCCCCTCTGCTACGTGGCTGAATGATCACTCTCCATGCCACCTTGGCCCTGGCTGGCCCCCATCACTTCCGGCCCACAAGAAGTTCTGGATCAAACGTTGTAGCTGGCCAATACAAGCCCGAGAAAAGGCCCAGCACAAGGTGATGTATCACGTGGTAAGCAGTATATCTAGTTCACCACCACCACTCTACTTGCAAGGGCTAGCCTCGCCGAGGTCCAATATAGAAGCTTCTTCCGAATACTCAAAAGAAGCGGAGCGAGCTGCTGCTCAGGAGAGAGATCAATGCCAACCTGGCAGCCGAGGTATCGGACTGGAGTGACTCTCGAGACCCACTAGAAAGGCTCAGCTGATCAGCAAGTCAGGGTGGCTGCTGAGCCTACCCAAAAACCACATGACTTGTGCCAGTTGATATGTGCTCCTGATGCACGACAGAAAATCTCTATTGCCTCCGTAAATCTCTAGGGATTCCCAACATCTCCAGCAAGGTAGGATGCTGTGTCCTCTGCAAACTCTGAGTCCAGCAGCTCCTCCTACGTGCGGAGGGGAAGGTGCAATCCCTAAAGTCCGATCTCCTCGGCAGAGAGAAAACTGCTCATGGCCTCAGCAACAAATAGAAAGAGGTACGGTGCCAGAGGACAGCCCTGTCGAACCGAGCGGGAAAGGGGGAATCTGTCACCTCGGGCTCCCTGAATGAGAACCTGACTGTGAGATGCTGAATAAATTCGTGAGACTCAGCGAATCCACTCCATGGGGAATCCCATCCGGCTCATAGTGCCCTCCAGAAAGCTTCAATCCACCCTATCATAAGCTTTCTCAAAGTCCTGCTGTCCTATCCAAGCCGAGCGGTCACCTCCCAAGAGGTAAAGATGTTGTCCAGAATACTCCAATCCTAAACAAAACCAATCTGAGTGTCATGGATCACATCTGCAACGGAAGGGTGAAGTCGCCTACTGATGGCCTTGGCCAAAATCTTGTAGGCCGTACCTAGAAGGGTGATGGGTCTCCACTGCCGGATCTCCAATCTATCACAACCCTCCTTCGGAATCAAATGTATCACGCCCTCTGGGAGCCTCTCTGGCATGGCACCTGTGGGCATAATCTCATTGAAGGCAGTGCGGAGGCTACCTTTCATGAGGTCCCAATGGCGAACAAGAAAGAAGTAGGAAGCCCATCAGCCCTCGGGCATTTACCCCTGGGTAATCCCTTCACCGCCTCCGCCAGCTCCTCTGCAGTGAAAGGGGTCAATAAGAAAGGCGGAAGGGAGGGGGGAACCACCTCTCTCGTGTGTCTCCAGACTCTCGCGCGCACATCCATCACCTGGGGGGGTAATGGGGCACCAGTGAGAAGAGACCGAAAGAAATCCATGGCGATGGCTCTCACCTACGGGGGATCGGAAACAATAACTCCATCCTTGCCACGTATATTGCGAATACCGTCTCTCCTCCTGTGAGGGCCGGCTATCTCAAAGAAGTCTCCAGTAACTCTGTCACCGGCCTGAGTCCAGAATGAGGCCCTGGCATGGTATCTATACTCCACCCTCCTCTCCTCAATGGACCGAATCTCCGTGCGAGCAGGTGCGATCTGACTCTCAATCCACGGGCTGTCTAGGGAACTCTCCTGAAGATGTTGTAAAGAGGCTAGGCCCCTCCTCAGACTCCTTTGGTGCTCCCGAAATCCCTCCAATCTCCTCTGGGCTCCCTCCTGAAACAAAATACTGACCTCCCCAAGGCCCTCATCCAAAGTGCACGCTGCAGATCCTCGGGAAAAGTCTAGACCCGCCCATATCTGCTCAATCCGGCTACGAATCTCAAGGTCCTGAATGAGGCTATCTGGAATCCTGGAGCTCGCATGTCTGTCATGCCTCCATGGGTCCTGTAGGGACAGAATAACTGGCGCATGATCTCGAAATGTAGTGCCTGCCAGAATACCAACCATGCCTCCACGGCTGCAAGCCCTCACTGATCAACGTAAAACCTGTCCAACCGAGAGAGGTTCGGGCCAGTGCTCCTCCTATCCGATCGAGAAAAGCTAAGATTCCTAGGGCAGTGCCCAAACTCTGGAAGATGCCAAGGGTCCTGTGCCCTGAGAATCAGTATCATCTCCTCCCATGTAGAGCACTCCACCCTGAGACAGTGGTCGTGCCACCTCCAAGTTTGTTCTCTGCTGCCTCTATCATGTAAAAGTCACCGCCAATGCACCAAAAATCAACCTGGGGAAGGGCCTGTCGAACAATGCTCCAAAAGATAGCTCTACCTACAGCCGCATTCGGGGCATAAATGTTGAGGAAGCCATTGCTATCCTCCCCAATCAAAATGGTAACCCACTGAGCACGTGATGGAACTATGACTCCTGATCCTGTGACAAACGGCAGAAGCTGCTCACTGATAGAGCGACACACTCCTCCCTGTGCCCCTGAAGGGCCGAAGGATGGAGACCAAAAAGTATGACTCCTGCCAGGTAGAATCTTCCCGCAGCGGCAGGTCTGCCCCTCAGTAAGATGGTGCTCCTGAAGGAAAACAATGTCGATAGATCCCCCCACCATAGCTCGATGCAACTCTCCTCTAAGGACGCCTAGTCTCTGAAAGCACTGATGCCCCCCTAAGCCCTGAATGTTCCATAAGACAATCCTCATGTCAATCTCTGTGTGAGGCAAAACTACCGGAACTGCCCTCCACTCGATGAGTATTGGGCACGGGCTTAGACGGGAAATAGTCACAATCTGTCTTGATGCGGAGTCGTGCAAGTGGGCGTGGATCTTGCCCTCCATATACTGCCACTTTGCCCTATCACAATGGAGGTATCTGTAAGAAGGGGGGAGAGGTACTGCAAGAAAGGTATGCATGAACACAAAGAGCAGCACCTCCAGGCTGGAGGTCACCATCTCCCCTCCCTAGTCTCGGTGTGCTGATCCACCAAGCTCCATCTTGGCCAAAGGCAATAGATTAGTAAGAACGTCTATGATCTGGAGATCCTGCAGATGATGCGATAGCTCAACTGCCTGATCCTGTATTGTAGCGGCCACCGGCTCTGAATCCCACTCTGTCTCGGGGGCTACGCTCAAGCGGAAATAGAAGATCATCACGCCATTATCTGGCGTAGAGGGTCTAGAGTGGTGAAGACCACACATACCCGAATAGGGGCTACGGTCTCCTCGAACCTATCTATCCCTTCCGTCTGAAGACACAGGAAGAAACTATAATCCACAGGCTGCCCCAAGATCCTGAGAGGCCCGCCTGAAGACTCCGGTGGGAGAGCCCTCACTGGTGAGGCAGAAATGGTCATCTCCACCAGCTTTAAGAAACGATGAATCAAGCGGCGAACGGTACTCGCCGGCTACGAGAATGCTCTGGAGAGGCGGGGCGGGGGGGGGGGGGGGGGGTAGAGATTGCAAGCACGGAGAAAGAGGAAGGGGCATATGGAGTGACTGCGGGAAGAGTCGGAGGTGAGGGTGGGGGGAGGGGGGGGGAGGCGGCGGGGGAGGAAGCGAGGGGGACTGGGAAGGTGGAGAGGTTGGAGAGGGATACTGAAGAGGTATCCATCGGAGAGGAAGGCTGCTGGGGAAGGCTCGATGAAGCGAGGGTGGGGTCAACCTACCCCACTCGGCACTGAAGGCCAGAGGAGAAGTCACAACGAGGACTCCGCCGCCACCTCGAGGAGGGCGTGGGGGGGGGGCGAGGGGGACCCTCTCCGTGACTGGAGGGGGCTCGTCGTCTGCGGACCAGTGCTGTGTTAAGTGCTCGAAACGGTTCTCTAACAGAACCGAATCCTCCTGCATGTTGCTAGCCTGACGCGCTCGGCTGCTGGCGACCGGGGTGAGGGCCAACCATCTGCCACTCTCATGTTGATGGGTCCTCCATGGTCAGAACCTGGTGCTCCGCGGCTTGGGAACCTGCTCCTCCCTTGGCCCCCTGATGAGGATCTGAATGGGAAGTAGAAGGGGGAACCACCAGGGCCGATCGCCTAGTCTCACGTCGAAGGCAAACTCTGGCCAAATGACCCGTCTGTCTGCAGATAAAGCATTGGCCTAGAAGACCGGAGTACTCCACTCACTGCATAATGGGATCGCCCCGAAGACTAGGAATAGATATCATGTGAGGCACAGAATCCGGCGAGGCAATACAAATGCGGAGATATGGAATACCTGCTGCTCAAGCAAGGGCCGAGGGAGCGGTGGGAGGGGATTCCATCACTCTCCCGATGGAACCACCAATCACTAGGAGAAGAGGAAGGTATTCCTTCTTGAGGCCTGGAAAGCAGACTGTCACAAGAAAGCCTGAAACTCCAGCTAATGGCAAGCCGTGCTGCCACCGTGCAAAGAAGGCCTAGGCTGTACGCAGTGCAATGGGACTCAGCTGCATGACAAGATCAGACGCCGCTGGTGAGTCGAACTCAACCTGGTAGTAGCCGCGTCCCAAAGGATGAATATCTATTATCTTTGCTGGCGCACCTAGGAGACTAGCCTAAAGCAGATCTCTGAGCTGGCCACGCGTAGGGCGGCTACCGACAATTTTGCATACCAAAGTGGTGGCCTATAGGGATGCGACAGTCGTAGTGAGAAGCTGCAGGTCAGCTTCGGCAAACGAAAGGCAAGTAACGACGGTCTCGGTCGGGGGAGACGGAGCGGCTGCATACAAAGGATAAGATCTTTGAGGCTGATCAGTATGTGGAGAGCTTGGATGAAGCTTATCGGAGAGTTAAGTTGGCCCTCCAGAAAACTTAGCAGAAGCAAAAGAAAGCCGCAGACCGTCACAGACGTGATTTACAGTTTGCATTGGGTGATTGGGTTCTTTTGCGCTTTGAAAAGGCTAGACTCAAGAAGATGAAGGGTAAAGAGCGCTTATTCCCTAAGTTGAGCATGCATTATTATGGACCTTTTCAGGTTTTGGAAAAGATTGGTGAGGTAACCTATCGTTTGAAGTTACCAGATCACTGGAGGATTCACAATGCTTTTCACGTGAGTCTCCTTAGACCTTTCCGTGGGGATGTGCCTGAGGATGTATCAGATGAGGCTCAGCCGGAAGTTGAGGAACTTGATGAGGTTCTGATTCCAGAGCAGATACTCGCACATAAAGAAAGGAAGGTACGAGGTAAAGTTTCCCGTCGCTATCTTGTGAAGTTCAAGAACTATTCACCGATGGATGCGAAGTGGATGGAGGAAGGTGACTTTAACAAACTCACCTCAGGTTTTGCAGCTTTATCTCGATGCCTTTGAGTTAGAGCCGACTCTTATTGTGGCTCATTCAGGTTCAGCAGAGCATGGGTCTAGAGCATTACCTGATGCTCAAGAGGGGGGTAGCACCTCCACTCCCTTGATACAGACAGGCTCAGATGACATCTAGAAATCGCTTGGTGCAGTTTTTTATCTCACCCGAAGGTACTGAGGCAGACAATACATCTGTTTATGGGACTTTTATGATATATGTGTACTAGTCACATGAGATTTTTGTGGATATGTATGGTTCACAGTGGTATACAACTTGGACTATTACTATGCCATTGGTTTGCAGTGAATGTTGATACATGTGTATGGCTTAGAGAGATTGGGACGCTGATCTTGCCATATTGTATATTTCACTTTGGATATTTTGATGCATCACCAGAATGCAATCGAGGACGCTTGCCATTTTTCAAGAGGGGGGTATGTCATGGCCCTGTGAAAATGGAACAACACAAGTGTGGGCATGGTGGTTGCAGAGTCAGAATATTTTATGATTCACATGGGGGGAAGCCCGGACAGAGTTTAAGATGTGTGGACATCCCTAGGTGTGAAGGGGGGAACTAGAACATTAAACTTTAATGTTTATTAAAGTTTGCCCCTAGGGACTTTTAAAGTTTGGGGCCCTAGGGATTATTTTGGGGAGGAAGCCACTCCACTTTTGGAGTGAATGCTTCTCTCTCCTCCCCCTCTCTATAGCTTTTGGGAAAGGAGTCGTGGAGGAGCCTTCATGCGCATGTACTCTAGCGTGGAAAAGCTGAGAAGGAAGAAGGCGGCTGCTGGAGACTGTTTGCTGCTGTTTTCTCTGTGCAAACCAGCCGTACAGCCTTGTACGGACAGGCTGCAGACTCTTTCTTGCTCCACGCTACACACAGGAGCTGCTGCAGGTCTTCTTCTCTGCTGGACTGGCTGCGCACAGGCTCTGTACAGGCTGTGCAGACAAGTACACAGCAAGTACAGTACTGTACGACTGTCGTACAGTGTACGGATAGTCAGGTACGACAAGTACAGCTGCTGCAGGCCGCGCAGACAGGTGCTGGACAGAACTGAATATGCAGGTTCCGGCGAGTACAAGTGTGGACAGCAGGCTGCGTTGGCAAGTACAACTCCTGGCACGTATCCTGAGGTAGTACATACGGGTACGGGGCTGTTTTTCAGATCTGTACTTTCAAAGACAGCATAGAAGTGAACACAAGGAGGAGGGTACAGACAAGTACAAACACGTGTGAAGGAGGGTTGTGGAAACAAGTGCCTGCAAGTACAGATTGGTACCGTTGCTTCCTCCAGTGCTGTTTCACGAGCTGAATTTGGTAAGCTCCGTTTCTGTTCATCTATCTCTCTTTCTACTGCTTGATGTCTGTTGCAGATATGAGTTATCTGGCCCCTTGTGAGAGGAGGGGTATGGCAGATTGACAAGGGTTGAGACAGAGTTTGGACAGCATATGTATGTATGAGCTGAGATGTTGTATCATGCACTTGAGTTATGCCAGATGTATGCTCATGGCTGCCCTGCTTAGTGGTCTTGGCTGATCAGAGGGAGGCACAGTGTGTAATCAGATCTGTGTGCATAGATCCTCTGTGCTAAGAGGTATTGTGGGCCGTCAGATTGGACATATAGGTGTAATCTCTTGGCTGATTTTTGTTGTACTCAGCCATTCATATTTTTGGAATTGAATAAAGAAATACCGCAAGGGGCGCCAAGCTTTGGGGCCAACAGGTGTCGCCTTGTTTTCAGATTTGGGCACTCTAGCTCCAATCTGTCGATTCTCCCGGAAGCGTGACTCGCTCAATGAAATGGAGCCTATTGGACCAGACGCATCATAAATTATGACGATCCCTTTCAACCCCTCATGCTCGGCCTTCAAAAAGCGCTCTCCAAATCAAGTTAGGGTGGTGGAAAACGCACCACGTGGGAATGCTAACTTATGACCATACTCACAGATGGAGAGGGATTCAAACCCCCGGTATTTTTTCAACTTCCCGTTCAAGCGGGTAAGATGGCAAAACACCCGACGGTAGGTTGGCTGGGTGAAGTTTCTCTTGAAGCGCATCAAGCAAAGCAAGGTTTGGGTAGTATGCTTGCGCACAAGGAGCCCTCCCTCTCGTTTTGCCTACGTTCGTGCGCCCCCTCCTCATCCCCTCCCTCTGCAACCTGTGCCTCGCTCTCCTGCTTTCGCCATCCATCAACCCTAATGCCTAGCCCTCGCCATACGCCTCCATCAGCACCCCCCCCGGCCCCACCCCCCACGCTTCAGACGTTCTCTCTTCTTTCGTACGACCCCCGCCCTGGCCTCTCCTTTCGTCTGACCCTCTTCCTCGTGATTCGTAGCTCCTGCACCGTCTCCTTCCCCCCGATTCATGCACCCCCCGTGAAGGCAAGGGCTTGTCAGACCTTCAGCTCCTCGAAGACAATCACCTGCCTTGAGGCCTCCACGCTAGTCTCTAAGCTAGTTGTCGGCGCGTGGGCAATTCAAGGATCGTTTGCAAGCTATCCTCATCGGAGAACCTGGAAAGATCACTGATATACATCCTCTAGGATGTGGATACTAGCACGTCGAGTTTGATTCGCTTGTAGCATAAAATAAGGTCTTGCAACTCAGCCCCGTCGACTGCACACGGCCCTGGCCTCCTTTGCAAGGTGGCAACAAGGGCTTTGGCCCAGCAACTGGCCCAGCAACCAACCCCTACCTGGCATGTCACACTTTCCCATTGTAGTTGCTGGTCTCACGAAGGAATATTCCCCTTCTCCCGGTGATAGGTGGAATTATCCGGAGAGTGATGGAGACCCCCCCCTCCAACTGCCGCTCGGTTCTAGCTTGGACAGCAAGGATTCCTTCTCTTCACATCTCCATACCCTCTTCAGAGAAGAGAAAAGTCCTCATGTCATTTCGCTCACCTGTCTCGGTGGAGCTCCTATTTTGCACAGAGTTGAGTACTTTGGCCTCCCCGAACAAAGCTTTTTTGCAGCCAGATGGGACACCTTCCTAGAGCTTGTCCTCGCCATCAGCCCAGCAGAGTGCCACAACCCCCCCCCCCCCCCCCCCCCCCGCCCCGCCCCGGGGGCCGTTTCCACCACAGCTCTTCAATCCGGGGAAAAGGGGGGATCCCAGCCCCCAGGATTCAAAGTACCACGCTCTTGCCATTCAGGATCTTGGTGCAGAAGAGTGGCACAATGCCTGTTCGAGGCGGAAGGCAAAGCTACATTGTCAAGCGCGCCAGTCTGGTGCGTTCCAAAAGAATACAGTTATGTCAGAGAACCGTTAGGAGCAGTTATCACAACAGCCTACCCCCCTCCGCACCCCCCTCCCCCAAGCCCCCCTTTTTGGAGACTGTTACCTCGTCGTGATCCCTCTCCAAGCCTCCAAGTTCCCTGTGTAACCTCATCGTGATCGCTCCAACCCATCAAAGTCCCCCGCGGGCCCGGCCTTCTAGCCTCAATCCATCGACGTGGTCACTCACTTCTGGCCATTGGCACAGATGGAGATGGGTGGCTTTGAGCACACGGACTCGAGGGGAGCTAGTGTCCTCTAGTTTGGATCCTCCGGGATCCAAGGTAAGGTATACATTTTCATCAACGAGCAATTCTTACCCGTAATGATCGATTCAGGCACCATTGTCACAGGGAGAGCTCAGTGGGTGACCATTAGGATTGGAGAGTATAGATTAGGCTTCCTAAACCTCTATGCACCGAATACCACAGCAAGCAAAGCAACTTTTTGGAGAACGGTCGATCAGTTCCTCCCATAGGCCGATTCTTGGTGCATGAGTGGTGATGTCAACATGTTAGGGACGGTGGAGGACAAACTTGGAGGGAGCACGGTCATAGTTTTAGGCGTGGACTACCGGCTTGGGAGGAGCTAATTGTGGCTTTGAGGGGACAGGACCCTTGGCATTTACCAGGGTTTGGACGTAGGCCTTGGAAAGATCGATAGTTTGTTGTGGGAGGCCACACAAAGCAGACTGACTTGCTTCACATAGCAGGAGAGGAGCATCCGTCCGAGCCTTGCCTTTTTGGAATGGCTTCAGCAGAGTACCCCACATAGCTTGTGGATTGAGGACCTGATAACTGCAGCTTGTGCAAAGCTTAGCTCCATTGAGGACCAAAGAGTGGAGTACAAATACCATGCTACAGCCTCCTTTTGGACCCAAGCCGAAGACGGGGTCACTGGAAATTTTTTTGAGATTACAGGCCCACACTAGCGGAGGGATGGTATCTGCAGATTGCGAGGCCAAGATGGATCCATAGTTGTTGGGTCCCCCCCCTTCCCCCCTTCCCCCAGCAAGTGCAATCCATTGCCACGGATGTCTTATGTTCCCTCCTCACAGATGCCCCCTTATCCTCTCACGTGATGAATGCACCTGCGCAGTTTGGCAGCAAGTGGTGGTCGCCCCCACTCTCCGGACTATCCTGTTGACACACTTTACTTTAGAGGAGCTTGGCGAGGCAATTCTCCCAGGGGAAAATCCCTAGATGACCAAGGGCTCAATGCTAGAGAGGCTATTCAAGGGATTGATTCATTTGATTCCCAAGGAGGGTGGTAACAGACTGGAGATTCAGCAGTGGAGACCCATCACCCTCCTAGGGGCCGCATACAAAATCTTAGCCAAATCCATCAGCCGGCAAGCGAGTGCAACCTTTCCTCCCCGATTTAATTCGTGGGGCACAGACAGGTTCTGTTCAAGATCGGAGCATTCTCGACAACATCTTCACTTTTTAAGAGGATACCTCCTCGGCCAGGTTGAGGCGGTAGGATTTGAGAGTTCTCCTTCTGGATTTTGAGAAAGCCTATGACAAGGTGGCTTGGGGATTTCTGGAAAGGACAATGTGCCGGATGGGATTTCCAGAGAGTGGGTTTGACATGTTTCTCAACTCTATTCAACTTCGCACAGCTAGGTTCTCACTAGGTTCTCATCCAAAGGGCCAAAGGTGATAGATTTTCACTTTCTCATTCGGTCCCGCAAGGCTGTCGACCGGCACCTTTTCTCTTCTTGTTTGTTGCTGTCGAGGCCATGCACGGTTTTCTCTCCACACAGCCAACGGGGTTACAGGGGCTCCGTCTTCCCATCCACTCGCAGAAGGTTCGAGGTGTTTCTCAACTCTATTCAGCTTCGCACAGCTAGGTTCTCGTTTAGGGCGCCAGAGGTGACAAATTTTCGCTTTCTTACTCGGTCCGGCAGTGGCACCTTTTCTCTTCTGGTTTGTTGCCGAGGCCATGCATAGTTTTTTCTCATGTCTCCACACAAGAGACCGGGCTATGGGGGCTGCGTAATTCATCCACTCGCAGGAGGAGCTGCTTGACTCAGAGTTCGCCAATGACACATCAACATACTTATCCAGAGATAAGGGGAATCTCTAGAGATTCATTGATGCGATTGAGATCTTCTGTTGTGCATCTGGTGCACACATCAACCAGCACAAGTCGTGTGGATTCTAGGTTTGTTCATCGCTTGCCCTAACCTGGAGGCGAGTTAAGGCTTTTCAGTGGCACTCCGGTTCGTTACCTTAGATGCCAGGTTAGTGTTGATATTTCCCCGGAGCAATAGTTTTAGCCCTTCTTCTTCTTCTGAGTATTAAAAAGAAGTTCCTCTACTGGAGCTCAACCATGCTTTCCATAGCCGGTTGTGTTGTGAAGGCGAACCAAGGTCCCCTTTCCACGATGTGGTACATCACGGCATGCATTGGTCAAGTTTAGCAGTTGATCCACAACTTTCTTTGGGCTGGTAGCGGTGTGTGGCCTACGAGGGCCAAGGTGGCCTCGAGAGTGATCAACCAACCTTGACACAAAGGGGGGCCTGGCATCATTGACCGCTCTATTTAAAGCTGTGCCCTTTTGGGCAACTTGATAGTTTATGGACTTCTTCCGAGTGGTGAGCCTTGGTAGGATTTTTTCCTAGCCCGAATCTCCGTCCCCACCCCCGTTTTGGAGGTCCCTCACACTAGAGTACAAGATGGAACTTCACGGAGATGTGAACTCGCGGCTCTAGCCTTACATTTGAGGATAGATTTGCAGCCAGCCTCTTGTGAGCTTGGGATCACCTCAAGCCGGCCCTTCAACCGGCACTTCAACAAACCCCTCAAGTTTCATCAGAGGAGCGCCTCCATCAACCCTTCATATCGAACCCCCTTGTCTGTTTACCCAGTGGTAATATGTTGGGGGCAAGTGGTAGAGAGGACAAGTGGCTTGTGGTGCAAGCTAGAGCGGACACATGGTTGGTTGTTGCCTTTGTACAAAAGGGATAAGGTCAAGGCGGTGGGCATTGGCTTGTGTCCTCCTCAGGACGTCAATGTGCGCGAACACAAGACTGGTCATAACTTATAAGTGAGTTTTTGCCGCCCAAAACTTAATGGAGTGTGTAGCACTCACTTATAAATTACAGCTAATTCCTAAAGCTAGGTTTATAACCAATACTTACCACTTGTCACATGCCACATAACCATGTCAGCACACTGCTTTACACGCACGTTTCATGGGCGGGCGTCCCCTTACCCAGAACTACACATTGGTCAGGCAAGCATGAAAAGAGCATGCAATTTCAATTACAAGCAAGCACATAAAGATGCTATGCAATGCAACATTGGTAAGGACAATCCCCGTTCATGAAACTATACCAAAATAGGCGTGCTCTAGGCAAGTACACGAGGTATCAAACCCAATGGAACACCAATCCTCTAGGCATTTCCAGACATGTACACATAAGCACAAGTCCCAATGAAAAGCCACGTCCACAGTATCACATGAGTCGCATCAATCCCCGACATGCAACTGCCATGGACGTCAATCCAATGTACATACATAATCAAAAAACACAGGTGGACCAATTGGGTGGCCAAATGGTGATATCCCTCCCGGCTTCTAACATAGTTACCAAGAGTTTCACAAACGCGTGATTTGAAACGGGTTTAAGAAACGTTTCACAAGTTTCATATTTTTTTGAAACGGCAAAAAATGTTTTAAACAAAAATGCAAATATATATATATATATATATATATATATATATATATATATATATATATATATATAAAATATAGAATGTACAACAGTTCAAGAAATAAGTGTTTAGGCCTTAGCCTATTTCAGCAAGCAAAATACTCCAAAAACATGACTCATGAGAAAACACATTGGATTCATTATTATTCAATGTAAACAATGATTCAATGCTAGAAAACAGGAGCAGCTTCACGAAGCTTGTGAGGGTGGACAACAGTCGTGACTAGTCGGCCAACCGTACATAGGCAACAACAACGGGAGTCGGAACGGATGCACAGACAAGCTCCTCGAAACGTGTGCCACAAACAAAAAGTCGGCGCAAGCAATAAGACGTTTCTTTTTTTGGGAAAACAAATCAGATAAGAAACACATTTCATTCAACAAAACGTTTCATAACACAGTTTCAGGTCGTCCGAAATGAGTTCGAATCGCATCTGAACACAACAAGAAAGATCCGGGTTGCTTGCCACACATTTGTCCATGCATGATTTGATTTTCATGCCGTTTGGGCCACGGTTAGAAATTTCCGCCATTTGGCACGCTCGTGCATCTTTTTCGACAACCCGGATTCGGATAGTTAGAAGTTGAGGATCCGAGACCCCATCAGAGAATGGACCACACGTCCGTTTCATACCAACCAAAACGCGTTTCACTGCTACTATGGCTTCTAAACAGTTGTCTACAATTGAAAAGCATGCAAATAAGTGTGAAGAAAATGCGGGTAATATGTAAAGAACTCTTCATCTACCCATTTAGCATCAATGGGAAGATAGTTCTTAAACTTCACAAAGTAATGCTTGACAACTTTGCCTATAGCAAGCTTCCGTTCCTTCTGATACACAATCTGCTAAGGCTGCAAAATCTCCTCAAGGTCATCCACTTCTGGTGGATCCTAAGTGACCGGTTGACTGGGCTCCGGCCCTACATACTTGCGAAGGAGATTCGCATGAAAAGCAATCTGTATATGCCAATGACGAGATAATGTATTTTAATCATATGCTCAGGTTTGATGATCTTCTTGACCGGCAAGAAGTGAGCTTGCTTGCTAAACCTATCCACAAATGTCCAAATAGCATCATTACCATGTTGGGTCTGTGGCAAGTCTGTAATGAAATCCATTATAATACTTTCCCATCGCCGTTCTGAAGAAGCTCATATACCTGCTTCATGATCTCCTCTTTCTGGGATGCGTTCACACGATAGGCCGGCCTATTAGGCGGTGAGCTACCCGGCACAAAATGTTGGGTTTTATGCTGTGTATGCACCCAGGGGAGTGCTAGTGATCATCAGAAAGTTACTAGGGCACTTTTTACTTCAGTTAGTGGAGGTTTTTTCCCCCAGTTTAGCTTAGTTTCACTTATAGCGGTTTATAAGGGGTTTGGTCCACCTGGCACAGTTTATGGCCGGACCATGTGAACACACTTTAGGTCACATCTTTTATGTGGCTATTGTACTCCTTTCTATTATTATCAATACATGAGCAAACATGTTCCTCTCTCTCTCTCTCACGCCTCCTGTTGATGTGCCTTCCAAAACCCTAACCCTAACAACTCAACCTTACATTTTGGTATCAAAGCAGCTTCGCCTGCCCTGTCCGTACAGGCCCTCGCCATCAGCTGCCCGTACAGTCCCTCGCCATCAGCTGCTCGTACAGCTCGCCATCATCTACCCAATCCACAGACAGCCGTACAGTCCATACAGGCTTGCTATCTGTCCTGAGGAATGCTATTGAGCCCCTAAAGTATCAGGAACTTGTTGCTCTCTTGTTACAGGAAGAGCAAATCAAGAAGAACATGAACATGAACACAAGTGCTGAACAAGCATTTGTGACACGTCAAAAAGGGAAAGGCAAGATGCAGCCAAAGAGTTCAAATCAGAATTCAGGTGATGGTGGTTCATCTCAGGATACCAAGAAAGGTGATGGACAGCCCAAGAAGAAGGGCAAATGCCATTACTGTAAGAAGCCAGGTCACTACATCACAGAGTGTAGGAAGAGGATTGCCAAAGAGAAGGAGAAGGAGTGTGGGTTGTCTATAAAAGATACCTCTAAAGCTCCTCCGAAGACTGCTTCCTTTGTTGAAGACAGGGATTACTGTTTCTACACATGCAATTATGATGCCTCTTGGTCTTCACAGGCACTCAGTGTGACTGAGCATGCATGTACTTGGTATTTTGATAGTGGTGCTTCAAAGCATATTACATCTCGCAGGGATTTGTTTTGTAATGTATGCCCTGCCCCTCTTGGCAAGACCGTTCAGTGTGCCAATAATGCTTCATATCCAATTCATGGCATTGGGGAGATTCAGCTCAGAGCCATTGATGGCTCTATTCTTCGCCTTACAGATGCCTTATATGTACCAGGGATAAAGAAGAATCTGTTGTCCATTTCTTCTTAAGAAGAATCTGTTGTCCATTTCTTCTTTAGCACAGTGTGGTATGCAGGTCAACTTTGATGATGACAAATGCATGGTCAGAGACAAAGCTAATGCTTTCACCTTGATGCTTACTGGTACATTATGTCATGGACTCTATCAGTTGGATGCATTTCAGCCAGTGGATCAGTCTGCTTATCATGCATTCACTCTTACTCCAGCTATGGTTGATGCGGAGTTATGGCATGCTCGCATGGGGCATGTAAATTTTGGTAGTCTTATGCTTATGCAGCGACATAACATGTTGACAGACCTACCTCTTATGGAGAAGCCTCCAAATCACATATGTGAAGGATGTATTTTGGGAAAAATGCATCGGTTTTCCTTTCCACGTGATCAGGCTCTATGAGCAACTGCAAAGTTGCAGCTTATACACAGTGATCTTTGTGGTCCCATGCAGACGAAGTCATTACGAGGTTGCTTCTATTTTGCTACATTTATTGATGACTTCTCTCGTATATGCTGGGTCTATCCGTTGACACGGAAATCACAGGTATATGATGCATTTTTGGCCTTTGTAGCACTTGCTAAAACAAAGTCAGGATGCAAGGTTAAGACCCTCCGTTCTGACTGAGGGGGGGAATGTGTCACACATGTTGAATTCCTTTCTTGAGAGTAGAGGTATCAACCATCAGTATACGACTCCTTATACTCCACAGCAAAATGGGGTTGCAGAAAGGAAGAATCGGTCACTCATGGAGATGGCCAGATGTATGTTAAAGGCAAAGAAGCTACCACATGTCTTTTGGGTGGAAGCTGTTATGTGTGCTTGTCATATTTTGAATCGATGTCCCACAAAGGCATTGGTTTCCATTACTCCTTTTGAGGCTTGGCATGGCCGCAAGCCTTCGATATCACACTTTCCTACTTTTGGGTGTCTTGCATATGCACACATACCCAAAGAGTTGAGGAGGAAGTTGGATGATAAAGCCACAAAATGTATTTTTGTTTGGTACAGCCGTGAGAGCAAGGGCTACCAGTTATATGACCCACTGTCCAAGAAGATATTCACTAGTCGGGATGTGATTTTTGATGAAAAATCAGAAATATCCATGGCTAGTTATGATGCAAATCAGGCTGAAAATGATGTGTCTGAGGGTCTACTACCTATGGAGTTTCATTCCACACTTGGTGATGCAACCCATGAGGGTGCAGGGAAGCCAACTAATCATGAAGATGGTGCAGAAATTCAGCAGGAGATTGAGCCAGAAGTTGAGCCAAATATGGGGCAACATGCTCCACGGGTCAGACATATACCTAGATGGTATTTGAGGACATTATAGGACAGCCATCTAGAGGCTCCTCTTGCTGGAACATGATCATGAAGGGAAAGTATGCAGGCTGAAAAAGGCCTTGTATGGTTTGAAACAAGCTCCATGAGCTTGGTATGCAAAGATAGATGCTTTCCTGCTCACTCAAGGCTTTGTGAACAGTCCATCAGAAGCCACTTTGTATGTAAGAAAGAAGAGAAAGATCTGCTGGTCATCAGTCTTTATGTAGATGATCTTTTGCTCATGGGATCAAATGATGACAAAATTGCAGCTTTTAAAGAGATACTGCAACAGACATTTGCCATGTCTAATTTGGGGCTCGTACACTACTATTTGAGCATACAGTTTGTGCAGGATAACAGAGGCATTGGGTTGTTGCAATCTCGGTATGTTGCTAAACTTCTGGAGAAGTTCAAATTTCAGGATTGCAAGCCTATCAGCACTCCTATGGAGCCTGGGATGAAACTGTCACTACAAGATGACAGTATTTCCTTTGATGCCACTACATATGCTCAGGCTGTTGGGTGCCTTATTTACTTGTGTACTACACAGCCAGATATTCAGTATGCCGTATCTCAATTGAGCAGATTCATGCACAGCCCGCGATTGTCACATTGGCAAGCTGTGACGCCTGTGTTTAGGTATTTGCAGGGTACCTTGTCTCTTGGATTGCTTTATCCTGAGGGAGGTGACATGCAGCTATATGCTTACAGCGATTCAGATTGGGCTGGAGATTTTGATACCAGACATTCCACTAGTGGAAATTGTTTCTTTCTTGGCTCTTCATGTATTTCTTGGCTAAGCAAGAAACAGACCACAGTGGCCACTTCCTCTTGTGAGGCAGAGTACAGAGCAGCTTACACTACTACCGTTGAGTGTGTATGGCTACGTCGTCTTATGACTGATATGGATATTTCAGTGGACGAGCCTACACCTATCTATACTGATAGTCAGAGTGCCATTGCCGTGGCCAAGAATCCTGTGTTTCATGCTCACACGAAACACATTGAGATTCACTATCACTTTGTTCGGGAGAGACTCCAGGCAGGTGATATCAGTCTGATTTACTGCCCTACAGATCAGAATGTGGCAGACATCTTCACCAAGGCACTACCACGTCCGAAATTAGAAGCATTCCGCACTGCTTTGAATTTGTTTCCTTTTGGTGGATGATGTACAGATCACATATCACTCCAGGGGGGTTTGTTGGGTTTTATGCTGTGTATGCACCCAGGGGAGTGCTAGTGATCATCAGTAGGTTACTGGGGCACTTTTTACTTCAATTAGTGGAGGTTTTTTCCCCCAGTTTAGCTTAGTTTCACTTATAGTGGTTTATAAGTGGTTTGGTTCATCTGGCAGAGTTTATGGCCGGACCATGTGAAACCTTCTCTTCCTTTCCGCCTTGGTGACATGCATAAATGGCGACACCTCCAAAAGCACTTTCCAAAACTTTTGCACATATGCATTCACTGTTTCCCTCTCATTCTGCTTCACCCAATTCCACTTCATTGTTAGCTCATTCAATGCATTGGGAGGCAAGAATTGGACATAGAACCTCTCCTTGAACACTTCTCATGATCTAACAGGATTCAATGAGAGCTTCTCCGTGAGCCACCAATGGGCAGTAGTGCCTTTCATGAACATGCTTACATATCAAATCATGGATTTCTGAGTGAAACCCTCATCACTAAAAGCAATATCAAACGGGGCAATAAAAGCAAGTGCCTTTGATGCATCATATTCCCCATGATAGGTGTCAAACTTCACAGATTTGTCTCCGATTTTGAGGTCACGAGACTTTGATGCATTAGCCTTCATCTCAACATGTTTTCCCGCATGTTTGTCCATTGGGACAGCCCCTGACTGGCATCATTTTTGGAACAAAAGTGATGCATTAGGCATGGATACATGTGCCCTGTAAGCATGAGGCATGGCTGGCCCCTCAACACACATTGGTGCATTGTCACCCATAGCTTCTTCCTCACTCACGAGCCCACTCGAAGGCATGAGTGGCGTGAGATATACGCGGAATACCTGTACCAATAGAAAATTGCAATCCATGTTGCATGTGTTGTGCATGCACATTTTCAACCGGCAATGGCATTTGACATACATTTTGGCCACTGCCCTAAACATTGTATCCTTCATGAGCTACGTAGGATACTCCTGCATGGCGTGAAGTTGCCGATAGTTCCTCTCCAATAGCATGTGAATTCATCCTCTTAGACATAAGGTCTTGTTCAGACACCTATGGCGATACCAAGGCATGTGGGATGGTTGCCTTTTTCTGCATAGGCATCCTCGGTACAATCCAAGTATGCACGTGTTGCATCCCTGTACAATACCGTACGATATCGTACGGTACGAGTTTGGTTTTTTTCCCCCTCCAAAAAAAAAATTCCAAATGCTTAAAAAAATATAGAAACCCTGCTTAACGAAGACCCAAATGCCTACAATACTTCGCAACTTTCATGTCCACTCAGTATTCCATATAGGGTTGTTGAGAGACCTAAAAAATCTGGCAAGGTAGACTGGTAGTGTACACTTGATTGGTAGGATGAGAGAATCTTGCTACATCACTTGGAGATCCCTGGTATAGGTAGACTAGACAGTTAGATTCTCAAGTTATGTACGAGGGAGAGCATTTGGACATCGCCTAGAGAGGAGTCCCTAAACCTATCACCCTAGATGCACTGCTCGTATTTGTGCAAGGACGGTCCCTTAGTCATAAACGCTACACTGGGAGACCTTTGGTATTCCATCACCCATCCAAGTTCTTTTTTGGAGACAATCGGGAGATCCAACTGGGAGAGACACATATCCATGTTCTGGTTCCTCAAGCATTGTAGACTCCTCCCCTCCAACCTTCCCTCACATTCAAGCTTGAAGCTCCATAGGTTGTAAGTCTTTTAAAAAAAAACCATATTTCATCGTACGGTATCCGAAAATTTCATATTGTACCGAAAATTCCCGTACGGTATCGTATTTTCGTACTGTGACAACTATGGCATGATCCATATAAAATTCAGCTTTCTTGGCCTTCAAATGATCATGTTACAATGGATCCTCATGGTAGTAGAGCTTCAATTCTTCTTGTTGTGCTGCATAAAGACGAGCCTGCATACGAGTAAGTTCAACCCTTAAGTTTATGGACTCTTCTTCTTGCATTTTCTCTTTGCCACGGGACGGTTGTCCCACATGTTCATGTTCCCTAATGTGCACCACATGAGTTCTTGTTGTGCTGCATAAAGACGAGCCTGCATACGAGTAAGTTCAACCCTTAAGTTTATGGACTCTTCTTCTTGCATTTTCTCTTTGCCACGGGACGGTTGTCCCACATGTTCATGTTCCCTAATGTGCACCACATGAGTTTGCTCATCTTGTATAGCATTGGAAGCATGCATTTCATTGTCCCTGCCTCTTGTGTAAGTATCTCCAACATTCATTGTATGGCTGTCCATAGTGTTATTAGTGTAGAGATAGCTAGTGTTCGCATGACGTTCTTCACGATAGAAGTGAAAGAGAACAATATGCTCTGATACAAATGTGACTTGGTTGAACACAATTCTAATCAATACACTTAAATATACCAAGATTTAGTGGACAACATGCTCAATACAAGAAGTAATTTGCTGAATTGACAAGAGACACACAGTGAGCCAGAACGGCCGGCCCCTCCTTCAAATAAAGTATATTGATCTTGGGAGAATCAAGTACATAGTGTCATGGGCATTTCTCACCAAATTTCCATACCAAATTCCAATCCATATGGAAACAGTATTGCAAAGAATGTGGTTGTCGGTGTAGACTTGCAACTCACACTACCCTCTCAAGTACTTATGTTCCCTACCATCTGCTTTCTATTGTTCCACCAACACATGGTAGCAACAATCTGCAAGAGAGCACGCAGGACAAGAGAACACTACAAAGGGTATGCGAACATGGAGTCCGGTTCCTCCCTCCTGCTACTTACTTCCATATTTAAGCATCAAAGCTTACCAAATTGCAAGTAGAGTTGGTGACAGTGGAAGTCTTCGCGAGGGAAGCGTTCGGTGTGTTGAAATCCTTTGGGACAAAATTCTTCAAGATGATGAAGGGAACCCTAGGAAAGCTTCCCCTTTGGTTCAACTTGAGAAAGTAGGGCTGAAATTAGGGTTTTCGTTATAAAGACCGAAAATTACAGCAAAATTAGGGGTTGTTTTGCTAAATTTCAGTCATTGGGAGTGTGTGGAAGGGTGTACACCACCTAGAAATACTCTTCGAAGCTTAGAAAACACACTAGCAAGCTTGGATATGGAGTTAGGAAGAAAATGTAGAAAGTACAGCCAAAGAGGCCTCATGAAGGGGCACCTACTTCTAGAGAGAGGGAAGAGAGAGAGAGTCAGTTGTCCACTCTAGGTGTCAGGTGGTAGAGAGGACAAGGGGCTTGTGGTGCAAGCCAGAGCATAGACATGACTGGTTGCTCCCTTTGTACAAAGCGGATAAGGTCTGGGCGGTGGGCATTTTGTTTTGTCCACCTTAGGACATCAGTGTGTGCGAACACAGGGATGGTCATAACTCTTTTAAATTAGTGCTAATTCCTAACGCTAGGTTTATGACCTATACTTACCACATGTCACATGTCACATGCCACATAACCATGTCGACAGACTATTACACACGATTCACGGGCGGACGTACCCTTACCCGGAACTACACATTGGTCAGGCAAGCATGAAAACACCATGCAAATTCAATTGCAAGCAAGCACATAAAGATGCTATGCAATGCAACATTGGTAAGGGCAATCCCCGTTCATGAAACTATACCAAAATAGACGTGCTCCAGGCAACTACACGAGGTACGAGACCCAGTGGAAAACCAATCCTCCAGGCATTTCCGAGCATGAACACACAAGCACAAGTCCCAATGGAAAGACCAGTCCATAGTATCACACGAGTGGCATCAATCCCCGGCATATGCAACTGCCATGGACGTCAATCCAATGTACATACATAATCAGAAAACACACGGATGGACCAATTGGGTGGCCAAATGGTGACACTACTACCAACACCAAATGAATTATATATATGAAAATGAATAACCATATATTGTGATTTATTGTGATTCTATTTGGGATAGTTAAAATATATAGAGGCATACTTACTTGAGGCCCATATCCTCTTGCGTACTCCCATTCCTCTTATGTCCCAACTCTCCATCTTTTTCTGTCTTCTCTATTTCGTTGTCAAGCCATTTAATGCTACAATCTTTCGAAAGTAATGCAAAGTTAGGTGGAAATGGCAAGCATCTCGAACGCATCACAAGGAAAAAGTGCCTCAACTACTTAGTGTGTTCACACACGTGTTCACACACACCACTGCCCGTACAGTCTACATAACACATGATCGTTGAAAAGCCCAACAAGAGGTAATGTACCACATGGTGGCCAATAGAACTTGATTGGCCACCACGACCACTCTTCCTGCCAACTGATAGTCTAGATGTTCTTCAGCAAAGGTGCTTCCTCCGGATGCTTAGAAGGAGAGGAGCAATTCACTACTCTACGGATATATCAAGGCCCACCTAGCAACCGAAATAGCATATTACTGCACTTGGTGGAATCCATCGGAACTCGTCATCCGGACTCAGAGTCAGGCTAGATGTGCTGCTGACCAGAAACCACATCAATTGTGCCACTTGATCCGGCCCCTAGAGGCCAGGCAAAACTCCTCTATTATATCTACACAACGCATGATCGGTGAAAAGCCCAAGAATAGGTAATGTACCACATGGTGGCCAACAGAACTTGATTGGCCACCACCACCACTCTCCCTGCCAGTGATAGGCAAGCTGCTATTCAATAAAGGTGCTTCCTCTGGATGCTTAGAAGGAGGGGGGCAATTTGCTGCTCTATGGAAATATAAAGGCCCGCCTGGCAACCCAAATAGCATCTGCTGCAATTGGTGGAATCCATCAAACCTCGTCAAGCAAACACCAATCCAGATGGGTGTGGTACTGACCCAGAAACCACGTGAGGTGTGAAAGTTGATCCAGGCCCCCAAAGGCCAGGCAAAACTCCTGTATTCGTGTCGCAAAACGACGGAGGTTACCCTCTGAAAGTGCCTAGTGTGCAGCAGTGTCATCGGCAAACTCTATATCTAAAAGCTCCTCCATCGTGGGAATGGTAAGGGGCAAACCCAGAAGGCCCGTGGAGTTGGAGCAAGGAGTTCATGGCCTCCACCACAAAAAGAAACAAGATGCTTGTAACATGCAGCGGAAGTATTCGTAATTGAGGATCCTCTCACACAAATGCTCATACCGTCTTCTGTATCCTGAGTTTCGCGAGTTTAGCAATCCACTTTATGACTTCAAACTTTAAGAGATGAGAGAAATGAAATGAGATGGAAACTGTACACCGTATGAGGTCCTGAATTACCCACTCCAGGGCCCCCTATCTCGTTACCGGAATAGTATTTGCTTTATTACTTTGAAGAAAGATGACTTGGGACTTACGATAAGCCGAACGCAACATCTCTGAGGACCAAGACTCAGGCTGAACTGCACACGGCTGTAGAAGCACCAATGATGTCCAACCTCAAGCCTATGCACTCTTTCCAATGGATGTAGGAAGGCTACAAAGATGAGGCTGAGAGAAGGGGCTGATTGGGACTGTTCTAGGATATGTATGAATGCTGAAAATGAGTATGAATGCTGAGTTTTACCTTCACCAAGTAGCTTTAGCAAAACGATGCAAACAAGGATGCTGAAAACTGTATGGATACTGAAAACGCAAGGTACTCTGTAGGGCTGAATGCTGTAGATGTTGCGTTTTGCTGAATGCAGGCTGAATGCTCCAGCGTTGATGCTCCTATATGGCGATGGATGAAACGTTGATGGATGATGTGCTGAATTCTCCAATTGCTTTTGCTCCTTGTGCTGAAGGCTCCAAGCGTCGAGGTCTTCAAGGCTGAATAATGATATGAATGATGAATGAATGATATGCTCAACTATTTATATGGACACTTGATGGTGGTCAGCTGGCTACAGAGCTGGCCGACTGCATCTTGTCCTGCATAAATGGATAAATAATGTAAAAATGCTCATTAAATGCTATAAATGATGGGAAAAATACTGGATAAATCCTAATAGATGATAGATGTTATTTGAAGGCTTCTGCGATGGTTTATATGCAATGGATGAATGCTATGCATTATGCAGAGTGCTTTCTAATGCAAACCCTAAGGCTTGGCTTCTATTGATTCTACATGCATGAATGCAGCTCTTCAATTGGGTTAAGGGACTTGGACGGACTGACTGCCTGTCTAAGACTGAGAATGACCTATGTAGCTCATGCTTGACTTATCCTAGACTGAGGATTACAATGGGGTCACGGCTTACGACAAATATCATCCTAAAAGAGTACTAATAATGTACAATGTTGCACTAATGATGATGAGCCATCTTGTCACCATGCACTTAAGTGCAAAGTGCATGTAACAATGCTCAGAAGCAGAGAGGCAATCTGCTGCTCTACGGGAACTCGTCAATCAGACACCAAGTGTGGCTGGGATGCTGCGCTGACCCAGAAACCACACGACTTGTGTCAATTGATCCAGGCCCCAAAGGCCAGGCAAAACTCCTCTATTGCTGCAGCAAAACGATGGAGGTTACCCTCCAAACCTGTCTAGCATGCAGCGGTGTCATTGGCAAACTCTGTATCTAGAAGCTCCTCTATGGTAGAGGAAGGAGCTCATGGCTTCCGCCTAAAAAAGAAACCGTATTTTGCCACATACGTGCTCAAAATCCTTTGGAAGGACTCAAAATCCTTCGGATGGGACTCACAATCCTTCGCGTCTCACTCTTATGTTATACCCCAGGTATTCAATCAGGAACAAAAAAAGCTTGCCTGCCAGCCAAGAAACTGCCATGAATATCGAGAACAGACAGAGAAGAGCAACAGAATATAAGTACAATTTACGCGGCAGATCTATTTACCACCCAATTCCGAGGAAGGGGGGTAGCAAGCATCCCTGGGGCACTGAGCGGGAGACAGCAAAGCGCTCACCGCGCGCCCCTGAGTAAAACCTGGCTGTTAGCTCCAGAATAGACAGCGGATACCCCCCAAATCCACGAGACCAGAGAAGCCCAGGCGAACCATAGTCCCTCCTCCAAGAAGGCCCAATACACCTTGTCACAAGCCACCTCAAAATCAGGCAGCAATATTGCCATGTCCTCTCCTTGAAGCCGTCAAAGTAGCCTCCTAAGAAGTGAAGATGTTATCCGGGATACTCCGATCCCGGATGAAGCTTGTCTAAGTGGAGTGGATCAGAGTCGGGAGGTGAGGCTGGAGGCAGAGACTGATCACCTTGTGGAGGATCATACAGGTTGTCCCTAGGAGGGTGATCCATCACCCATGTCCAATCTCTAAGTGATCACCACCTTCCTTCCGGATCAGACAAATGAGACCCTAAAGCGCTCGGGAAGCAAGAGCTGGTCTACATGGCCTTGTTGATAGTCAACTTTCATGAGATCCCAATGACGAAGGAAGATGGAAACTTGGAGGGCCATCCTATCCAGAACACTTCCGGTGAGGTAGTGCCAAAAAATCCAGCAAAAAGAGGGATCTAGGAGCGTCCATAGGGAGTGTTAAACACATTATGCATACCTCTATGCATGAAATCCAAATATGATAAAAGTAACACTTTTACATTAAAATAATAATCTTTTATGCGGCCTTCTCCCTGTGCGAAGAGTCACGGTCAGCTGTGAGAAGAGAGCTGTAATATGTGGAAGCCACCTCCCTGACTTGCTGAGGATCCGAGGCTATGGAACCATCCAGCCTCTGAAGAGCCCACAACCCCTCCCAGCAGAAGTGGGAGCCTGATGTCCTTTAAGGTTTGAACCCTCAGTATGATTAAACCTTGCTCTTAATAGATAAATTTTCACGAAACCTGTCATGCAAACTGCCGATGAACTTCACAAATTCAGAACCTGCCTCATGATGATGCCGATCTTCTAACCATCAACACCACCACAGAACACACAAAGGAGTTGTTCCCTCTATCCTTTCAAGATCAACAACGCAGCTGACGAACAGCCCAACCTCTTCTGGACAGTGATGATGATGACGATCTTCTAACCATCAACACCACCACAAAGAACACACAAATGCATTGTTGCTCCCTCTCAATCATCGATGCAGCTAACGAACAGCCCAACCTCTTCTGGACAGTGATGATGACCAGCTCATGGTGCACCCATCTTTTGGCCCAACCTTATAGCTATCTTCAGGCCCAGCATGTTTCGAGCCTGGCCTGCTGGTTTCTCTTACTATTTTCCATGTCTATCCAATGTAGTATCTAATGCTTCCCAGATATACGATTGCTGATACTAGGAAGTTGGAGAACAGCTTCTTAACTGTACTTGAAATGCCTGAAAGCACTCTTGTTATATGGCCAATGATAAACGAGCCTCCCATGTGCCAATAATTTTGAGCTAAGTTTCTCCACCCAAGTAAGAAAATAAATTCACTTCCCTCAGTTATTATTCCATCGTAGATGATGACTCACTAGGCAACATTAGATGCGTTGTTTAACACAAGGACTTTGGTGGTCTTGACAAGACCCAAAAAAAAAAAAAAAGGAGGCATTTCTTCTTTTGAATAAAGTGAACCTCTATTCAGTGGGCACTTGCCAGATAACCCTCGTGAAAAAGCCAGTATAGCAAAAAGTAACATTTTTTATGCCAATCGTATTAAAGCCCATCCACAAAGGGCCAATACAGCCTTCTACTTGCAATTGCCTAGCCTTAAAATATAAACGCAATTTAAAAAAGACAATTCTAGACAGTACGTACCTAGTACTCACATGATTCTAGGTGATTGCCATCCTTTTGTGCACTACGAAAGGGAAATTGTAAGGTTACAGAAGCCAGAATGAATAAATAAAAAATACCTTCAAACGATGAGTGCCAAGTGGGGGGTGTAGTTCTCCATAAGTTGTAGGTAGAACCCTCTCATCAGCTGAAACATTGAGCCACTCCAACAAGTCTCCTAAGAAGCAGGAGAAAAGACCAGCACACTCCTGTTTAATTCAGATTCCAGAACCGCTAATTCGAGAAAGTTTGGAGATGTAAAAATTCAACTCGAAATAAAACATATTATTATACCAGACATTTAGAGTAAATAACATTGTTGTCAAATGACATGATAGGATAATAAAAGCACAACACTTGACGCCACTATTATCGAGAGATCAAGAATGAAAGAATGTCACATATAGCATTATTCTCTTGAATGTATACTGAATAGTAAAAGTGTCTTCATAGTGCAACCAGGATTTGGTCCACTCTTTAATAGGAACGCCCACAAGGTTTCACTCTCTGTTTCGTGAGGGATTTGGCCCACTCTCCAGGAATGTTGACTTCCCGGACCAGCATTGCCTGGGCCTCGTCCTGCTTGAGCTCCACACACACAGGGACACTTTCTTGAGAGAGCTTCGGCCCCAACCACCCCGCCCCCTCCCTCGCCAGCCACCCATCACCAATTTCTTCCAGACCTAGGCAGAGGAGGACACCGATACGATGGATCTTGTGGACCCACCTCGAGCTGCTCCGGACCCACCTTGCCTGAGAGGAGTTACCTTGGACTGGGCCTCTACACTCCAACGTCCACGATGCCCCCAGCCCTCGGCCACGATCCCCTCATCAGCTCGAGATTAAGGACATGCTCCACCGCCATAGAGCTACCTTTCCATGTGACATAGCTGAGGGAGACATCGCGGCCAGACTCATTAGCCCCATGCTTGATATTCAGGAGAGTGGTATACCATCTATTGGGGGCTCATGCTGCTCTCATGTTTCTATGTTCCTAGTAATCCATGATAAGTTTCCATGGACAGTTTTGTATCACCCCAATGAGATAGCTATGTTTATGTTTTGTTTCTGTTTTATTTTCCATTCCTTGATGAGATATGCCATGGACATTATTGTATCATTTTGATCTCATGAGCCCATTGGGTCTTTAGTAGACGCTTAATATCTCTCTCTCTCTCTCTCTCTCTCTCTCTCTCTCTCTCTCTCTCTCTCTCTAAGCCCACCTAGCCCTGGAGTCCTCGAGACAGTTGACACTTGAGGGAGATACAGAGTGCTCGTATGCACAGGTAGCCAGTTGGTTTGGCATGCACGGTATGCAAATGGAGGCACTCCCCCCCTTCCAGTACAGCATAGAGGCCCCGTCATTTGCTCTCAGCCGCACAGTGCGGAACAGGGTTATCAAGGACATTGTCAGACTGGATACTCAGAGGACATGGAGTTCACCTAGTCGTCCACTGGGGACGAAGATGGCCTTCTACAGAGATCACCTCCTATGCCTGACAGAGGATGGGTTTATCATCCGTCCACGCTACATGGACATACACCTATCCTTTGGGGTGAGATGTGCGATCGGCCAGATCTGCACCTCATCCCACCAGCTGAGAGTGGAGACTGTCAGATATGGGCCTAGGGCGGCCGCACCAGAGGAGGACAGAATATGCCAGCTCTGTCACACAAAGCCCGAGACCAGAGGATCATTACATATGCCGATACCCTATATACTATGAGAGTCCAGGGAGGTCCCACTGCCTCTTCCGAGCTAGGTTCGGACCACTTTCCAGATCATGGACTTCCCGAATCAGAGATGCATGGGAATTTTTCTTCTAGAGTTCCATAGACAACACAGGGAGTCCTTAGTGAGATCCAGATCAATTGTACTTGGTCGAGAATCAGCACAAAGAGCTCTCACCGACTTCTTCCATACCAGCACTCCGAGGGCCGATCCACCCATCATACCTAGACCACAAGCTAGTGCAGGAAATCGGCCGAGAGGTGTGACACTCGACAGAGCCACTGAGTTATGCAAAGCTCGACGCCCCAAACCCCATGGCCCTCGCCCACGGCCATGCCACCATAGGAGGATTTGGGCCATCATCTCCCATCATCGCAAGACCTTCTCGTGCCAGCACAGTTTTACCACCTTGAGGACCATGTCATAGCAACCCATGAGGGATGTATTAGGGTGATATGAGAGCTCTCTGCTCATGTACCTAGATCAGATTTTATAGTTCTAGATTTTTGTTATCTTTCTTTATTACTATTTTGTACCCAGGATGATGTACCTCATGGATATGATGTAACCTTTTGGTCTCATAGGTCATTTTGGCCTTTTGAAGACGTTAAAACAACTTTCTTTCTCTCTCTCATCTCCCATCATCGCAAGACCACCTCACGCCATCTCAATTTTACCACCTTAAGCACCATGTCACAGCGGCCCATGAGGGATGTATTAGGGTGATATGAGAGCTCTCTGCTCATGTACCTAGATCAGATTTTATAGTTCTAGATTTTTGTTATCTTTCTTTATTACTATTTTGTACCCAGGATACAGGATAATGTACCTCATGGATATGATGTAACCTTTTGGTCTCATAGGTCATTTGGCCTTTTGAAGACTAATAATACAACTCTCTGTCTCTCTCTCTCATGTCCATGAATCACTCACATTATTTATTCATAGACAGATTGTCTAAGAGTTTAAATAACTCCATTTTATCACATATTCATGCTTCGGGCTATCATCAAGCATGCCAAGGCAAATGGCCGCCGACAATACTACTACTTTGTGGACTTCCGCAAAGCTTTTGATACAGTGCCCGTAAGAACTATCTAAGGAGGTCTCTAGCACCATCAAAGTGGAGCAAGGATGCCCACTATCGCCGACCATCTTCGGACTTTACATAGATGAGATCTCAGACTTCATTGACAGAACTAAAGGCGGAGGGGCTTTTCTAGGAGGTATTCTCGTATCCATCCTTTTATATGCTCATGATATTGTACTCATTGCAGATTCTGTGGAGGGACTACAGAAGCACATGGATACTTTAAAGAATTTGTGCACACAAAGAGGGCTCTCAATCAACCTTGGGAAAACCAAGGCTATGGTGTTCCACACCTCCTACCCAGTTGGAAGCCATACAGAGATCACTTACATGGGAAGGAGGGTTGAGGTGGTGCATTCATATGTCTATCTCAGATCTACTTTCACTAGTCCACGTTTCACTATGAGACAAGTAGCAGAGGATAGACTCAATAGAGGATATGCAGCTCTAGCCTATTGGAGAGGTAGTATTTCCAAGCAAATTTTCAAGAGCCGAGGACGAAGGGTTGGCTTTTTGACACCCTAGTCACCCCGGCACTTATGTATGCAACTCCCTTCTGAGCACCAAATTTATCCTCGGCAGATTGGCAGAGCATAGAGAGTCCTCAAATCATGATGCTATCACGGATGATACGCAACAAGCCATCTGTTCCCCACGAGATCATCCAGGCGGAGTTAACTGTGGCTCCTATGTTCATGGAGGCCCTATTCTAGACAATCACTTATATACAGAGGGTGAGGGAGATGGATCCAGTTCAACTCCCCTAACTCGCACTACAGTCACCACAGCAGATAGCGGCCGGAGGAGAGCATTCATCTTGGTATGGCAGAGTACTCACCTAGGTTCAGGCACATAGGTTACAGATGGACCGGCTCCCTCCATTTCAATATGATCCAAATTCTCCATACATTAGGCTTACAAATGAGGACAGGAACCGGGTGATCCGATATGATCTACTAGGGCTATACACACGTAACACACGGATCACACCGGTACGCCCATTGCCTACCAAGATACAGTACTACAAAGATCATTTCTTGAGATTCATAGTAGATTGTTTCATACAGAGAGTTATCTTGATGCCTTCATGTCCCATGCTATGAGGATAGTCATCGGCCAGCTTAGGGTATCATCCCATAGACTAAGGATAGAGAGGCAGAGAGAGGACAGGACATATAGACTCTGTCAGACATGAGTTTACTTGGAGAAGCACGATGATTGTCAGTGCCTAGTCTACTATGAGATCAGAGGGAGATTTCACTGTCTATTCTGAGAGGGCTATGGACCCTTATCCCGGATCATGAAGTACCCAAATGAGAGGTGGCTTGCACTCTTCCTCTTGCAACGCAACTGACATAGAGAGTCACTACTCAGAGATCCTCGCCCCCAACAGCCCACCTCTCACCTTACCATCACCAATTTTTTCCAGCCTACAGGGATGAACAGAGCCCATCACAGTGGAAACAGGAGCCTATACCACAGTGCCCCTACACAGCAGGCCAATGGTAGTCGCATCAGATCGGGCATGCACACTCCACAGAGCTAGACGCCCTTGTCCCGTCAGATCCCCAGGTCATCAGCCCCGGATTCACGATATCTTGGCACGACATCGAGCAGCCTCATCCTCACAACAGACTATCAACATCTCTCGTCTTCTTGTATCACCAATGATGAACATCCTCGATGGGCCCTTGCCTGACATACAGGGTAAATTGACTGTTTTTATTCAGCTCTTTCATATCCCATCACTCATTGACTATTTTTATTCAAATACGACACGGGGCAATATAGCACTGTATGAGTCAGTCACAAGGGCATATCACAAGAAATCTCTCAAAAAATTGGGATGAAATAGGGATGCTCTCTCTCTCCCCGACACTATTTGTGCTTTTCATAGATTTACATAGATGAGATAACCAGTGTCAATGATAGTTTGGGAGGGGCAGGTTCTCCACTTCGCGCACATCCTAGTCCACATCTCAGATTCAGCCAAGGGGCTAGAAAGACATCTTGCTGCATTACATGTGTTTTATGAGCAGTGCGACCTTACAGTGAACCTTGTGATGATTTTCAATACCTCGCACGCATGACCCAATGGCTTTAAGAAATCACTTTACATAGACAGTGGATTCTGTGGATATAGTCGCTATCAAAAGTAAAGCTCCAAACTGTGCACGAATAACAGAATGAGACATTGATGGTATGCTTCGGATCACGCGGGAAAACATAAGTTGGAGTCTCAATCCTCGGCCAATACTCCTCCCCAAGATCTGGTTCCCAAAAGGAGGTCCTATATATCATTGCAGGAGTCACTATGCTGTCAAATAACCAACCCTTAGTACTGGCTGTCTGGAAGCACTGTCTCTTAACAAGGGCCAAGGCTGCATAACCCCTCAGCAACCTTGCTTGGGCTACCAGGCGTGAAAAAAATCCGGCCAGCAAAGGTAGCCCCCAGATAAAGATAATATTACCCATACTGCCTATACAGCCTGGAAAAGGGGTTTACATAGACCACCACCCTTCCAATACAGCGCAGATGGACTTCCTCTTCATCTCACTCATCAGGATGTTAACCGACTTACTGATTCTAATCTCCTTGGCCTCTACATGGTTCACGTATCCAGATGTACCCAAAGATGTAGTTTTACTGAGATCACTTCTTGTGGATCACAGCAGGTGGGCTTATCCAGAGGGTTGGATATCTGCATAAAAACACGTCACATGCCATGCAGATCACAATTTGGCAGATTCAAGTCTCGTCTCACTACTTTAGATTGGAGATGGCCAAAGCAGAGGGCAATGCCAACGAGGACCAGCAGATCTCCCAACTTTGCTTTATGGAAGTCAAGACGCAAGAACATTATATCTACACATGCCTAGTCCCTTGACCTCACTCATCAGGATGTTAAACGGGCACATTTGTTCAGATCTCTGAGGCCTGCATACTAACACTACATGATTTGTGTCTCCATAGATTACCATGAAGATGCGGATCATAGTGGATGACTTTACCTAAGGACTTGGATATCTTAGCAGACATGGCACATGCCATGACTCAATATTTTCTTTTCCCAAGAAAAAGATCCTTCAATTATATCTACACATGCCTAGTCCCTTGACCTCACTCATCAGGATGTTAAACGGGCACATTTGTTCAGATCTCTGAGGCCTGCATACTAACACTACATGATTTGTGTCTCCATACATTACCATGAAGACCAGCTGCTCTATTTGTTGCCTCATCAATAGCTAAGAACTGAATAACATTCTTTGGTCCAACTTTCTCAATACCTTCGGCCCACTCTTCCACAAGCTGATCTACAGTTTTTCTAGTCCCAGAAGCATCATGCGAGAAAATGAATTGCATTCTTCCTCGAGAATAAGCAACCATGCCATGAATGGACCTTTTTCGAGTGTCACTCCAGCCATCTACAATAAGTGACACACCATTCTTTGCCCAACTTTCATGCACACACTCTAAAGCACATTCAATTGCAGCTTTCTCCTTTTGCAACAAGGTGGTCGTAGTGTCTCATACGAAGGAGGCTTGTATGTTGGGCCATACCGTGCAATCTCCTGGGCCATTTCAATGAAAAATGGACACCTGGCAACATTGAATGCTACATGATCATGATAAAAGAACCTTGCAACAGCTGCATCTACCCTCTCTTTCTTGCGGGGATCCCAAGCTGCCTTCAAGGTTTGCTGCTTGCCGGAGCTTGCACCCATAGGTTGCGAATCTTGGGAAAATGCAAAGCTTCCAAGTCCTCCATACTGTTGTCCATCTCCCAAGTGTACATCTTCCCCATGTCTACTGAAGTAAGATGCATCAATTTCCGGTTTCTTTCATGCACATGCTTTCTCCTCTTCACTTGGGTACTTTGCCAAAAGCGCTCTACGCATTTCAGGTGTTGTCCCTGGGCATTTGTTCACTTGTGCTTTTTCATTGTTTACATGGCATAAATGTGCTCTCACACGGTTTGATCCTCCTGACTTCTCTTTGTTACATTGCTTGCATTTCCATCGTGTTGCACCTTCCTTTGATAAATACCTTTCTAGCCTTTCAACTTCGTCCCACCAAGTAGGCATTCGAAGCCGATCGCTTTGAACCCGAGTAAGCCATGATTTCTGCAAATTCAGGCAAAAAGTTGAATAGACTTTCAAAGTTAACCATTACAAAGAAATGAGTCCTTTTTCTGTCTATTGTTTATTGGGGAGAGACTGTGCACTATGCAGTCCAAACTGTGAAGTTTGAACAGTAAAATAGGCAATTTTTAAAAGACCAAAAGTTCAAACTTCAAACAAAGAAAGAGAGAGAAAGAGAAGAAAGAGAAAAGCTTGCTGCCTTGCCTTGTAAAGATGTAAACTGTTGAACTTGAGTCTTGATCACTCTGTTGCACAAGGCCCAGGCAGGTTGCAGTGTGTAGACTGTAGTGTACAGTCACCAATGTACACCGTACACGACAACTTGCCAAGGCTGAGGGCCTGGACTCTAGAGGCAGGGGCGACTCAGGGGTTAGGACTGGCTGGCACCTGCAACAGGCTGCATTGTGCAGGTCGGCTAGACATACTGCATGGTACACAGCAGTACGAGGCCCGAGCAGGCAAGCGACAGCAGTACGAGGCCCGGGCAGGCAGGCGACAACAGTACGCATGTCGGCGGCAGCAATACGGGCAGCCTGCAAGTTCGGGCGAGAACTTCAGAAAAGCGGCAGACGAAGCTGTTCGGGCAGTATTCTTTTTTAAAAAAACTCCACATCATCGTTCCCACGTGGGGGAACGGCAACCCAACGTTCCGTTCGGCGTTCCACAAGCGTTCCCTGGCATTCCACAGCTGTTCCGCCACCTGGACGTTCTTGAGAGCCGTTTCCATCGTTCCCTTCATGTTGGCCATGGAAAGTGTTCCAGCGTTCCCCATGGGGGGGAACAGGGTTCCCCTGCTACTATGCCAGCAGCTCCTACGTCGGGAGGGGAAGGAGAGAAAACTACTCATGGCCTCAACGACAAATAGAAAGAGGTACAGTGCAAGAGGACAGAGCGGCAAAGGGAGAATCTGTCGCCTCAGGCTCCCTGAATGAGAACCTGGCTGTGAGATACTGAATAAAGTTCGAGACTCCACAAATCCACTCCATGGGGAATCCCATCCGACAACACATAGTGCCCTCCAGAAAGCTCAAATCCACCCTATCATAAGCTTTCTCAAAGTCTAGGAGTAGCAAAATGAGGTCCTGCTGTCGCATCTTGGCCGAAGCAGTCGCCTCCCAAAAGGTAAAGATGTTGTTCAGACTGCTCCGATCCTGAACAAAACCAGTCTTGAGTGTCATGGATCAAGTCTCGGAGAAAAGGCTGAAGTCACCTGCTTTGGGTTTTGAGAAAGGCCATGCTGCAATACTAGAAATAATCTCCCAACTGCTGTCAATCCTCTGTTTGAACTTTGAACTTTGAACTTTGGGTCTTGAGAAAGGCTTAAGGGAGGGAGGGAAAGAATGAGGGAGAGAGTATGTGTGAGAGGGGCTGCCTTGGGCCCTTAAAGCCCGCGTCTAAAGACTCAAACCAGCATTTTGTTTTTTTTTGTGGACGCCTCAATCAAGCAGTCGTACGCCTCAAGCGCCTCGTACACCTCGAACTGTTGGCACGCCTCGTAACAACTATGATCTCTGTGTGAGGCGGAACTACCGGCATTGTCCTCCACTAGAAGAGTCTTGGGCACGGGCTTAGACGAAGAATAGTTCCAATCTGTCCTGGTGCAAAGTCACACCAAGTGGGCGTGGATCTTGCCCTCAATGTACTACCACTCTGCCCGAGCGTAAGAGTATGCATACTCCATGCTCCATCGATCATGATGGAGATATCTATAAGAAGGGGGAAGAGGTACTGCGAGAGAGGTATGCATGAACACAAAAACCAACACCTCTAGCCTGTAGGTCACCATCTCCCCTCTATGATCTCTTTGGGCTGATCCACCAAGCTATATCTTGGCCAGAGGCCAGAGGCCAGAGATGAGTAAGAACGTCGGTGATGCGGAGATCCTGCAAATGATGTGATAGCTCAACTTCCTGATCCCGAATGGTAGCAACCACCAACTCTGGATCATCGCGCCATTGTCTCGCGTAGAGGATCTGGAGTGGTGGAAGACCCCACACACGCGAATAGGGGCTACAGTCTCCTGAAACTTGTATGCTCCTTCCGTCGGAAGACACCGGAAAAAACTATAATCCTCAGGCTTCCCCAAGATCCTAGGGGGCCCGCCTGGACACTCAGGTGGGAGAGCCCTCACTGGTGAGGCCACAATGGTCATCTCCACCCGCTCTGAGAAGCGATGAATCAGGCGACGAACAGAACTCGCCGGCTGTCTCCTCTCCGGATCAAGGGCTGCATGGGGCCGACGGAAATGCTCTGGAGAGGCAGAGGGGAGAGAGGGGGGGGGGGGGAAGGCAAGAATAGTCCACTGGCTGCATAATGCGGTCGCCCCAAAGGCTAGGAATAGATATCAAATGAGGCACAGAATCCAGCAAGCAACACAAATGCGGAGAGATGAAATCCCGGTTGCTCGTGCGAGAGCCGAGGCAACGGTGGCGGGGGATTCCATCACTCTCCCGATGGAAACACCAATCACCATGAGAAGAAGGTATTCCTCCCTAAGGCCAAGAAAGCAAACTGTCACGGGAAAGCCTGAAACTCTAGCTAATGGGTCGGATGCCGGGTCGAAGCAATGCTACCACCATGCAAAGACGGCCTGGGCCGTACGCAGTGCAACGAGGCTCAGCTGCATGACAAGATCAGACGCCGCTGGTGAGTCGAACTAAACATGATAGTAGCCGTGCCCCAAAGGATGAATATCTGTGATCTGTGCATGCGCACCTAGGAGGCTAGCCTGAAGAAGATCTCTGAGTTGGCCACGCATGCAGGCTATTGACAATCATGCGTACCAAAGTGGAGGCCTCTAGGGATGCGACAATCGTAGCGAGAAGCTACAAGTCCGCTACAAAAAACGAAGGCAAGTAACAGCGACGTGGCGAGGAGGGAGAAAGGGGGCGATGGCGAAGGCGACGGCGACGGTGACGGCCGACGGGCCCAGGCTTGGGGGGGTTTCACTGCTCACGCTCGACTGACATGCCATGACTCAATATTCTCGTGGAATCATTGCACTTCTCTCGCTCTCTCGCATGCTAATGACATTGTGCTTATTGGAGAGTCTCGAGAGGCATCTTGATACATTACAGGACTTTTGTGCACAGCGGGATCTCACTGTAAACCTTGGAAAAACCAAGGTTATGGTCTTCAACACATCCCCTCTTTTCACATCTCGACTGAGTTTAACGTACATGGACAGCCCAATGGAGATTGCACACTCATATGTGCACTTGGGAGTCATTTTTATAGGACCGGTCTTCTCAATGAGCTATGCTGCAGAGGCTAGATTACTGCGAGGGTATCCTTCTCTTGCTCTCATGGAGAGACAGTGCTTCCAGGCCCACTTTAAGGAGCCAAGGACCAAGATGTGGCTATTTGACACCTTGGTCACTCCCGGCATTGATGTATGGAGCACCCTTCTCGGCACCAGATCTTACAACGGCCAAATGGCCAAGGATAGAGAAGCCTGAGGTCATGATGCTCTCCCATATGATACGCAGCAAACCATCGGTCCAACATGATATTATCCTCGCAGAGTTTGGTAGTAGAGGCACTCTTCCACACAGTCACATTCACAAGATCCCTACAATGGCCCCTTGGAGACTCTCGAGGCTCGCCCTACAGTCCTCCCAACAGCTAGCAGCAGCAGCAGATGTGGGCACAAATCATGGTATAGCCGAGTATGCACTTGGTTCACGAGGTAGGGACTCAGGATGGATCGCCTCCCCCCCACTCCAATATGACCCGGACTCCCCATTCATCAGGCTCTCTCAGGATGACAGGAACCGGTTGATCACATATGATTTATTGGGACTATACACACAGGATACATGGATCACAACACATGAGCCACTCTTCACACAAACAGCAATACTACATGGATACTTTCATGAAGCTTATAGAGGATGGTTTTGTACTGAGGGCCGGATATCTTCACATATACATGTCACATGCCATGCGGATTGCAGTGGGCCAGTTGCAGGTGTCACCATACCGCTTGAGGATAGGGACAGGCAAAGCGATGCAAATACTTGGTGAGGAGAGGATATGCACTATGTGCCAATACAAGGTCAAGTCAGAGGAGAAATTCATATGCAGATGCACCCAAATTATGAGATTCAAGGGACGTTCCACTGTCTCTTGAGAGAGGGGTTTGGACACTTATCAAGGATCATGGATTACCCGGATCAGCAGTGCCTGGGCCTCTTCCTACTAGAGCTTCATCGCCACAAAGACTCATTGGTTAGGGAGTCAAGACCCCATGGGAGACATCCACCCCGGCCCGAGGCACCATCACTCAGTTCTTCCGACCACGAGAGGACGCCCCACCAGCCATGGATGACATCCCACAACCTCATTGAGCCACACATTCTCGAGTGCCTGACCCCCCGCCAAACACCACTCTAGTGTGACTCTAGACCCGACCACCACACTACCGCGAGCCCGACACCTCAAACTCCCTAGACCTCGCCAACAACACAGACATCAGCCTCAACTTGAGATCTTGGAGAGGCACGAAACCACCTTCCCACGCCTAGCGGATTTGCAGAGCCTTCTACAGGCTAGCCCCATGCTCGATATCTTTGATGCCCCCTCCCACTACTGGGGGGTTAGCTCCATAGCGTGTATGATGACGATGGTCCCACTTTGTATCATATGGCTCGGATTTGACATTCCGAGCTCATAGCTTCAATATTTGTTTTCTTTTGTACCATGATGAGATTACATGGACACTATTGTATCACATTTGGTCTCATCATAGACCCACAAGATCTTTTGAAGAAGTTTAATATAACTCTCTCTCTCAGGATGGCAATATGGAACTGCAATGGCATCCTGTGGTCGAATCCAGGAGGCTTGAGCGAGATTCTCACAGGCAGGGATGTCATGTTTGGACTCCCCTTTTCTCCGGCTGTCTCACGAGGATACCAACTAGGTTATCCGGTTAGATCTTCTCAGCCTTTACACACATAGCACATGGATCACACCTAAGAAGCTCCCCACAAAGATGCACTTCTACAGAGATCACTTCCTCACACTCACTGAGGATGGATTCATCCAACAGCCGGGCTACTTGAGTGTCCACATGTCCCATGCCATGTGGATTCGGATTGGTCAGATACGAGTTTCATCCCACTGCCTCAGAGTGGAGACAGGTAGAACTAAGCACATCTTCAGAGCCGGGAAGCTCATACGGAGACCCAGAGTGGAGAGGATCTGCCGACTATGCCACACATAGGTTGTAATGCCGCTACCTAGTAAGTATACTATGGGATCCGCGGGAGGTGTCACTGTCTATTTCGTGAGGGATTCGATCCTCTTCAAGATCATTGACTTCCAGGACCAGGGTTGCCTGGGCCTCTTCCTGCTTGAGCTCCGCAGCCACAAGGACACCTTCTTGAGAGAGCCTAGGCACCAACAACCCCGCCCCCTCCCTCGCCAACCAACCATCACCAGTTTTTACTGGACCTAGGAGGTGGAGGACACCGACATAGTGGATCTTGTGGACCCTCCACAAGCTGCTCTAGAGCTACCTCGCCCGAGAGGAGTTACCTCGGACCGAGCCTCTGCACTCTAGCGTGCCCAACACCCTCGACCCCCCCGTCGGCCACGATCACCTCATTAGCTCCAGATCTAGGACATGCTCCACCGCCATCGAGCTACCTTTCCACATGACATAGCTAAGGGCACCTCTCGGCCATACTCATCAGCCCCATGCTTGATATTTCGGAGAGTGGTATACCATCTACTCGGAGCTGATGTTGCTCTCATGTTTCTATGTTCTTAGTATTCCATGATGAGTTTCCATGGACAGTTTTGTATCACCCCAGTGAGATAGCTATGTTTATGTTTTCTTTCTGTTTTATTTTTCATTCCATGATGAGATATGCCATGGACATTATTGTATCACTTTGGTCTCATAGGCCCATCGGGTCTTTAGTAGACGCTTAATATCTCTCTCTCTCTCTCTCTCTCTCTTTCTCTCTCTCTCTCTCTCTCTCCCTGCCCGCTTCGCCTGTTCGCTTTTCGCTCTCCCCTGCGCCCACCCCCTTTTCGCCCCCGCCCGCCAATTCTCTCTCTCTCTCTCTCTCTCTCTCTCTCTCTCTCTCTCTCTCCCCCTCTCGCTGCCCGCTTCGCATCCGTTCACCCACCCACCCTTCCTCAGGCCCCCAAGGCAGCAACATAACTCCTCCTCTGCTGAATCTCCTCTCTTTCCCCTACATGGCTTGAACCCCCCCCCCTCTCTCTCCCTGCTGCTGTTTCGCGCTTGTGTCATGGATTAATTTCCAATCCATTGGCTGTGGGAAGTTTTGCAAAAAGTCATGGCCAAGACCGGGTTTAAAGAGGAGCTTGTGAAAGTGGAGGACAAGCTCGGCACAATTATCAAAGAAAACAAGAAGATGGTCGACTCTTCCATTACCACAATCATAAACCGCCTCTCCAAACTCGAGAAGGGATTTGACAAAATCCAAGAGCTCGAGTTGAGAACATCCAAGCAAGAGGCTGAGATTTCAGCCTTAAAGGAGGAACTAGTGGAGGCCAAACTGCATGCTAAAATTCAAGCGGCTGAAATCTCAGCCCTCAAAAAGGAGTTGGAAGCCACTTCAAAAAGCAAGCTTGAGGATGGAGAATTTCAGCCCTCCTTTATTGAAGACCTGAATACCATCAAGGAACAAATGAGGATCATTCGAGAGGAGGAGGAGCAACATAAAGAGAAGACATCTTCATGGGTGGAGGTGATCACAAAGACACAAAAGAAGATGGACGAGGCCGAGAAATGGATCGAGGTCGCCAAGAAAGGGAAAGGTAAAGAATCGCCACCCATCCCCACTCCCACCATCATCATCATGACCCTTGAAGAGGAGCAAAGGAGGAAGACCCGGGCGTTACATGTAAGAGTGTCCGGTCTAAAAGACCGTGATGATGCGGAAGGGGAAACCAAGGAGCTCTTCTCTATGATGGGCATTGAAGCCAGGCACACAAAGGCATGGAGAGTGGGAAAGAAGAGAGAAGGTAGTGGCGAATCTTCTAAGGAGAGAGCACTTATCATTCGTTTCCCCTCCATGGAAGCGAAGAAGGACTTCTTGAAGAGACGTCCTACACTCAAGAAGACGGGAATATTTCTTGGAGATGACCTCACACTCTCGCAACTTGCCCACATGAAAGAAGTTATGCCCGAGATAAGGGCAGCCCGAGAGAAAGGGAAAGTGGCCTTCTATAGAGATGGTAGAGTGGTGATTATGGAGAGGCGCTCTTCATGACGGCGCGAGACCTATGGGACTACACTCAAAGTTGCTACTTGGAATTGTAATGGATCTCTACGCCTTGATGTAGGGGCTTTTGAGGATAGTTTCACTGGGAGGGACATCATCTTCTACTGTGAGACGCATCAGGCAAGGGACAATCCATGCCACATGTTAGTGGATACCGATGGGAGACAGCTTGTAGATAGAAGACTCGTTCAGAGCATAGAGGACGGGGCTCAGGAGGAGTGGCAGTATTGTTTAGAGAGGAGCTACAGCCACTGATACATATAGTCCACAGAGATGAGCAGGCTCGGTACATGTGGGTTAGACTGAGGGCAGAGACGGGCAGATATCTCTACATTGCTATATGCTATTTTGCTCCTAGTACATCGGTGTATGCATCACCTGTCACAAACCTCTATATTCTAGGGACATGCGGATGCGTGTCAGGCCTAGAAACATGCGGATGCATGTATGTATTATACCTGGGCATGTGTATGGATCATATGAGTGGATGCATATGAGTCCAAGGACATGGCAGGACATTTGTGAACTTTCGGGCGGTGCCCGTGTGGATTCCGGCCATGCACACATGGTGTGTTATGATGGCAGGCGGAATATTTTCAAGTACAAGAATGATGATAGGTGGTTCTCCAAGTTTACATGTGCACAATGCATAAATGATGCATGCCATAACTTTATTTTACTTTGTGTGACATTGTCTTGCTGCCTGGACAATGCTTGTTATTTTGGCTTGTGAAGTCCGAGGGACCGGGGACACCCGGGCACCTTGTGGACACGTGTGTGCACTCCTGTTTGGGCCTAAAACTGTGGGCTTATGGGTTTTGCACGTGGTAAGTGCGTCCACACTCAATTTACAGCTTATTTCATTTACTACTAAGGTTTATTGGTTTGCAGGTCCACACTCATTAATAAGTGGCCGGACAACTTATAATGCGTTCGCATTTGGTTGGACCCAAATTAATGAAGTCCGGATAGCTCATGGCCATTTCCCATTTGGTTGGACCTAAACTTATAGAAACAGGACAAATGGAGCACTATGGGCTGGACACCTACCTGGACACCTTATGGGGACACATGTCAGCCAGCATGTGTACCCACCAGGCCCCTGAGGTGGCACCTGAAAAAGGCGCCTCCCTCAAGAGGCCCTTTTGGGCTGTTTTACTCATTATTCAACATATTGGAGAGCTGGTTGGAGCTTTGGGAGTTGCTACAGGGCTGGTTGCTTGCTTCCCGAACTCACACAAGCTTGGACAACGATCCCCACACTCTTCTAAAGGGCTGGTTGGTAAATTTCAGACCTGCAATTTCTGGTTATTGCGAGTTTTGGGCTGGTTACAGGTGTCCAAAGTCAACTTGGACAGTACAGGACAGCTCTAGGGACCTCCACAGGGCTGTAGGACCCTTTACAGGTGGATTTCTCGCGACAGAAAGTTGCTGTTTTGGACTGGTTATTGCACAAAACAGGCCGGACAGCAATGGAATATGTGAGCATGGATGTGTCTCAAGGATTCCTGGTATAGCAGGTGCTTAGGGCAAGCATTGGGGACACTTGCTCGCGGAGAACACAGGTTTCTGGATCAGTTTCTCGCGTGGAAGCAGGGCCTAAAGATCCATTTACATCTTGTGCAGGGCGGAGTACCTATGAGGATTGTGATACTCTTGTGCAGGGCGGATGTATCTGTGAAGAGGCTTGTGCAGGGCGGATGTAGCTGTGTGTAGGGCGGATGTACCTTCAGATTCTCTTGTTTGAAATGTATTCATTCATAATGTATTTGGAAGAAACAGGTACAGGCTGGTGGTGAATCCCCAGGCACCCGTAATCTTGTACTTTGGAGACTCTTTTGGTAATATAACCTAAAGGAGGGGGGGGGGGTCAGCCTATCATAGGCCCCTTTATGTGGTGTACTGTCATTTTCAGCTTTGTGGTTGTAATGCTCAAGTGTTAAGTGCTCAGAATCTTGTTCACATTTATACGATTCCAATACACGCGTCCGCCTCCCGTTACATTGGTATCAGAGCTCAGTTTTTCCCCTCATTGGAAAACGGTCTGAGGCTTGGAATCATAACTGGTGACCTGATTTTAGTGTCATGGACAGCCACATTTCTGACAGTGAGGAGAACACACAGGACCGTGAATTTCATGGTACAAGGGATGCAAGAGATGCTGCAGGCAATGATGTCTATGGAGATGCAGGTACTCATGACACTATGCATTTTGATTTGGAATCTTTGAGGCGTCAAGTGCGACGCTATAGGGCTGAAACCGAAGAGCTCAGGTCATTAAAAAATGACCCGGATGTACAAAGGGTGTTGGCTGCGAAGGCAAAGGCTTCGGTCCATGAAGTCACTTTTGAAGCAATTGCAAAGGAAATGAATGTTGAGAAACCCCGAGAGCTTGCACTTGCATACCTAATGGTTAAGGGTGATGTATACACTGAAGCAGATGGTAGATTGGCTTTCAAGAAGCCACCCCTCATGGCTGCCCGTGGTGGTGCACATGATGCACAACAAGCAGGAAGAGCACAACAAGTGCCAAATGCTGAAAGGACAAGAGTCCCTGGTGCTTGGCTTGATGCAGGTCAAGAGAAGAGTAAGGATGAGGGATCCTCTACTCATTCCCGCTTTGCACCAAGAAGACATATCCGTTCTCGTGTTGAGCTTTCCACTCATTCGGAGAGTGTGGCTCAAGAGAGAACGAAGAGGGATCGTGAATCTTCATCGCGGCATCATCACCATGGAGATGAACAGGATGTATATAGGGATGCACATAGAAGAAGGAAGAAGCCTCGAGAGTTCAAGTCCGGTGACAAGGATGTAAAGTTTGAAAACTTTCAAGCACGGATGGACTCTACCAAAGCACTTGCTTTCATTAGACAGTTTGAGATAGCTTTTTGCAATGAAGACTTTTCGGAAAAGTCTATGCTCAGGCATGTGGGAATGCATCTCAAGGATACGGCAAGTGATTGGTGGCTTGCAAAAATACTTGATGGAAGTGCTGCCCCAACTTGGTCTTCTTTCAAAATTCAGTTTTATGATCAATTCTTACCACCAAACTTTGCAAAGGATGTACGCAAGGAGTGGGATTGGCTGTCCCAAGATGAGGGAGAGTCCGTTGCTTCATACATAGCAAAGTTTTGCAAAGTCCTTCTCAAGGTTACTCCCTTCATGAAGATTGGAGAGGACGAGAAGAAGAGAAAGTTTGAATCGGGGCTCCATCACATCATCCAACAAAGCTTGGGAAATAAGACCATACAAGAGCTTATACACTCAGCCATGATTGCGGAGAACTTGCACATGAAAGCACCCACAAATAAGCCATTTGCAGGTCAAAACAAGAGCAAATTCAGGGCTGGTTATGACCAGAAAAAGGGTGGACAGCCACCTAAGAATGCTCCCAAAGATGGCCGAGAGGCTGGAAAATGCTTTAAGTGTGGCAGTAAAGATCATATATATCCTAAATGCCCACAGAATCCTAAGAATGCTGAGCCTAATGTGGAAAAGCCTCTTGTGAATGTTGTACCCAATGTGCAGGGTAATACAGGGCATGAACCCAAGAGTAGAGTCATATGCAAGGCTTGGGGCAAATTGAAGGATCAGCCCGCTTTGTTTCTTTTCGATGATGCTTCCACAGATAACTTTATATCCGTACAGATGGCTGCCGCCATAGGTCTCAATGTGGAAGACATGGGAATGCAAATGAATGCAGATGCGGCCTTTGAGGGCAAACAGGTTGATGTAACTCCGGTCATTGGTAAGCTCCGTGTACATATACAGGAATACCTCGACCATGAGAGCTTTTTAGTGGCTCCTCTTACAGGTTGTGATGTTTTGTTGGGGATGCCCAGGCATCACCGTTTAGAGCCTATTAAGGCTTACAAAGAGAAAAAAATCAGCTTTGTACATGGAGGCCGTGAGAACTCTATAGATGCTGGTACTACTGGAAGTACCATACCTCTTGTAAGCCATGTACAAATTAATAAGGCAATAAAGAAATCATAAGCTTGTCTTGATCTAATGTACTAACATCAACACTAGAATGTTCAATGGTATCACATACAAAAACCAAGTAAGAACAAGCACTTTTTGAATGAGTTCAAAGATTGTTTTGCGAATGCTTCGCCAGCAAGGTTGCCACCCGAGAGGCCGGAAGATCATTGCATAGATCTAATTCCCGGTAGCTCTCCACCTAATAGGCCACCATACAGGGTGAGTGCTAGTCAACAAGAAGAGATTATGGCACAGGTGAATGAACTTTTGGAAAAGGGTTTGATTCGGCCTAGTTCCTCACCATATTGCTCGCCGGTACTTCTTGTTCAAAAGAAGGATGGTACTTACAGGATGTGTGTTGATTACCGTGCCCTCAATAAGATAACCATCAAGAATTGGTTTCCGATTCCGCGCATTGATGACATCTTGGACAAGCTTGAAGGTTCGGCATGTTTCAGCCGAATAGACCTCAAGAGTGGGTATCATCAAGTGAGAGTGGCACCTCAAGATGTACACAAGACTGCATTTAGGACAGCCTTTCGTCTTTATGAGTTTTTGGTGGTGCCTTTTGGCCTTACAAATGCACCCGCTACCTTCAACAGGATGATGGACAGGGTGTTCAGAAAGCATAGAAAGTTCACGGGTATATTCTTTGATGACATTATTGCATAGTTGTCACGGTACGAAAATACGATACCGTACGGTACGATACCGTACGGGAATATTCGGTACGATATGAAATTTTGGGATACGGTACGATAAAATACGGTTTTTATTTTTTACACTTACAAGCTATGGAGCTTCAAGCTTGAATGTGAGGGAAGGTTGGGAGGGGAGGAGTCTACAGTGCTTAAGAAACCAGTACATGGATATGTGTCTCTCCCGGTTGGATCTCCCGATTGTCTCCAAAAAAGAACCTGGATGGGTAATGCAATACCAAAGGTCTCCCAGTGTAGCGTTTATGACTAAGGGACCGTCCTTGCACAAATACGAGGAGTGCATCTAGGGTGATAAGTTTAGGGACTCCTCTCTAGATCAAAATGGCCATGTCCAAATGTTCCCCCTTGTGCATAACTTGAGAATCTAATTGTCTAGCCTACCTATACCAGGGATCCCGAAGTGATGTAGCAAGATTCTCTCATCCTACCAATCAAGTGTACACTACCAGTCTACCTCGCCAGATTTTTTAGGTCTCTCCACAACCCCATATGGAATACTGAGTGGACACGAAAGTTGCGAAGTATTGCGAGCATTTGGGATCTTCGTAAAGCAGGGTTTCTATTTTTTTTTAGCATTTGGAATTTTTTTTTCAAGGAAAAAAAAATTTTTGGGGGGGGGGGGGGGGAAACTAACTAACTAACTCGTACCGTACGATATCGTACGAATTCGTACGGTATCGTACCGTACGACTCGTACGTACGAACAGGTTCGTACGCGTACGAGAAACAACTATGCATTATTGTATTCTCAAAGAATGAAGCCCAACATCGTGAGCACCTAGCTATTGTGTTTAAAGCGCTTAAGGAAAATCAGCTCTACATAAATGCAAAAAAGAGTGAATTCTTCCTCCCAGAGATTCACTATCTTGGTCACATTGTATCAAAGGATGGTGTGCGCATGGATCCCGCAAAGATACAAGCCATGCAAGAATGGCCAGAGCTGAAATCAGTCCATGAAGTGAGGAGCTTCCTTGGTTTATGTGCTTACTACAGGAGGTTCGTCAAGCATTTTGCTTTCATTGCCGCTCCGTTACATGAGTTAACGAAGAAGAAAGCAATCTTTAAATGGACACAAGAAGAGAGACATGCCTTTCAAAAGTTGAAGAGTGCAATCATCTCGGGACCAGTACTCATTATTCCGGATTTGCACAAACCTTTTGTGGTGGAATGTGATGCATGTGAAGACTGCATAGGGGCTGTTTTGAACCAAGAAGGACATGCCATTGCCTATGAGAGCAGACGCTTGCAACATGCAGAGCTTCACTTACAGGTTTATGAGAAGGAGTTGTTGGCTGTAATTCATGCCCTTACTATTTGGAAACACTATCTTTTAGGGGCTGATTTTATGGTCAAAACTGATCATCAAAGTTTGAGATACTTTTTGACTCAAAGTAAGCTCTCAGAGAAGCATATGAGATGGGCAAATTTCCTCTCAATGTTTCATTTTCAGATTTTACACACTCCAGGGAAAAAGAATGTGGTGGCAGATGCCTTATCTAGACGACCACAGGTTCATGCTATTACAGTTGCATACCATGAGGACTTATCGGATATGCGTAATACTTATCATCTGGATGAGGATTTTGCACATGTATGGGCTGATTTGCAAGAGGGTATTGCTGTCCCATCTTATGTCATAAGAGATGGATATCTCATGATGTGGTAAAGAATCTTCGCCATAAGGTTATGGATGAGTGCCATGCTCCTCCATATGCAGGTCATAGAGGCATTTTGGCCACAGCACAAGCTTTGGAGAGGTATTTCTTTTGGCCAGATATTCGCAAGGATATTGAAGCATATGTACGTGAATGTATGGTATGTCAAAAGGTCAAGTTTGACCGACATAAAGCACCTGGATTGCTTCAGCCTTTGCCTATACCAAATGAACCATGGGAAAGCATTGCTATGGATTTGCCAAGGACGCCACAGGGAAATGATGCTATTTGGACCATCATTGACAGGTTTAGCAAGCAGGCACATTTCATTCCCGTGCGCAAGACAATAAAGCCAGATCATATGGCTAGAATGTTTTTGGCTCAGATATTCAAACACCATGGCATGCCTAAATCTATTGTGGGGGATAGAGATCCTAGAACCACAAGCTTATTTTGGCGCGCATTGTTTGACAATATGGGTACAAAGCTGAACTTCTCATCAGCTTACCATCCACAGACAGATGGGCAAAGTGAAATAGCAAATTCAGCCGTCCTCGACTTGCTGAAATCTTATGTATCCGACCGCAAATCGGATTGGGAGAAGTATTTACCACTTGTGGAGTTTGCCTACAACAATACGGTACATACTTCTACGGGCAAGGCGCCCTTTGAGATTATCTATGGCAAGGTGGTACTACCACCCATCCTTCGTACAAAGGATGAGATTTTTGCAGCAGATGAGTATGTCAAAGGCTTGGATACTGCATTTGCACAGGTACGGACAGCCATAGAGAGGTCTCAAACCAAGAATAAAAAGGCAGCTGATAAGCATAGAAGGGATGTACAATTCAAACAAGGTGATTGGGTCTTGCTGAAATTTGAAAAGGCACGCCTTCGGAAGAGGCCAGGGAAAGAGGGAAAGTATCCTAAACTTTCCAACAGGTACTATGGACCTTTTCAGATCTTGGAGAAGATCAATGATGTTGCATTTCGGCTTGTACTCCCAGATCATTGGAACATGCATAATGTTTTTCATGTGAGCCTATTGAGGCCTTATGTGGGACCGACACCGTTTGAGCCGGTTTTGGAAGACCCACCCGAGGTGGATGAGCTGGAAGAGATTCTTCAACCTGAACAGATTGTTTTTCACAAGCAACGAAAGCTTGCGGGAGGCAAACTTGTTCGTAGGTACCTTTTGAAGTTCAAGAATTATTCAGCTTTGGATGCAAAATGGATGGATGAGGCCTACTTCGAGGATTACCCAAATCTTTTGAAGGCCTATCTGGAGGCTTTTCAGTTGCGGTCAACTGAAAAGCCTATCTGGAGGCTTTTCAGTTGCGGTCAACTGATTAGAAGCCGGAGGGAATGTCACAAACCCCTATATTCTAGGGACATGCGGATGCGTGTCAGGCCTAGAAACATGCGGATGCATGTATGTATTATACCTGGGCATGTGTATGGATCATATGAGTGGATGCATATGAGTCCAAGGACATGGCAGGACATTTGTGAACTTTCGAGCGGTGCCCGTGTGGATTCCGGCCATGCACACATGGTGTGTTATGATGGCAGGCGGAATATTTTCAAGTACAAGAATCATGATAGGCATGGTTGTTTCTCGTACGCGTACGAACCTGTTCGTATGGTACGGTTCGTACGGTACGATACCGTATGAATTCGTACGATATCGTACGGTACGATATGCAGGATCTGCCCGTTTTTAACCATTGCGCCGCAGCCGACTGCGCCGTTTCTTTCGCAGTTTTGTAGCCGTTTATACCCGTTGTTGTAGCCGTTTGCTGGCCGTTTTGGGCATGCTTTGTGGCCCATGTGTTTGCTTGGCCCATTGGACATTCTACATGCCCTTATAAAATGCCCACCCCCTAAGCTTCTCTCAAAGTTCTAGCCTCTCATTACTCAAGTGAGTCGTGACCATCAAGCCCCCCCCTCGCTTGAGTCTTGCTCAAGTGACCATCAAGCCCCCCCCCTCTCTCTCTCTCTCTCTCTCTCTCTCTCTCTCTCAACTCTCAACTTTCAAGCCACTCTCTCCCCCATAGGCCCTCTCTCAAGCCTCTCTCTCTCTCAAGCCTTTAGGCTCTCTCTCTCTCAAGAGTCAAGACTCAAGCCTCACTCTCTCATTTTCTCAAGCCTCTCTCTCTCTCTCTCTCTCTCTCTCTCTCTCTCTCTCTCAAGCCTATCCATCTCTTGAATCTTCTAACTTCTCTCTCTCTATTACAATGACAAGGGAGAAGAATGAAGCCTTCAACGTGCATGCTATCCATGTAGAGAAAGCCGATCGAAAGTCCAAGTCATATAGGTGGACTTGTAAGTATAGTGGCAAACAATACACAAGTGGAGTTACTAGGCTTCGCCAACATGTTGGAAAGGTGGGGGGGCAAGTTGCGCCATGCAAGGAAGTCCCCCTTGCTATATCCGATGAGATCTTCAACAAGATCAAGGGTGGATTGGGTGCTCACTATGATAGTGGTAGAAGCTCAAGGGCGGATGATGAGGTCATTTCCCCGCCTTGTGATACATCCTCCCCCGCCGCCTCCATCGGTGCCGCCTCCGCCTCCTCAAAGAGACAAAGGCTTGAGTCTCCCATGAGGCAAGCCACTCTAGCCCAAGCCACCGGGGGGTTCTCTTCTTCTCTATCACATCTCCGAGAACGGCAACGGCTAGCGGATATAGAGATTGCACGCACCATTATTGAGTGGAATCTCTCATTCCATGTGCTCAAGGTAGATCAATGGAAGTCAATGGTGAAAGCCATTGCAAATGTGGGCCCATGTGAAGGATGGACCGGCGTCTCCTATCATGACATGCGCATGAAGAGGCTTGTGGACGAGAGGGAAAGAATCGATAGATCTCTCAATCCGGTGCGGGCGACATGGTCCAAGTATGGGTGTAGCATCCTCTCCGACGGATGGAGTGACCAGAAGAAGAGAGGCATCATCAATATACTTGTCTCTTGCCCTCTTGGCACATACTTTGTGCGGGGCGTGGATTCCGGAAAGGCGGGGAGGAAAACATCGGGTGCATTCATATATCGCCATATCAAGCAAGCCATCATGGAGGTAAGTTTCAACTTTCAAATTGCACTAAAGTCTTTAGAGTTTAGGCTTTAGTATATGTGATATGATCATATGTGGCTATATCATGAGTCATGACTCAAGTCTCATACCGCATACGCTCATTGCATCCATTCATGTGCATTGTGACATGTAGGTTGGATCGAAGAACGTGGTGCAAGTCATCACCGACAACGCTTCAAATTGCCGTCGGATGGGGAAGTTGCTCGAGGAGGACTATCCCTCCATAGTATGGACGCCTTGTGCCTCCCATTGCATTGACTTGCTCATGGAGGATATGGACAAGTTAGTGTGGATGAAGGAAGTAATGACCGAAGCTATCTCTATTGTCACCTTCTTCACCACAAAGGTGAAGGTGCTTGCCATGTTCCCCGAACATAGCAAGTTGGAATTGAAGAAGCCTTCATCTACACGCTTCGCCTACATGTGGCTCCTCTTGGAGCGCCTCCACGATGTGAAATCCTCCCTTTGCCAAACAGTGGTCTCCACAATGTGGAATGAGTGGGATGAGCAAGAATCGGCGGAGGCCAAAGCCATGCAACGGCTTTGCCTAAAGGAGGAGTTTTGGCAGTCGGTCCGCACTATTGTCATTGCGGTCACGCCCTTCTATGGGGTATTGCGGATGACCGACATGGAGGGAGCCACCATGGGCCTTCTTGTTCACTTCATGAGAGAGGCCATAGCAGATTTACGTGTTTCTCCTTCCATCGACGAGGAGAAGCGCGATGGTATGTTGGCCATTGTGGAGAAGAGATGGAAGTGGATGCGAAGACCTATCCATGGTCTTGCCACTTTATTGCATCCGGCTTACAAATCACCCGCCCTCTTCACCAACGTGGAGCTACTTGAAGCCCGAGATGCTTACTTGCCCAAAGCATTGCCGGAGGATCACCATGGGAAGTTCCTTGAGGAGCTCATAAGCTACAATGACCAAAGGGGAGGAGCCGCGTTTGCATCTACTACCTGTTGGAAGAGGGAATCCCTTGTGAAGCCCCTCTTTTGGTGGGAGACATTTGGGTATGCGCTCTCAAGCCTCCAAAAGGTGGCTTTGAGAATCCTAGCTCAGGATTGCTCTTCAGGTGCATGTGAGAGGAACTGGAGTTCCTACTCACTTGTACACACGAAGTTACGTAATCGCTTGAGCACGCAACAGTTAGAGCGGCTAGTGTATTGCCGCGCTAACTTGCGCATGCTGCGCGCAATGCAAAAGATGGAATCGGCGAGACAGGTATAAGTTACAACTTATAAGTTATAAGTTATAAGCATTCAAATTTCAAACTTCAATGTTTATTGAAATTTGGAACCAAATTCTAAAACATTGCTTGTCACTTGATCATTGTACAATGTAGGTGAATGTGGATGCATTCAAGCTCACAGGGGGCACTCTTCAGAGTGTAAACAAAGTGCAGGATGAGGAGGAGGAGAGGATCTATGCGAGAGCTCGAGTCGTTTGATCGACGACCTACTCGCACTCGTCGTGGGCGTGGAGGTAGTGGCAGAGGAGTGCAAGTAGGAAGCCGTGGATGCACGGTTCGTGGTGCTCCCAGGGACAGTCCATACCTATGTGCGGCGTGGATCGGGTAGCTCCACACTCGCTCTTGCAGATGAGGATGCTCCATTTGGCTTCTCACATGAGCTTAGAGAGCCCGAGTTCGATAATGAGGGCAACCTTCTTAGCGATGGCGACTTCGGCGAGGCCACTGATGTGTCCTCTTCTCATGAGGATGATTTCAGCGAGAGCTCTGATAGTGATGCCTTTGTCTAGTCTCTCCTTGGGCCTTGGCTCTACCCTCTCTTTTTGTACTCGTGCCTAGCGCGCATGATCGCATCGCACCTCTATACTTTGTACTTTTGTTTGTCACTTCAAACTTGTTTAGTTGTTTTTAATGATATTCTGGTTTGAAACAACTTCTCTAGACTCTACACTTCCAAATTGAAAATGTCTATGTTTGTAGGTGTTCTTTAATTTCAAAAACCGTATTTTATCGTACCGTATCCCAAAATTTCATATCGTGCCGAATATTCCCGTACGGTATCGTACCGTACGGTATCGTATTTTCGTACCGTGACAACTATGATGATAGGTGGTTCTCCAAGTTTACATGTGCACAATGCATAAATGATGCATGCCATAACTTTATTTTACTTTGTGTGACATTGTCTTGCTGCCTGGACAATGCTTGTTATTTTGGCTTGTGAAGTCCGAGGGACCGAGGACGCCCGGGCACCTTGTGGACACGTGTGTGCACTCCTGTTTGGGCCTAAAACTGTGGGCTTATGGGTTTTGCAGGTGGTAAGTGCGTCCACACTCAATTTACAGCTTACTTCATTTACTACTAAGGTTTATTGGTTTGCAGGTCCACACTCATTAATAAGTGGCCCGACAACTTATAGTGCGTTTGCATTTGGTTGCACCAAAATTAATGAGGTCCGGACAGCTTATGGCCATTTCCCATTTCCCATTTGGTTGGACCTAAACTTATAGAAACAGGACAAATGGAGCACTATGGGCTGGACACCTACGTGGACACCTTATGGGGACACATGTCAGCCAGCATGTGTACCCACCAGGCCCCTGAGGTGGCACCTGAAAAAGGCGCCTCCCTCAAGAGGCCCTTTTGGGCTGTTTTACTCATTATTCAACATATTGGAGAGCTGGTTGGAGCTTTGGGAGTTGCTAAAGGACTGGTTGCTTGCTTCCCGGACTCACACAAGCTTGGACAACGATCCCCACACTCTTCTAAAGGGCTGGTTGGTAAATTTCAGACCTGCAATTTCTGGTTATTGCGAGTTTTGGCCTGGTTACAGGTGTCCAAAGTCAACTTGGACAGTACAGGACAGCTCTAGGGACCTCCACAGGGCTGTAGGACCCTTAATAGGTGGATTTCTCGCGACAGAAAGTTGCTGTTTTGGACTGGTTATTGCACAAAACAGGCCGGACAGCAATGGAATATGTGAGCATGGATGTGTCTCAAGGATTCCTGGTATAGCAGGTGCTTAGGGCAAGCATTGGGGACACTTGCTCGCGGAGAACACAGGTTTCTGGATCAGTTTCTCGCGTGGAAACAAGGCCTAAAGATCCATTTACATCTTGTGCAGGGCGGAGTACCTGTGAGGATTGTGATACTCTTGTGCAGGGCGGATGTACCTGTGAGAAGAGGCTTGTGCAGGGCGGATGTACATGTGTGTAGGGCGGATGTACCTACAGATTCTCTTGTTTGAAATGTATTCATTCATAATGTATTTGGAAGAATCAGGTGCAGGCTGGTGGTGAATGCCCAGGCACCCGTAATCTTGTACTTTGCAAACTCTTTTGGTAATATAACCTAAAGGGGGGGGGGTCAGCCTATCATCGGCCCCTTTATGTGGTGTACTGTCATTTTTCAGCTTTGTGGTTGTAATGCTCAAGTGTTAAGTGCTCATAATCTTGTTCACATTTATATGATTCCAATACACGCGTCCGCCTCCTGTTATATCACCTAGCGGGCAGTCTCCCTTTTCTATTTTGGATGATGACATTTGGGAGTTCTCCAGGGATGGTGACATCATTCTCTTGGGGGACTTCAATGCCAGGACCGCCATTAACGAGACAGTATTTTATGATACCTCAGAGGAGATGTTGAGGGAGCTTGATGTAAGGGAGATGGGCCTATCTAGACTCTCACAGGATGGGGAACATACAGTGTATGGGCGGTATTTGCTAGACATGGGGACTGCACATGGATTGGCCATCCTAAATGGCCTACAGAGATTCCCGACATCGAGCGGTTTCACTATCTTTCCACATCGCCATGGTGCTAGTACAGTGGACTATGTTATGGCCCAGCCCAATCTCATTCCCTCTTTTCAGGATTTTATGGTAGGCACTAGGCCGGTTGGAATAGCAGTGGATCATGCTATCTTGTCCTTCACTCTCACATTTCAGCTCAGCACCGCTCCATTGGGACAGGTCTCCACACACACTCGTTATACCTTTACGAGGGAGACTGACACCGTGTACACGGATGAGATATACAAACGCTTATGTGCCGAGGAGCCGGGACGGCCATTAGATGAGCTCACTCAGATATTGATAGAGACGCTTCATGCTGCAGCATCAGAGGCATATCCCCATAGTCAGCCTACACGGAGACGATCAGGGAACATGCCCCAGAACAGTTGGTATGATGAGGAGTGCAGAGAGATGAGGATCAGATTACAGAGAGAGGTGCTCATGGGTGTTACCACTCACAGACAGTCACGGATTACCTTTCGGCACCTAGTGCGACGGAAGAAGAGGGCTTATCTTGCTCAGTTAGAGAGGGATTTGTACCAGTTATTTATGAGTCAGGACTCAGGCGAGGCATGGAGACTATTCCATGAGCATTCACCATCACCAGCCATTACCTCCACAGAGATTTGGGGTGAGTATGCAGCATCCCTGTACACAGCACCAGGACAGCCGCCCCTGCCAGACCCATCGGAGCCATGCCCAGAGACATGTGCTTTCTTTACTGCTGAGATGGTAAGGAAAGCTATTGACAGGATGAGGACTGGGAGAGCATATCATCATGATTGTTTGGTAGCAGAGCACTTTATTCATCCCAGAGACATGCTTGCAGAGCTTATTGCTATGATGTTTAACCGGGCCATGTGTGAGGGTTTTCCTGAGACTTGGAATATGTCCACGATTGTGCCTATCTTCAAGTCAGGGGATCCCATGCTTCCTGGGAATTATCGTACCATCATGATTGGTCACACATTGGCTAGATTATATGCATCTATTCTTGAGCAGGAGTTGAGTAGATGGGTAGAGAGAGAGGGCATACGTGCATCAGGGCAGGCAGGGTTCAGGAGAGGTTTCTCCACTCTTGACCATATCTTGACACTCAGAGCTATTATTGAGGAGGGCAGATTATATGGCAGGAGGATTTATTGTTGCTTTGTGGATTTCCGCAAAGCTTTTGACACAGTACCGAGAGCCAGACTGATGCGCAGACTACAGGAGATGGGAGTGCCCACAGAGCTGATTTGGGGAATCATGGCTTTATACAGGACAGTTGTGGGGCAGGTACGTTCTACTCAGGGTATATCTAAGATGGTTCACTCCACTATTGGGGTGAAACAGGGCTGCCCCCTTTCTCCCACCTTATTTGGGATGTATGTGGATGAGGTTTCGGACTATGTAGCGCGGGAGGGTGACAGAGGAGAACAGCTAGCAGGGACATGGATTCCGTTGTTATTGTATGCTGATGATATTGTGCTGATCTCAGATTCTCCAGAGGAGATGCAGCGTCATTTGGATGCATTGCACACGTTTGCAGAGGACAGTGGATTGTCTGTTAACCTTGGTAAAACCAAGGTGATGGTGTTTAACACCACAGCACAGTGGGTCAGGAGGTCAATACCCACCTTTACATATGGTCAGGAGACAGTGGAGTATACAGATGCATATACTTACCTTGGTGTGGTTTTTAGTGGCCCACTATTTTCCTTGAGGAGAGCAGCGGAGACCAGATTGACCAGAGCTTATGCAATATTGGGGAGACTAGAGAGGATGTGTTCACAGGTTCAGTTTCAGGAACCTCGAACAAAGCTCTAGCTCTTTGACACTTTGGTCACTTCAGCCATGCTGTATGGAGTGGAGATATGGGGACCCTCAGTGGATCACCACAGCCAACCTGGTAGCACCGATGGAAGGAGACGTATGGAGAGGTCCTTGGTTTCTATGATTTCCCGGATGATTAGAGCCAAGGCCTCCGTACCACATGATATTATCCGTGCAGAGATGGCTGCCCCCCCATTGGTAGTAGAGGCACTCACTCGATCAGTCTCCTTTATACATAGCACTTGGGCTCTCCCTAGAAACAGATATGCTCGCTTAGCCCTGGAGTCTTCACCACAGTTGGCATCACAGGGAGACGGATCATGTTGGTATGCACAGATGACAGCTTGGTTCCAGCTGCATGGCTTTAGTATGGACAGGCTACCTCCATTTCAGTACTCCCTGGATGCACCCTCCCTCTCTCTCACACGGGCAGAGATTACCAGACTTATCAGGCAGGACTTGACTCAGCTGGACACTAGGAGGACATGGATACAGCCGACACACGAGCTTGGTACGAAGATGGCTTTCTATAGAGATCATCTTCTCCAGCTCACGGAGGATGGGTTTGTGATTAGACCCAGCTACATGGATACTCATCTTTCTCATGGGGTACGGTGTGCTATTGGTCAAATGCGCACATCCTCACACCAGCTAGAGATTGAGACTGGCAGATTCAGAGGAGTACCAGCTGAGGCCAGGATTTGTCAGCTGTGCCAGATGGAGCCAGAGGCAGAGTTACATTACATATGTCACTGTCCAGTATATTATGAGATACGAGGCCGCTTTCACTACCTGTTCAGAGAGGGCTTCGGACCACTTTCTAGAGTCATGAGATACCAGGATCAGAGATGCCTCGGATTGTACTTGCTGGAGCTGCGTAGACATAGAGAGGGTCTCCTGAGAGGGAGGGGATCAGAGAGGGAGAGACACCTACAGAGGCAGACTTCTTTCGACCAGAGATTGAGCAGTCATGCCAGCAGGCATTGCAGCTAGCCCCAGAGTACAGCCGCACCAGAGGTACACTGATTGATCGCGCTATAGAGCTGGGGCGGTCCAGGCGCCCCCAGATGAGAGGCCCATCTCGACACCGGCGGAGACTACAACAGAGGATCAGGACCATACTAGCATGGCATGGGAGACGTCCAGTCAGAGTACTCACCATGGAGAACATTGAGGATATCCGCCATCAACCGATGAGAGACATCTTTGGATAGTGATGTGTATGATGCTTACCTTTGTTGCTGGAGTTTTCCTCCCAGATGTTATCCATTAGGAGCTCCTAGTACCGTACTTTTCCTCATAGTTGTTTCAGTTTCAGTTAGTTGTTTAGTTGTTTTTAGCTTTCCTTACACAAACATTGTATCAGATCCACCAATTGTTGTAACCTTTTTGGTCTCATAGGTCATTTTGGCCTTCTGAAGACGTTAATATATCATTTCATTTCTCTCTCTCTCTCTCTCTCTCTCTCTCTCTCTCTCTCTCTCTCTCTCTCCCCCCCCCCATGCTCTTTGGGCTCTATATTGATGAGGTGGTCGATTACATCACACAGGGAGGAGGCTCTGGGGTTGAGCTATAAGGTATTAGTGTCCATGTTATGCTTTATGCTGATGACATCGTCTTGGTATCCGACACGCAGGTTGGGCTTCAAAGACACCTTGTGGCTCTTGATGACTTCTGCGCACAGCAGGGGCTCACAGTGAACCTTGGGAAAACCAAGGTTATGATCTTCCACACTTCACCCACAGTCAGGAGCCACACTACTCTCACATTAGCAGGAGGGCGGGTCGAGGTGGTGAGCTCTTATGTTTACCTTGGCATCACATTTACTAGCTCAGCTGGACGCTTCTCCATGGCTCAAGGAGTCCGAGACAGAGTGACCCGGGGGTATGCAGCTCTTGCTGGCCTTGAGCGTCAGTGTCATCAAGCACATTTTCAGGAACCCCGCACGAAGGGGTGGCTCTTTGATACATTAGTGACACCAGCCTTGATGTATGCAGCAGCAGCTTGGGCACCGGGGCTTGCAGCCTCCACATGGGTACAGCTGGAGAGACCACAGATCTTGATGCTCTCGAGGATGATACGCAGCAAACCATCCGTCCCGCACGACATTGTTCGAGCTGAGTTTGCTGCACCACCTATGGCAGTGGAGGCATTGTTCTAGACGATCTCCTTTATATACAGGATAAGGAAGATTCCCACAGAGAGATTATCCCGCCGAGCTTTTAAGGCATCCAGACAGCTGGCCGAGGCTGGACACACTGGATCTTGGTATGCACAGATGCTACAATGGTTCTCACATCATGGGATAGACATTGAGCGGTTGCCACCTTTTCAGTATGATCAGTCTGCTCCACGGGGTTACCTCTCTCTCAATGAGAGGAACAGAGTGATGAGACAGGACATATTGCAGCACTACATACAGGAGACATGGACAGCACCAAAGAGCCCACTACCACCGAAGTACTGTATTACAGAGACCACTTTATGAGCATCTCAAGGGATGGGTTTATACATCGACCGCGGTACATGGATGTATACATGCCACACAACTCTCGCCTTGCTATTGGACAGCTACGAGTCTCATCACATTAGCTAGAGATAGAGGCTGGGAGAGCGGCACGGGTTCCCAGAGCTGAGCGGATATGCAGATCGTGCCGTGAGGAGGTGGAGACTGAGGATCACTTTCAATGTAGATGTAGAGCCCACCAGGGGGTCAGAGATAGATATGCAGGATTGTTTGAGGAGCACTCTTCACTACATCAGTTGATGGAGGCCTCGGACCAGCGACAGCTTGGCAAACTACTACTAGAGCTTCATAGTTCTCGAGAGAGACTCCTCCAGACACCCGCTCCCGCTAGGGGTGGGAGACAGTCCCAGCTCATAGATTTCTTCCAGAGAGCTATGCCAGTGCCAGCTGATGTACCACGTGGGGTGACTGCACAGAGAGCAGAGGAATTGAGAGCCAAGAGGAGACCTAGACAGACTGGACATAGAGCACCCCGACTTCGTCACCGAGAGATAGCAGCTATCCGAATGAGACACCAGATGGAGATACAGGAGAGGCTAGCTCGCTTTCATTCAGACTCAGGGTACATGTTCACGCCATTCACAGCCTCAGCATCGGTGATGTATGATATCTTATATCCCTCTTATGGCACTGGATGGAGTTAGACATAGATCTGCATAGCATGCTTGTACTACCCCTTCAGCATATAGAGATGCATCTTGCCTTAGCACTCCATCCACATCCCCACTCCCCCTTATATTGTTTGTATATGGGCTCCACCGATCCATGATGATTCACAATTGTATCCAGACACATGCAGTGGAGAGGGGCCAGTGCCACCGTCCCGCTCTGGCAACGAGAAAGAGCCCCAGCACCCTACCCTTGAGAGCAAGCATGGGGATAGGTGGCAGACGACCAGGCGAAAGCAGCACCGACATTTTTTTTGGGTGAAAACCGTGCTTCTATTAACGACGACTTATGTACAATATTGGAGATGGACTCAAGATAAGTCCATCTTCAAAAAACTTCAAAAGCAATGGAAAAACACCTCGAACTGGCTAAAAGCAGTCATGGAGGGATTCTCACAAATTCATCTTAGAGTAAGCATATGCCTCTGGAGTAAAGTTACCAGGAAACAGAAACGAGAGAACATTTTCAACCCCCGCAACGGGAACCGGGAACACCACATCAGCAAACAAAACTAGTCGAATTCTTTAAAAAATGTCATTTTAAATGATGAATTTTAAGTAGGATAGGCTTAAACTTCAAAAATTTATGTAATGTATGCATAGTTGAGTGGAATAAATAGATGAAAAATGAATTTGTTTTTTACATTTTGCCCTTTTTTAAAGGGTTTTTGGGCCTGTTACCATGGGGAACATTTCAGAACATGGGGGAACGTTCCGGAACATTACTCCATGTTTCGGAACGCGTCTAGGATTGGGGCACAGTGTTCCCCCGTTCCCTAGAGGGGGAACGGCGTTCCCCAGTAACTATGCTCAAGAGGCGTCCACCCAAACATAGCATTCTTTCTCATCTTCCATATTGTCCATAGAGCCCAATATCTGGTTGATAGAAAAAAAACATCAAAATCAAGAGAGTTGGGCACACTAGTCCCAAATATACACAATTGCTTTCCAGATTGCCTGCCTGGAAAGTGTCTTGTGATATCATCGGCCAATCGTTGAAGAAACTCTCTGGTCTCTAAATAATGTCATAACAGATGTCTCCTCTACTATTCATGGACAGGTGATACAGCTCACTCATCTGGCAAGGGACCTGATCCTCACCGACATTGTCACTCACTTTCCTTGGCCCATGTGGAGCTTGGAGGATCAGGCCATGAAAACCAGGATGGCGAGCTCGAGAGCTCGAGTTTTGAGGTGATCTTTTTTGTCTAACTTCATGTATTGTTCGCGGTCCCCCTCTCCCCCTCCTAGAGATACCTCTATTGTGATAGTTTGAGCCCAGGACTCCGGCCCCATCGCAACCCCCCCCCCCAGCCCGGCGGAGGAAACAGTGCGTCGTTATCAAGCTTGGGGAGGACCAGGTGGGCCTCCTCAACATTTATACCCGTAACTCCATGGCAGGTCTAGCGGCCTTTTGGAGTATGATTCGGTAGGGCCTCCCCCAGGCTGATTTTTTATGGGGGGGGGGGGGGGGGGGGGGGACTCTAATATGCTCAAGACCACGGAGGATAGAGTAGGTGGTAGCCAGAATACCAGTTCTAGTGCAGAGATTGCAACCAAGGAGGACCTTGTCTTCACCATTAGCGGACACAACCCTTAGCATCTCCCATAGTTTGGGTGTAACCCGAAGAGTTTCAGATTCTCTAGATCTGACAGGAGGAACGCAAGCCCCAACCTCTCTTGTTTGGATCATTGGACGAGGTGGTTTGGTGGGTATTTATGCTAGCACTATCTTTTCAGACCATTCGCCCATCATCCTCTCTCTAGAGGACCCCTAGCGACAGGATAGACAACAGAGCCTCCACATACTCTTGAGCTTGATCCAAGACCCGGAGATCTGCAGGATTGAGGAGTTATAAGAGAGCTTGGTATTTCAGGAGGGCACAACGGCGGTGAGTCTGCATACCGAGCTTAGCAAGATCAGGGCCATTCTCAAGGAGGCAGCTTAGACCAAACTATCAGAGTTTAGAGAGCAGGAGAGGGGTCTCTGCCAAAGCCTAGCCTCCCTTCAACGCCTACAGGAGTGCACACCAGACAGCCCTTAAATTGAGGTTCAGATGGACACAACCCGCATTGCCATCAATTCCATAACGGAGAGGAGAGTGGAGTACAAATTCCATGCCCGCATGTCTCTCTAACCTCTAATCGGTGCCCCACAGTCAGGCCCTTATCCCAGGCACTCGGGGAGACAGATTTCCACTTTTTCATTCAGTATGCCAGGGATGTCTCCTTGCGCCCTTCCTCTTCGTCTTTGCGGCAGAGGCAATGACCAGTTTTTTAGCTTCCTCGGAAACCTAACTACAGGGTCTCACAATTCATACTAGATCTTAGGAGGAGCTCCTCGATTCAAAGTTCAGAGACAACATAGCAGCCTACTTCTCCGAAGATGTGGAGAATCTTTGCTGGGTCTCAAGAACACAAATCACGTCGCACAAGTCATGTGGATTTTGGGTTAGCTTATCCCCTACCCTAGCTTGGCAACCAGTTGAGTCCTTCCAGTGGATTGTCACCATTTGGCGTTTTACCCACCTCTGACCAATGTTTTGGGGGAAGCCCACACATAAGGAAACCAAGGTGAGAACAGGGATTTTCGTTGTAAGATGAGAGATGCCAAAGAATAAAAAGCATTTCTCTGAAGAAGGTGTCAAGTGTTCACACTGATATTTGAGGTTTGGGCACTTAACCAGGGATTTCATGGACATGTGGGCAAGCTTTTTGGGCTTACAAGGGCAACAAAAGCTGGGCGCCCATACATGGATATAAATGATGGCCGACTTTATAATTTATGGCATTTTTTGCTAAAGAAAGAATAGGTTTGGACATTTTTAGCATGGCCAGCCACTTTCGGAAGGGAAAAAGCACGGGCCAGTCTTTTTAGAGCTGGCCGACTCCAGAAAAGGGGGGCTGAGTGAGGCAGTAGAGAGCAAGGAGGCAAAAAGGCAACTCTCTCTCTCTCTCTCTCTCTCGGACACATATAGAATGCGATATATCCCTCTTCTTCACAGAATTCAGGCCAGCAGCAGCAAGCTGTTCTCCTTTCTCCCATATACAGGCCGTACAATAGCCTTTGTGTCTCTCTCGTACCCTCAGAATTAGCTGTACAACAATGGACTACTGGGGGGCAGATTTGGGGCTGTTTCTAGGAGTGATTTGGCACTCTGTCTGGAGCTATCTTGTAGCTAACATGGACTAATTTACGGGGCTGATCTGGTCTGAATTGACGACTGAAGATTGAGGCTCTTTGGGATTGTAAGCAGGATCGCCGAAGTGTCACTTGGCCAAATCATGGCTTCCCAAGTGGCTCGCACTGATCTAGGACCTGCCTCCCCCTAAGTTGGTAGGAGTTTTTACCAAACATGATATCCCGATGGCAATCCATGGTGCAGATGGAGGCACCCTCATGACTTTCTCAATAAAGCCACTTTGCAGATTGAGCCAATCCCTCCCCCCCTCGACAGAAGACCTCAGCAACGCTGCACTTTAAAAAGGGTGAGAGTGATTGGGTTTCATGACCAGAGAAGTCACGTCAACCCACCTCCGGCCAGAGAGAGCTCTTGGAGATTATAATTATGGGAGGGCCGGCCATGAATGCATCTACACTGGGATCCTGCTGGTGAGTGGTAGTGGCACAATCCCTTCGCCCCCGAAGACGCCCCCGACATCCCCTTCTTTGAGTACACATTTCATCTGGTCCGCAGGATTAAGATGCCAGAGATGGATAGTAAGCCAGCGGCAACAGCACTTTGGCAGACATAGAGCATCCCCACGTGCTTCCTCTGTGATTTTTGGAAGCGGCTGTGGCTTTAATACTCCCGGGAGTAGAGCGTCTTTAGTTGACTACATAACTACTACTTCCAGAGAGGAACATGCCACATTTGTTGAGAATAGATACATATGCTTTCACTGTATAGAGATGTATAAATACACTCACACTGTAGACATATGTTTTCACTGTTATATCCACCTCTCCTTTTGGGTTATACTAAGCATCACTATTATACCTACTTCTCCTCTTGGGTTATAACAAGCACCTGAATGTTCTCCTATGTTTTTACAAAAAATCTTAGTTCCCAAGCACCTGAATGTCTTCCTATGTTTGTACAAAAAACCACATAATCTTAGTTTCCAATATAGAGTAAGACCTCTATTTACATTTTATTTGCTAATATGGATTAAGCACTTAAGGTCCGGATATCCATTAATATGTAGCAAACATTCCAAATTAGCTTTACAATGCACTCCAAGTTGATAAGGGCCAACTCCTTCAAGTATGTCTGCACCAAAAACTATTGAGCTAGTTGCAGTTTGGTCGGCTTTCTGTTCTAGATGTGGATACCCTCTGTGTAGTCAGAACAGCATTGCCTTTGGGATTGTCCCATTGCACAACCAGTTTTGTTGTGGATCCTGTGCATTTTCACCATGGACCATGGCACCAGCCCGCAACATCACCTGGGGGGACGGTAGCTGGACTTCCCACACAACACTGACCTTAGCATATGAGGAGATGGGAAGTGCTCTTCTCCTCTCCCAGCACAGTATCATCACAGCCCCATTATCAGCAGCCCAAATTGGGAAGAGGCAAATAGGCCCCCATCAAAGGTGCGAATCATCAGCAGTATAGCAAAATGGCATCCATCAGAAGCATATGGGCGGACATCATACACACCCTCTATGGCCAGTGGAAGAAGCTTCAACGCGGCTGTGAGCGTATGCAGAAGCGCCAACAGGCTTTTCAATGGATTTGGAGCAATGGTCTTTTCCTCAGGGTCAGAGACAACGAAGTTACTTGGCTCTAAAGGCCACCTGTTTGGCTGTTCCCCCCTCTCCCCCACATTGTAGGAGATAGCCTTCCTTGCGAGAGCGGCCAGCCAACAAGGAAGAGCCCCTCTCTGTCCCCTCCCTTTTTTTGACTCCCATGAAAGAGACTGGGTCATGTACTTAGCCATTTGTCACTTTATTTTTTCTTTTCTTGGCAAAAAATAACTTACAAACTTCTTTAAGATCAAATAACAAAACCCCTACCCGCTTCTCCAATTGGAATCTAGCGATTTCCCCATGGAAGTCTTGGGGAATCCTCCCGTATGCAACCCCGCCGAGGAAGCACCAAGTGGGGTTTGAACCCAAGACCTCTTGGTCCTAGACAAACAACTTCACTACTTGAGCTATCACATCATTGGCACACATGGAACTTTTGTAACACATCAATCATGCATTGCGTCTTTTGTAAATGTTAATAAAATCTCTCTCTCTCTCTCTCATGTAACCCATTTTGACTAGTAGCATTAGCTTCCCACTCTCCCTAGTTGCTGCTTCCGGATGCTCCCTACTGATTTATTGTAGGGCTAGATACTTACCTTCAGCTCTTTCTTTTCTTTTCAAAGTGTATCAGATGTCACATGGTTGTAACTTTGGTCACATAGGTCACTTTGGCCTTCTGAAGACGTTAATATTTCATTTCATTTCTCTCTCTCTCTCTCTCTCTCTCTCTCATACCATCTACTCGGAGCTGACGTTGCTCTCATGTTTCTATGTTCTTAGTATTCTATGATGACTTTCCATGGACAGTTTTGTATCACCCCAGTGAGATACCTATGTTTATGTTTTATTTTCCATTCTATGGTGAGATATGCCATGGACATTATTGTATCACTTTGGTCTCATAGGCCCATTGGGTCTTTAGTAGACGCTTAATAAAACTTTCTTTCTTTCTTTAGTCAGTTTATTGTACTTTTCAATTTCATTTGGTTGTTCTCTTTGATGGGACACCAACTTCAGATGTACTCTCAGTTTTGGTCTCATAGGCCATTATGGCCTCTTAGAGACGTTAATATATCATTTCATTTCATTTCTCTCTCTCTCTCCAAGAAAAGAAATACAATAAATATTCTACAGGAGTTGGACAACACTGACACACGGTAATAGAGATCCCCACAGGACCATGAGGAGGTCACGGTGTATCGGAGGAACTTCTTAGAGCTGAGAGCTACACATGGTCTTGTTATATATAACGCAATGTCCCAATGGCTCTCCTTCGACACCCTCACTAGCTTCAAACACTCACACGATACCAGCACTGTGGACTACTTCATAAGATCTCTGGCTTTGGCACACCTCCTTGCCAACTTCTCCATCTTGCCAACCCCCTTTCTTTCACTCTTACTTGCCACCCGTCCCCTCGCCACCATCTCCCATCGCACATTAGACCCAAGTCGGTTTTGATCACGAGCTTGACCTTGTTTACTCCAACCACATCTACCACCACCTCCAATATGTGGATCCTATTGTCCCTCTACTCGCCCTCACATGCCGATGATGCCTTGGCGCCCCCTAGTAGCCTACATGTTCGATAGAGCAGCCCTTTGTGAAGGATTTCCACCCTCTTGATCCACTAACACCATCACCGCATCCTCAAAGCCAGAGATTCACTTGATCCTATTAATTACAGGACGATCATGATTGGCCACACATTGGACTATAGGGATCGCTTCTAGACGCGGAGCTCAGTTCATTTGCACAGAGACACAGATGCAAAGCCTCAAGACAAGTAGGCTTTCGGAGGAGCTATGCTACCCTTGACCACATCTTAACCCTTCATGCCATCATCGAGGAGGGCAGAGCATGACATGACAGGACTTACTGCTCCTTTGTGGATTTCTGTGAAGCTTTTACTATTGTGCCACCCGAGCCCACCTCCTACAACGTCTATATAGGAGATAGGAGTCCCATCTGACATGGTTTGGGGCATCATCGCCCTCTATGAGTCCGTCACGGGATGCGTGAGCCCCAGGAGATACATTGCAAGAGATTTCCAGCACTAGAGTGAAACAGGGCTGCCCAGGTACATCGCAAGAGATTTTCCAGCACTACAGGGGTGAAACAGGCCTGCCCTCTATCGGCCTCGACATTGATGAGATCTCAAGCTTGATTGACAAATTATGCCGGGTGATCCCACATGCATAGTGATCCCCCTACTACTATATGCAGATGACATCGTCCTCCTTTCACATTCAGCCGAGAGGCTTCAGAGACATTTGGATGCCTTACAGGATTTTTATACTCAACGGGACCTCACTATTAACCTTCGTAAAACTAAGGTAATGGTTAGTGAATGCGACACCCCATAGGGGACATAGAATGAAGCCTCCGACGGATCTCATAGTATACTAGGCAACGACATATGTAATGCTCCTATGTCTGAACCTCTGTGTGGTATAATCGTAACATCCTGTCGTCCTTGGGTCTCCATATGAGCCCCTTGGCTCAAAAGACGTGCTCAGCTCTTCTTGTTTCCACTTTAAGGGAGTGAAATTAAACTCGTATATCTGGCCAATCGCAATCTGCATGGCATGGGATATGTGAACACTCAGGTAGCCCGACTGCTGGATGAATCCATCGTCAGTGAGCCTGAGGAAGTGATCTTTTTAGAAGTGCATCTTTGGTGGCGTCTTCGTAGGTGTGATCCATGTGCTGTGGGTGTAGAGGATCAGACGATCTAATTGAATAACCTAGTGGTGTTGTGGAAAAGGGGAGTCCAACTTTTATTGAAGAGGTGGGAGGCGGTCCATACGAAGCCCATATCCTGAGAACTTTCGGCATATCATACTCCAGGATGGCTTTCAAGTGCTAGCTGTGTCGAGGATTGTAGGGCAAGCCTTGGGTACCTGCGGGGATTCATGTGAGTGATGCGATGGAGGTATGTGACTGCCTTGAAGAGTGCATCCACTACCATTGGGTCTGGAGGAAACTCGATAATCTGGTGTGGGATTGATGGTAGGCTGTTCCATACATCAAGGCTGGTGTGATGAGGGTGTCAAAAAGCCAACCCTTCGTCTTGGCCCCCTGGAAATGTGCCTCCAAGCATTGCTGCTGAAGAAAGCTCAAGGCTGCATATCCCCGTCACTCTGGCATGTGTTGCGGGAAGCACTTCAATACCTCCCGCCACTTCACATCCCCATTGAGCTTCACAAACAAAGGGGACCATGTGGAGATTGTCTCATCTTGGCACCCTTTCCAAGATCATCGACTTCCCGGACCAACGCAACCTAGGGGTCTTCCTACTCCAGCTCCTCAGACACACGGACACTCTTGACAGAGCTTCCGCCACAGCCACCGCGACCCCTCCCTTGCCGGCTAATCATCACCAGCTTCTTTCGAACTGAGGAGGACACCCATACAATGGATGCCAAGGACTGTCATGGCCCTGTAAACTTGGTATAGCATAAGTGTGGGCATGGTGGTCGATGAGCAAGATAAACATTTAATTGTTCATACTTGCGTGCCCGGACAAAAAGTTAACTTGTGGACATCCCCAAGTGTGAAGGGGACCAAGGGATTAAAGTATTTTAAGGTTTACAACATTGGGTGGCCCCTAGGTATAAGTGGCCCCTAGGAAAGTTTTAATAACCTTAAATGGGCCCTAGGATATTTATGGAGAGAAGGGGCTACTCCACTTTGGGAAGTACACGCCTCCCTCTCTCTCTCTCTCTCTCTCTCTCTCTCTCTCTCTCTCTCTCTCTCTCAGAGAGCCACATTCCCTACGCCAGATCTTTGAGACAGCAGACCAGCGCATACTGGGGAGATACATTCTAGACATACAGCGCCACAGAGAGACATTATTACAGGCTCAGACAGCTCCAGAGGGGGGGCGACAGACACAGATTACTACATTTTTTCAGAGATCCATACCCCTCCCAGCCCCTACACGGCAGGGGATTACTCTCCAGAGAGCAGAGACACTTAGAGCCCGCAGGAGACAGAGGACACCTGGCTTTCGGACACCACGCCTATACCAGAGAGAGATGACAGAGATCAGAGCTCAGTTTCACAGAGAGGGTGCGGAGCGACTGGCTCGCTTCAGAGCACACCCAGGCATGTTCTTCAGGGAGCTGTGGACACCCCCTTCACTGATGTATACCATTTTATACCCCCAGTATGGTACAGGATGGAGCTAGCTAGGTTGCATATCATGATTGTATACTCCATGCATATAGCTTTGCATTCTCCTAGTAATAGAGCTCCATCCCCTGCACACCCAGATTCAGCTTTTTTATTCAGTACTTTTTCATTTTGTTGGGATGACAGAGGATACCCCATACAGGTACTCCGATTTGTCTCATAGGCCGAGTTCGGTCTTTTGGAAGACGTTAATAAAATCTCTCTCTCTCTCTCTCTCTCTCTCTCTCTCTCTCTCTCTCTCTCTCTCTCTCTCTCTCTCTCTCTCTCTCTCTAGCTTTTTGGAAGAAAAAAAACGTGCGCGGCTGGAGCGCTGATTGGCAATCGTGGGAGTTTCTGAAAAAGAAACGCATACAAACAGGCTGAAGGTTACGCCCCTCTAACTCCTACTTTTGGAGGGCCAGTAGACATGCGACGCTATTTGGAGCATAGTAGCAACAGAATGGGAACAGGAACGGAACTAAAGTCCCATCACGGGAACGGGAACGGGCCACAGGGGGAAAGGGAATGAGGGGGAACGAGAGAGAGAGAGAGAGAGAGAGAGAATGAAAATGAAATGAAATGATATATTAACGTCCTCAAAAGGCCAAAATGACCTATGAGACCAAAAAGGTTACAACAATTGGTGGATCTGATACAATGTCTGTGTAAGAAAAGCTAAAACAACTAAACAACTAACTGAAACTGAAACAACAACTATAAGGAAAAGTAAGGTACTAGGAGCTCCTAATGGATAACATCTGGGAAGGGAAACTCCAGCAACAAAGGTAAGCATCATATACATCACTATCCAAAGATGTCTCTCATCGGTCGATGGCGGATATCCTCAATGTCCTCCATGGTGAGTACTCTAACTAGACGTCTCCCATGCCGTGCTAGTATGGTCTTGATCCTCTATTGTAGTCTCCGTCGGTGTTGGGATGGGCCTCTCATCTTGGGGCGCCTCGACCGCCCCAGCTCTATAGCCCGATCAATCAGTGTACCTCTGGTGCGGCTATACTCTGGAGCTAGCTGCAATGCCTACTGGCCTGACTGCTCAATCTTTGGTCGAAAGAAGTCTGTAATCTGCCTCTGTAGGTGTCTCTCCCTCTCTGATCCCCTCCCTCTCAAGAGACCCTCTCTATGTCTACGCAGCTCCAGCAAGTATAATCCGAGGCATCTCTGATCCTGGTATCTCATAACTCTAGAAAGTGGTCCGAAACCCTCTCTAAAACAGGCACTGAAAACGGCCTCGTATCTCATAATATACTGGACACAGAGAGAGAGAGAGAGAGAGAGAGAGAGAGAGAGAGAGAGAGAGAGAGAGAGAGAGAGAGATGAAATGAAATGAAATGTTATATTAACATCTTCAAAAGGCCATAATGACCTATGAGACCAAAAAGTTACATCATGGTGGATCTGATACAATGTCTGGATAAAAAACCAAAAAATGAAAAATAAAGATGATACTACTGGCACCTAGAAAATGAAACTGGAACTGGAAGGTAAAGAGAAAGCCTTATAGGGTGTGAATATAGTGAAGGGGGGGGGGGGGGGTTACGCTATGGAGGTGAGTGGAGTACAGTGAGGGGATACAATATCATGTGGGACGGGGGGTACACTAAGGTGCCTCCATCTCATAATATGTGCCGCATCGGACGCTGGCGGATCTCAATATCCTCTGTGGTCAGCACCCTGACTGGGTGTCCCGCATGTCTCGCAAGAATAATCTGAACCCGCCAACCGCTGCAACCTCCGTCTATGCTGGGATGCCCTCCTCCGTAGTCGTGGGCGTCTGGACCACCCAAGCTCAATCGCACCATCAATCAGTGTACCGCTGGTGTGGGCGGTATCCATGTCCTGCTGCTGCTGTGGTCCATCTGGCGCAGTGATGGCTGGACTAAAGAAGTCTGTAATGTGTCTCTGAGTCTGGCTCTCTGTGCGCCTAAGCAAGCTATCTCTATATCTCCGCAGCTCAAGCAAGAACAATCCCAAACACCTCTGGTCCTGGTACCCCATGACTCTGGAAAGTGGTCCAAAACCCTCTCTGAATAAACAGTGGAAACGACCACGTATCTCATAGTATGCAGTACAATGGCATATATAATGCAGCTCTGTCTCTGGCTCCCCATTGCATACTCGACATATCCTGGCCTCAGCTGGTATACCTCTATATCGGCCAATCTCAATCTCAAGCTGGTGTGAGGATGTGCGAATCTGACCAATAGCACATCGTACTACATGAGACAAGTGTACATCCATGTAACTGGGTCTGATCACAAAACCATCTGCTGTGAGCTGAAGAAAATGCTCTCTGTAGAAAGCCATCTTTGTGCCCAGCTCTTCAGTCGGCTGTATCCATGTCCTCCTAATGTCTAGCTGAACTAGTCTGGTAATCTCTGTCCGTGTGAGAGTGAGAGGGTGCCTCCAGAGAATACTGGAAGGGAGGCAATCTGTCCATGCTAAAACCATGTGCCTGGAACCAAGATGTCATCTATCCATACCAACAAGCCATGTCTCCTTGTAAAGCTAACTGTCGGGAGGACTCAAGCGCGAGGCGTGCATATCTGTCTCGGGGGAGATCCCACAAGCCATGTATGTAGGAGACTGATCTCGTAAGAGCCTCAATCACCAGAGGGGCAGCCGCCAGCTCTGCTCCAATAATCTCATGAGGTACCAAGGCCTTGGCTCTAATAATCCAAGCAATCATAGATACCAAAGGCCTCTCCATACCTCTCCACCCGCCTGTGCTGTGATGGCCCACTGAAGGTCCCCATATCTGCACTCCATAAAGCATAGCTGATGTCACTAGTGTGTCAAAAAGCCAAAGTTTCGTTCGAGGTTCCTGAAACTGAACCTACGAACACATCCTCTCCAAACCATGCAGGGTTGCATGTGCTCTAGTCAATCTAGTCTCTACTGCTCTCCTCATCGAAAACACTGGCCCACTGAATACTACCCCAAGATATGTATATGCATCTGTATACTCCACAATCTCCTGTCCATATGTAAATGTGGGAGCTGATCGCCTAACCCACTGTGGCGTGGTGTTAAACACCATAACCTTGGTTTTGCCAAGGTTGACAGACAATCCACTATCATGTGCAAACTCATGTAAAGCATCCAGATGACGCAGCATACCCTCAGGGGAGTCAAAGATCAACACAATGTCATCAGCATATAACAATAGTGGGATCCATGTACCTGCTAGCTTGGCTCCTCTGTCCCCCAATCTCTCAATGTAGTCAGAAGCCTCATCCACATACATACCAAACAATGAAGGAGATAACGGGCAACCTTGCTTCACTCCTATAGTGGAGTGAACCAAAGTAGAGACCCCCTCTGGGGTGCGTACTTGTCCTGCAACTGATCTATATAAAGCCATAATCCCCCATATGAGTTCTGTGGGTACCCCCATCTCCTGTAATCGCCTCATCAATCTGGCTCTGGGCACTGTATCAAATGTTTTGCGGAAGTCCACAAAGCTACAATAAATCCGTCGCCCATGCGACCTGCCCTCCCCAATAATGGCCTGCAGAGTCAAGATGTGGTCAAGAGTAGAGAAATCTCTCCTGAACCCTGCCTGTCCCTCTGCTCGAATGCCCTCTCTCTCTGCCCATCTACTCAACTGCTGCTCAAGAATGGATGCATACAATCGTGCTAGTGTGTGACCAATCATAATAGTGCGATAATTCCCTGGCTCCATAGGGTCCCCTGACTTGAAGATAGGCACGATGGTGGACATACTCCAAGTCTCGGGTAAGCCTTCACACATAGCACGATTGAACATCACTGCTAGAAGCTCTGCCAACATGTCTCTCGCATGAATAAAGTGCTCAGCGACCAATCCATCATGATCATATGCTCTCCCAGTCTTCATCCTATCAGTGGTCTTCCTTACCATCTCTGCGGTAAAGAAGGTACATGTCTGTGGGCATGGTGCTGGCGGGTCAGGAAAAGGTGTTTGTCCAGGAACTGTATATAGAGATGCTGCATAACTACCCCAGACCTCTGTAGAAGTGATGGCCAAAGCAGGGGAGGACTCATAAAACAAACGCCAAGCCTTCCTCGAATCCTGGCTCAAGAACAGCTGGTATAATTCCTGCTCTAGCTGAGCAAGGAATGCCCGCTTCTTCCTTCGCACAAGGCGCCGGAAGGCAATACGTGACTGTCGGTGAGTAGGGACTCCCAAAGCAACCTCCCGCTGCAGTCCGGCTCTTCACTCCTCATCATACCAGCTGTTATGGGGCATACACCCAGAATGTTGTCTCTGTCCAGGCTGAGTATGTGGATATGCCTCTCGCTGCATCCTGTAAAGTCTCTGTCAGTATATGGGTCAGCTCCTCCAAAGGTCTCCCTGGCTCCTCTGTGTACAGACGTCTATAAATCCCATCTCTATAGACAGCATCAGTCTCTGAAGTAAAAGTATATCGAGTGTGATCTGCCCCTCGTGTCCTCTGAGTTGTGGTAAAGTGAAAAGAGATGGTCAATGTCAACAATGCATGATCCACTACAACCCCAATGGGCCGAGATCCGACCGTGAAGTCCTCAATGCATGAAACAAAGCTCGGCATAGCCCTAACATAATCCACTGTGCTAGCACCATGTCTATGTGGAAAGCAAGTAAAACCAACTGTTAACGGAAACCTCTGCAAGCCATTAAGTATGGCCAACCCATGTGCAGTCCCCATATCTACCAAATATCTCCCATACTCTGTGCACTCCACATCCTGTGAGCGCCTGTCTAATCCCATATCCAGAGTGTCCAGCTCTCTCAGCATCTCCTCTGAGGTATCATAAAAGGCTGTCTAGCGGTTGCCCGTCCGGGCATTAAAGTCCCCTAACAGGATGATGTCTCCATCCCTAGAGAACTCCCATATGTCATCATCTAGCACAGAGAAAGGAGACTGCCCTCTAGGTGCTGCATATGTCGATGTACTAGGAGCAAAATAGCATATGGCAATATACAAGAATCCGCCTGTGTCGGCCCTCAGTCTCACCCACATATATCTGGCCTGATCATCTCTCCGAACGATGTGTAGAAGCGGTTGCAGCTCCTCCCTGAAAAGAACTGCCACCCCCCCTGATCCTCTACTACTGTGTACCAATCTCGTCCCTACTCTGCAAGCTGTCTCCCATCTGTATCCTGTCACCTGTGGCATCATCTGACCAGGGGCCTAGTGAGTCTCCGAGTAGAAGACTATATCTCTATCTCTAAAGCTATCCTCAAAGGCACCTACATCAAGTCTGAGGGATCCATTGCAGTTCCAGGCTGCCAGCTTTAATTTGGTCCCATAGGTCTCGCACCATCATGTAGAGCGTCGCTCCACGATGACCACCCTCCCTTCTCTATAAAATGCTATCTTTCCCTTTTCTCTTGCCGCCCTAATCTCTGGCATGACTTCCTTCATATGTGCAAGCTGTGAAAGAGTAAGATCGTCACCAAAAAAATGACTGTATTCTTTAGAGTGGGTCGCCTCTTCAAGAACTCCTTCACCTCAATAGAGGGGAAGCGAAGTATGAGAGCTCTTTCCTTTGATGTTTCCCCGTTGCCTCCGCTTTTTTTGCCCACTCTCCAGGCTTTTGCGTGTGCCGAACTGTCAATCCCCATCAACACCGTAAGCTCTTTCACCTCCTCTTCAACTTTATCCCCGTCTTTAAGGCCGGTAATCCTCACATGCAAAGCACGTGTACGTCTTCGTTGTTCCTCTTCCAAAGTCATGTTAATGATTGTAGGTGTAGGGGTTGTTATCTCCTTACCTTCTTGGCGACCTCTATCCACTTCTCCACTTCATCCATCTTCCTTTGAGTCTTGGTGATGACTTCCACCCATGAGGAAGTCTTTGCTTCGTGTTGCTTCTCTTCTTTCTTAATTGCCCGTACTTGTTCCTTGATAACCTTGAGCTCTTCTATCATGGATGGCTGAATTTCACCTTCTTCAAGTCCACCAAATGCCTTAGCCTCTGCAAGCTTCCTCTGAAGAGCTGAAATTACGCCTTTGAGCGTGTTGACTTCCCCGTGAAGGTCTTTGACTTCTGCTATGAGGTCCTCCTTCTCCTCTTTCCACCGCTTACCCTCATTGAATACCATTTGGAGAAAGTTGGCTTTCTCCTTCCACCATCCCTCCATCTCCGCCTTCCATTCCTTCATCTCCTTTTCCACATTTGTTATCCTCTTGTTTGTGACCATAAAGGTCGCCTTCATCGGGTTGTGCAGGGGGGAAGCCATGGAAGAAGCGAGAGAGAGAGAGAGAGAGAGAGAGAGAGAGAGAGAGAGATTGCAGATCTGAAATTCAGAAAGTGCAGCCAAACCCTAAAACGCAGATCTGCGGCAGTGTAAAAAACGCAGACGCAAACCCTAAAAAACGCAGACGCTTGGGGGAGAGAGAGAGAGAGAGAGAGAGAGAGAGAGAGAGATGGAGGGGTCAAAAGGCGGGGTGCACGCAGGCAAGAAGGCGCACAGGCGGGGAGGGAGAGATGTGGGCAACGGGGGGGGGGGGGGGGGGGGCAGGCAGGCAGGCAGGCAGCACGAGGGAGGAGCTAAGGGCAGGCAGCGGGAGGGAGAGCGAATGGGGGGGCGCAGGCGGGCGGGCGGGCGGGCGGGGCGCAGGCGGGCAGCGGGAGAGAGAGCGAAGGGGGGCGAGGCAGGCAGCGAGAGGGCTCGGCGCAGCAGGAGGGGCGGGGCGCAGCGGGAGGGGCGGGGGAAGGGGGCAACAGAGGGGGGGGGCGTAGCGGGAGAGAAGGAGAGAGAGAGAGAGGGAAAAGTATGTAGTCTTAATGCCTTGCCTTGGAAAGTAGGAGTCGATATTTAAAGAGACTCCACAGACGAGCCCACTCGTGGCTCAGAGCTATCAAGCAAGCACGCCGCACGGGCGTAGGAAGTATGCGGGCAGGCGGCAATAGGGTACGTCTTTCAAGGATATCCACAGGCGGCTCACGACAGCAAGTACACTTTTTCTCTTTTTTTTTTCTTGGCCAAACATAAAAAACGTTCCCCATAGGGGAAACGGCAACCAGACGTTCCATGTAACCGTTCCCCCACGTTCCCCTGGCCGTTCCCATGCCAAATCGTTCCCCCATGCACGTTCCACCCGGTTTAGGCATCTCAGCCTTGGGGGAACGCGTTCCACCGTTCCCAAGGGGTGAAAACGGCGTTCCCTTGCTACTATGGTTTGCAGGCGTGGGAAATCTCAGATGCTGAGAACTCTGCGCTGCTGGCCACAGGTGGCTTTTTGGAAAGACTGCAAGCGGCCTGAATTGCTAGGACTACAGGGACAGCCTAGAACTCCTCCACGCATGCTGTTAAGGGATTGAAACTGGCTGTTGTGCTGCGCTACAAGGCAGAGACACAGGCCATACTTTCTTTCTCTTTCTTTGGTCTTTGGGAGGATAGCCGACTGTTGTGCTGCAAAGAAAACAGTCGCCTACAGAAGCTTCTTCTCTCTCCTTTGCTTTTGGCAAGAAGATGGTTGTCAGTTGGGAAGTGTGAATTGTGAGAAGGGAACACAAGGCTGGACAGCAGGTTCTCTCACTGTTTGTCTCTCTCCCGGCTGCAAGACAAGAGGACAGGACAGTTTGGGGGTTTTCCTCCAGTCTGTTCTTCCTTGTGGAAAACGACATCAAGACTATAAGTTTCTCTTTCTTTGTGAGCAAGTGGGACTGCAGGTGATGTCATATGAAGTCTCTCTTTTCACTGGCTCAAGACTGCTCTAGAGTGGTTCTCTCTAGCCCTTTGTGAGAGGAAGGGTTTGGCAGTTCAGAGGGTGGAAATAGGACAAGATTGTGGGCTGTTTTGGAGGAGTTTGTGGACTGGTTTTCATGGCTGAGTTTATGGCTATGTGCATGGTTCAGTCAGATGCTTGTTCAAGGCCTCATGGATGTACAGACTTAGCAGATTAGAGGTGATAACAGTGTGATGTTCTTGTGACACAAGGCTGTGTAACCTCTATGCTAAGAGGTCCTGAGGATTGGCTCTTTGAGGCTGACCAGTATGTGGAGAACATGGATGAAGCTTATAGGAGAGTTAAGTTGGCACTCCAGAAAACTCAAAAGAAAGCAGCAGACCGTCACACACGTGCATTAGAGTTTGCATTGGGTGATTGGGTTCTTTTGCGATTTGAGAAAGCTAGGGTCAAAAAGATGAAAGGTAAAGAGCGCTTATTCCCTAAGTTGAGCATGCGCTATTATGGACCTTTTCAGATATTGGAAAAGATTGGTGAGGTACCCTATCATTTGAAGCTACCAGATCACTGGAGGATTTACAATGCATTTCATGTGAGTCTACTTAGACCTTTCCGTGGGGATGTGCCTGCGGATGTATCAGATAAGGCTCAGCCGGAAGTTGAGGAACCTGATGAGGTTCTTATTCCAGAGCAGATACTAGCACATAAGGAAAGAAAGGTACGAGATAAAGTTTCCCGTCGCTATCTTGTGAAGTTCAAGAACTATTCACCGATGGATGCGAAGTGGATGGAGGAGGGTGACTTAACAGATTCACCTCAGGTATTGCAACTTTATCTTGATGCCTTTGAGTTGGAGAGGACTCTTGCTACGGCTCATTCAGTTTCAACAGAGCATGGGACTAGAGCATTGCTTGATGCTCAAGAGGGAGGTAGCACCTCCGCTCCCCTGATACAGAGACAGGCTCAGATGACATTTAGAGGTTGCTTGGTGCAGCTTTTGTCTCACCCGAAGGTACTGATGACTGACAGTACATCTGCTTATGGGACTTCTATGATATGTTTACTAGTCACATTGGATGTTGTGGTTGTGTATGGTTCACAGTGGTATACAACTTGGACTATTACTACACCGTTGGTTTGCAGTGAATGTTGTTACATATGCATGGCTTAGAGAGATTGGGACGCTCATCTTGCCATATTGTACTTTTTCACTTTGGATGTCTTGCTGTATCACCAAATTCCAATCGAGGACGCTTGCCATTTTTCAAGAGAGGGGTATGTCATGGACCTGTGAAATTGGTACAACGTAAGTGTGGGCATGGTGGTCGGTGAACAAGATAAACATTTAATTGTTCATACTTGGGTGCCCGGACAAAAAGTTAACTTGTGGACATCCCCAAGTGTCAAGGGGGACCAAGAGATTAAAGTATTTTCACGTTTAAAACCTTGGGTGGCCCTTAGGCAGACGTTTTAATAAACTTAAATGGGCCCTAGGATATTTATGGTGAGAAGGGGCTACTCCACTTTGGGAAGTACACGCCTCTCTCCCTCTCTCTCTCTCTAGCTTTTTGGAAAAAAAAACGTGAGGCTGGCTCGAGCGCTGATTGGTAGTGGTGGGAGTTTCTGAATAAGAAACGCATACAAACACGCTGCAGGCTACGCCCCTCTAACTCTTGCTTTTGGAGGGACAGTAGACAGGCGGCGTTGTTTGTAGCATAGTAGCAACAAAATGGGAACAGGAAAGGAACGAAAGTCCCATCAAGGCAACGGGAACGGGCCACAGGGGGACAGGGAATGAGGGGGGACGAGAGAGAGAGAGAGAGAGAGAGAGAGAGAGAGGGAAAAGTACGTAGCCTTGCTACCTTGCCTTGGAAAGTAGGAGTCGATATCTAAAGAGACTCGAGAGAGGAGCCCACTTGTGACTCAGAGCTGTCAAGCAAGCACGCCACACGAGCGTAGGAAGTATGCGGGCAGGCGGCAATAGGGTACGTCTTTCAAGGATATCCACAGGCGGCTTGTAACAGCAGGTACACTTTTTTTCTTTTTTCTTTTTTGGCCAAACATAAAAAACGTTCCCCAGAGGGGGAACGGCAGCCAGACATTCCATGTAACCGTTTCCCCACGTTCCCTAGCAATTCCAATGCCAAATCCTTCCCCCATGCACGTTCCACCCGGTTTAGGCATCTCAGCCTTGGGGGAACGCGTTCCACCGTTCCCAAGGGGTGGAAACGGCGTTCCCTTGCTACTATGGTTTGCAGGCGTGGGAAAATTCAGATGCTGAGAACTCTGCGCTGCTGGCCACAGGTGGCTTTTTGGAAAGGCTGCAGGCGGGCTGAATTGCTGACACTACAGGGACAGCCTAGCAGTCCTCCAAGCATGCTGTTAAGGGATTGAAACTGGCTGCTGTGCTGCGCTACAGGGCAGAGACACAAGCCATATTGTCTTTCTCTTTCTTTGGTCTTTGGGAGGATCGCCGACTATTGTGCTGCAGAGAAAACAGTCGCCTAGAGAAGCTTCTTCTCTCTCCTTTGCTTTTGCAAGAAGATGGTTGTCAGTTGGGAAGTGTGAATTGTGAGAAGGGAACACAAGGCTGGACAGCAGGTTCTCTCACTGTTTGTCTCTCTCCCGGCTGCAAGACAAGAGGACAAGACAGTTCGGGGCTTTTCCTCTCCAGTCTTTTCTTCCTTGTGGAAACCGACATCAAGACTGTAAGTTTCTCTTTCTTTGTGAGCAAGTGGGACTGCAGGTGATGTCATATGAAGTCTCTCTTTTCACAGGCTCAAGACTACTCCAGAGTGGTTCTCTCTAGCCCTTTGTGAGAGGAAGGGTTTGGCAGTTCAGAGGGTGGAAACAGGACAAGATTGTGGGCTGTTTTGGAGGAGTTTGTGGACTGGTTTTCATGGCTGAGTTTATGGCTGGCTATGTGCATGGTTCAGTCAAATGCTTATTCAAGGCCTCATGGATGTACAGACTTAGCAGATTAGAGGTGATAACAGTGTGGTGTTCTTGGGACACAAGGCTGTGTAACCTCTATACTAAGAGGTCCTGAGGATTGGCAGATTGGACTTGCAGACATAAGAGCCATGGATGGCCATGTTGTAATCATCTAAATCTTTCCATTGAAATTGAATAAAGAAATACCGAAAGGGGCGCCAAGCTTTGGGGCCAACAGGTGTCGTTCTCCTTTTTGTTTTGGAGCACTCTAGCTCCTGTTTATTTGATTAATTGTCTGGACTACAATTGGATTGAGTGACTGCTAGTCTACCGCACTTTGGTTTCTACCAAGAGCCACCTCGGACTGCCTACAGACTAACCTCACTCACAAGGAGTTACCTTGGTCCAGGTTTTCGCATTCCAGCGTGCGCAGCACCCCCCTCCTCTTGGAAGTTAGCCACGATCCCCTCATTACCTCCAGATCCATGACATGCTCCATCGCCATCGAGCTACCTTTCCACATTACGTAGGTGAAGGAGACCTTTCGGCCATATTCATTAGCCCCATTGTGATATTTTGCACAGTGGTATACCATCTATTGGGGGCTGATGCTCCTCTCATGTTTCATGTTCCTTGTATTCAATGATGAGATTTCCTTCCATGGACAGTTTTGTATCCCTCCAACGAGATAGTTTTCATTTGTTCTATTTTATTTTGCGTTACATGATGAGATATGCCATGGACATTATTGTATCACTTTGGTCTCACAGGCCCATTGGGTCTTTAGTAGACGCGCTCTCTCTCGCTCTCGCTCTCTCTCTCTCTCTCTCTCTCTCTCTCTCTCTCTCTCAACACGCAAGCGAGCTCTCATCCTACAGTTTGCAGGAGAGACGGAGAGGGTCACCTTCATGAGGAAGAGGGTGATTCTACGAGGATTACAGGGAGATCCCATCTATTTGGATGACGACCTTACAAGGATGCAGATAGAACACAGGAAAACATGCATGCCGAGAGTCCTACAAGCCCGGAAAGATGGCAAGAGAGCATTCTATCGCAACGGCCGTGTCATCATCGATGGCAAGGCCACCGATTAGCGCCAGGCGGCCTGTGGGACATCGGCTATGGAGGATCCAGATTCACAGTTACACACAACAGTTTGGAACTGCAATGGAGCACTTTGGACACATCCTGGGAGGTTGGAGGAGGTCATGGAGGGACGGGACATCATACTACTTACAGAGACGCACCAGAGCCCAGAGAGGGGGCTACCCAAAGTAGAGGGCTATCAGTGGGAGTTTACATACACGGGGACCACACGGCAGAGCACATCGAGAGGATTTGGAGGTATAGCGGTACTCTTCAAGCGAGAGCTACATGAGAGCCTACAAGTGGTAGCACGTGACCAGGAGGCTCGACACATGTGGATTAGACTGCAGCTCTCAATAGACAGGGTGTTATACATTGCTCTACGCTACTTCTCTCCTAGAGGATCGAGATATGCCATGACAACAGAGGAGGAGAGTAGAGGGGAGGAGGAGGACACAGGGCCATTGGGAGAGTCACCATATGCAGCCCTTTCAGATGAGATCATACACTACTCCAACTTGGGGGGAAGTCCTCCTTATGGGGGACTTCAATGCACGGACACAGAGCCGACACTGCGACATTTATGATTTCGAGCACCCCGAGGTGATGCACACACTAGAGGTGGAGGACACGGGAGCTTGCAGGGTGTCAGAGCCGCCACCAGCAGCTTCCCCCATCATACACACATTGTACACACAGATAGATCTGGGAGCATGCCCCAGAATCGGTGGTATGATAATGAGTGCAAAGAGCTATATAGGCACCTCCGTGCCCAGAGAGCACAAGGGACCATTACACAGAGACAGGTGAGCCGACAGATAAGGACCCTCACACGCCGTAAGAGGCGTGCATATGAGGAGGCACAGTACTGGGATATATACCACCTACTCATGAGCAGAGATGCAGCCACTGCATGGCGCAGGATGAGAGAGCCTCCCCCTTGTACCCCGATTGAGGATCCACACACATGGCACACATGCAAAGAGCCTCTACCATATCCCTCAGCAGCCGCCCATACCACAGCCACAGGAGTCCCGCCCTACCACCTCTACTTTCTTTACCGCCTCGATGGTAGAGAGAGCTATCCGCCGGTTACAGCATGGGAGATCGGCTGACCACACAGGTATACAGAGTGAGCATCTTGTTTATGCAACTGACACACTGGGACCCTTTGTTGCTCACCTCTTTAATAGGGCACTAGTGGAAGGCCTACCAGCTGAGTGGACTATGCACACCATCGTGCCTCTCCACAAAGCGGGAGACATGCTAGACCCCAGCAACTACAAGACTATCATGATTGGTCATACATTGGCCAAACTTTAAGGCGCAGTGCTCGAGGCAGAGTTGAGCTCATATGCAGAGAAGGAGGGACAGCGAGCACCAGGGCAGACTGGATTCCGACGAGCTTTCTCCACTATTGACCATATATTCACTCTAAGATGTCTGATTGACCAGGCTAGGGCGCGGGAGAAGAGAGTATACTGCTACTTTGTGGATTTCCGCAAAGCATTTGATACGGTGCCACGAGAGAGACTCTTCCAGCACCTACAGTCATTGGGGATCCCATCAGAGATGGTTTGGGGCATCTATGCTTTATATGAGCAGGTCCTCGGGCGCGTACGATGCCCCGGGGGGCTATCTGATGTTATTGCTAGCACCATAGGTGTGAAGCAAGGATGCCCACTCTCTCCTACACTATTTGGGCTATACATCGATGAGGTGGCTGACTTGATTGGTCACGGTGGTGGGGACGGGGTAGACATCTCAGGTACCATAGTCCACATTATGCTATATGCAGATGATATTATTCTGGTCTTTGAGTCACGGATGGGACTACAGCACCATCTCCATGCACTCGATGACTTCTGCACACAGAGGGGGCTTACAGTGAACCTTGGGAAAACCAAGGCCATGATTTTCCACACCTCAGGGCCGGTTTGACGAGAGGCCATCTTCACACTAGCAAGAGGACAGGTAGAGGTGGTAGACTCATACGTGTACTTGGGGATTACATTTACGACTCCGCCAGGAAGATTTACTATGGCACAAGCAACCAGGGATAGACTCACACGAGGGTATGCAGCTCTGGCCATGCTAGAGAGACAGTGTCACCACGCACACTTCCAAGAGCCCCACACGAAGGGGTGGTTGTTTGACACACTAGTCACCCCTGCTTTGATGTATGCTGCAGCAGAATGAGCACCTGGGCTTGCCACCTCCACATGGTCTCAGATAGAGAGGCCTCAGATTCTCATGCTCTCACAGATGATCTGCAGCAAACCCTCCGTCCCACATGACATTGTCCGGACGGAGTTTGCTGCACCTCCTATGCTAGTAGAGGCCCTCTTCCAGACAATCTGCTTCATACAGAGGATCAGAGATATGCCATTAGATCAACTCTCACATAGAGCTTTTGAGGCGTCCAGGCAGCTCGCAGAGAGTGGAGATAGGAGATCATGGTATTCACAGATAATACAGTGGCTCACGCAACATGGTCTCGACATAGATCACCTACCACCTTTCCAGTATGATATACATGCACCACACATCCAGCTCTCTCACAGTGACAGGAACAAAGTCCTTCGGCAGGATTTATGGCAGCGATACACTCAAGAGACTTGGAATACACCCAGTCAGCGAACAGAGGGAAAGGCGGGAGAGAGGGCGACGAAAGCAAACAGGAGAGGGGCGGCGGAAGCGGAGAGAGAGAGAGAGAGAGAGCTGTATTAATGTCTACTAGAGACCGAACTCGACCTATGAGACAAATCAATGTACAAATGTCAATGTCTTCTGGATGTCCAGAAAAAGGAGGACAAAATGAACATGAAATAAAGTATGAAAGTACTGAGCTAGTGGGGGGTGTGATTGATGGAGCACTACTGCTAGAGGCTCAATATGCAACCTATATGCATAGGGTATACAAGAATGCAATGCAGATCTCTCTCTCTCTCTCTCTCTCTCTCTCTCTCTCTCTCTCTCTCTCTTCGTTGTTCGCCCCTGCCCGCCGCCCTCTCTCCCGCCTCTCTCCCTGTCTCCCACCTCTCTCCCTATTCGCTATTCGCCCCTGCTCGCTGTTTGCCCTCTCCTTGTTCGCTTCCGCCGCCCTCTCCCTGTTCGCTGTTTCGCCCCTTTTCGCCGCCCTCTCTTCCTCTGTTCGCTTCCGCCGCCCTCCCTCTCTCTCTCTCTCTCTCTTTTTGCTGTTCGCATGTCTCTCTCCCACCTGGGCTGGCTCGCTATGCTGGCCTGTCCCTCTACCTTTGTCTTCCCACCCACACCCTTCCTCATGCCCCCAAGGCAGCAACATAACTCTCTCTCTCTCTGTGCTGAATCTCTTCTCTTTTCTCTACATGGCTCCCCACCCCCCTTGCTGTTGTTTCGCGCTGCGCGCAGGTGTCATGGATTAATTTCCAGTCCATTGGCTGTGGGAAGTACTGCAAAAAGTCATGGCCAAGACCGGAGTTAAAGAGGAGCTCGTGAAGGTGGAGGACAAGCTCAGCACAATTATCAAAGAAAACAAGAAGATGGTCGACTCTTCCGTTACCGCAATCATAAACCGCCTCTCCAAACTCGAGAAGGGATTTAACAAAATCCAAGAGCTCGAAGAGAGAACATCCAGGCAAGAGGCTGAGATTTCAGCCTTAAAGGAGGAACTAGTGGAGGCCAAATTGCATGCTAAAAGTCAAGCGGCTGAAATCTCAGCCCTCAAAAAGGAGTTGGAAGCCACTTCACAAGGCAAGCTTGAGGATGGAAAATTTCAGCCCTCCTTTATTGAAGAGCTGAATACCATCAAGGAACAAATGAGGATCATTCGAGAGGAGGAGCAACATAGAGAGAAGACATCTTCATGGGTGGAGGTGATCACAGAGACACAAAAGAAGATGGACGAGGCGGAGAAATGGATCAAGATCGCCACCCATCCCCACTCTCACCATCATCAACATGACCCTTGAAGAGGAGAAAAGGAGGAAGACCCGAGCCTTACATGTACGAGTGTCCGGTCTAAAAGACCGTGATGATGCGGAAAGGGAAACCAAGGAGCTCTTCTCTATGATGGGCATTGAAGCCACGCACACAAAGGCATTGAGTATGGGAAAGAAGAGAGAAGGTAGTGGCGAATCTTCTAAGGAGAGAGCACTTATCATTCATTTCCCCTCCATGGAAGCGAAGAAGGACTTCTTGAAGAGACGTCCTACACTCAAGAAGACGGGAATATTTCTTGGAGATGACCTCACACTCCCGCAACTTGGAGATGACCTCACACTCTCGCAACTTGCCCACATGAAAGAAGTTACGCCCGAGATAAGGGCAGCCTGAGAGAAAGGGAAAGTGGCCTTCTATAGAGATGGTAGAGTGGTGATTATGGAGAGGCGCTCTTCATGACGGCGCGAGACCTATGGGACTACACTCAAATTTGCTACTTGGAATTGTAATGGATCTCTACGCCTTGATGTAGGGGCTTTTGAGGACAGTTTCACTAGGAGGGACATCATCTTCTATTGTGAGACGCATCAGGCTCATAGTCACATGGGACGCGAAATGGGGACGGGGAACGGGGATGGAAAAGATTAAGAATGGCCATTCCCTGTGACTATAGAGTGACATGGGACGGGAATGGGAACGGGAACGGGAAAATGGTGCCATCCCCAACATTCCAAAGTCTAAAAATGCCCATTCCTTGTGACTATGATCAAGCTCCTGGACAGTCCATGCCACATGTTAGTGGATACCGATGGGAGACAGCTTGTAGACAGGAGACTCGTTCAGAGCATAGAGGACGGGGCTTAGGAGGAGTGGCAGTATTGTTTAGAGAGGAGCTGCACCCACTGATACATATAGTCCGCAGAGATGAGCAGGCTAGGTACATGTGGGTTAGACTGAGGGCAGAGACGGGCAGATATCTCTACATTGCTATATGCTATTTTTCTCCTAGTACATCAGTGTATGCATCACCTAGCGGGCAGTCTCCCTTTTCTATTTTGGATGATGACATTTGGGAGTTCTCCAGGGATGGTGACATCATTCTCCTAGGGGACTTCAATGCCAAGACCGCCCATAACCAGACAGTATTTTATGATACCTCAGAGCAGATGTTGAGGGAGCTTGATGTTAGGGATATGTGCCTATCTAGACTCTCACAGGATGAGGAACATACTGTGTATGGGCGGTATTTGATAGACATGGGGACTGCACATGGATTGGCCATCCTGAATGGCCTACAGAGATTCCCGACAGCGGGCGGTTTCACTAGCTTTCCACATCGGCATGGTGCTAGTACAATGGACTATGTTATGGCTCAGCCCAGTCTCACTCCCTCTTTTCAGGATTTTATGGTAGGCACTAGGCCGGTTGGAGTAGCAGTGGATCATGCTATCTTGTCCTTCACTCTCACATTTCAGTTTAGCACAGCTCCATTGGGACAGGTCTCCACACACACTCGTTATACCATTATGAGGGAGACTGACACCGTGTACACAGATGAGATATTCAGACGCTTATGTACCGAGGAGCCGGGACGGCCATTAGATGAGCTCACTCAGATATTGATAGAGGCGCTTCATGCTGCAGCATCAGAGGCATATCCCCACAGTCAGCCTACACGGAGACGATCTAGGAACATGCCCCAGAACAGCTGGTATGATGAGGAGTGCAGAGAGATGAGAACCGGGACGGCCATTAGATGAACTCACTCAGATATTGATAGAGGCGCTTCATGCTCAGCATCAGAGGCATATCCCCATAGTCAGCCTACACGGAGACGATATAGGAACATGCCCCAGAACAGCTGGTATGATGAGGAGTGCAGAGAGATGAGGATCAGATTACAGAGAGAGGTGCTCATGGGTGTTACCACTCACAGACAGAGATGAGGATCAGATTACAGAGAGAGGTGCTCATGGGTGTTACCACTCACAGACAGTCACGGATTACCTTCCGGCGCCTAGTGCGACGGAAGAAGAGGGCTTATCTTGCTCAGTTAGAGAGGGATTTGTATCAGTTATTTATGAGTCAAGACTCACGCGAGGCATGGAGACTATTCCATGAGCATTCACCATCACCAGCCATTACCTCCACAGAGATTTGGGGTGAGTATGCAGCATCCCTGTACACAGCACCAGGACAGCTGCCCCTGCCAAACCCATAGGAGCCATGCCCACAGACATATGCTTTCTTTACTGCTGAGATGGTAAGGAAAGCTATTGACAGGATGAGGACTGGGAGAGCATATGATCATGATGCTTTGGTAGCAGAGCACTTTATTCATCCGAGAGATATGCTTGCAGAGCTTATTGCTATGATGTTTAACCGAGCCATGTGTGAGGGTTTTCCTGAGACTTGGAATATGTCCACGATTGTGCCTATCTTCAAGTCAGGGGATCCCATGCTTCCTGGGAATTATCGTACCATCATGATTGGTCACACATTGGCTAGATTATATGCATCTATTCTTGAGCACGAGTTGAGTAGATGGACAGAGAGAGAGAGGGCATACATGCATCAGGGCAGGCAGGGTTCAGGAGAGGTTTCTCCACTCTTGACCATATCTTGACACTCAGAGCTATTATTGAGGAGGGCAAATTATATGGCAGGAGGATTTATTGTTGCTTTGTGGATTTCCGCAAAGCTTTTCACACACTACCGAGAGCCAGACTGATGCGCAGACTACAGGAGATGAGAGTGCCCACAGAGCTGATTTGGGGAATCATGGCTTTATATAGCACAGTTGTGGGGCAGGTACGTACTACTCAGGGTATATCTGAGATGGTTCACTCCACTATTGGGGTGAAAAAGGGCTGCCCCCTTTCTCCCACCTTACTTGGGATGTATGTGGATGAGGTTTCGGACTATGTAGAGCGGGAGGGTGACAGAGGAGCACAGCTAGAAGGGACATGGATTCTGTTGTTATTGTATGCTGATGATACGTTTGCACATAGGACAGCGGAGTGTCTATTAACCTTGGTAAAACCAAGGTGATGGTATTTAACAGCACAGCACAGTGGGTTAGGAGGTCGGTACCCACCTTTACATATGGTCAGGAAACAGTGGAGTATACAAATGCATATACTTACCTTGGTGTGGTTTTTAGTGGCCCACTATTTTCCTTGAGGAGAGCAACGGAGATCAGATTGACCAGAGCTTATGCAGCATTGGGGAGACTAGAGAGGGTGTGTTCGCAGGCTCAGTTTCAGGAACCTCGAACAAAGCTCTGGCTCTTTGACACTTTGGTCACTTCAGCCATGCTGATGGAATGGAGATATGGGGACCCTCAGTGGATCACCACAGCCGAGCTGGTAGCACTGATGGATGGAGATGTATGGAGAGGCCCTTGGTTTCTATGATTTCCCGGATGATTAGGGCCAAGGCCTCCGTACCACATGATATTATCCGTGAAGAGATGGCTGCCCCCCCATTAGTAGTAGAGGCACTCACTCGATCAGTCTCCTTTATACATAGCACTTGGGCTCCCCCTAGAGACAGATATGCTCACTTAGCCCTGGAGTCTTCACCACAGTTGGCATCATAGGGAGACGGATCATGTTGGTATGCACAGATGACAGCTTGGTTCCAACTGCATGGCTTTAGTATGGACGGGCTACCTCCATTTTAGTACTCCCCGGATGCACCCTCCCTCTCTCTCACACGAGCAGTGATTACCAGACTTATCAAGCAGGACTTGACTTAGCTGGACACTACGAGGACATGGATATAGCAGACACACGAGGTTCGTACGAAGATGGCTTTCTATAGAGATCATCTTCTCCAGCTCACGGAGGGTGCGTTTGTGATTAGACCCAGCTACATGGATACTCATCTTTCTCATGGGGTATGGTGTGCTATTGGTCAGATGCGCACATCCTCACACCAACTAGAGATTTAGACTGGCAAAATCAGAGGAGTACCCAGGATTTGTCAGTTGTCCAGATGGAGCCAAAGACAGAGTTACATTACATATGTCACTGTCCAGTATATTATGAGATACGAGGCCATTTTCACCGCCTGTTCAGAGAGGGTTTCGGACCACTTTCCAGAGTCATTAGATACCAAGATCAGAGATGCCTCGGATTATACTTGCTAGAGCTGCGTAGACATAGAGAGGGTCTCTTGAGAGGGAGGGGATCAGAGAGGGAGAGACACCTACAGAGGCAGATTACATACTTCTTTCGACCAGAGATTGAGCAACACACACACACACACATATATATATATATATATATATATATTCAGCCGCACAAAGGGAAGGACGGGACACATCAGAGACAGTCCTCACACAGTTTTTTTGCCCAGACAACCCCTGAGGTGACCAGACGTCACACCCATGAGCAGGAGTAGCCCCAGCTCAGGCAGACCCGCCAATGCCTTACCCAGAACACCCATCAGCAAGGAGAGAGCATGCCAGATCCCACGGGCCCGACATCCACACCCACCCAGGTGCAGACCCTTGACACAGCACCTTCAAATCCAAGCCATACTTGAGCAGTATCGAAACCCCCCCCAACCCCCACGGCGGCCGGCCCCGTGCAGTGGATGTCTCTCATCTCATAGATGTAGATGTGGATGGCATACAGTACACATGCTCCAAGGCCCAAAGCCTTGGGGCTTTTTTAACTAGGCAGCATTATTTTGTCTGTTTTACCAGTTTTTTGTAACACATAATCTTTGTAATCCGTTACGTCTCATAGATCTTATGGTCTTTTGAAGACGTTTAATATAACTCTCTCTCTCTCACACGTGCGCCTGCACACATGTACATACGTAATTATACACACGCACCCCAATGTGTACCTCTGCAGGTGTGTGTGTGTGTGTGTGTGTCTCATAGTTGTTTCAGAACATGCTTCCTTTGGTTTGAAACACTTTAAATAAACAGTGGTCTTAGATTTGTGACGTTCCCTCCAGTGGAGTGGCTCTAAAGTATTCCGAAGAAGTGACTAAGTGAATCTTCAGTCAGCTCAAGAAAAATGATGCAAACACTAACCAAGCCTCGGTAGCATGCCTTCAATTGTTTCCGGACTGGCCATTGGAATGGAACCTGTGATATGCTGTCCTCTACTTCTGCCTACCAGCACATATTTCTTTGGATCCAGCAACGAGATGCACACAGTCAAAGAATGAACAAGCGTAGATTTGGAGTTAGGATCTTCAAGTGCTTGGTGGAACAGCCTTGCAATGAAGCTGCATTCACAAAGGAATACTATCATTTGCAACATTACAATATAGCACATTGCCAGCAGTATGCGGAAGGGGGGGGCTGTTGGTTTTTTTTTTTTTTTTTGGGGGGGGGGGGGGGGGGGGGGAGGGGGGGGGCGGTGGGGGATTTTTATTTTGTGATTAGAAGCATTCCAAGTGTTATCTCTCACTGATTTATAAAAAAAAACAAACCTAGGACTAGAAAGCTTCGTGGCTAAGGCTGATTGAGATAACCGAGAGACAGCTGAAAGAGCTTCCGCAGCATTAGCATGTGCTTCATGAGAATTCTGATAATTTCAATGGCAAGCCATTAGATGAGACAGTTATCAATGTTCAATATGAGAATCTTAACCCACATCCGGAGCTGGATTCAAATAAAAGCATAATGTCTTGAATTGAAAAACTCACCGGAGGACTTAGCTTATCCAAAAGCATTTCAAGCAAATCCGTATCAGCTAGCCAATGAATTGAATTCTCGTGAAAAGCATGAATAGTGTCATCTGCTCCAACAAGCCGTACTAAAACCTGAAATAATGTACAAGAGGAACAAACTTTAATGACCCAGTCACTCCGAATGACAAATAAATAGGAAAGCACCAACTCAAGTTTTCTAAGGGGTAGCTAGCCACACACACCCGTCCCCCAACCCACCCTTCTGTCTCTTTTCTCTTTGCCCTTGCAAGAAAGAATATGCACCTTCACTTTCTCCCACCATCATGCAGTCTTTAGTACAGCTCAACCCTAGCATCCAGACCCCAGCGCTCTGCCCATTCCGGCTCAGTATGCAACTCCTACAAGCTCATCTGCCAACTACCACTGTGCGCACCTACCCTTGCTCTACTTATATCTTACAGAAAAACCAGCTTCATTGCAGCAGGTCCCTTCTCTGTTCCCTGCCTGCTGATCAGCCCATCAGCCTACTTGCTCATCTCTGCCCATTCTGACTTCTTTCTATTTGTCGAGCCATCAAGAAACATGGACACAAAAGAATTAATAGGCTTTTGGCTAGCTATATTGTGAGGACATTGCCTTACGTAATGTTTTATACACGTCAAATGTTGCAGCTTCCACCTGGGCCCATGCCATTCCTTCCACACATCTATGAAATGGTCTTACATTGCCCCCATCCTCTCAATGATAATCCCTTTTTCTTGACAAACTTACAACCTTTTTCCGTAATCCATACCTTGTGTAAATAAAGGTGCGTGAAAGTGTCAGAACAGTGTGTTTTAGAGCCCTTCATATTGGAACCTCAGGCTGCTACCAGACGTGACTAACGCAGCGTATGAAGAAAATGACAGAATGCATCAATAGAATCCACAAGCCACTAAAATATCATATCCAAAAGAGAGAGCTAAAGGGAGAGGATTGTTTTGAGTACTCTTGCTTGATTCTTTATGAAGTTAACATAATCTTATGGTATTTCTTTTGTAAAATTAAAGTCGCAGAAGTGAAAAGTAGGAAAAAGCAATTATCCAGGAGGAGCCTCCACCACATTATTTTCAGCATTGGCATCTGTTGTTGGAGGCTTATCTTTCAGCAAGGGTTGATGCAAGAGATTGCAAGATTGTCATATGGGCTCCCCCTCACAGTCTCTACTGCCCACGTTTGGGCTGCTTTGGACCAGATCTTAGCAGTTTCGATCAGTTTTGTGCAGGTCAAAATTTGACAAGTCCATTCAGGTTTGGCCATTGTTGATGGTAGGGATTATCACGACGAAATCCGGACAGAATCCTCCCAAGATCTCCTAAACACCAGACACACAAGTTAATAGTCCAAATTCAAGTTTAGAGGCTCAGGCTCACCACAAGACTAGATCAATTAATCTTATGGTTACAATCAGGTACTTAACATACTTCCCGTCTTCAAACATTTCCACTCCTAAAATAGACTCTGCCAAACTAGCAACTGACTCCATTATAACAAGATATTTGGACATTATACCCCTATTCCCTTGAGTCCATTCTCATGGAAAATTAGTGTTACGTCTCTAACAAGTCACACAAGCACAGCATGGGACACATTGGCAATGCATGGGACACGTCGGTAGTGCCACGGACCCAACAGCAGCATACAAATGCACGTCACCACTTATCAGATTAAGTGTGAAGGAGTAATGTTCACGGGTGATGTTTCTAGGCTAAAGACTTAGTAATGTGCCACACAGACGTATCAGCGGGGACACGGGGAGCGTTGAGTATGGTGTGTGACGGGTAAGGTACACATGGGACACCTAGGGTCACTGGTGTATATAAGGTACACATTGGACACCTAGGGTCACTAGTATATATAATGGTTGGGTGGTTAATCAAGTATGCCTTGCTAGGGTTTTCATCTCTTTCAAAATTCTCATCTTCTTCCTCTTCATGACATTTTTGCATGCATGCTAGTTTTCTACGGTTAGGGTATGCAGCCATGGGGCCTGACATTTGGTATCAGAGCTTTTGGTTACTATCTTTGGGAGAAGGAAGGGCTTTAGCCATAGCCTTTGGTTGGGATCGCTGTTTTTTTCTCTCTCTTGGACCTTGCTTTCGTTTTTTCTTGGGAGGGAGAACACAACTGTTGGTGGTTTTTCTTTTAGAGAGTGCAAGCACGCAAGCTCTCAGATTTTGTTAGGGAGGAGAAAGAAAACCTTTGGATTTGAAGCAATGTAGGCTCTTCTCTCGATTATTTAGAGCAATAGGAGCAGCATCAGATCTTTAGGGTAGCGAAAGAGAATTTTCACAAGCATACACAGCAGGAGAATTCTCAGAAGTACACAGCAGCAATGTTACAGACAGCTTTTCTTACACTTTCTTCAGTGATCTTGAGAAAAGAGAGAGAACATGCAAGAAAGAACGTTTTCTTTACTGTGAATTCTACATTTTGGCAACCATTGAATCAAAGATTTAGAAGTTGGGCTCATTGCCTGGAGACTGCAACGAACCAGAGAAGATGGCTGGTGATTTTGTATGAGCTGTGCAATCAGGAAGGGTAGATAAAAAGATATGGTGTTATATCTATCCAACGAAGATGGCGAGGTTATAGAGGCACACCTTGTAAAAGGCCTGGTTGCAGACTTTATCATAGCCATCCCCATGCTTCCTTGAAGCACTAACCGGCTTCACAAGCGCTCCTATGTGATCTATGTAACTATTGCTATTCTTTAGATTAAGTACGCTTTTCATAGAGGTATATCAAGAAAGGGAATTTTCTACAACAATCTACAGTGCTGGAATTTGCTCACATCATGGAGCGTTCCACTCATCATCATCGTCCACCGTTGCCATCCGTCCTCTTTCATTGCCATCCGTGAACTGTTATCGGCGTCCCCATCGATTTCATCCAGCAGTTTTGCCACAGCCTACAGCCTTTGTAGAAGCTCTTATTGGTGGCTAAGCTAGTATACTACAAAGCTTAAGCTTTCATGTGGTTAATCTACCGCATGGCTGGGTGTCTCCCCATCACTATCATCATCAACATATTCTAGCTATCACCGTTTTCATCAAGCCGTCGATCTACAGCACATCAAAGAGAGTAATATTATTTAAAACCTGCATATACCTTATAATTTTAAGGTGCCTTTTAGAGGTGGTTCACATGCTAAGAGGATCAGAATTTGCAAGGTGGTCATAAGCAGAGTTGCAGTAAAGTTGGAGTAACTTGAAGGTAGCCGCCTTGCTTTCCATGATTGGCATATCACCTTGGGACGTCTGTGAGCTGACTTTGGCGGCTTTTCTTGCAAATCGGATTGGGTTCCTATTACATAGGGTGGTGTATCTCACATTCATGTTCGGAGTATTGTGGTTCAACATGGCTCACTCTACATCAGCATATGACATCTTTGAATACGCATTCACAGATTTATGGTGTTGCATATCTGCACGGCATCAAAAGCATTGAGCTTGGAGCGACCATCACTCTCTCTCTTGCTTTGTGATTTTCATGTTTAGGTGTTTAGCATGTGGTTAGAGTAGATGCATTAGCATAATGCATTGCAAGGAGCAAGGAGCGAACAATATCTTCACTAACCTAATCTACAAGACACCCGATGAATTGAACTTGCGATCTACCTTACGTTGCATTTCTATTCAAGACTTAAAACGCAAACCACAATCTTCATGACCTAAACAAAAAAAAAACATTTATGAGCAATACATGCGTTACGAACAAGTACAATGACCTCCATCCCATGACCTAAGATGTATTATGTTGTTATTTAAGACTTTAACAAATATCCCAATGATCAAAATTAGTACGATGTCCTCACACGATATTGTTAGCACTTTCATCCCCAGTTTCTGCTCTGTATGGTGCCCATTTGGTCCCCTTTTGCATGGCCCTTGCTTGTGGGCTGGCCACCCCTTTTTTAGTATTTTTCTGGGATTTTTCCCAGCCATTCTGGCATTTTTCTAGGGAGCCATGTCCAACAGCTCCAGTCGGCCTGTTTCTATGCTCCAGTCGGCCAGCTCTTCCCCACTATAAATAGTGGGTGCTGGCCTCTCATTTTTATATAGAGTCTTGTACTTGTTTGCTCCCTCACTTATGAGACTATCACTGTCTCTTGCTTGGGACTGTTTTGGTTCAGTATATTCAGCATAGTTTGCTCCATATCTCTCTCTCTCTTGCACTCTCTGTTCAGCACATTCTAGTGCCACTTTGCTTCCGCTCTGTGCACTCTTTCATGGTATCATCGCTCTAGGTTTAGCAACCTTTCTGCTGCCCCAGATTCAGCCCTGTTTTCAGCACCTTCTCCTCTGCGTTTTCTTCCAGATCCATAGCCTTTGCTGCTGCGTTTTCTGGACAGCACTCTGCTGGTCAGTTTTTCTTCAGATTGGCTTCACCGATTCAGCCGTCTGGCTCTTGGAGATCAGCGTTTCATTGCCCACTTGGAGATTGGACTGCAGGCGGCCTGTTTTCTACAGAACAGCACTTGTTCATTGCTGCGTTTTCCTCTCCAGTGGTCCTTTCCCTTTGCAGAGGGGGCTTGTGGTGTTGCAGGCTTTGGTGGCACTCTTGGTACCTGTGGAGGACACCTTTTCTTCAGAGATTGTGCATTTCTTGAGATTGAGCCCAAGCTCTTGTGATGGCTGCTCCCACTTCTCTTCATATGTTTGCTGAGTCTGCCAAGTTGGATGGTTCCAACTACACCCTTTGGAAGGTGAAGGTGAAATCGGCCTTGCGTGGCGTGGATCTCTGGGATTGGCTTGTTACACCAGCCAATGCCACCCCTCCCACCCTTTCTTCCGGTGGTGTGACTCAGGCACAGATTGATATTTGGCAGTCGAATGATCGACGTGTTTACTCCTTCCTGATGTTGAACTGTCAGGATGCTGTTCTCTCTCATGTGCGTACAGCTGATGCTGCACATGAAGTTTGGAAGGCTTTTGCAGATCTCTATGAGATTAAGTCTCCGGGTCGGATTTTGGCATTGGAAAAGCAACTTATGAACTTATCAGTTTCTGCGTTTCCATCTTTATCTGCTTTCATCTCGAAGATGAAAGATCTCCGGGACGAGCTTGCTGTTTGTGGCAAGGACATCTCCACAGAGGATATGGCTATTCGGCTGCTCTCCAAACTTCCAGAGAGGTTTGATGCATACTTTCAGTCTCTGGTTTCTTCTCCTCGTCCTGTTCCAGTTACTTGGGAGGAAGTTCTCCCCTCCATTATGCAGATAGAGTCTCGCTTTGAGGAGCGGACTGGCACCTCTGGTGGCCCTGATGGAGCTTTGGCAGCACGAGATAAAGGGAAGTCTCAACAAAAGAAAGGTAAAGGGGGTTCTGACAAGAACTCCAAGGATTCCGATAAGGATAAAGACAACAAATCTTCAAAGAATAAGGACATTGAATGTCACTATTGTGGCAAGAAGGGTCACAAGTCACCCCAATGTCACAAGAAGAAGCGTGATGAAGCAGCAAAGAACTCTTCCTCAACGGCGGTGTCTCAACCCAAGAAGGATGATGGAATACTTCTCTTAGCAGGTACTCGGCGTATACTTGCTCTTGTGACTTCTCAGTCACGGTCTTGGATTGTTGATAGTGGTGCTACTGCTCATATGACACCCCATCGAGATTGGTTCGAGGACTTCACTGCCAGATCAGGCGAGATCACTCTGGGTGATTCTTCTTCTGTGCCAGTGCATGGTCACGGCACTATCCCCATCTTCCGTTCTGAAGAGGACAAGAGGTACTTCTCTGACGTTCTGTATATTCCAGATTTGGCTTTTAACCTTTTGTCAGTGAGTGCTCTTACAGCTCAGGGTGCGGAGGTGATCTTTTCTCGTTATGAGATTACCATTCGTGATAAAGCGACTGGTAGCATCTTGGCTCAGGGAGTCCAAGATAGTGGTCTCTACAAACTGACCGCTCTGCTTTCTTCTGGTGCTTCTTCTGCTCTTTGGCATGCTCGGTTTGGCCATTTGAGCTATCAGCTTCTGCAGCGAGCTTCGAACGATGGGTTGGTTGATGGATTACCAACCATCAAGGCTCCGTCCTCTCCTTGTTCCTCTTGTTTACAGGGGAAGCAGCACCGAGCCGCCTTTCCGAAGGAGGCGACACACCGATCTTCGACATCACTTGCTCTCATTCATGCAGACTTATGTGGTCCTATGAGTACCGCGTCTTTGAGTAAGGCATTGTACATGCTCGTGATGGTGGATGATTTTACCAGATATACTTGGGTTTTCTTTCTGAAGACCAAGGATGAGACTTTTCATCACTTCTGTGATTGGAAAGCCGAGGTGGAAAAAGAGACCGGTCACTCGGTCAAGGCTCTCAGGACCGATGGAGGGGGTGAGTTTACATCCCAGGAGTTTCAGCAATATTGCAAGACACATGGCATTCGGAGACAGCTTACTACAGCATATACTCCATCTCAGAATGGAGTTGCCGAGAGGAAGAATAGGACCATTATGGAGATGGCCCGTGCTATGCTTGAGCATTCTTCATTACCTCGACGTTTCTGGGCGGAGGCGGCTTCCACTGCTGTCTACATTCAGAATAGGTCTCCTACTGCTGCTCTTCCCGACAAAACTCCATATGAGGCTTTCCATGGTGAGAAGCCCTCCGTTGTTCATTTCCGGATATTTGGATGTACGGCGTATGTTCACGTGCCTAAGGAGCACCGCTCCAAGTTGGACTCGAAGTCTCAGCGCATGACTTTTCTCGGATACAGCACTGTGTCCAAGGCATATCGTCTTTATGATCCTCAAGCCGGTAAAGTTGTTGTGAGCCGTGATGTGGTGTTCGACGAGACTCCTACATCTTCAGAGGGGGGTGGTGAGCTTCTTCTTCCTGCACCTCCTTCTCCTCCTCCTACTCCTCCTCCTGCTCCCGCTGTTACTGTTACACCTCCAGCTGAGGATTCTCAGTCAGATGATGATGACCCTGCTCCTCCTCCGGCGAGTTCGAGCAGATCTGTACCTGGTTGGTATTATCAGACAGTTCGTGACTCTGGGTTACGTGAGCTTCCTTCTGCTCCTCCGCCTGGTTCTCTTCGGCGTTCTTCCAGAGTTTCAGGGAAACAAATTCATGAGGGCAACATGTTTGTTAATTATGCTCTTATGTCTACAATCATTAATGGTCCTTCTGATCCCACTTCTGTAGACGAGGCTCTTTCACATGAGTCTTGGCGTCATGCTATGCAGACAGAGCTGGATGCTATCGAACGGAATGGCACTTGGATTTTGGTGCCTCGGCCTCTGCAGCGTAAGGTGATTGGTGTGCGTTGGATTTTCAAATCAAAGTTCCGAGCTGATGGCAGCTTGGACAAGCACAAGGCGAGGTTGGTTGCCAAGGGTTATGCTCAGCGCCCTGGTGTCGACTTCGATGAGACTTTCGCTCCAACGGCCCGGATGACTACCATTCGTACCGTTCTTGCACTTGCAGGACATCATAGATGGCCCGTTTTCCAGATGGACGTCAAGTCGGCTTTCTTGAATGGAGAGCTTACACAGGAGGTTTATGTTGATCAGCCGCCAGGATTTGTTGTTCCGGGCAAACAGGATCATGTGTACCGGCTGAAGAAGGCTTTATATGGTCTAAAGCAGGCTCCGCGGGCTTGGTACCAGCGGATTGATGAGTTCTTTCTGAAGCTCGGCCTGCGCCGTTCTCATGCAGATTCGAACCTTTATATCCTCCTTGAGAGGGGGTTGATTGTTATCATTGTGGTCTATGTTGATGACCTCATCTTTACAGGTTCTTATTCTGTGCGGATCCGTTCTGTTATGGATGCTTTGGAGACAGAGTTTGAGATGACGGATCTGGGCCTCTTGCACTATTTTCTTGGCTTTGAGATTTGGCAGACCTCGAAGGGCATTTTCTTCTCTCAGCAGAAGTACACTCGGGAGATTCTCGACAAATTTCAGATGACTGGGTGCAAACCAGTATCTTCTCCTTTGGATATTGGTGAGAAGCTTTCTTCACTTGATGCTTCTCCAGGGACTGATCAGGGACAGTATCGGGTTCTCGTCGGTTGTTTGGTATGGTTGACCTACTCCCGATTGGACATATGCTTCGCAGTCAGTTTATTGAGTTCCTTCTCATCCAAACCCCGTCAGCAGCATTGGCGGTGTGCTCTCAGAGTTCTTCGGTACTTACGTGGCACTCTGGATTTTGGCATCTTTTATGGCCAAGGACGCACTCTTGTTGGATGGTCTGACTCAGACTGGGCTGGAGATCCAGATACACGGCGTTCGACCACTGGTTGTGTTTTTTCACTTGGGTCTGGAGCCATTTCTTGGAGCAGTAAAAAGCAGCCTACTGTGGCGCTTTCCTCTACCGAGGCGGAGTACCGTGCAGTTTGCTATGCTGCATGTGAGGCGATATGGTTGCGGAGATTATTGGAGGAGCTTGGCTGTCCTCCTACCGGATCTACTCTTCTTTGGTGTGACAATCAGAGTTGCATCGCCATCGCCAAGAACCCTGTGTTTCATGCTCGTACGAAACACATTGAGATTCAGTATCACTATGTTCGTGAACGGGTTCTTGCTGGAGATTTGCGTTTGGAGTATTGTCCTTCCGCGGAGAATGCTGCAGATTTGTTCACCAAGCCGGTTTCTAAGGCTTCCTTGGCTCCTCATCTTCGGATTCTCGGAGTTTGTTCAGCATCTGGTGCTGAGAGGGGGTGTTAGCACTTTCATCCCCAGTTTCTGCTCTGTATGGTGCCCATTTGGTCCCCTTTTGCATGGCCCTTGCTTGTGGGCTGGCCACCCCTTTTTTAGTATTTTTCTGGGATTTTTCCCAGCCATTCTGGCATTTTTCTAGGGAGCCATGTCCAACAGCTCCAGTCGGCCTGTTTCTATGCTCCAGTCGGCCAGCTCTTCCCCACTATAAATAGTGGGTGCTGGCCTCTCATTTTTATATAGAGTCTTGTACTTGTTTGCTCCCTCACTTATGAGACTATCACTGTCTCTTGCTTGGGACTGTTTTGGTTCAGTATATTCAGCATAGTTTGCTCCATATCTCTCTCTCTCTTGCACTCTCTGTTCAGCACATTCTAGTGCCACTTTGCTTCCGCTCTGTGCACTCTTTCAGATATGAATAGTACGAATGAAATCTAATGCGATTCACATCTTATTCTGCTTATTAAAGTGTTACCAGTACGTTGTCTAATTGCAATGTGTAAATTTAACAAACCAATATGAGTGAGTAACAATATCATGTGTATATTATATCACATTGACGTTCGTGATGTAATGTTTTGCTATATTGGTATTCAAAGTTTTAATTTTGTATGCATTTTTATATGATTGGATAATGCGATTATCCAACGTACAATGCACCTTACATCATTCAATACAGATTTTGAGTACAATTCAATGATGATACAAATATCCTATGCTCACAATCATTTGAACAAGTATTCGTTACAATTACATAAAACTGCAATGCGTAATTACCTAGCAATTATACTAATACTTAACATATTTGGTAGGTAATAAACATCAAGATTTCGTATCAAATTCTATATCTTCAGTTAAAAGAAGAAAGAGAACTCAAGTTTACTTCGTTAATGTTGAACCTTTGACATGCTCAAAAGCATAGGTCGACCGGATTTCTAATAAAAGTAAATCGACCATTACAAAAGATGGATTCGTGACTTGGTTCCCTCATTGATTATGAGAAATTCTGAATTTGGGATTCTCCAAACATATTTGTCATATAAGTGGAATATAGTTTGACAATCTATGATTGGGATGCAACTTTGGATCCAAGTGATGGCCAAAGGGTTGTTAATAGTTCTGCCAAGAAGGTGAATGAGATTGGTAAACCGAGACTGGTTCAAGATGACTTGACCTTTGTTAAAAGGGGTATAGAATGCAATCACTTGCAGCCGTTTCATAGTGTAGTTTTGCAGCCCTGGTGCATTTGCTTTGGGTTTTAAGGTATGCCAAGGACAACAAGATCTAGGTGGTTAGGATTCAAGGAGAAGACTTGTGGCTCAAGAAAACAAGTTGAATTTCAAGGGATGAGCGGTCTAAGAACTAGTTGTTCACGTTTGGTAGTGCAGTTTTGCAGCCATTGGTCCATTTGGTTTTGGTTTTAAGTTATGCAAAAGATCGCAAGCTCTAGGTGGTTATGATTCAAGGAATGAACTTGTGGCTCAAGAAATCAAGTTGAAGTTCAAGGTATGAGTGATCTAAGAACTAGCAATTCACATATGGAACTGCAAAAGCTAATAAGTAGTTATAGGCTCACATAGAATAGGTGAATTTGCTTGGATTCATCATACCAATAATGGGGAGGTATGTTCCTCATGCTCAAAAAAACTATGTTGTAAGCTAAAGCGAGCTATGTTTGCCATGACAATCCATGTGATGGACCAGGATGCAAGCTATGTTGATAAAGAGTCAGCCCTATCTGATTTATCATCTTATAAACGGATGTTTGCGGAATGGCAAGCTTTGCATTCCAGACTCAGAGGATCTCAAAGAGTTACTGATGTAAGATTTTTAGGATAGCCAAGGTGCCCGACACTTTTGGTCAAGCAGACATATCTATGTATGGTCAATATGACTTTGTGAGTCAAAAGGTATGAAAGCACTAGGTTTTGTCTAAAGTACGATCTTGGATGGCCAAGGTAGTGTACACTTCATTTCTATAGTGGAGAAGCGGTACCAGAAGTTAAGGTATCTATAAGTGCCAAGTGGTTCTCGTGAAAAGACTGCAAGTAGTGGTGATATGGACTTGGAAAAGTAGATTGAACATTTTTACAAGGTGACCATGGAGTGCAACAGACTTGTGATAGTCTATAGCAAAGTCACCAGGACAAGTGTAGACATGCCTAGTATAGGATGCGTATGTCACTTGTTTTAAGTTCTAAAAGAAAACCATGGGGCATGGAAGTAACAAGTGAACTGATTGGTTTTGTAGTAGATAAAGTTAATTAGGAATTGTGTTCAATTTTAAAACAAAGAGCATGACGATTATGATATTATACGCTTCGGGATTCGTCCGTTCATCGAGCACAATGACTACTAACAAGTACACGGGAGTAACCGGTGGGACACATTAGCAAAGCATGGGACACGTTGTCGTGAAGTGTGCGGAGTAGCCAGGAAAGTACGAAACTTCTAGCTGTGAGAGTTGGTGTCAAACCTAACAAGGAAACTCACACACAAAATTTCCCAAGGAGTATTGAACATCACTATTTCCAATGACAAATACATGTGTCAACTTGTCTCAATACATCCTTGAATTCCTCCAGGTGAATGCACAGAATTGCATGAAATCCTTTGAACCATTCACATGTGGGCATAACAAAGCTTTCCAATTTTTCCAATATACATGTGGCCAGCTACATCCATTACATCCAGTGCCCTCAAAACCGTTATTTTGAGATGTACTTTTTCACCTGAAAACCTGCCTTAATGTCCTAACATCTCACAAGCAAAATATAGCATTTGGCATAGCTTTGACATACTCATAAATTCCAAAATCCATATGAGAAGAAAGTAAGGCAAATTACCCTCAACTTCAATGCATTTTTCATAATTCACCGAGCTCCAAATTCCTTAGCTTTTTCCCCAAAATCCTTCTATTCATTTCCAAACTTCTTTTGATGTACGGGTTAAACGATTTTCTCAATTCGTATGGAATGAGAGTAACTTTTAAGAGAATATATATAAAAAAAACACTTAGCTGTTGAATTGCATGCGTGGAACTCTTTATTTGCTTCACCAACCATAAGCTTCACGTCGATTATGCGAGGGTGAATTAACTGGAGCAGCATCGCTGAGTGTTGGTTTAGAAAATGGCTTTTCCAATAATTACATCGTTGTGTTGTACTAGAATTACTCTCTAATTCTAGCACCTACAAAGCACACACAAACTATATATATTTGAAATAAAAACGTCTGGTCTTTTTGACACTGTTCTCCAACGCTGCAGAAAAAAATCTTTCCACTCTGCAATCGCCGTCTCTCTCCGGTCGTTTTCCTCTTTTCCCCGCCGCGATCTCGGTGCCCACACCCTCTTTTTCCCACTATTAATGCGGGAGTTTCCATTACAAAGGCTGCGCTACCAAGCTCCAGAAAATTCTAAATAAATGAATTTTTTCCCCTTTTCCACGTATGCTACTAGCCACGTATTGCTAGTAGCATTAAACCTTAGCATTAAGGTAGCAAGTCTTAACCACAAGACTCCCAAGGCATTAGCACCTCTATGAAAACATGCTTACTAGCTCCATGTTTCCTATCTCCACTCTCCGCATTAGATATACGTAAGATACATATGCTTCTACATGATGATCCATGAAGTCCAAGTGCAGTTTTCTATCTCCACATTTCCCCAACATTCAATGAACTCTTCGGCACTGTGATACCTTCATAGTTTATAAGTCATCATATCGGCCCATGTGATTTATAAAATCCCCAATTGCCCATTCAAGTATTTCTTCATGCCTTTATAAATGCATTCCTTTGTGCATTGGTATGCCCTCATGCCATCATATATATCTGGATGCTTCTAACTTGCCCATGAACTCTGAGTAACAGCAAAAACATCATCCTCCATACTCATATACAAAAAACTCCTAAATCTGACTCAGCCTCAGCTTGTCTTATTGAACCTCATATACAATATGAACATATGTACATGGCATCATATAATGACTCGTCATGGCACTTAACCCATGCATCTGGAAGTGTATTTGACGGCCTCACATGCACGGTTTCATATCATAGACATGCCATGGCACGACATCCACCCCCTCTAAACCTGCACATCCTCTGGTATGTGCCAAATCATCATCAAGGTCCACATATAACTGGATGTCGTCTTCATCTTCTGCAGTTCCAGGAAGATCATCCTCTTCCTCTTCAATCATATCCATACTTCCACTGTCAAGCTTCTCATCCTGAATTTCTTGTGAATCAAAAGGATCACCATCATGCCTTCTTTTAAATATCTTGATTCTTATGCCAGCTACAAGATTCTTTACTTCTGTTCCATCAAGCTCACACAGAGTATATGTGGCATTTCCATGCACATGCCTGACAATGTAAGGGCCAAACCATCTTTTTGCAAATTTTCTTTGAACAGTGAATTGGTTGTCAAGGCTACTATCATACATTAGAACCCAATCACCTTCTTCAATAGGTTTTGGCCGGAGTCTGTGTCTACTATCAAATCTTTCTTTATTTTTCAACCTTGCATCTTTCAGGCGAGCTTTAGCAAGCTCTACATCTTCAGGCCTCCTCTCCAACTGTCTTATTCTCAATGCAAGGAGGTCATCTCTGCTCAATCCTTCCACCCAGGGCAATACATTCCAAGTTAGAATTACTTCTTCAACTGGCATCACTCGCTTCTGACCATACATTAATTCTGCAGGCATGTATCCTGTCACTGAGCTATGAGTTGTACGGTCAGCCCACAAGGCATATGGTAGCAGCTTTGGCCACTCTCTCATCCTTTCTCTGCATGCCTTAGCCAAAGCTTTAATGATTGGAGGATGTCCTCGTTCACTTTTCCCATTGCCCTCAGGATTGTAAGCACATGTTAGAGACAGTTTGATACCAATTCTAGAGAAGAATTCCTTTGCTTCTCCAACATCTAGCTCACCTCTATCAGCTGTTATTTTCCCAACACAACCATATCGGCAGATCACATCTTCCAAGAGAAATTTGCATACTGTTTCCGTACTCTTTGTTCTAAGAGCACGCCCTTCTACCTGATTTGTCAAATCTTCTCTTGCAAGTGCTATGTACCGCATCTGCCAAATTCCCAAAGGCATTGTAACTAGATCCACTACCCATTTGTAGTGCATGGCAGGTGGGTAGGTTGGTTGCAAGCCATCACGATGCCGCACATTTGAGTACATTTGGCATACTATGCATGTTTCCACATATTGGGAAATATCCTTGTACATTCCTCTCCACCAATATTTTTCCTTTATTTTGGTAAAGGTGGCCCACACACTTCTATGCCCAGCCCAGAGACTCTCATGGAATTCTTTCACAAGCTTTCCTTGAGTCTCTTTATCACATATGACTCTCTGTGGCATAGCATTTTTCTGTTTAGGATGCTTCCAGAGATATCCATCCTTTAGAAAGTAACCATATGCTTTTCTGCGGATCCTCTTAAATTCTGAGTCAGACCAATTTACTTGCCTTGTTAGAGTGCTCAAATATTGACCAATAAGCAACCAATCTCCTTCATATATTTCCTCAATAAAAGACTCAAGTGCATTTGATAAGCAAATATGATCCCCCTTTGCATATGCTGTGGTATAGAACTTTGTACCCACATCATCAATGTCACTAATCATCTCTTTCTCATCTTCATACCTGGCTCTTGATAGCATATCTGCAACTGGATTATCTTTTCCCGCAATATGCTCAAACTCAGGATTTAGTGACTTGATATAAGCAATCCACCTAAGCATAGCAATATCTGGAGTGGTACAACTTGCTATCATCCCAAGAAGTGGCAAGCAATCAGTCTCCACAAGTACAGATGCCCCAATAAGATATTCTTTTTCACATTTTAGAGCAGTGACTATCCCCCATAATTCTCTCTTGATCTGTGGATACTTTCGCTGCCGAAAGCTTAATACCTTTGCTCCAAATCTAATTACATACCTATGATCATCCTCATCATCTTGCCCTACTGCCCATCCAATCCCAGTAGGACTAGTATCAACTGTAACAATCACAGGCCTGCCACACTCATAATCTGCCTTTCTCAAAATGGGTGATGATTGGAGCAAATATTTCAGCTTCCGCATAGCTTTAATATGTACTGCACTCCACAAAAATTTTTGATTTTTCCTCAAAAGCTGATAAAGAGGATCTGCTACATGTGCATAGTGTGGGATCCAAATAACATAAAAGACGCATGCTCCAAGAAATCTCCTCAGCTCTGTAACATTAATGCATATTTCCTTCATTCTTTGTATTGCGTCTATCTTGGCTGGACAAGGACGGCGTCCACTAGTACTACAAAGATGCCCCACTATTAGCACTTCACCAACCCCAAACACTGATTTCTGCCCAGATAAAGTAAGATTCACTTCTTCAAGCCTGGATAGAATCATGTCACAATCCTTTATATGATCTGCCACAAACTTGCGGCACCCTTTTGAATCCAAATTCCCATCTTTGTCTTTCTCATCACAGCCCTTTATTGGCACATCATCCAAAAATGGCATAGTTTTTTGTGGTATGAAGTCCCGTAAGACTTTATTCATTCCATTCATCATATGTGCCACTGAGTTAGTGGCTCCCTGTGGTAAGGTACACATCCTTACTAATCCCAAAGGAGTTCTCATTGTGGTCAAGTCCCTGCTTTGTATATCCAGCTGGAACTGATCATATCCCGAATACAAATCACCCATAGAGTATATAGCTTTCCCTGCAAATGCTTCTGCAAACTCATCCACAATTGGACCTGCTCCCACATTCCTGATTGTGACTTTGTTTACAGGTTGCATGTCTTGAATAAAGCGCAATGTCCCATTTTTCTTTGGTACAGTAAACCAACTGTTGGAATATGGGGCACATGAAGGCTCCAAGATTCCCATCTTGATCTTTTCCTTTAGTAATTCCATCAACTTTGGCAAGAGAGCCTTTGGTACTGGAATTGGCCGCAGGTTCCAGGGCACATGTGGAACAGTAAAGATCACCATTGGTGCTGTTACACTTGGATCAACACAACCAATCTCATGCGGCTGAAAGGCAAAAGCTTTCCCATGTTTTACAAGCATCTCCTCAAAGCATTCCCTTTCAACTGGCAACAGAAAATCCCTCTCACCAATCTTCAGCTCTTTCAGAGTTTCTTGAGTAAATTTATGCCCAATTTTCTTCGAATCTCTAAGATTTGGCTGCATAGAAGCTTCATCTATCTTCTCCTTGCTTCCTGGTGGCAAGGGCAAGGCAACTGGCTTCACCTTTTTTGCAACCGTTTTGTACTTTGTATCAACATGAGCATCCATCTCACAATTCATGTTTTTACATTCCACCCCCTCAAATTCCTGGATTATATCATACATCTCCACAGATGACACCTTTATCATTTCATTTCCACCCTGTAAGCATGCTCTTCTCATATCAAAAAGTACATCCATAGTATCTATAAATGACACCTCATCAAGCACCCCTGAAATAAACTCATTCTTCTCCAAAAGACCACACTGCTCAAAACTTTTTTGTTCATTTTGTATATGTTTTTGCATGCCACGCTTTAAATCCTTGCTTTTTACAAAAACCAGTGACCCATAGCTGGAGAATCCTTGAAAATTTGCTGAAAAACTATTTACATTGATTGAGTCCTGCGAGAACTCATTTCCCCTTGTACCATTGGAATCCCGCTTTACAATGGCACCTGGCCAAAATCCCTCATCTCCCTGTAATTCATAAACTCTCTGTTTATCTTTGGGAGTGACTGTGCCCGAAGAGATTCACGATTCCTTTCATGATTAATGCAAACTGTCAAAAACTGAACAGCTTTTTTGCCATCTTTACTCCTTATTCTTGCATAAGCTGAACCATCATCCAAAACCTTTGTTTCCATCCTTACAGCTGTAATGTAGGGTTGCCCGAGAATGAGGGGATACGATGACATCTCCTGAACAAAGAAATTCTGATCATCCTTCACATCCCCTATAGTTACCCTTACATTTGGACATGCTGCATAAAGCTCTCCAGATGAATTATTAGCTGCTTTAATCATCCACCCATGATCCACATCCATTGGCCACTTACATTTGTTGTAGAGATTTTTAGCCATAAGATTTATTTCAGACCCATGATCAATTAGAGCGACATATGGCTCTTCCAAATCACCTATCTTGACAAGGATTTCAGTGGTGGCTCTTGCCCAATGGCTCCTGGAGTAATGACTCTTTGTAAGAACTTCTTTTTCATCATCTTCTTCCACAAAACGCACTTGTCGTGCCCCATCAGCAGAGTGATTACATTCCACCACATTTTCTCTCTCTTCCTTTTTCTGTACCTGTACACCATGAGTCTTGGAAGTGCTTGCCTCCCCTTGTGATGGAATAGATTCAATTATGGACTGCCTTTTTCTTCGTATAATATCTATTATCTCATCATGAAATTCTTTCTTTGCAATTCCCAAGACTTCCCCTAGTGTGAATTCCACCCTGCTGTTTAGAATTCTCTCTTCAAGCACCTTTTTGAGATCTGTTGCAACTTCAATATCAGATTGAAGCTTGTAGAGTGGACTTTTCCCTTTACCCTTCTCCTTCATTTTTGCTGGCACTTCTTCCATTGAAACATCATGTGGAGGTCTGCTATGCTGTGGAGGCATATGTGATGGCCCAGGATCCTTCTTTTCACTTCCACGTGTAACTCTTTTTGATGGCCCTCCTTCCTCATTTTCCCTTTTACGTTTCTCCTCTACCTGTGCCTCATTATTTTGGCATTTGGCAATATAGGCATGAATGGATAAAGAATCCACAGGCTCCTCCCAGCCAGTCTCAAGACGTATACAATCACCTGCCTCATGCAAAGCTTGCTTTGACACTTTCTTTGATGCAATTAATTCCATTGTTGACGGCCAAAAATTCTCATTCTCATAATCCTCATCATTCTCAAATCCCTGCTTTTGTTGACCAACCTTTAATCCATAGGTTGCTGCCTCAACCATAGAAATGGCATGACTAGCAGCCATATCCTCTACCAGCTTTTTCATCCCTCCTTTCCCAAAGTTTGTACTCAGCGGAAGACCAGTCTCTGTAAGATGGATTTTCCCATCTTTGAAGAACACAAGTTGATTTTTAAGAGCTTCTTTATAGCTGGTACAATCCTTCTTTGCATGCTCTGGGTCATCACACCATATGCATCTATATGTAAACCCTTCTTTGATTTGAGGCCTTTGCATAGAAGCCTGCCCCAATGGTAGACCTTTTTCTTCGATCCTGGACATCTTCAATTTTAAATCACGCATACCCTTGATAAGCTCATCCATCGGCCCATCTATCTTAGGAATTGTGGCAGCTGGCTTGGATAAATTTTCAGGGGTAACAGCAACTATGGGGGTTGCAGAGCCCATCACCATTTTATCCCTCCTCCGCTGCCGCTTTGCTAACATAGTGACTGCATCCTCAACATCATTCCAATCACTCTTTAATCCTTGCTCTGTATTTTTATCCTCAAGGAGGATTTCCAATTTCTCCTGGAGATCTTTCCCAGCTGCTTGCAAGAAGAGCTCTGTCTTTTCTCTGTCCAAAGTTGCACGCTCTATTCTTGACAACTGGGCATAACGCTTCTCAAACTCCCTTAGCAATTCTGTGGCAGAAATTCCCATTTTAGGTTTTGTGACCCATTCCAAAAAAGTTCGTTTAGTCACTCGCTCAGAATCCTCCATGAAGTATTCATCCTTTAAAGCAAGCTTGAATTCTTCCCAATTTCTGCCACCCTGTGCTGTCTGCAATCCTTTTATGCGCTCTCTTATTTCAGGAACGCATACCAACTCGAAACTTCGAACCATATCCTCCTCAGTCACCCTGTTTAGCTCCATCTCCTTTATATAATTACGCAGATACTTTGTAATGTCCTTCCCATCAAATTGATCCACCTTTTTCACAATTGATTGTAAGGCTTTGGTCGTGGAAATCTGTCCCCTCTCAGCAGCTTGTTGCTGTTGCATGTACATGGAAAACATTTGGAACATCTGCATAACTCCGGGGTCAAAATGAACCCCCTGGCCCTCAGAATTCTCAGCCATAGCTTCCCTGTATATTTCACCACACTCTCACCCCAGCAGTTTCACGTCGGGTTCACCAAAAGAAGATACCAAAGTTGTCGTGACGTGTGCGGTCTAGCCGGGAACACACTGGGTGTCTGGCTGTGAGAGCAGGTCATCAACACATGTGCCGTGCTTCCGCAAGTGAGCCACATTTAGCATACATATTCACCAAAGCATTTCCAACAGAAGCCTCATTTTCAAGCTTTTCTTTGGCAATCTCAGCATGGATTTCTCGACCTCTCACTATGGCTCGCATGCTGCTACAAGCTTTCAACCAACACATAAATGTGACAGCATCTGGAGAGAGACTCAAGTGCTGCATGTGTTCAAAGCACTTGAGCATTGCATCACTGAACCCATGTTCGGAATAGCCCATAATCAAAGCAGTCCATGAGCCAAGCTTTAGATCACCCCTCCATCCATATCCAGAAGACTAAGGTGTTGTGGTTGATTTGGTGCCATGAAATATGGATAGCAAGTAAGAAATGGGGGGTATACGGGTTCAATTTCCCCAAACAGATACTCGGCGTGGCCTGTCATCAGCACTTGATTCATCCCATCCAACCTCAAGAGTACGCCAGTTGGAGCTTGGCTCTTCCCCCGTGTATACCTGCAACAGCTGCGCACATCTGCTGCAGCGCCCCCCCACACAAAACACACACACACACACACACACACACACACACACACAGGGCTCTCCTCATCAACGAGGAGGCCCTGTTCCCTGGTTCCCTGCCGCCTCTCTCCAAGGCAATTTTTTTTTTTCCTTCTTCTTTTTGTCCCTTTCTTTTGTTTTTGCAGCTGCCTACCTCCACGACCCCAGCTTCTCGATGAACCTCGTTGGCGGCAGCTCAAACCTCCATGCCACCATTCCAGAAGTAGCCATGCAAATTCTTATTTTATTTTATTTATTTGGAAGAAAAAAAACACCATGTTATTTCCTTTTCACACCAATCTCATGGCACATGGCCCCTCATTACTTTTTTCTGTCCTTCCTTCCATACACACTTCAATAAAGCTTCAAGTGCCCGTTCTTTCTTTGACGCGCCCCACACATTCGATGCCACGTAACTGATATCATCTGCAGCCAACCACGTTCCGGACAGGCCTTCTACAAGCCCAGATTCCACATAAGTTGTGCCATGAACATGCTTTCACTGCATAGACGTGCCACAGCACGACATCGACCCCCTCTAAACCTGCACATCCTCCGGTATGTGCCACCAAGTTGCTATATAGGCTGGTGCCTTACGCTCAGGGTAGTCCATGGCATCACACCTTCTTGTCCTAAACTGTCAAACACTCTCTGAGCTTCCTCAAGAGACCCTGATCATTATAGCCAGCCATGAATACATTCCACGAGACTGCATCCCATACCGACATTTTGTTAAACAAGCACTGCATTTCCACAAATGAACTGCACTTAGCATACATATCCGGATAGCATTGTTGACATAGAGATTTTCTCCAAGTCCCTGTTTAACAGCATCACCATGTATCCCTCGTCCCCTCTCTATCTCTCCCAAAATACCACAAGCTTTCATGCTGCAAACATATGTAACAGCTTCAGGAGATGCAACACCCTCTGAGCATCTTTGATGCTCCCACATTTGCTGTACATGTTTATGAGGGCAGTCCCTAAAACAATGTTAGATTCAGATGCATTGCAAATAATATATTTATGTAGCTGTTTGCCTTCAGATAGGGCTGTACAGTTGGCGCATGCTGAAATCATGCTGATGAGTGTCACTTCATCACGCTCCGACATATTTTCATAAACTCTGCACGCATGTGAAAATCGGCCACATTTTCCATACAAGTTAACGAGGGCAGTCTGGATGACAATATCCTGCTCAAAGGCACTTCCCATGATACAAGCGTGCATCTTCTTGCCTGTGGCTATGGCCACAGCACTGGCACATGCATCAAAAGTGTTTACAAATGTGACCTTATTAGGTAATGTGGCTTCTTGTAGCATTTGCCCAAAGACTTGGAGGGCATCCTGGCTCCTCCCATTTTGTGAATGTAATCCAATCAATGCATTCCAAGATACCACATCTCGAGTGGGCAACTTGTCAAACACATCACCTGCTTCCTCAAGTTGTCCACACTTGGCATACATATCAATAAGAGTGTTGCCAACAAATACATCCAGCTCAGAACCACACTTGATTATGTAATCATGAACTAATTTCCCATAATCTAGGTCTGTTAAGCTGGAACACGCTTTTAAAACACTGATGAAGGTTATAGAGTCAGGTGGCTCTCTTCCATGCAATGAGAGAAAAGATCTTCTAGCTCTGCATCAGAAAGTTTGCTATCATACCCATAACCCAATGAAAAATGAGTGCACAATTCTGGCAGTGTCGTGTGGCCTGTTCCATGCTTATTTATACACTCACATTGCCTTAACTTTGTTTGCTGCCTTCTGTATGCCAGCACCTGCATAGATGTGAGACATTAAGACATAAGCTACAGCATCCTTTTCATCCAAACACACTGCATGTTCAAAGGCCTGTTTCCCAAGCTCCACATTTCCCCAATTTCTACAAGCACCCAATACAGTTTGCCACACCACAAGATTATGACAAAACGACATCTTCTTTATTATTGCTGACGCCTTCTCTAATTGGCCTGCACGGCCAAGGAGATCAACCATGCAAGTGTAATGATCTAGGGATGGAACGATACCATAGTCTTTGCTCATGGCCTCAAAGTACATCTGGCTCTTGTTAAATAGACATGTGCGACTGCATGCATTCAGAACAACAACAAAGGTGATTGGATCTGGCCTTACACCTTCTCCTAGCATTCTGTCAAAGATACGAAAAACATTTTCACTTTCTCCATGCTGGGCATATCCTACCATTAGTGCAGTCTAGGAGACAAAATCTTGAACTGGAAGCCTGTCAAACACTTGCTGTGCTTTAGCAAGCGAGCTACTTTTGGCATACATATGGACCAAGGTGTTGCCAACAACAAGGTCCCTTTCCAACAACCCCTTTCTTTCAAGCTCAGCATGTATTTCTTGGCCCTTGTTTGTGGCTCCCATGCTGCCACAAGCTATCAAGCTACAAACAAATGTCACAGCATCTGGTGAGACTCCCTCTGATTGCATCTGTTCAAAACACTCGAGTGCTTCCTCACCATGCCCATGTTCGGTATATCCTGCTATTAATGCATTCCATGAGACTACATTTCGAACTGGAAGTTTATCAAACACTTGCCCTGCTTTTGCAAGCGAGCCACATTTAGAATACATGTCGACCAAGGTGCTGCCAACAGCAACATTTCTCTTGAGTAACCCCATTCTAGCAACCTTGGCATGTATATCAAGGCCTCTTTCGAGATCTTTCAGCTTTGCACAAGCCTTCAGTACGGCCACAAAAGTATGTCCACTGGGTTGTACAGAATCATCCTTTTGCATTTTCTGGTACAGGGTGAGAGCAAGGTGTGGTTTCCCACATTTGACATATCCAGTGATGAGGGAATTCCAGGAACACTCATTCCGATGCACCAACCTGTCAAAAACCTGCGGGGCATCGCTCATGCATCCGACTTCCACCAACATCAAGATGAGGTAGTTCCCCACATATGCATTTGACTGCAACCTACCCCTGGTCATAAAGGCATGCACTTCCCTTTCCACCGATGCCCTGTACTGCTTCAAATCACCATGAGCTTCTTTTCAAAGACTTTAACTGGTTGCAGCCTGGCACATAGTTTATTCATGTATTACAAATGAGCATTCCATGTGTACATATAATGCCATCATATATGGCTTTCCTGAACAACGAGTAGAGCTTTAATCTCCATGTTCATACACTCAATTCTACAGCATTCTGCATTGGCATTCCTTTTATCCTTCTGATGTTTTGGGCTTTCTCTATGTCAAACCATTCATCCAGATCATCATTGCATACATTTAGCTCTGCTTTTCAAAGAGTTTCTTTCAGATATCCTGACAATCAGAGTACAAAGAAGTGTCCACCTTTCCGGCATTCATGAGTTCTTGAGCATTCTATCTGTTTTGCAACTTGTAGGGAAGACCTCAAGTCAATACAAGCTCCTCACCTTCCTCAGCTATCAGAAAGGTCGAGTGTCGTAAGCCCTTGAAGTGGCAAGAATGGATCAAGTCATTGCAAGCTCCTCTCCTTCCTCAGCTGTCGAGAAGGATGATTGTCACAAGCCCTTGTTGCCATTCTACAGTTCTAAGAGAGAACTACAAGTCTATACAAGCTCCTTGCCACCCCCTTCTCCTGAGGTGAACAAGTGTCATAAGCCCTTGTAATCCTTCTTCTTCCCTAATAGTTTTATTATGGAAGACTACAAGTCCTATAAGCTCCTGGCTCTCTCTTTTCGAGAAATGCATCAGTGTCATAGGCCCCTATAGCCTTCTTTGCTTTGTCTGCCATTATTTTTACCTCCTTTGCATCCTTGTCATGCTTTAGAAGTTCTCCAAGCAGCTAAGATATAGCATCATTATAGTATAATCCTTCATTTTTGTACCTGCCTTTCAGAAAGCCCTGATTGTGTATCTATTTGCTCTAATTTTCCTCAAGCATCATCTTGATTTGTATGTCATCTTGCATGTATCCATACATTCCAGATATCATATCGTTTTTCATCCAGCATTCAAATCAGATAACATTACCTTTGTTTTCCCATTTCTCCCAGCCTTCTTTCGACTGCCTGTTGCTGTTGCATGTAGAGCACAAACGCCTGAAACATCTGCATGGTGTTGACGTCCGGACGAAATCCTTGCTGCTCCTGTTGATCACCCATGATTCCCCTTCTACTCTCACCCCAGCTGTTTCACGTCGGGTTCACCAAAGTTGTCGTGACGTGTGCGGTCTAGCCGGGAACACACTGGGTGTCTGGCTGTGAGAGCAGGTCATCAACACATGTGCCGTGCTTCCGCAAGTGAGCCACATTTAGCATACATATTCACCAAAGCATTTCCAACAGAAGCCTCATTTTCAAGCTTTTCTTTGGCAATCTCAGCATGGATTTCTCGACCTCTCACTATGGCTCGCATGCTGCTACAAGCTTTCAACCAACACATAAATGTGACAGCATCTGGAGAGAGACTCAAGTGCTGCATGTGTTCAAAGCACTTGAGCATTGCATCACTGAACCCATGTTCGGAATAGCCCATAATCAAAGCAGTCCATGAGCCAAGCTTTAGATCACCCCTCCATCCATATCCAGAAGACTAAGGTGTTGTGGTTGATTTGGTGCCATGAAATATGGATAGCAAGTAAGAAATGGGGGGTATACGGGTTCAATTTCCCCAAACAGATACTCGGCGTGGCCTGTCATCAGCACTTGATTCATCCCATCCAACCTCAAGAGTACGCCAGTTGGAGCTTGGCTCTTCCCCCGTGTATACCTGCAACAGCTGCGCACATCTGCTGCAGCGCCCCCCCACACAAAACACACACACACACACACACACACACACACACACACAGGGCTCTCCTCATCAACGAGGAGGCCCTGTTCCCTGGTTCCCTGCCGCCTCTCTCCAAGGCAATTTTTTTTTTTCCTTCTTCTTTTTGTCCCTTTCTTTTGTTTTTGCAGCTGCCTACCTCCACGACCCCAGCTTCTCGATGAACCTCGTTGGCGGCAGCTCAAACCTCCACGCCACCATTCCAGAAGTAGCCATGCAAATTCTTATTTTATTTTATTTATTTGGAAGAAAAAAAACACCATGTTATTTCCTTTTCACACCAATCTCATGGCACATGGCCCCTCATTACTTTTTTCTGTCCTTCCTTCCATACACACTTCAATAAAGCTTCAAGTGCCCGTTCTTTCTTTGACGCGCCCCACACATTCGATGCCAAGTAACTGATATCATCTGCAGCCAACCACGTTCCGGACAGGCCTTCTACAAGCCCAGATTCCACATAAGTTGTGCCATGAACATGCTTTCACTGCATAGACGTGCCACAGCACGACAACGTCCGTAGTGTGTGGAACCCGGCGGCGGAATAGGAATGCACATCACCGCTTATGAGATTAAGTGTGTAAGCCCATCGGGGCGTGCCGTAACAGACTCAACCACGTGTCCAAGAGATAGAGACAGAGAGAGAGAGAGAGAGGGGGGAGAGATAGAAGGGAATAGGGATCTTGCATAGTACACCACATTGAGCGGGAAACAGGCCCTGCCCCCTTTCTGGAATGCATTCAAGAACAATCCACGGGCACGCTGGCCAGGATCAATACAATCAATGAATACAAAACAAACAGATATGCCAATGTAGGATATCCAAGTCGATGTCGATATCGAGGCACACCACGGGGATGACCCACAAGTATCTCTCACCGGGCTAGTACCAAATCTAATATCCAAATCCAAATCCAAATCCAACGAGTCCAAGTCCAATGAATCCAAGTCCAAGTCCAAGTCCAAATCCAAGTCCAAGTCCAAGTCCAAGTCCAGATCCAAATCAAAGTCCAAGTACCATAACCAAGTTCCGTGTTCATGTCCAAGCTTCATGCCCAAGCTATACGTCCAAGTTCCATGTTTATGTCCAAGCTCTATGTCCAAGTTCAAGTAGTCCAAGTTCCTATGAGTAATCTCCACAACTCCTACAACCTTGTCGATGAAGAAAACCATGGAAAAGCTCTTTCTGCCAAGAAAACTAATATGAAACCTGTTTTAATGGTTTTTGGATGAATAAAAAAATCTAAAAAGCACTTTTTAGGGTTTTGGGAGCAATTTTAGGATTTATGAAATTTTTAGGGTTTCTGGAATTTATGTTCGTACACGTCTGTATGGCTCCGTACATGCATCCGTATCACCCATGCATATGCCCATACAAGTCTAGGGCTGACCATACATCTAAAAAGCAAGTTGGAGAAGGTGTTGAGGGCGAAGAAGAAGCTCTCCATGATCATAATAATGCCCACACACACTCCACGATCTCCTTCAATCTTCAATGATCTTGTTCATGGTACTACAAGAGAAGTCCAATCCTTTTTATACTTGTAAGAGACCCTGCTTTTTGCCAAAAAGCCTTCATGCTTTTGCTTTGCCTTTTTATGCTTTGCCTTTTACTTTTGCTCTTTTTACTTTTATTAATGAAATATTACTCAACTTTTGGTGCTTTGCTTTTTTTGCTTTAAGGCCTTGCTTTTTGGCCTTAGAGATGCTTTTCGAGAGAGCGCCTTTTAGCTTTTTAGTCCGGGTCAGCCTCCTCTTTCCAATGGTGTCCTTGGCTTGCGGTCAACCTTGTTTGACTTTTTGCTTTTTCTTGCTTTTTGACCAAGAATGGTGCTTTCTCTTAATCAAACCTTATGGACCTTGTCCCCATGTCTTCTTCCCCCTATCTGGTTTCCGGGCATGGATTTCATGATGGGAAAAGAGCTAGGAGGACAAAATAGTTACAAAGTGCGAACAAGTAATGTTCGTGGGTGATGGTTGTAGGCCAAAGACCCAATGGCTTGCAGCACAAGGATACCAACAGGGACACAGGGAGAGAGTAAGTATGGTGTGTGGCCAATAAGAAATTTGAAGCGCTACTTGGGCTGATTTCGAGGCAAGATTCCGGCTGGTTGTGTTTGTCGAACCAAAAGATAAGTTTGACATCATTGCCAAGTTAACGGAGTTAGAGATAAAGAACATGAGTTATGATACCTATATGTAGAAATTCAAAGAACTAGTTGTCCAGAACCCAAAGACTAATCCTTCAAAGTCAACTTGAGGCCAGGCCAGTGTCTCATGTGGATGGGCCAGTATTTTTGCATAACATGGACGGAAGCCAAACTGGTGCCACCCGTGTGTTAGCAAGACGGTGTCGTATGGACGGGAGCCAGACTGGTGCCACCCGTGTATGACCTAGACTGTGCTCTATCCATGGGATTGTCACACCATGGAAGAGCCAGTATTTGTGCCGTGTCTTGCCTATGGGACTGTCACTCCATAGGGAGGCTCGTGTCTCGATCTGTGTCTTACCTATGGGACTGTCACTCCATAGGAAGACCGGGATTTATGTTTTTCTGTCATGCCATCATTGTGCCCGACAAATGTTTTGTACTTGTTCCATGAACGGGAGACATGTCCATGATACTATTTGCACATCCATTCATGTTTTGCATGTTTGGAACTGTTTTCGCATGACTTGTATTTTTTTGTTTGCCTGTTTGACGTGCCACTTACTGAGCGGGGACGCCTGCCAGTGAGTCGTGAAGTTTGCTCTGTCTTCTGACGAGTTTTGTTGCGTGGTAAGTGTATTGCACTTGTTTATTTTACAGCATTCTTTTTAACCTTTGTTTTTATAAGGTTGCAGGTTCACACTCATTAATGAGTGGACACCCTCCCCAAATATTTAATGATGTCCTTGGTAGGGTGGGCACCCACGTATGGGGCAACGTGGGGAGGGAAACCCCTCACTTTATCTCATGTGTGGGGGTGGGTGCATGGCCACCTACCTTGAGACTTGGAAACTGGCCGCCTCCATGCAACTGTCGGCCGGCCAGCTGTTTATCATGCACCCTCTTCCATCACATAGGAGTGAACCTCCTCGTGCATATATTCAGCTGCGCACAGTTCCTCAAAACCTGCTCTCAGACAGCTGCACGTTGGTGGACTGCACACAAGCCATCTCTCCGCCTTCCTCAGGTTGCTGCACGTTGGTGGGCTACTCTCTCTATACAGGCAGCTGCACCTCCACTCTACAGGTTGCTGCACTTCCCTCTACAGGCGACTGCGCACCCTTTGCTGACTACTCCGCCCTCCTCCACAGGAGGCTGCACAGGCGACTGCGCCTCCACTCTATAGGCGGCTACGCTCTCCACAGTACGCGGCTGCACTCCTCTCCATAGGCGGCTACTCTCTCTATCTACACAGGCGGCTGCCTACTCTGCAGGCGGTTGCGCCACTCCACAGGCGGCTGCAGCCAGGCTTCTTCTGCCCTCCTCAGGCGGCTACGCACACCTTCCACAGGCGGCTACAGGTGGCTGCACTCCCCTTGCAGGCAACTACTGGTGGCTGCGCTCCTCCCCTTGCAGGCGGCTGCGCCCTCTTCCTCAGACGGCTGCGCTCTCCTCTACAAGTGGCTCTACAGGCGGCTGCGCCCTCTTCCACACGCGGCTGCGCCCCCAGACCTCCATAGGTGGCTACGCCCAGGCCTCCTCTCCATTCAGCAGGCGGCTGCAAATCTTCAGACGGCTGCACTTAGACGCCTCGGGTATTTGTCTTCCACTAGCGAGCTACAATTAAGTGGATTGAGATTTAAGTAAAGGATTTTGAAGTAAATCTGATAAGGGATACTCTCTACCGCTAAAACCCGTTCGGTGCCGGGTAGTCCAAGCTTCTGGAGAACCACCGTCCATGGGTGCCGAGATCCGGAGAGCCAAGCGTTAGTATGGGAGCGCCTGTGTGTGCGTGGTCCTAGAACACTAGTGGAGCGCTCTCCGCGGATTCCAGTGAAGGCACAGGACCGTAGAGACTTGACTACTCGAGTGGGTTGCTCTCCTTCGAATGTCTACTTCGAGTCTCTTGTTTGGTAACTATATTCATCTCAGTTGTACATGGACATCATCTGGTTCTTTCAACCCATGGAGCATTGTATTTTTTAAATACTCCCAATAATATATCATATATTGAGGGGGGGGGGGTCGGCCCGTTCCGGCCCCAGTGCTGGTGTCCATTGATCAACATTTCATTTCATTTCAATTTTCAGTTGATATTAAGTTGTCCATTCAAATTGTGATATTTAAGTTGTGCTATTAGGCGTGTGGGTGTCCAACGGAGTCTATTCCCACTTGACGGGATCAGTTTCATTGGTATCAAAGCACGGTTATTCCCCTCTTCTTAGTGGGGAAACGAACCTGTGTATTGGACACCCCGCTTCTAGCACACTTAACACAATGGATAGCCAAGCCAACCCTTTGGAAGTGCCTAATTCGAGGGGCCCATCAAGTGCCTCGCGTGGTTCTGATGCTTTGCAAGGAACGCACAAGCCCCTTGAGAGGGTAAATGATAGTGATTCAAGGGGACAACTGTCCCGAGGAAAGACAGTCATGCAAGAAGAAGAGCCTGATGCAATGAGGGCTGAATTGGAGCATATGAGAAAGCTTTTGCAAGCACAAGCGCAAGAGCTGAAATTTTTGCATGAAGATCCCCATGTGCAAAGTGCCATTGAAGCAAGAAAAGCCAATGCAATGGTAGACGTGACTTTTGAGTCCATGGCACGGGAAGTGGGCAAGAAGCCAAGGGAGTTGGCACTTTCCTACCTCCTCTGCAAAAGTGACATCAAAGAGGAGGTAAAGCTGAAAATACGTCATCTAAAGATAAGGGCCCAAAGAAGAACAAATTTGGCTTGACCCCGAACAAAGAGAGGAATATGCCAAGGAGGGAAAATGTTTTTCTTGTGGCAACAAAGAGCACATGTTTCGACAATTCCCTGACCGCAAACCAAAGCACGAGGACAAGCAAACCAAGGCTAATGTGCATGCAGTTCCTGATGTGCAAGGAAACACAAAACATGATGCAAAAGAGCGGATAGTATGCAAAGCCTGGGGTCAAATCAAGGATCAGCCGCCTTATTCATGTTTGATGATTGTGCAACCGATAACTTCATCTCTATTCAAATGGCAGCTGCCTTGGGTATTGAGGTTGAGAACATGGGACCTCAGATTGAAGCAGAAGCTGCCTTTGTTGGTAAAGAGGTGCAGGTTACCCCACTAATAGGGATGTAACATGCGTTGCGGAAGCGTGTTCATGATTAACGCTAAGCAAAGAAGATAACGCTAATCCTATGTTTAGCAAAGACACAAAAGAGAAGGAGAGAGAGACCTAATCTACTATATATTGCCAAAACATGCTATATATACAATGATCTTGCTGATTCACAGCTTCATGATGCATACCAAAGATCCTTGCAACCCTCTACTTGCAATCGAACAAGAGAAGCTCCTGTTGATCCACCACTGTCCTTGCTGCCTTGCAGACTCTGACAAATGGATCCTCTTGATCTTTGAATGATGATTCTAATGAATGCCTAATGATCCTATTTATAGGAAAAAGGAATGAATTCGTAATCAAGTTGGTTTTGCCTATTTTTTCCACAAAACATTGTCCAAACAGTCAGATTTTGTGTCCAAACTATGCTCAAAAGGTGTCCCAACCATTGGGCTATGTTTTGGGCACTTCCGGGAGCTTGTAGGGCTGCAAAATCTGCTCTAAATCTACCCCTAAATCTACCCATATATTTGCTAATGAGAATATACATGTCTATGAGCATTGGGATGAACGGATGCACATGACATCCCCTTTTGCTAAGCTTGGAGCACTGGGGTAATCCATACACCTTTGCTCCGATTCCGTTTTGGTCCAATTGAAGATTGCACTTCATATCCATCGGCTCAATCCCCAAGTTCTCTAACTTGGTCTTCAAGTTCTCTGGCTTGGTTTTTAGATCTTCTGAAAACTCCTCTGAAATTGTCGAGATGACCTCATCCTTCTCCAAATAGGATTTGGAGAGATCCACCTCCTTGGGAACTATTGGGTTGACCTCATCCTCCTCCAAATAGGATTTGGAAAGATCCACTTGCGCGAGCTCTGGTTCTGGTTTTGGTTTGGCTTCTGGCTCTAGCTTTGGCTTTGGTTTTGGTTCTGGCATGTGCATCCCGGGTAATGGCACCTCCTCGGAAACACCTCTTTCTGTGATCACGTCTCCCGAGAACTCTTGTCTTAGAAGCTCTCTTTTCGTTGGGTAAACGCTCTCGGTCATGGGCTGCTTTACAACCCTAGGTGACTCCTTCTTGGCCTTTGTTGATGCTGCCATGAATTTTGCCCATGTCTCCTTGAGTTGTGTCCATCTTTGCTCGTATAGAAGTGGGTCTTGACGCATCTCTTCTTGAAGCGTTTCTATGAGTTGTTGCCTAAACCTGGCCCCAACGATGATTTGTTCATACTGAGCATAGCGTTCTTGTTCCCTTTTGTATCGTTCATCTTCCCGTCTTCGACGACTCTGCAAAGTCGTGAGAAAGTCATCGTCCATTGCCTCTGAACTCATGATATTATTTTGCTGTTTTTCCTGTTGTAATCAGCCCAAAAACCCTAACTTTAGAGTTCTACATGCTTTCTAAACTCCCTAGGATCATGCTAGGCTGAAAACTAGACTTTCTAGCACTATACTATGCTGAAAATGAGCAAAAAGTTGATGCAAAAATGCAGATTTAACGCAAAAACGCAAACCCTAATCTTGCTCGTAAACCCTAAAATGCAAACCCTAATTTCAAAAACCCTAATTCAGCATGCACCAAATATAAACTAAGAACTGTCCTAGGATGACCTAAGCTCTGATACCAATGTAACATGCGTTGCGGAAGCGTGTTCATGATTAACGCTAAGCAAAGAAGATAACGCTAATCCTATGTTTAGCAAAGACACAAAAGAGAAGGAGAGAGAGACCTAATCTACTATATATTGCCAAAACATGCTATATATACAATGATCTTGCTGATTCACAGCTTCATGATGCATACCAAAGATCCTTGCAACCCTCTACTTGCAATCGAACAAGAGAAGCTCCTGTTGATCCACCACTGTCCTTGCTGCCTTGCAGACTCTGACAAATGGATCCTCTTGATCTTTGAATGATGATTCTAATGAATGCCTAATGATCCTATTTATAGGAAAAAGGAATGAATTCGTAATCAAGTTGGTTTTGCCTATTTTTCCCACAAAACATTGTCCAAACAGTCAGATTTTGTGTCCAAACTATGCTCAAAAGGTGTCCCAACCATTGGGCTATGTTTTGGGCACTTCCGGGAGCTTGTAGGGCTGCAAAATCTGCTCTAAATCTACCCCTAAATCTACCCATATATTTGCTAATGAGAATATACATGTCTATGAGCATTGGGATGAACGGATGCACATGACAAGGGAAGTTGCGCATACATATCCAGGGCTACCTTGATAATGAGCATTTCTTAGTTGCACCACTTAATGGATGTGATGTATTCCTGAGCAAGCCATGGCATCATAGGCTTGAGCCCCGCAAAGAGTACAAGATCAACATGATTTCTTTTATGCATAGAGGCCGCATGCATTTCATTGATGCCGGCAAAGAAGGGGATTCCATCCCACTTGCATCTCACATCCAGATTAATAAAGCAATGAAAAGGAGTCTTTTTGCGTACTTGGTTTTTGTTCGTGATAGCATTGTACCAAGTCATCAAAATGTGGATGCTATGACTTACGATAGGCTGAATTTTCTTCATGCATTCAACGATTGTTTTACTGATGCATTGCCAGGTGAATTACCTCCCCAAAGGCCCAAGGATCATCACATAGATCATGTGCCAAGTAGTTCTCCACCTAACAAACCCGCATACCATGTGAGTGCCGCACAACAAGAAGAGATCATAAAGAAAGTAAATGAGCTTTTAGAGAAAGGTTTGGTTCAGCCTAGTTCCTCACCTTATTGCTCTCCTGTGCTTCTTGTTCAAAAGAAAGACGGGTCATTTCGCATGTGTGTGGACTATAGAGCTTTAAATAAGCTTACCATCAAGAATAGATTCCCAATTCCACGTATTGGTGACATTTTGGATAAGCTTGATGGTTCGGCTTGTTTCAGCCGTCTTGATTTGAAGAGTGGTTATCACCAAATACGAGTGGTGCCACAAGATGTCCATAAAACTGCATTCAGGACAGCTTTTGGATTATATGAATTTTTGGTGATGCCTTTTGGTCTCACCAATGCTCCTGCCACATTTAATCGTATGATGGATAGGATATTCCAACCCCAACGCAAAATCACAAGTGTATTCTTTGATGACATCTTGGTTTTCTCCAAGAATGAGCAAGAACATAGAACTCATTTGGTCACAGTGTTCGAAGAGTTGCGGAAGCATAAACTTTTTATTAATGCCAAGAAAAGTGAGTTCTTTCTTTCCGAGATACATTATTTGGGTCACATTGTATCCAAGGATGGAGTAACAATGGATCGTGCAAAGATAGAAACCATTCGGAATTGGCCAGAATTGCAAAACGTACATCAAGTACGTAGTTTTCTGGGATTATGTTCATATTATAGGCGTTTCATAAGGCATTTTGCTATGATAGCCATCCCTCTGCATGATCTCACAAAGAAGAAAACCACTTTCAAATGGACTCCAAAAGAACAGGATGCCTTCTTGCAGCTCAAGCATGCTATCATATGTGGACCCGTATTGATTATTCCTGACTTGCAAAGGTCATTCGTAGTAGAATGTGATGCTTGTGGCGATTGTATAGGGACTGTCCTAAATCAAAAAGGACATGCAGTTGCATATGAGAGCCGTCGTTTGCATAATGCTGAGCTTCATATGGATATCTATGAGAAAGAGCTCTTCCTATGTTCCACTAGTAGGGGGGTGAGGTCATCTCCAAGGTATATTTTGGTGGTTCGGAGGGTGGCCCTCTTCTTCAAGAAAGCCAAACGGGACTCCGTATCTTTGAACTTTAGGAGGAGAGGCCTCTCCCTCGTCCTTCCCGACTCACCAAGCACCTACAAAAGGTGTGTCAGTGAGGCCCATCTGTCTACATAAAGTCTCACCATCCTCTTTCGGTGAGTTGCCCGCTTGCAAGCCTCTTACTCGCACATGTAGAGCCCTAGATTGGCAATGCTTCTCTTCCTCAAGCGTGGCCGTCATGATGCATGTGGCATTCGGGGTATGGATTACTTTTTTGCTTTTTCACAACCTCAACCCATTTGGAGGTTTCTCCAACCTCTTCTTTGGTTGCCTCCATGTTTTTTTGGAGGCCTGCATGCTCCTCCTGGAATCCTGATTTGGCCTCTTGAATTTCTGTTGTGATTGCCTTGTTAGCCTTCTCTAGTTCCACCTCAAGTTTGACATTGGTGTCTCGCAACTAGGCAATCTCTAGAGCAAGAGCTTCTTGTGTGGCTAGCTCTACTTCCTCTTTGCCATACTTGTGCATCTCTTCCTTGCATAATTCCATACATTTCTCCACGCATGCAAGCAGGCATGCATCCTTCCAGGCTTCCATCTCTTGTCGCATCTCAGCTTGCAGCTGTTTGTACATTTCCTGTTTGCCCTGAATCTCAATCCTAACAGCATGAATCTCCTTTTGATGTTGGTTCAATGTTCTGTCTATCAGTTTCTTTTGGTTTGAAAGGGCCTTTTCAGCCTATTCTTCGATCTTGTTCACTCTGTCTTCAAGAGGGAGCACCATTGTCACAATCACCCAACTGAAGCTGTGGTCAAGGACACGGGAGAAGATGGGAGCTGGCCCGATGCGCGATGGGGTAAGGGCGGGAGTGGCTTCTAGTTGAGGGCTCAACTGTAACTTGGTTGAACACAATGCTAATCAATACACTTAAATCCACTAAGATTTAAAGGACACTTGCTCATATACAAGAAGTAAATTGCTGAATTGACAAGAGACACACGATGAGCCGGAACGGCCGACCCCTCCCTTGAGTAAATTGAGAAATTCAATACATAGCTTCACGGGCATCCATTGCCAAATCCTCCATGCCAATGCATATGAAATTCAGCATTTAGAAAACAATGGTATATCGATGTAGATCACCAAGGAGCTGCTTTTGGACCTGATTTGGGTTGATTTTGGTCCCTTTTAGGTGGCTGTCCATCATTTTGCAGGTTTTGGATAGCCCTCTCTTTGCCTTGAAATGAGGGTTTAGCCTTATTGGATCGACTCAATTTGGGTTCCAATTGCTCGGTGGCGGTTGCGGCTGCGATTAATTGGTGTAAGGTATGACCAGGATACATTTGTAATCCCGCTTTGTACACGGGTTGCAATCTCGATTGAAACCTTCTCTTCCTTTCCGCCTCGGTGACATGCATAAATGCAGACACCTCCAAGAGCACTTTCCAAAACTTTTGTACATATGCATTTACCGATTCCCCCTCATTTTGCTTTACCCAATCCCACTTCATTCATTCAATGCATTGGGAGGCAAGAATTGAGCATAGAACCTCTCCTTGAACTCTTCCCATGATCTAACAGGATTTGGTGAGAGCTTCTCCGTGAGCCACCAATGGGCAGCAGTGCCTTTCATGAACATGCTTACATGCCGGATCATGGATTTCTGAGTGAAATCCTCATCACTGAAAGCCATATCAAACTGGGCAATAAAAGCAAGTGCCTTTGATGCATCATATTCCCCACGATATGTGTCAAACTTCACAGATTTGTCTACGGCTTTGAACTCACGAGACTTTGTTGCATGTGTGTGCATCTCAACATGTTTTCCCCCATGTTTGTCCATTGGGACAGCCCCTGTGACTGGCATCATTTTAGGACCAAAAGGTGATGCATAAGGCATAGATACATGTGCCCTGTGAGCATGAGGCATGGCTGGCCCCTCAACATGCATTGATACATTTTCAGCCATAACTTCTCCCTCACGAGCACACCCGAAGACATGGGTGGCATGAGAGATACGCGCAATACCTGCACCAACAGAAAATTGCAGCCCATGTTGCATGTGTTGTGCATGCACATTTTCAGCCGGCAATGGCATTTGACATACATTTTGACCACTGCCATAAACATTGTATCCTTCACGGGCTACATGAAATATTCCTGCATGGCGTGAAGTCACTGATTGTTCCTCTCCAATAGCATGGAGATTCATCCTCTTAGACATAAGTTCTTGTTCGGGCACTTGTGGGGATTCCAAGACATGTGGGATGGTTGCCTTTTCGGCATAGGCATCCTCGGTACGAGCCAAGTATGCACGTGCTGCATCCCTCGGTTGCATGTGCAACTCTTGAGCAATCATTGCCATTGCATTATCCATATAAGATTCAGCTTTCTTGGCGTTCAAACGGTCATGTACCAATGGATCCTCGCGGCGATAGAGATTCAATTCTTCTTGTTGTGCATAGAGAAGAGCCTGCATACGAGTAAGTTCAGCCCTCAAGACTATGGACTCTTCTTCTTGCATCTTCTCTTTGCCACGGGACGGCTGTCCCACATATTCATGTTCCCTATTGTGCACCACATGAGTTTGCTCATCCTGTAAAGCATTGGAGGCATGCATTTCATTTTCCCTGCCTCGTGTATTAGCATCTCCAACATTCATTGTATGGCTGTCCATAATGTTCTAAGTGTAGAGATAGCTAGTGTTCACGGTGATCGTCTCTCACGATAGAAGTGAAAGAGAACCGTATGCTCTGATACCAATGTAACTTGGTTGAACACAATGCTAATCAATACACTTAAATACACTAAGATTTGAAGGACACTTGCTCATATACAAGAAGGAAATTGCTAAATTGACAGGAGACACACCATGAGCCGGAACGGCCGACCCCTCCCTTGAGTAAATTGTATTACTATTGGAGAAATTCAATACATAGCTTCACGGGCATCCATTGCCAAATCCTCCATGCCAATGCATATGAAATTCAGCATTTAGAAAACAATGGTATGTCGATGTAGGTCACCAAGGAGCTGCCTTGATGCCCGGCCCGACTTCAATGCCCATATTCTCTACCATTGGCTCTATGTTCTACCAAGCAAGGTAGCAACATCTTCAAGAGCACATAGGACAAGAGAAATACTACACAGGGCGGCTAAACAAGGAGTCCTGCCCTTCTACTGAATAAGTAATGACAACACATTGTCCAATTAGCTTACCAGTCTTCATAGAAGTTGTTGCAAGCGAAAGCCTTCGCGTTGGAAGCTTTAGGAGTGTTGATATCTTCAATTCCGCAATCCTTCGCGACAAAAGTCTTCAAGAGGATGAAGGGAACCCTGGAAAAACTTCCCCTATGGTTCAATTTGAGAAAGGAAGGCTGAAATTAGGGTTTTCAGTAAAAAGACCAGAAATTACAGCAAAAATGAGAGCTGTTTTGCTGAATTTCAGTCATTGGGAATGAGTAGGAGAGTGATTAGCACTTGGAAACACTCTTGGAAGCTTGGAAAACACCCTAGCAAGTTGGGTATGGCTATGGAGAGCTTGGAAATGGAGAAAAATGGTGGAAAAACAGAGTTTTCAGCCTCCAAAAATCCTCATGAAGAGAAAACACGAATTTTCTCTTTATAAGTAAGTGAATTGGGGTCCAATCAGGTGAGAGGACATGGGGAGATGTCCATTTATGAGTAAAAAGGGAGGATCAGGTCCTGGACATTGAGTCTTGTCCGTCTCGGGACTTCAGTGAGTGTGAACTTGGAAGCGGTCATAATTTATAAGTGACTTTTGGGCGCCCAAACTTTAATGAAGTGGGAACGCACTCACTTATAAATATTGGCTAAGTCCTAAAGGCTATTTGAGCCTAGATTGGGTAATACTTACCACCTGTTCACATGCCACACAACCATGTCAGCAGACAGTTTCACACGCACGGTTCACGGGCGGACGTCCCCTAGCCCGGAACTACACATAGGTCATGCAGGCATGAAAACAGCATGCAATTTCATTTGCAGGCAAGCACATAAAGATGCTATGCAATGTTCACCACACCAGAGGACAAGTGAAGCCCATGGAAGTAAACAAGATTGTGTACTTCTTATTAGGATCTTGCATAACAAGACTAAACAACAGTTTTGACAGAAGAGTTGTATTTGGAAGATCCAAATATGTCTGAAGCACATGCAGGTAATCTTTGAAGAACTCTTTATCTACCCATTTAGCATCAATGGGAAGATAGTTCTTAAACTTCACAAGGTAACGCCTCCCAACTTTGCCTGGAGCAAGCTTGCGTTCCTTGTGATACACAATCTGCTCTGGCTGCAAGATCTCCTCAAGCTCATCCACTGAATCCTCAATGACCATTTCACTGGGCTCCGGCCCTACATACTTGCGAAGGAGACTCACATGAAAAGCATTGTGTATGTGCCAATGACTAGGTAATGCCAATCTGAAAGCCACTTCATTGATCTTCTCGATCACTCGAAAAGGCCCATAGTACCTGGTTGCAAGCTTAGGATATGCACCGTCTTTGCCAAGCCTCTTTGCAAGTCTTGCTTTCTCAAATTTCAGCAATACCCAATCATTCTCTTTAACATCCAATTGCCTTCTATGCTTGTCGGCAGCCTTTTTATGCTTGTCTTGTGACCTTGCAATGGCTGTCCGCACCTGAGCAAAAGCAATATCCAAGTCTCTTACATACTCATCAGCTGCAAATATCTCATCCTTTGTGCGAAGGATGGGTGGCAAAACCACCTTACCATAAACAATCTCAAACGGGGCCTTTCCCGTAGATGCATGCACTGTGTTGTTGTATGCAAATTCCACAAGCGGTAAGTACTTCTCCCAAGAAGACTTCTGATCCGCCACATAACATTTCAAGAGATCCAACACGGCTGAATTTTTTAGCCTCACTTTGCCCATCCGTTTGAGGGTGACACAATGGACTTCGGCATTCCATGATGTTTGAACACTTGTGCAAGATATATTTTAACCATATGCTCAGCTTTGATGGTCTTTTTGACCGGCAAGAAATGAGCTTGCTTGCTAAACCTGTCCACAATTGTCCAAATTGCATCACTACCCTGTTGGGTACGTGGCAAGTCCATAATGAAATCCATTGTAATACTTTCCCATGGTTGCGTGGGAATAGGCAATGGCTGAAGCAAATCTGGTGCCTTTTGCCTATCAAATTTGACCTTTTGACAGCACGTACATGTACCTCTATGTCCTTCCGCATACTTGGCCAAAAGAAATACCACTCAATCATGTGCGTAGTAGACATTATGCCTCTATGACCAGCATATGGAGGAGCATGGCACTCATCCAAAACCTTTTGCCTCATGTCAGACACCACCAATAGGCAATTATCTTTCATGAGATAACCCTCTTTGATCACATATGAGGCATGTGCATGACCAGCCATCAAATCAGCCCAAATAGTGGCAAAATCAGCATCTCTATGATACAAATCACGCATGGTAGACAAGTCCCCATGAGAGGCAACTGAGATAGCTGCTACATACGGCTTTCGTGACAATGCATCGGCCACTACATTCTTCTTTCCCGAGATGTGCAAGACCTGAAAATGAAACATAGAGAGGAAATTGGCCATCCTCATATGCTTCTCTGATAACTTAGTTTGAGTAAGAAAATACCTCAAACTCTGGTGATCTGTCTTCACAGTGAAATCAGCCCCAAGAAGATAGTGTTTCCATATAGTAAGTGCATGAATTACAGCCAAGAGCTCTTTCTCATATATGCCAAGAGATAGCTCCGCATCATGCAACCTACGGCTGTCATAAGCCACGGCATGTCCCTCTTGATTAAGAACAGCTCTTATGCAATTTCCACATGCATCACATTCCACACAAAAAGGCTTTTGCAAATCCGGAACGATCAACACTGGACCATGAGTAGTTGCATCTTTCAATTTGAGGAATGCATCTCTCTCTACATTAGTCCATTTGAACACGGCCTTCTTCTTTGTCAAATCATGCAAAGGAGAAGCAATCCATGCAAAGTGCCGAATGAACCTGCGGTAGTAAGAGCATAATCCAAGAAAACTACGGATCTCATGCACCGAACTCAATTCGGGCCAATTCCGAATTGCATCAATCTTTGTAGGATCCATCCGCATTCCATCTTTGGACACAATATGCCCAAGATAATGTATCTCTAACAAGAAGAACTCACTCTTCTTTGCATTTATGAAGAGTTTATGCTTATGGAGCTCTTCAAAAACAATAGCCAAATGAGCTTTATGTTCTTCTTCAGTCTTCGAGAAGACTAGGATGTCATCAAAGAAGACACCTGTAAATTTCCTGTATCCACGGAATATGCGATCCATCATTCTATTGAATGTAGCCGAGGCATTTGTAAGACCAAAAGGCATAACAAGATCCTCATAAAGCCCAAATGCTGTCCTGAAAGCAGTTTTGTGTACATCCTCAAGCACTACACGCACTTGATGATATCCACTCTTGAGATCAATTCAGCTAAAGCATGCCGATCCATCCAACTTGTCAAGGATGTCGTCTATGCGAGGAATCGGAAACCCATTCTTGATGGTAAGCTTATTCAAAGCTCTATAATCCACACACATACGAAAGAATCCATCCTTCTTTTGAACTAAGAGGACGGGTGAACAATATCGGGAAGAGCTTGGCTGAACCAAACCCTTCTCAAGAAGCTCATTCACGTGCTTCATGATCTCCTCTTTTTGGGATGCACTTACACGATAGGCTGGCATATTAGGTGGTGAGCAACCCGGCACAAGATCAATGCGATGATCTTTCGGTCGTACAGGTGGTAACTCATTTGGTAACTCATCAGCAAAACAATTATTGTGCTCTTGCAAAAATTTCAGCCTATCATTACAAAGAGTGTTTACATGTACATTATTTTCCTCAACAGGATCTCGTATAAAAATCAAGTACGCAAAAGTACTCTTTTTCATTACTTTCTTAATTTGTACATGAGATATAAGGGGAATGGTATCACCCTCTTCACCAGCATCAATTACATGTTCTCGACCTTTATGCATGAAGGTGATCCTGTTAGTCTTGTAAGCCTTGCACGGATCTATACGTGTATGCCAAGGCTTTCCAAGCAATACATCACAGCCATTCAAAGGCGTCACAAGAAAATCCTCATGATCCACATAGCCTTGAATGTGTATGCGTAACTTGCCAAAAATAGGCATGACCTGCACTTCTCTACCAACAAAGGCAGCCCCTGCTTCAATTTGAGGACCCATGTCCTCCACTTCAATACCCAAAGCAGCTGCCATCTGAGTGGATATGAAATTTTCAGATACACAATCATCAAACATAAACAAAGCGGAGTGATCTTTGAGTTGTCCCCAAGCTTTGCATACAACCCTATCTTTGCTATCATGCATTGTATCCCCTTGCACAACGGGAACCATATGTACCATGGGTTTCGGTACATTAGCATTTTCAGCTTGCTCTTGCCATGTGCTCAGTGCTGGCACAAGTAAGGCATTTGCCTTCACGCATATATTGCTCCTTCTTCTGAGCACTAAGACCAAAGTTTGCCGGCTTATAAGGGCGCTTTTTAGCAAACTTATTTTCAGCTTTTGGACCTGATTTGGGTTGATTTTGGTCCCTTTTAGGTGGCTGTCCATCATTTCATAGGTTTTGGATAGCCCTCTCTTTGCCTTGAAATGAGGGTTTAGCCTTATTGGATCGACTCAATTTGGGTTCCAATTGCTCGGTGGCGGTTGCGGCTGAGATTAATTGGTGTAAGGTATGACCAGGATACATTTGTAATCCCGCTTTGTACACGGGTTGCAATCTCGATTGAAACCTTCTCTTCCTTTCCGCCTCGGTGACATGCATAAATGGAGCCACCTCCAAGAGCACTTTCCAAAACTTTTGTACATATGCATTTACCGATTCCCCCTCATTTTGCTTTACCCAATCCCACTTCATTCATTCAATGCATTGGGAGGCAAGAGTTGAGCATAGAACCTCTCCTTGAACTCTTCCCATGATCTAACAGGATTTGGTGAGAGCTTCTCCGTGAGCCACCAATGGGCAGCAGTGCCTTTCATGAACATGCTTACATGCTGGATCATGGATTTCTGAGTGAAATCCTCATCACTGAAAGCCATATCAAACTCAAGATCCACTATGTCGGTGTCCTCCACCTCTTGGGTCTGGAAGAAACTGGTGATGGTTGGCTGGCGAGGGAGGGAGCGGGGTGGCTGGGACCGAGGCTCTCTCAAACAGGTGTCCCTGTGTCTACGGAGCTCAAGCACGAAGAGGCCTAGGCAACGCTAGTCCTCGAAGTCAATGATCCTGGAGAGTGGACCGAATCCCTCACGAAAGACAATGAAACCTCCCGCGGATCTCGTAGTATACTAGGCAGCGGCATATGTAATGCTCCTCGGTCTCAACCTCTATGTAGCATAGTCGGCATATCCTCTCCTCTCTGGGTCTCCGTATGCGCTTCTCAGCTCTGAAGATGCACTCAGCTCTACCTGTCTCCACTCTGAGGAGGTGGGATGAAACCCGTATCTGGCCAATCGCAATCCGCATGGCATGGGACATGTGAACACTCAAGTAGCCCGGCTGCTGGATGAACCCATCCTCAGTGAGTGTGAGGAAGTGATCTCCGTAGAACTGCATCTTCGTGGGCAGCTCCGAAGGTGTGATCCATGTGCAATGTGTAAAGAGGCTGAGAAGATCTAACTGGATAACCTGGTTGGTATCCTCGTGAGATAGCCAGAAAAAAGGGGAGTCCAAACTGTATTGAAGGGGGGGTAGGCGGTCCATGCAAAGCCCGTATACTGAGAACCAAGTGGAAACTAGTGCATACCATACTCCAGAGTGCCCCTCAAGTGGTAGCTGTCTGGAGGACTCCAAGGCAAGCCTCGGGCACCTGTGGGGATCCATGTGACTGATGCAATGGAGGTATGTGACTGTCTGGAAGAGTGCATCCACTACCATCGGGGCTGCAGCAACCTCTACCTGGATAATTTGGTGTAGGACTGATGGTTTGTTGCAGATCATACGGGAGAACATCATGACCTCAGGCCTCTCAACTCACTGCCAATCCTCATCGGATAAATCTGGCCCCTTGAAGGCTGCTCCATACATCAAGGCTGGTGTGATGAGGGTGTCAAAAAGCCAGCCCTTCGTCCTGGGCTCCTGGAAATGTGCCTGGAAGCACTACCGCTCAAGTAAGCTCAGGGTTGCATATCCCCGCGTCACTCTGGCATGTGTTGCGAGAACCATGGTAAAGCGTGGGCCACTGAAAGTGACACCAAGGTAGACATACTACATAGGATGAGACAATCTCCATAGGATCCCCTCTATATGTGAAGCTCAATCTGGATGTGAAGGGGCGAGAGGTATTGAAGACCATTTACCTTGGTTTTACCTCCCGCTGAGTGCAAAAGTCATGTAAGGCAGACTGAGTCTGAGAGGAGGACAATGTCATCTGCATAAAGTAGTATGGGGATCAATATGCCTGCCAGTGTGGGACCAGCCCTGCCTAATCCATCAATGAAGCCCGAAATCTCATCAATGTAGAGGCCGAAAAGAGTGGGTGATAGAGGGCAGCCCTGTTTCACCCCAAAGAGCTGGAAATCTCCTGTGATGTACCTCCTGGGGCTCTCACTCGTCCGGTGACGGACTCATAGAGGGCGATGATGCTCCAAACCATGTCAGATGGGACTCCGATCTCCTATAGACGGTGAAGGAGGTGGGCTCAGGGTACAGTATCAAAAGCTTCGCGGAAATCCACAAAGCAGCAGTAAATCCTTTGATGTCATGCTCTACCCTCCTCGATGATGGCACGGAGGGTGAAGATGTGGTCAAGGGTAGAGTAGCTCCTCCGAAAGCCAGACTGTCCTGAGCCTCTGCATCCCTAGCTCTCTGCAAATGAACTGAGCTCCGCCTCTAGCACTGATCCATAGAGTTTGGCCAATGTGTGGCCAAGCATGATCGTCCTGTAGTTACTAGGATCAAGTGGATCTCCGGCTTTGAGGATGGGGGTGATGGTGTTGGTGGACCAAGAGGGTGGAAATCCTTCACAAAGGGCGCTATTGAACAAGGGGCGCCAGGGTATAATCGGCATGCAAGATGTACTCGGCAGTGAGTCCCTCATGATCCTGGGCTCGCCCATTGCGTAGTCTACAAATGGCCTTGAGCACCATGCCCTTTGTGTGGTGGGACGGGGATCTGGTGGTGGGGGTAGGGGTGGCTGATGGGGGATATGATAGAGGGAGCGTGCATAGGAGTGCCATGTGTCCGGGCAAGTGATAGGTGTAGGAGGGCGATGTTCTCGAAGTTTCCTCCAGGCCTCTTTGCAGTTCGGCCCTAAAAGAGGTCGGCATAACTCATCCTCTTTCCAAGCATAGAACTCCCGTTTCTTGCGTTGGGTGAGCCATTGAGAAATCTGTTGCGCTTGGCGCTTCGTGATTTGCCCAATCCGTACCTCATGCTTAAGACGGGAGCGTGTGGCCCGGCATTCGTCATCATACCAACACTTCTTGGGCATGGAACCGCAAGGTGGCTTGGCGGTAAATCACCGCATGCAGATGAAAGAAGCCGTGGCGGATCTGTGGATTATGGTGGTGAGCTGTGCTGTGAGGGTCGATAGGGGAACAGTACATTCCACATCCTAGAGTTGGCGGTAGATGTGGTTGGAGTAAACAATGTCAAGCTCGTGATCAAAAAGGACCTGAGTGTAATGTGAGATGGAAGGGGGGGGGGGCGTGGAGGGATGGGTGGTGTGCAGGTAAGAGTTAAAGAGCGGTAGCCATGGTCAGCTTCAAAAGGGGGTGGCAGAATGGAGAAGTCGAGAAGAAGGTGTGCTAAAACCAGAGATCCCATAAGGTAGTCCACAGTGCTAGTACCTGCTGAGTGAGGGAAGGAGGTGAGGGCACCAGAGGAGGGCCATCGGGACATCCCGTTATAGATAACGAGACCATGTGCAGTTCCCAGCTCTAAGAAATATCTCCCATACACTGTGAGCACCTAATGGTCCAGTGATGATCGCTGCAGCCCTGTGTCAGTGATGTCCAGCTCTTGTAGTCTGATAGGGTCGTCTAGATCGAGTAGTGGGACCTGCTAACTTCTCGTCTTGGCATTGAAATCCCCGAGCAGGAGGACTTCCCCCGGCTGTGAGAACTCCATGATATCCCCATATAATGGTAAGTATGGTGACTGGCCATGCTGTGCGGCGTAAGGGGAGTGGCATGGTGCAAAATAACTCACAACAATGAGGATGACTCTGTTTACTGTTAAGCTATAGCCGCACCCAAAGATACCATGCATCCTCATCCTTCCGGACGATGCTCAGAATCTATCGGATATGTCTTCCACTCATACCCGGCTATGTATGGTAAGCCCCTCTCATGGCTTTGATGAGTCTCTGTATAAAAAATGACATCCCTGCCTGTGAGAATCTCGCTCAAGCCTCCTAGATTCGACCACAACATGCCATTGCAGCTCCATACTACCAACCTCAGGTGTTTGGTCTCATAGACCCCGCGTCCCTATTTGGGACAACGCTCAGTGATAATGACTCTACCATCTCTGTAGATAGCCCACTTGCCTGCTCTGTGGGCCTCATGAACAGTCACCATTGCCTCACGCCGGTGTGCCACCTGTGCTGGGGTGAGATCATCTCCCATGTACACCTATGTGCCCTTGAGGGCAGCCCGCCTATCTAAGAAGGCCTGTCAGCTGGTGGCATCAGGGAATCTAATGATGAGGGGCCACTCTCGTGTCATATCCTTGCCTGCCCTCCATGTACCTGCAAAGGGTGGGGCGATCCCGTCCACTCCTAGCATCTGGCAAAGCGTCATGGCATCCTACTTGGGGGAACCCCCCGCCTGTAGCCCCCGTACTCGCACATGGAGGGCCCTATCCTTCCTGCGTTTCTCCTCCTCAAGAGTCTCATGTATGCTGCTCTGTGGGGGTTTGTGCTTCTTCACCACCTCCACCCAATCTTTCTTAGTGGTCTGCAGTTCTTCCCGCAACTTTCAACTGCTCCAAGTCAGTCCTTAAACCCTCTTGAATATTCAGTTCCCCTTCCTCCACTGTATGGTCCTTGACCATAGCCTTTAGGGCTTCCATTTCTGCCCAGAGTTCCCCTATTATTGGGGCAGCCTCTGGCATTCCTGTTTGTTGCAGCTGGGTCTCTTTCAACATCTGAATCACCTCTTCCTCGTGGTTCACCTGGGCTTCCAGTTCTTCAATCTTGTTGTTCTTTCCCTGTATCTCCTTGTGGAGGCCTTCCAACTGTTTTTTATGTTGCTTCAGAACCCTGTCTAGCACCTTCTTTTGTTCGCCCAATAACTTCTTGGTGTTGTCCTCCTCTGTCTTGATGTATGCCTCCAGCTCCTGTAGGTTCATTGTGGCTATTTCCCCCTAGTTGCTGCCTTGGGGGCCTGAGCAAGGGCGGGTGGGAAAAGGGAGGCGGGTATTTCCCCCTAGTTGCTGCCTTGGGGGCCTGAGCAAGGGCGGGTGGGAAAATGGAGGCGGCTATTTCCCCCTAGTTGCTGCCTTGGGAGCCTGAGCAAGGGCAGGTGGGAAAATACGCAGCAAGGGTGCAAACAGGCGCAGTACAGCAGCACAGGTGGGAAAAGGGAGGCAGACACGCAACAAGGGTGCAAACAGGCGCAGCACAGCAAGGGCAGAGGGGGCCGCCAGCGTGCAGCGCGAACAGATGTGGGTATTTCCCCCTAGTTGCTGCCTTGGGGGCCTGAGCAAGGGCGGGTGGGAAAATGGAGGCGGCTATTTCCCCCTAGTTGCTGCCTTGGGAGCCTGAGCAAGGGCAGGTGGGAAAATACGCAGCAAGGGTGCAAACAGGCGCAGTACAGCAGCACGGGTGGGAAAAGGGAGGCAGACACGCAACAAGGGTGCAAACAGGCGCAACACAGCAAGGGCAGAGGGGGACGCCAGCGTGCAGCGCGAACAGAGGTGGGGGGGGGGGGGGGGGGGAAAAAGAGAGAGAGAGGGAGAATTCTCAATAAGGAAAGAACAAGCTGCCATCTCCTTGTGAAGAAACAAAAAGAGAGAAGCTCTCTCCCTCCTGCACACACACGCCAGTATAGAGAGGAAGCGGTCACCAAGCTCTGGTATCGGTGACGACCATTATGCTAAGGGACTCGAGAGAGAGAGTAAACACACACACACACAGATGTAACAAATTCAAAAGGAGAGACAATGATTGCACGATTGAATGATGATATTGATTGATGACCAAAACTTCAAGGAGTACAGTGCTTTTTATAGGCTTAAAAGCCTTATTTTTGACACTACATTTACCACAGCAATGACACATGGCTAGGCCTATGACATCACTGCTTACCACATTAACACATAAAACAGCTATAAGAGGTTGTTCACACACACTCACTCACATAAGGAAGTGTTCACACACACATACAAGGGATGTTCACACACAAACACAAGCAGGTACACACATGACGACTCCGAAACCCAACAGTTGTGAGCCCTTGTCCAAGGACAAGCCACCAAATACTATCTAGGTCTAGGAGGTGTCAAGTCATGCGTTGTCTATCATGGCCCTGTGAAAATGGAACAGCACAAGTGTGGGCATGGTGGTTGCAGAGTCAGAATATTTTATGATTCACATGGGGGGGTGCCCGCACAGAGTTTAAGATGTGTGGACATCCCTAGGTGTGAAGGGGGGAACTAGAACATTAAACTTTAATGTTTATTAAAGTTGCCCCTAGGCCTTAGTGGCCCTAGGGAACTTTTAAAGTTTGGGGGCCCTAGGATTTTTATGGGGAGGAGGCCACTCCACTTTTGGAGTGAGTGCTTCTCTCTCCTCCCCCTCTCTCTAGCTTTTGGGAAAAGGAGTCGTGGAGGCTTGTTGATGCGCTTGTGTACATGCGTGGAGAAGCTGAAGAGAAGAGCCGACTGCAGATTTTGTGTGCTACTGCTGCTGTTTTTCTGAGTGCACCAGCCGTACAGCACTGTACGGCCAGATCTGCTGCAATTGTTCTCTTTCTCTTCTGTTGCTGGCTGCGCATAGGAGTTGTTGCAAGGATCTCTGCTGCACACAGGTTCTGGATAGGCTGTACCAGCAGGTACAACAGCAGGTACAGCACTGTACGACTGCCGTACAGTGTACGGACAGTCAGGTACAGCAAGTACTGCTGCAGGCGGCGCAGGACAGGTGCTGGACAGAACTGAATACGCAGGTTCCGGCGAGTACAAGTGTGGACAGCAGGCTGCGTGTGCAAGTACAACTCCTGGCACGTATCCCGAGGTAGTGCAGACGGGTACGGGGCTGTTTTTCAGATCTGTACATTCAGAGACAGCATAGAGGTGAACGCAAGGAGGAAGGTACAGACAAGTACGTGCATGCATGTGAAGCAGGATTGTGGAAACAAGTGCCTGCAAGTACAGATTGGTACCGTTGCTTCCTCCAGTGCTGTTTCACGAGCTGAATTTGGTAAGCTCTGTTTCTGTTCATCTATCTCTCTTTCTACTGCTTGATGTCTGTTGTGCAGATATGAGCTATCTGGCCCCTTGTGAGAGGAGGGGTATGGCAGATTGTGAAACCGATCCCGTCAAGTGGGAAAGACTCCGTTGGACACCCACACGCTTAATAGCACAACTTTAAAACCACAAATATGAAATGGACAACTTAAAACAACTTGAAATTTAAATGAAATGAAATGGAAAGATGGACACCAGCACTGGGGCCGGAACGGGCCGACCCCCCCCTCAATATATGATATATTTATTGGGAGTATTTAATGAATACAATGCTCCATGGGTTCCAAGAACCAGATAATGTCCATGTACATATGAAAACAGTACCAAACAAATAGGCTCGAATTTCGATGTAGAAGCTCGAAGCAGAACGACCACTAGTGTGGTCCAATCGCTACGGTCCTGTGCTTTCACTGGACTCCGCGGAGAGCGCCTCACTGGTGTTCCGAGACCACGCACAGACAGGCGCTCTCGTACTAACGCCTGGCTCTCCCGATCTCAGCACCTTTGGACCGAGGTTCGCCAATATAGCTTGGACAACCCGGCACCGAACGGGTGTGGCCGTAGAGGGATGAATCCCTTAACAGATTTAAACATAAAATACTTTACTGGAATCTGAAATTCACTTACTTGTAGATGGTTGATAGAAAACCAATACTTGTGGTGTTTGTGTAGAATTTGAAGCCACCCTTGTTGAAGAAAGAGTTGCCTCGTGTAGAACTATCAAGACAAGTACCACCACAAGAAACCACAGCCGCCTGCTGTGAAAGAAGAAGCATCCACTTGCAAGGGAGGAATACAACAGCAGAAAGAGAAGTATGTGTAGTTGCCTGCTGTGGGTAGGCGCAACCACCTGATGAAGATTCAGCCGCCTGAAAGGATGAGAGAAGCAGCCACTAGGAAGCGCCTGGCTGCAAAGAGCCGGCTGGCTGTAGGAATAGAAGCGTAGCCCTCAAAAGGTGGCAGCTGTTGTGCAGGGTAGGCAGCCGCCTGTTGGAGAGGAAGGAGGGAGTAGTTTGCAGCCTGCAGGTAACACCAGCGCAGAGTAGAGGGCAACGCAGCCTGCTGGTGTACTTTCGCCTGAGGGAGAAGCCGCCTGCAGTCAATACTGGCTGGAAGTACAGCCACTTGAAGTAGTGCAGTCGCAGCCAACAGCAGCAAGTACTGCAGCAGTCGCCTTCATGAAGAGCGTGCGCCAAGAGGAGAGATGGTCGCCGGTTGGTGAATAAAACACTTGAAGGAAGCGATTATGTTTCTTACGCTTGAAGGAGAGAAACGATTGATCCCCTACGCTTCATGGATGAAGCCTTTTTTAATAAAATTAATGTGGAGTTAACTTTGGTGATACCCACGCATGCATGTGGGGGGATTAGTGGGGGTAGGTGACCATGCCCACCCCCACACTCACTTAAAAGTGGGGCTCCCCACCTTGGCCCCAAAGTGGGTGCCCAAAGGGGGTGCCCACTTTTAAATAAGTGTGAACACCTAACCTTATAAAATAAAGGGTTAGAATAAAAAACATTAAAACAACATGTGTAACATACTTACCACCTGTTCACATGCACTAGAACTCGTCAGAATACAGAGCAGACTTCACGACTCACTGGCACGCGTCCCCGCTCAGTAAGTAACACGTCAAGCAGGCAAACACACAAATACATGTCATGCGAAAACAGTTTCAAACATGCAAAATATGTGTGCATGTGCAAATAGTAACATGGACATATCTCCCGTTCATGGAACAAGTACAAAATATCTGTCGGCACAAAACTGGCACAACATAAAACATAAAAACCTGGTCTTCCTACGGAGTGACAGTCCCATAGGTAAGACACAGTTCCAGGCACGAGTCTCCCTATGGTGTGACAGTCCCATAGGCAAAACACGGCACGAATACTGGCTCTTCCATGGCGTGAAAATCCCATGGATCGAACACAGTCCAGGTCATACACGGGTGGCACTGGTCTGGCTCCCGTCCATACGACACCATCCTGCTAACACACGGGTGGCACCAGTCTGGCTCCCGTCCATGTCAGCAAAATGCTGGTCTCTTCACACGAGACACTGGCTTGGCCTCAAGTGAACGAGACGCAAAAACTGGAGATGGACCAAATGGTCGGCCAATTGGTGACAGATTGACAAGGGTTGAGACAGAGTTTGGACAGCATATGTATGTATGAGCTGAGATGTTGTATCATGCACTTGAGTTATGCCAGATGTATGCTCATGGCTGCCCTGCTTAGTGGTCTAGGCTGATCAGAGGGAGGCACAGTGTGTTATTGTGGAACACAGATCTGTGTGCATAGATCCTCTGTGCTAAGAGGCATTGTGGGCCGTCAGATTGGACATACAGGTGTAATCTCTTGGCTGATCTTTGTTGTACTCAGCCATTCATATTTTTTTTTGGAAATTGAATAAAGAAATACCGCAAGGGGCGCCAAGCTTTGGGGCCAACAGGTGTCGCCTTGTTTTCAGATTTGGGCTCTAGCTCCAATCTGTTTTGTTTTCACATCTAGACTACAAGTGGATGGGTGACTGCTAGTCTACCGCACTCTAGTTTCTATCAAGGGCCGGTTTCAAGGTTCCGTTGCCGGGACCAATCATCAACTTTCTGAAGGGGGTGAGCTCGTGGTTGCTTTGAAGAAAGCCATCGCTGAAAATTCAGCAAACATGTCTGATACAGAGGATGAGTACTTCTATCATGAAGAAGAAGAGCAAGAGACTTCTCCTGAGAGAGATGTATCTGAGGATATTTTTGCAGGAGAACAGGCTGCAGATGTTGAGCCTTATGAGGATGTAACACAGCCAGAAGATGTGCATGGTAAAGAGGATGATGATGCTCGGTTCAAAGATCGTTTGGCTAGTGTTATGGATACTTTTATGCAGCTCACACAGAGTGAGAGATTTGCTGAATTTATGAGATCTCGCACAGAGCCCCGCACAGAGCCCGAGAAAAAGAAGAAGAAGGTTCGTTCCAAGAATCTTCCTCAGGGTCATAGTGGTGCCATCCCACAAGAACCATCTTTTGGCCAGTTTCCGAATATGCAGCATGCTTATGGTGCAAACTCTCAGAGTTCCTTCTATGGACAGCCACCTATTCCTCAGCAGAACATGCATCCAGGTTATTTTGGTGGTGGTTCGGTGTTCCAATCCATGACTGGGGGTTACCCTCAGGGAGGCATGGGTATGTATGGGCCTTTTGGAGCCAATTTTCAGCCTGGCATGCAAGGGAATATGTATGGTGGTATGCAGTCCGGTATGCAAGGAAATGTGTTTGGAGGCATGCAACCTGGGATGCAAGGCAATATGTTTGGTGGTATGCAGCCAGGTATGCATAATGGAATGTTTGGAAACATGGCTGGAATGTATGGTATGCCTGGTGTGGGAATGGGAAATGTTGACCCAATGATGGGTATGAATGTTGGGGGCAGCAATCTTACGAAACCACTTCCATATGATAATCTAACGCCTATGGGAAAGGCGAAGGATTACAAGGAAGGGGGAGCTGCAGTGAAGTTTGACACATTCAGTGGGGCCAAGGATAAACTTAAAGCACTTACCTTTTTACAGCAGTTTGATGCTGCTTTTTCTGGTGGGAATTACACAGAGTCCTCTAAGGTGAGGAAAGCTGCCACTTTTCTCAAGGGCAATGCTTTGCAGTGGTGGTCTACTCTTCTTTTGCAGGGCATAGCACCCACCACATGGGTCCAATTCAAACAGGTTTTCTCTTCCGTATGGCTCACATCTACATTTGAGGTGGATATTATGACCGCCTGGCACAAATTGGATGCTTCAAAGTGTGATGGAGGATTATAACAAGAAGTTTTGGGAAGCTTTACTCCCAGTGACTTCTTACCGTGCCGTGCCATTATCTGAGCAGGTAGAGAAGTATTGTTGTGGGCTGCCCAAGGAGGTACGAGATTATTGTATAAAGACAAGAGTAACGAACATGTCACAGATGATTGAAAATGCTATGACAGCTAATGCGTTACTCACAGGTGGTTCATCTGGGTTTAAAGGCAGTAAGAAATTGAGCAAGAAAGCTGAAAAATTTGGGCATGCTTCTCGTGATACTAAAGGGTCTTCAGAGACAAAGTATAAGAAGTTGCCAATGCCCAAGACGACTTCTGAGGAAAGACAAGCTTTGAGAGATGCTCAAAAGTGTTTCTACTGTACTGAAGAGGGGCATATGTCATTCAATTGTCCCAAAAGAAAGTCCCAAAAGGACCCTGACAATAAAGGAGAGCCCAAGCCAAAGAAACAAAAGCCTTCTGCAGGCTTAGTTCCTGATCTTGTGGGGGAACAGCCAGGTGGTGAAGCCACAAAGTTGTGCAGGGCATGGGGCAAAGTGAGAGATCAGCATGCTTTGATCTTCTTTGACACAAGTGCTAGAGCCAACTTTATTTCACCAGATTTGGCTGGCCGATTGGAGATTCGCGCAGAGGAGATGGGGCCGTTACATGAGGCTAATATGGCTTGTCCAAGGTATGCAAAACCCGTTACTCCTATCATTGGGAAGCTTCGGCTTCATTTGCAGGGTTATGTGGACAGCGAAGAGTTCTTCATCATGCCTTTGGATGGTTGTGATGTTTTGTTGGGGATGCCATGGTGCCACAGGGTACATGCGGTGGTGGATACTTACAATAGGAAAATCACTCTGACTCATAGAGGGAAAGAGCATGTATTGGATGTAAAACTCAAAGGGAAATCTGTTCCTATTGTATCCGCTTCGGCGATTTCATCAGTAATGAAAAAGCATCTTTCCGCGTACTTGATTTATGTAAAGGATGCACAAGATGATGAGTCTAAGTCTAATTTGTCAATGTTAGATAAAGACAGGACTGATTTCTTAAGTGGGTTTCAAGACTGTTTTTCCGAGTCATTGCCAGGAGAATTACCTCCTGAGAGACCAGAAGATCATGCCATAGATCTGATTCCTGGTAGTACTCCACCGAATAGACCGCCGTACCGTGTTAGTGCAGCCCAACAGGAAGAGATTATGAGTCAGGTGCAGGAGCTTTTGAATAAAGGGTTGATACAGCCTAGCTCATCACCCTTTTGCTCACCTGTGCTCTTAGTGCAGAAGAAGGATGGTTCTTGGCGCATGTGTATAGATTACAGGGCGCTGAACAAGAATACCATCAAGAATCGATTCCCCATACCGAGGATCGATGACATCTTGGACCGCTTACAGGGCTCCACCGTCTTTAGTCGCATTGACTTGAAAAGCGGATATCATCAGATACGCATTAGACCCGAGGATGTGCATAAAACAGCATTCCGAACCACGTTTGGGTTGTATGAGTTCTTGGTTATGCCCTTTGGTTTGACCATGCGCCTGCCACATTTAACAGAATGATGGACAGGATTTTCAGGCCTCATAGAGAGTTTGTGGGCACATTCTTTGATGATATGATTGTGCATTCACAAACTGAGGAAGAGCATAGAAGGCGTTTGGCCATTGTGTTTGCAGAACTCAGAAACCATAGGTTGGTTGTTAATGGCAAGAAGAGTGAGTTCTTTTTGCAGGAGATACATTTCTTGGGGCATATTGTGTCTGGTCATGGAGTCCGTATGGATTCAGCAAAGGTGGAAGCAATACTTAATTGGCCAGCTTTGAGGACCGTGCATGATGTACGCAGCTTTCAAGGATTGTGTTCCTATTACAGGCGTTACATACGGCACTTTGCTGAAATTGCTTCGCCTCTTCATGCTTTGACGAAGAAGGCAACTCCGTTTAGATGGGCTGATCGGGAAATTACAGCATTCAAAAAGCTCAAAGAAAAGCTTACTTCGGACCCAGTACTGGTGTTACCGGACCTCCGAAAGGCTTTTGTTGTTCAGTGTGATGCATGTGGAAGTAGCATTGGTGCAGTTCTCATGCAAGAGGGACATGTCATAGCCTATGAGAGTAGAGTATTGCAAGATGCCGAGAAGCATTTACAGGTTTATGAGAAAGAGATGTTGGCTATAATTCACGCTCTTTCTACATGGAAACACTACTTGCTTGGGGCTGATTTTACTGTACAGACAGATCATCAAACCTTGCGTTATTTCCTCACGCAGACTAAGCTTTCAGAGAAGCATATGCGTTGGGCAAACTTTTTGTCAATGTTTCACTTCCAGATTGTGCATGTGGAAGGCAAAAAGAATGTAGTGGCAGATGCTTTGTCACGCAAGCCACAGGTCTCTGCAGTTTCACTTGCTTATCATCATGAGCTTGATGAAATGAAAGAGCAGTATGCCCATGATGAGGACTTTGAAAGGTTGTATGATTAGATGTCTGAGGGTCAGCGGCATGAGCACTATACTCTCAGAGATGGGTTTTTATTGATGCATGGCAAACTGTGTGTTACCAGGCCATTGCGACTCAAGGTTATGATTGAAAGTCATGCTCCACCGTACGCAGGTCATAGAGGTATTGACGCCACGGTCAAAGCAGTGGAGACTTTCTTTTATTGGCCAACCTTGAGAAGAGATGTTGATGCCTTTGTGAGGCAATGCATGGCAAACTGTGTGTTACCAGGCCATTGCGACTCAAGGTTATGATTGAAAGTCATGCTCCACCGTACGCAGGTCATAGAGGTATTGACGCCACGGTCAAAGCAGTGGAGACTTTCTTTTATTGGCCAACCTTGAGAAGAGATGTTGATGCCTTTGTGAGGCAATGCATCGTATGTCAGAAGGTAAAGTTTGACCGTCAGAAGACACCAGGGTTATTACAGCCTTTACCTATTCCAGATAGACCTTGGGAGAGCATTGCCATGGATTTTGTATTTAATCTTCCACGGACACAAACGGGAAATGATGGCATCTGGACTATCATATGCAGGTTCAGTAAGCAGGCACATTTCATTCCCGTGCGGAAGACAATTAAAGTGGATCATATGGTGAAGTTGTTCATGGCGAACATCTTCAAGTATCATGGCTTGTCTACGTCTATCATTAGTGACCGTGATCCACGGATGACGAGTTTGTTTTGGAGAGGGTTGTTCGACAACATGGGTACAACTCTCAAGTTTTCATCGTCATTTCATCCACAGACAGATGGTCAGTCAGAAGAGGCTAACTCTACAGTGTTGGATCTTCTCAAGTGTTATGTGTCAGAGCACAAGCAACAATGGGAAAAATATCTTCCTTTGGTGGAGTTTGCATATAACAACACTGTACATAGCTCGACAGGCAAGGCGCCTTTTGAGATTGTAGGAGGAGGGAAGAAGGTACCACCCATTTTGCATACAAAGGATAAGATCTTTGAGGCTGATCAGTATGTGGAGAGCTTGGATGAAGCTTATCGGAGAGTTAAGTTGGCCCTCCAGAAAACTCAGCAAAAGCAAAAGAAAGCCGCAGACCGTCACAGACGTGATTTACAGTTTGCATTGGGTGATTGGGTTCTTTTGCGCTTTGAAAAGGCTAAACTCAAGAAGATGAAGGGTAAAGAGCGCTTATTCCCTAAGTTGAGCATGCGATATTAAGGGCCTTTTCAGGTTTTGGAAAAGATTGGTGAGGTAACCGATCGTTTGAAGTTACCAGATCACTGCAGGATTCACAATGCTTTTCACGTGAGTCTTCTTAGACCTTTCCGTGGGGATGTGCCTGAGGATGTATCAGATGAGGCTCAGCCGGAAGTTGAGGAACTTGATGAGGTTCTGATTCCAGAGCAGATACTGGCACATAAAGAAAGGAAGGTACGAGGTAAAGTTTCCCGTCGCTATCTTGTGAAGTTCAAGAACTATTCACCGATGGATGCGAAGTGGATGGAGAAAGGTGACTTAACAGATTCACCTCAAGTTTTGCAGCTTTATCTCGATGCCTTTGAGTTAGAGCCGACTCTTATTGTGGCTCATTCAGGTTCAGCAGAGCATGGGTCTGGAGCATTACCTGATGCTCAAGAGGGAGGTAGCACCTCCACTCCCTTGATACAGACAGGCTCAGATGACATCTAGAGGTCGCTTGGTGCAGTTTTTTATCTCACCCGAAGGTAGTGAGGCTGACAGTACATCTGTTTATGGGACTTCTATGATATATGTGTACTAGTCACATGGTATTTTGGGTGATATGTATGGTTCACAGTGGTATATAACTTGGACTATTACTATGCCATTGGATTGCAGTGAATGTTGATACATGTGTATGGCTCAGAGAGAGATTGGGACGCTGATCTTGCCATATTGTATATCACTTTGGATATTTTGATGCATCACCAGAATGCAATCGAGGACGCTTGCCATTTTTCAAGAGGGGGGTATGTCATGGCCCTGTGAAAATGGAACAGCACAAGTGTGGGCATGGTGGTTGCAGAGTCAGAATATTTTATGATTCACATGGGGGGGTGCCCGGACAGAGTTTAAGATGTGTGGACATCCCTAGGTGTGAAGGGGGGAACTAGAACATTAAACTTTAATGTTTATTAAAGTTGCCCCTAGGCCTTAGTGGCCCTAGGGAACTTTTAAAGTTTGGGGGCCCTAGGATTTTTATGGGGAGGAGGCCACTCCACTTTTGGAGTGAGTGCTTCTCTCTCCTCCCCCTCTCTCTAGCTTTTGGGAAAAGGAGTCGTGGAGGCTTGTTGTGTACATGCGTGGAGAAGCTGAAGAGAAGAGCCGACTGCAGATTTTGTGTGCTGCTGCTGCTGTTTTTCTGAGTGCAAACCAGCCGTACAGCACTGTATGGCCAGATCTGCTGCAATTATTCTCTTTCTCTTCTATTGCTGGCTGCGCATAGGAGTTGTTGCAAGGATCTCTGCTGCACACAGGTTCTGGACAGGCTGTGTACGACTGCCGTACAGTGTACGGACAGTCAGGTACAGCAAGTACTGCTGCAGGCGGCGCAGGACAGGTGCTGGACAGAACTGAATACGCAGGTTCCGGCGAGTACAAGTGTGGACAGCAGGCTACGTGTGCAAGTACAACTCCTGGCACGTATCCCGAGGTAGTGCAGACGGGTACGGGGCTGTTTTTCAAATCTGTACATTCAGAGACAGCATAGAGGTGAACGCAAGGAGGAAGGTACAGACAAGTACGTGCATGCATGTGAAGCAGGATTGTGGAAACAAGTGCCTGCAAGTACAGATTGGTACCGTTGCTTCCTCCAGTGCTGTTTCACGAGCTGAATTTGGTAAGCTCCGTTTCTGTTCATCTATCTCTCTTTCTACTGCTTGATGTCTGTTGTGCAGATATGAGCTATCTGGCCCCTTGTGAGAGGAGGGGTATGGCAGATTGACAAGGGTTGAGACAGAGTTTGGACAGCATATGTATGTATGAGCTGAGATGTTGTATCATGCACTTGAGTTATGCCAGATGTATGCTCATGGCTGCCCTGCTTAGTGGTCTTGGCTGATCAGAGGGAGGCACAGTGTGTTATTGTGGAACACAGATCTGTGTGCATAGATCCTCTGTGCTAAGAGGCATTGTGGGCCGTCAGATTGGACATACAGGTGTAATCTCTTGGCTGATTTTTGTTGTACTCAGCCATTCATTTTTTTTTTGGAAATTGAATAAAGAAATACCGCAAGGGGCGCCAAGCTTTGGGGCCAACAGGTGTCGCCTTGTTTTCAGATTTGGGCGCTCTAGCTCCAATCTGTTTTGTTTTCACATCTAGACTACAAGTGGACGGGTGACTGCTAGTCTAACACACTCTGGTTTCTATCAGGGGCCAGTTTTATTGTCCCCCATAAATTGTGCAACTCATTGAGATTGTACAAATGTCCAAGATGCTTAGTATGCCAGGAGCCGAGCACTCGACATATATATATACAGTTGTGTGTGTGCAGGAGGGAGAGAGGTTCTCTCTTTTTGTATACCTAGATGAATCCAAGAACATGCCCAAATTCACCTTTCAGGAATGTGCAGCCATATGGACTCCAGGCATTTGCAGGCACAAGGTAGAGTTGAACCAAGCATGGGAAAAGTGGACAGTTTCCGGCAGCCAAATGTTCAAGCGCCCAAATGGGGTGAAAGAAGCCCGCCCATCACTAGGTCGAAAAACGCATCAAAAAGGAATTGAATATATTTTTACTAGTCATGGGTACTTGTAGGGGTGGCCAATCTGCTCATCAGGACCCCCAGTATAAAGGACGATTGGAAAATTCATTCATCATCTCAAAGTTCTTGAGAAAAACACCAAAATCAAGCAAAGAGGTCATCTCCTGAAGCAATCAGCAAAAAGATACATGCACAGCCCTCTTCAGCTCAACAAGCATCCACCCCGGCCCAGTTCAGTAGCCCGGTGTGCAATTACCTGCCAATAGTCAGCCCAGATCAGCTAACACAGGTCTACAACAGATTTGAGCACTTCAACAAATCAGCCCATTGCTTGTGAAGGGGACGCTTCAATGGATACTTGGGACCCAATCAAATGTTGCCATTGTTATCTCCTCTCTCTACTCTTACTCTAAATTTAAGTCACACAAAAATCCTCCTTAATGCTTCCATGCAGCAGTGTGCACGTAACCTTTGAACAAGGGCATACCAATGCCCGAGAACTCTTCCAGCCAAGAGATAGGGGTGTCTACTCCTGCACCTCTTAAGGACAAGGGAATGGCCAAAATCTCCTATCCCACTCAGCTCTACAGTCAACACATATGCTACTTTGGCCAGCATCCACAGTCCCCCAAAGTCCCCCATCTCAGCAAGTGGTCAATCCACATAGTGAGCTGCTTATCTATTTACATCCAAAGTGCTTATCTATTTACATCCAAAGTGCTTGGGGGAGACAAAACAAACCACATATGTACTCTACAGATAGAAACCACCAAGCTTTCGGATGTCTCGCTCCACAAAAATTCATCTGGAGTAAGGTTCTCATTCAGCACACTTGCCACACGTGCAGTACATAAGCTGATCTGCTGAGAGGAGGAGACACACAATGAGTTTTGACGATAGTGCCCTGCTTTGCCTATGTGGACTCAATTTCAGCTTGCTAGCTTCAAACGAAAAAGCTATCAGATGCAAAGTGTGCCTTGGAATGGCTCTCGCAAAGGCCTAGAAGTCTTTGTATGAATGTTTTTTCTCACTTGACCTCTTTTAATATAAGGACGACCTTCTTCTCCTCAGTTACATTATTTGGAGAGGAATTGAAGGTCGACACAAATCAAACCTAAAGTTTTATTTTTTGTCAAGAAAGAAGTTCAAACACTTGTTATATCTAAGGTTCGATAAAACAATTCACTATGATAATTTGTTAAAAGAAATTGGGAATGTGATTTCACCTCCATAATAGACCTGATCGCAACATGATCAACAAGTTTCTTGAGAATCTCTTGATGCACCTGCAAAATCAGAAAACAGCTGAAGGTTTAAAACCCAAATGCAGTCCATACAATGTTCACTTTTTAAATTATCTATGTTTAACACAACTCCCTTGGTTTTCTTAATCAAACTCAAGCTCAAACATATACCTGCAAATAACGCATCACAGCATCTGGCTTTCTCAATAAAAGGCAGATGACGACCTATATGAGGAAACAGCAAGCAAGATCATAGGAAAATAGCCATGTGTGATAACACTATTACCCTGCCTAAAATCATAGAGAGACACAACCACAGCTGCCAGTGATGTTGGCATCAACTGGATAACAACCCACCTTGCTGAAATAGCCAGCTAGCAAAGTTCCATGTGGATGATCTGGATCTAAGAAGGAAAACAGCAAGCCCATCAACTGTAAACAGAGAAAACAAGGTGGGGGTTATTTGTAGAAGCAGAAAAAACAATTCTCTGATACTATAATGTTTCAGCTGAATGAGAACTGCAGCCCCCCAAAACGTTTTAAAATAAAAAGAGAAAAGAAGAAATCCCAACACCACAATTTAAATTTCACAAAGCTAAGGGCTTAGGTGTGAGCACAATCATGTGCAAGGTTCCAACCCAAGCTGGTTGAAGGTGCACCATAAAAGCACACACTTAACACCTCAAAAAGGGTGTTCACACCCTCTTCATGCAACAACTAGGTAGGTTATTGTATTCTTCAAAACACCAAGCTCAATGCGATGCGGCTTTTCTAACTACTGTCGCCAATCAATGGTTTCCAACACTGTTCTCAACAGCATTGGACTGTCGAATTGGGATGCAAGCATCTCAACAGAGTTGAAGAAGGTCCAAAATGTGAGAACCGGTTTGGGACTGCCAACACCAAACTTTTGAGACCTGCCAATAAATCTAGAGCTGGTGTTCTAAAAAGAAACTTAGAAAAGCCACTCCAGTTCCCAAAAAGTGAAATATAATCGTGTCTCTCAAAATGTTTGTGAAACTTTTCCAAAATTCTCTCCTCAAATCAATCAATAAAACACCATGCTAACATTACTTGAAAAAAACCAGAATATACATTCTCTGGCAGCTTCAATTAGTCCTAGAGCCACCTTCTCATCTTGCTTCTCCAGTGTAAAAGTTGTATATTCAGAATCATTAAATTAGCTCTGGAGAGCTTATCTACTTTTGCTAACCGATTTGCTAGCAGTGCTCACAAGACCTTACCACACACGAAGACTATAAGTGAATCTGATGACAGATGGCTGCAATTTTCCTGGCACTTCATGTTTGAAATAATCAAAGAAACTTCTTTTAGTTACACACACTCTAGTATTTCTCAACAAACTGCATGTATCTCAATAAAGCAATTTTTTTGGCACTTCAGGTTTGAAATAATCAAATAAACTTCTTTTAGTCACACATACTCTAGAATTGCTCTAAAGTTGCTCGACAAACTGCACGTATCTCATTACACTTTCAAGGCATCTCAGCAGCAATGCAATGCGGAAAACTCATCAAAATTCCTTCTACTCTCCTACAGTAGCCTCAAATGACTTGAGATCTTGGCTTCTAGTTCACCTATTCAAAATTGATACTAGGTAGTGTCAACCTTTTGGATATTTCCCTTTTTTTTCCATATGTGGATGGGTCCAAAGCACCACAAGGCCCAAAAGGCTCTGATGTGCAAGCTTTGAACATAGCACTTTTTGGTTCTAATCTGGTGCTTGAGAGTGGTCACAAGATTTGTACGTTAGTGGAAGCCTGGTGACGCAAAACCAACCACCCTACAGGAATCTATATCTACCCGATCATTGATCATTAGTCATGTTCAGTGTACACAAGGGTGGAAGTAAGGACATTTTATGTGTGTTTTATCTTGGCAGACTCACACCTTCAATGATTGGGTGATCATTTTGATTAATAAAGAGCAGACAGTTTATTGTTAGCAATCATCTCCTTGTCTATACCATATTACACAGTAAGGAGTGAGGGCTAGTGTTTTGGGTGTGCCCGCCCGTGTATGAGTTTCTTCATTTTTTCCTCATTGTCCATATTTTTCCCAATTTTTTCCAGTCGTGGGGGTGGTGTCTTTTCCTTATCAGCCTGTAGGTTTGGCTGCTCAGGTGGGGCCCACTATTTTTCTGTTGGCCGACTCATCATGTTGTCGGCCGACTAGTTTTCTGTTGGCGGCCGACTAGTTTTTTTTCCACTCGTGGGCTGTTTGTGGTGCTGTCGGCCTGTTTTACAGTGGCCGACCAGCAGAACCAACTCATATATAATGTGGGGTCGGCCTGTTTTACAGTGGCCGACCAGCAGAACCAACTCATATATAATGTGGGCCTTTCCCCCCCACTTGTATTGTACCGGATCAATCACCGCATTGAACCACACAAGGAGTATAAAACAAACACGATTACTTTTATGCATAAGGACTGCATGCATGTTATTGACACTGGCCAAGAGGGAAACTCCACAGTTGTTGTATCTCATGTCCATATTAATAGAGCAATGAAAAAGAGTGTTTCTACATACTTGCTATTTATACATGACATTGTTGAATGTGATAATGTAAATGTAGACACTCTTACGAGTGATAGGCTGAAATTCCTCGACACATTCTAGGATTGTTTTGCACGTGCTTTGCCAGGAGATTTACATCCTGAAAGACCGGAGGGTTACTGCATTGATTTGGTGCTGGATAGTTCCCCGCCAAATAGACCCACATATAGAGTAAGCGGAGCATAGAAAGAAGAGATCATGAAACACGTGACCGAACTGTTGGACCGAGGTTTGGTTCAAGCCAAGCTCTTCGCCATACTATTCACCTATCTTGCTAGTGCAAGAGGAGGATAGTTCCTTCCGCATGTGTGTGCATTACTGGGCTTTAAACAAGCTTACCATTAAGAAACGGTTTCTAATCCATGCATAGATGACATCCTCAATAAACTTGATGGGTCTCCATGTTTCAGTCGCATTGATCTTAAGAGTGGATATCACCACGTGTGCATGGAACCACAGGATGTACACAAAACGGCATTCAAGCCATCATTTGGTTTGTATAAGTTTGTGGTTATACCGTTTGGTCTCAAGAATGCCCCGGCTACGTTTAACAAAATGATGGATCGCATTGATCTTAAGAGTGGATATCACCACGTGCGCATGGAACCACAGGATGTACACAAAACAGCATTCAAGCCATCATTTGGTTTGTATAAGTTTGTGGTTATACCGTTTGGTCTCAAGAATGCCCCGGCTACGTTTAACAAAATGATGGATCGCATTTTCAATGAGCATCGGAAAGTCACGTGTGTGTTTTTCGATGACATGTTGGTATTCTCCAAGAATAAGGAGGAACACCGCCAACATTTGGCTATTGTATTTGAAGAGCTTCGCAAGCACAAGCTCTTTATTAATGCAAAGAAGAGTGAATTTTTCCTCTCAGAGATTCACTATTTGGGACCCATTATATCTAAGGATGGCATCAAGATGGATCCTCAAAGATAAAAGCCATTCGAAATTGGCCTAAGTTATCTTCCGTACAGCAAGTACGAAGCTTTTTGGGTTTATGTTCCTACTACATGCGTTTTATCACGCACTTTGCATGGATTGCTTCGCAATTGCACGGGCTCACTAGGAAGAAGGCAATCTTCAAATGGACCATTGATGAGAAATGGGCTTTCTTTCACCTAAGGATGCCATTATGAGTGGGCCATTATTAGTTATTCAAGACTTGCTAAAACCTTTCTGTGTAGAGAGTGACGCATTGTCACATGCACTCTGCACTGTAGTGCATGGTGACAGATGGCTCATCATCAACAGTGCAACATTGTACATTATTAGCACCATTTAGGATGATATTTGTCGTACACCGTGACTCCATTGTAATCGTCAGTCCAAGATAAGTCAGGCACGAGCTACGTAGGTCATTCCCCAACCATAGTGAGTCAATCAGTCAGTCAAGTCCCTTAACCCACTTGAAGAGATGCATTCATGCATGTAGAGTCAGTAGAAACCTTAGGGTTTGCATAAGAAAGCACTCTGAATATTGCATATCATTCATCCATTGCATATAGATCATTGCAGAAGCCTTCAAATAACATCTAGTATTTATCTGGCATTTTTCCCATATTTTCTAGTATTATTATAGCATTTAAATACCATCAATATCATTTAATAGCCATAAGATCCAATCGTGTTGCTCTAGGGAGACAACCGAACAGCCCATGAGCATATAAATGTTAGCACATTCATCCCCAGTTTCTGCCCATATTTGGTGTCCTTTTGGTCCCTTTTGCATGGCCCTTGATCGGAAATTTCCAACTCAGTTGTATTGGATCTTCTAAAGTGTTATGTTTCGGATCATAAGGAGCAGTGGAAAAAGTATCTTCCTTTGGTAGAGTTTGCTTACAACAACACCATTCACACTTCGACAAGTAAGACATCTTTCGAGATTGTGGAAGGCGGAAAGAAAGTGTTACCATTATTCATCTCCTAGTAGTGTGCCCAAGTTGTGTATCAGGGGTGCCCAGATTTATCCCGGGAAGCACCTTATTTTTTCCTCATGTTTAGGCCCTTGGTTGTAGGGTTGGCCACCCATTATCACATGTTTATTTTTGTCCAGTCGTGAGACTTTTCTGGAGCAAGTCGGCCAGCTCATCTTGGGGCTATATAAGGCTTGCCGCCTCCTCATTTGTACTCACTCTGACAGGGGCTTCGAGGCCCGGGTCCTCCCTTAGGGGAATAGTTCATCATGCCCACACATACGGGGACCACCCCTTGCACAGGGCTGATTGTATCATTGCTTCTTCATCATTATGCAGATTTGTTTTCCTTCTCTCTGTGCCTATGTCTCACCCTTTCCGCTACGCACTTTTGACATGGTATCAGAGCACCGGGTTGAGGCTCTTCTACAGAAGGTGTTCTGGCGTTTTTTTGTTGAGAGAAGGATTTCTGCGTTTTTCTATACTGCTGGTTGCAGAGGAGGAGGGACTGTTTTGACCTTGTCTAGGCGGCTGAAGGAGATACCTTTGGCTGCGTTTTCTGCAGAATTAGGGCAGCAAGCAGAGGAGATACCTTTGGCTGCGTTTTCTGCAGAATTAGGGCAGCACGCAGGGGAGATACCTTTGGCTGCGTTTTCTGCAGAGTTGGGGCAACAAGCAGGCTGCGTTTTCTGCGGATATGGGGCAGCAAGCAGGGGAGACACCCTGGCTGCGTTTTCTGCAGATCTGGGGTAGCAAGCAGGGATACACCTATGGATGTGTTTTCTGCAGATCTGGGGCAGCCAAAGGAGGTGCTGAAGTTGCTGTGTTTTCCTCCTCTCTCTTCCTCTTGGTACACGTGCTGCCCGCTGTTTACAGCAGCGTTATTTTTTGCATTGTGGTTACTTGGCAGTGAGCCACTCCTATTCCCTAGGGAGATGGCCTTCTGGATTACAGGGTACAGGCACAGGAGTCTTCATCCCTAGGATAAGCATTGATTTGGGAGCTTGGTGTACAAGGTGATATCGGCATTCATGCAGACACAAGCTAGGTCACTTGGTGACGAGAGCGTACTTGCTCAGTTGCAAGATGGGTACAGGATGCATGGCAGGTGTACAGGTTCATTGGGTACAGGTAGGTACCAGAGGAGCAGCACATTTGGAGGTTGGTGCTCAACAAGCTCAAAGTTGGAGGCTTGAGTACCAGGGCTGATGTAGACATTGTGGGCCTCTAGGGTGTCTAGAGGGGGTGCCAACAGGGAGACAGTTCGGCGGTGTTCTCTAAGAAGCAGTTTTTTCTTGGAGGTAGAGAGTCAGACGACATCCTTTCTTGGGCTGAAGAGGGAGCACATTGTGTGACAGGTGTGATATAGATTGGGTTGGAGATATGGACATCTAGTGGTTCATTCTTTGGATTTTGTTGGCCTTCTGGATCGGGAGCAGTTTCTTGGAGCAAGTGGCAGAGGCGGGAGCAGATCGACTTTTCGACTTGCTTTGGAGGTTTCCTTTTCCAGCTCCTTGGACCGGTTTCACTCCCAGGATCTGAGAGGGGGTGTTAGCATTATTCATCTCCTGGTAGTGTGCCCAAGTTGTGTATCAGGGGTGCCCAGATTTATCCTGAAAACACCTTATTTTTTCCTCATGTTTAGGCCCTTGGTTGTAGGGTTGGCCACCCATTATCACATGTTTATTTTTGTCCAGTCGTGAGACTTTTCTGGAGCAAGTCGGCCAGCTCATCTTGGGGCTATATAAGGCTTGCCTCCTCCTCATTTGTACTCACTCTTACAGGGGCTTCCACGCCCGGGTCCTCCCTTAGGGGAGTAGTTCATCATGCCCACACATACGGGGACCACCCCTTGCACAGGGCTGATTGTATCATTGCTTCTTCATCATTATGCAGATTTGTTTTCTTTCTCTCTGTGCCTATGTCTCACGCTTTCCGCTGCGCACTTTTGACAGAAAGTACCTCCGATCCTGCATACAAAAGATAAGATCTACAAGGCAGATCGTTTTGTGGAGAATATGGATGAGGCTTACAAGAAGGTCAAGTTGGCTCTTCAAAGGACTCAAGAGAAACAAAGGAAAGCAACAAGCCTTCACCGTCGATCATTGGTTTTTGATTTGGGTGATTGGGTGCTTTTGGGATTTGAGAAGGCTAGACTCAGGAAAATGAAGGGTAAACAGCACTTATATCCTAAACTGAGTATGCGGTACTATGGGCCTTTTCGGGTGATTGAGAAGATGAGTGATGTTTCTTATCGTCTTCGATTACCGGATCATTGGAGGATTCATAAAGCATTCCATGTGAGTCTTCTTAAGCCTTTCAGAGGTGAAGTGCCTACAAATCAGGTTGATGAGACAACCAGAAGTCGAAGAACTAGATGAGATTCTTCAACCGGAACAGATTTTGGCACATAAAGAAAGAAAAGTCAGAGGAAAAGTTTCATGTCGATATCTGGTGAAGTTTGTGAACTATTCACCTATGGATTCTAAGTGGATGGAGGAGGGTGACTTGGAAAATTCACCGAGGATACTAAAACTTTACCTTGAGGCTTTTGGTTTGGAGCCTACCTTAGAGAAAGTGCTTCAACAGGTTCAGCTGTGGATTCTGGAGTACTACCTATTACTCAAGAGGGGAGTGACTCTGCTCCCTTGTCACAGAGTTCACTTGGATGAGATCTAGAAATCGCTTGGTGTTCTTCTTAGCACACTCGACATACTCAACTGACATGTAATATCTGCCTACGGGACTTCTATGATATATGTGTACTAGTCACATGGTTTGATTCATGGATATACGGATCTTTTTGAGAGAATGGGGACGCCTATTCTAGACTTTCATTTGATATGCATGTATGCTTGCCTTTATGCATCAATGTTTACTCATGTTCATGATGTACTGCTGATCGTGGGTCCTGTGGGATGGCCATGAGCGGAGCAAGTAAAGCATCCAAGGGGACATGACTATTCACGAGGTGGATGCTCTTGATTTATGTTCTGTTTCAGTCGGCAGGACATACCTTTCTCATTGGTCTCTTAGGTTCTGTTTCAGTTTGGCAAATCCTTTGACTGAACAATTGAGGACGATTGCTTTGTTTTAAGAGGGGGGTATGTTACAGGACTGAGTATTTTACCTCTTTTCTTAAGCATTACAATTATGTTTTAAGCATTCACTAATCATGTTTTACTCTGTATATGCATGTTTAGCATTCACTAATCATGTTTAGCATTCACTAATCATGTTTTACTCTGTATATGCATATGTAAGATTGTACATATGTGTGTGGGTACAGATACATGTTTGATGTGTGTGAGTACGTGTGTGTGCATGATCATATGTGTTTTTGGGTATTCTTCTCTTACTGTGTTGCAGGTGCAGATAAGATCTCTCTTCTTCTTGTGGGGCAGTCAAGAGGAGCTCAAGCGGCTACCGTAGGGCCACCCAAAAGGCATCTCAAGGGGGCAGCCGGGTAGCAGCCCTACAACGCAACTAGGGGGCAGCCGGGTAGTAGCCCTGCAACGCAGCAAGGGAAAAAAACCGGGTTGCAGCCAGCGCAGTGTTGAGGTGGCCAAGGGGGAAAGCAGTCGGGTTGCCACCAGCGCAGCAGGTCTGGTAGCCGTCGACGTGACGAGGCGCTGCCATGTGGCGGCTGACTGCAACACAAACCAACGGGCTGGACTGCAGGTTGTGCTGGACGACGAGAAGGCGCACAGTTCAACAGCGAATCCCAAAGCGCAAGAGAGAGAGAGTCGTCGAGCAGCAAAACGCAAAGGGAAAGCAACGCTGAAAACAAAAACGCATAGCCCGTGTGCAAATAGAATTTTTTTTATTTTTTTATTTTTTTAAGGAGAGAAAAGCATTCGTAGAAGATTTTTTATTAAAAGGGAAAAAGCTATGCTTTTTACGCCAAACTTGTATAAAAAGGGGGCTAAGGCTCTTTGTATGCACAACAAACTTGGGTGAAAGCTTCAAGGAGAGTCCTTCTACGTGAAGCAAGCAGATCTCTTCTCGGAAGTTGTACAAGGACTACGCCAACTTCAAGTGATAAATAAATACCTACGGGGGCGCCACGCTTTGTGGCCTATCAATCTCTTGTGCAGGAGCGCTCTAGCTCCATCTCTTCTTCTTCTTTTGCAAAGTTTATTATTATTCCGGTTCATCAAGAGTTTTAAGTGTGATTAAGTTGTGCTCACCGCCCGTCAGATCTCTGAAGGCCGGTTTGATGACCTTTGGTCCTATTGGTTGGATCAATGATAACAGCTTCAGATTTGGCTCCCGTACCACTTTCTTGTTATTTCCTAGATGAGGCAGACAAGTTAGATGGTGGTAACTTTCAGTCAAGGAAGTTGCAGGTTACTTCTATTCTTAGGGAGTATGGTTTGATGGAGTTTCTCTCGTACAAGAATCGGTGCTTGCCGGACCTTGCCTCTGTGAAGGATGTTTGTCGGTGGAGGAAGACTGACGGACAGATCTATGGCTTTCTCCTCCTGAATTGTCAGGATTCGGTTCTTCGACACTTCATCTATGCTCATGATGATGCTTCTACTTTCTCTGTGTGGCAGTTGCTTTGTGACCTGTATGGTGGCAGATGGTTTCTGCTTCTAGGTGCTATGCAGCCAGTGATCTTGTGGATACTTCTTTCAGAGATGTTCCTGCAGCGAAGGATAGTGGGCTAGTTTTGCTCATTGCATCTAAGGAGTTTGTTTCTCATGTTGCCTTGCCTTTAATTTCTTTGCATACTTCTCCTTGCCAGGATGATATCTCTGGTAATGTTTTTGAGGAAGATAGTGGGCTATCTTTGCTCACAGCTTCTGAGGGGGATTTGTCTCCTATTGCTTCGCCTCCGACTCTTTCTTCGTCAATCAGTGACCAGGATGTGTTGCTGGTCTCTTTGCCTTCTATGGAGGAGCTTGCTTCTACGTTGTGTGATGCTATTGAGGAGGCTACTACTACTTCAATTACCACTACTGTGAATGTTCCTCTTTTCCTTACTCTGTGAGAGGATTCTGGATTGTGGTCAAGTGTGTCCGTGACCGTGCATGGGGCATAGTGGTACTTCCAGGGCTTGAAGGATTGGGATTTGGATTTGGTTGGGCTTGTGGAGTCCCGACATCAGTTTTCAGAGGGAGCAATTGAGTTCTTACATCTGGCGATGCCGACCTTCGAGGAGGGTGCTATTGTACAGCATTTAGCTACTCTTGGTACAGAGTTAGTGCAAATGGACTCTATTTCTTTTGAGGGTATTATCTTCTTGGAGCTACAGGCTTCTAGGGATTTCTATGGCACTGTGTTTACATTTGGGTTTGGCACCGATATTTGGAGCAGCACGATGCAGCCTACATGGTTGTTTTCTTCTAGAGGAGCAATGTACCTGGCACCTTGTTCTGTTGCTTTTGTAGCTGAGTTGTGGAGGAGATTGCTTGTGGAGCTTTCCTAGTACCTGTGGTTGCTGCATTCTTTTGTCTTTGACAGAGGACGACTTCTTCAGCTTCTCAGAGTATGTTCAATATCTGGTGCTTAGAGCAGGTGTTAGGACATTCATCCCCAGTTTCTGCCCATGTTTGGTGTCCTTTTGGTCCCTCTTACATGGCCCTTGATTGTGGGCTAGCCACCCTTATTTTTTATATTTTTTTGGGATTTTTACCAACCTGGATGCCTTTTTTCCCAATCGGCCAGCTTTAGATGTCCAGTCGGTCAGCTTCTACAATTCCAGTCGGCCAGCTCTCCCCACCTATAAATAGGTGGGTTGGCCTCTCACTTTTGTATATTGCCTAGTCTATCTTTTGCTCCCTCACTTATGAGACTACTTCTATCTTTTGCTTCGGACTGTATCACTTCAGTATATTCAGCATAGTTGCTCCATATCTCTCTCTCTTGCACTCTCTACTCAGCACACTCTAGTGCTTGTTTGCTTCCGCTCTGTGCACTCTTTCAATAAATAGCCTTGCAATTGCATCACTCCATTCATCTATCTTCAAGCGTGTGAGCCTTCAGTCCAAGGAGCATAAACGATTGGACATTCAGCCACAGATATCATAATGCAGCCCCATCAAAGCTCAAGCGTTGCAGTCCTCAGCCCTGGAGCATCATCGCTTGACAGTTTCAGCCTTCATTCAGCAAAACGCAGCATCTCTTGCAGCCGGCCAGCCCTAGAGCTCCATCAGCCTTGTGTTTTCAGCACACACAGCAGCCAGCCAGCATCTGTGCATCATCTTCATTGCGTTTTCTGCATCTAACAGCATTCAGCCTGCATACAACTCATCGTTTTTCTTCAACCACTTTGGTGAAGGTAAAACTCAGCATTCATAGTCATTTTCAGCATTCATATATAGCCTAGAACAATCCCTACCTCAGCCTCAGATTTGCAACCTTCCCTCATTCCATTGGGAAGAGTGCATAGGCTCAAGATTGGTCATCATTGATGCTTCTACAACCGTGTACAGTTCAGCCCAACTCTTAGTCCTCCAAAGTCAGTCTCTTCAAAGTAATAAAGCAAATACTATTCCGGTAACAAGATAGGGGGCCCTTCAGTGGGTAATTCGGGACCCCATACGGTGTATAGTTTCTCTCTCTCTCTCTCTCTCTCTCTCTCTCTCTCTCTCTCAAATCTCTTAAAGTTTGAAGTCATAAAAGTGGATTGCTAAACTCGCGAAACTCAGGATACAATAGGCGGTGTGAGATTTGTGTGACAGAATCCTTAAATACGAATACTTCCGCTGCTGCATGTTACACACATCAAGAAGTTGCATTGGGTTTGTCCTAAATCAGAAGAAAGCCATTGCTTGCATGATTCTGAGCTTTCCTTGGGCATCTATGGGAAGGAGTTGTTGGCTGTAATTCATGCCTTTACTACTTGGAAACATTACCTTCTTGGGGCTAATTTTATGGTCTAACGAGCATATAAATAGCCTTGCTATTGCATCACTCCATTCATCTATCTTCAAGCGTGTGAGCCTTCAGTACAAGGAGCATAAACGATTGGACATTCAACCACAGATATCATAATTCAGCCATCGAAGTTCAAGCATTGCAGTCTTTATGATAGCAAGGATGAACAGAACTCCACATCAAAAACCTGACCTCTTCATCTTCAACCATTGTTTTGACTATGGCCTCGATTTCACATGTAAAAATCTCACATGCAATGAACGGGAACCTGCATTAGCCAATGAAGCAGAATACTATCATCTATTCAACCCAAGGCTTCAACAACTTCCTTTTAAAAATGAGAAAATTTTGACGAGTTAAATTCCAAAATCATGCTTACTTGAAAGCCCGCTTATTGTCGGCTCCTTCTGGAGGTTCTTCAACCACATATCGCACAAGCTGCTGAATCTGTGATTTTCCTCTAAGACTGGAAAAGAAAAGAGGCAATGACTAACCTTTGAGAGACACAAGCAGTGAGAACTAGGACACTCAAATACACGGTTTTGAAAAAAATACACAAACAGATAGACAAAAACACCACAACAGACATCAACAATATATGACAGAACACACGCAAACTTCAAACATCACAATACAGAAAAGGGACAACATGAATTCGTTGGTTTGTTGATGCACCAATTACATATGCTTGCTTACAAAGTTTTCCACCAAGTGCTCTAAAGCTTAGACAACACTTGGAAACTCTAAAGCCTCTGGCTCAGCCCTTACCAAGAGCTAAGCTACATACACTTGCAAATTTGTTGAAGTAGAATGGGCTTCAGAGATATGACTGTAAGATACTTTTTTACACAATGGTTTCCAGTGTTGACTTATTTAACAAGCTACACATTCTATACAAATACAAGGAAAAGACATGTTTCACAACAATTTCATCAAGTTAAAAAAACATGAACAGACCAATTTCAATCATTTGTGAAGAATTTGAATGGTTGTTCCAAGTTTATGACGCAAGAGAAGCATGAAAAAACCTTAGCAAAGCAAAGCGCCCTGAGAGTTGTGTTTGGATATACTTAGCATTCCCCGTAAGGGTGGGTTTGGAATCAACGCCAAGCCCAGACTGTATGTGGCAATATTTATATGTGACAGTCTCTTTCCCACTAAAAGATTGTTGCAACTGTAAAAAAGGTGCTTACGGAGTTGCATGAGGAATAACCCATAAAAGAAAAGTTGATGCAACGGTTTGCTTGCTGCCACTACTCAAATTTAAAACCAAGAACACAAAGCTTTCACCATGTGAAGTGTACCCATGTCGGTGCCAAGGAGTACATGCACATTCAAATACAAAACCATGTGCACTTTAGTAGTCACCTTTAGGTAACAAAACCCATCACGCTCAGTTTCTATCACTCTCCAAAGGTCAAAGGTAGAGTAAGGAATGCTGAATGGCTAATGCTCCAAGATAGTTACAAAAATGCAAAAATTATCTTAGTGCAAACAAATACAGGATGCATATCATTACAGTTGATTTGAGGATAGATGAGATGATATAAACCTAACCATAATGTAATCGTGTAAGCAGTTATTGCTTTGAGAGCTTAGATTAGAGAACAAGCTCTCACACAAACATTCTACTGGTGCAGAGTTAGTAAGCATGCTAAGACTGATTGATCTGAACTTGCTGACTGGCTGCAGTGAGAAGTATAGTGGTATTAAAACAGCCTCAGGAGAAGATCCCAAAGAAATTAAGGACTGCAGAGAGCACCCAGATTCTAATCCAAGGACTGCAGAGAGCACCCAGATTCTAATCCAAGGACTGCAGAGTAAGGAGCTAGAAATACCGCCAACTAAACCTAAGCCCTGTCTAATTTACTTATGTGTGTCAGATACTCAGCCTGTTCCAAAGCAAAAAAAGTTTCACTCACTACTTACTGTACTAATTTTAAAAAAAAACACAATCTTTTCATACACCGTGACCCTCTAAAGAATCATCTTTTTATTGTACTTACAAGTTTACCAATCGTGCATTGAGCGATTTGCACTCCTGAATAAGCTCGTCCTCATCCAGAAGCTCTTCAAGTGTAAAATTATCTTTATCAAGCAACGACTCCACCTAGAGCAATCGGTTATGATAAATCAATCAAAAAGCATACAAGATTTTATAAAATCATTACCTTTGGCTAAAAATGCAATGTGGGATTAAAGTGACTAGGTATACTGAGAGCATAGAAATTATTTTCAAAAACTTAACCCAATACAGTTTGGTCTACAAAATTTCATGACTGCAAACTCTAGAGTAATGTCCAAAATCTAGTACAATAAAAACCTACAAGGCATACAAAAAGGTATCAGTTGCAGACAGAGAATATACTCTGTATCTTTTCCACGACTAACAGTGCAAAACTCATGCTCATGTCAGCCAGGGCAATGCCCACAGAGTGCTCAATCCTGAATCTGCCAGGTCTATACTGAGCCTGCAACACATGTTCTGTTTCAAAGCAGCCGGCCTATAATAACATACATAATGAGTGGAAGCTGCAACACATGTTCTGTTTCAAAGCAGCCGGCCTATAATAACATACATAATGAGTGGAAGCTGCTTCTAGAAGACTGACAGTTCCTGTATGCATCCTGAAGACCTACGCTAGGACGATAAGTTTAATCCACATCCATAATTTTGATGGCCACCTTTATCTTGTTAGACAGCTACTTTTAACCCTTATGCAGCTAATCGTTATTTTGCTCACAAACCCTGACAAAACAATTGTTAAAAGCATCAGGAGGTCACGAGTGACACCTTTACTTGTGAACTTGGGCATAACCATGCTTACCTGAATTTTAATAGAGGGGCATACCAAAAGCTGATCGATGGTTTGTTAGCTTTGGCACTTTCTTTGTTTGCATGCCAAAGTCCATGGAAGAAACTTAGTGACACACTTGAAATTATTTCGATAATGTTCAGGTAATAACTCAAAGAACTTTAGAATGAGACAAAACGGTAGATTTTGTTCATACATGAACTGAAGAGCAAAGCCCATCACCTATAGGCAATTCTTCCTTGGTGTTCTTGGCACATTGCAGGACCTCAGCATGGTGGTTTATCTATGGAGATGCATTACTGATGGAAAGCCTGTCTTGAAGAGAGCCTACATCTAGGCATTGACAATAGGGAAGTCACAGCACCTATGTTCATTCTATGCATGATGAAATAAGTTACATAGTGCCAAACTTGTTGGTTTCTATGCTAGAACAATGATTGCAGGTGTAAGATACGCTTTCAAAGGGTGAAGATTAAAATGGTTGGCTTTTCTTTCCTGCTACAAATGGTGATCTTTTCAAAGAAGACAACAGATAACCTGTATGGACAGCCCATGTAGGATGGAAAATCCATTAATAGGCTGGGATGATGTCTCTTACATTCTATGAAAATGTCGCATATCTCCACTTGTTGTGCCCACCCTAAAATTTACAGATGGACATACATGAACAGCTGCCATCCCTTCGTAGACAGCTGATGGGAGAGCAGCAGATCTTCACACCAACTGACCTACACTGTTATACAGCCTCCATGTCTACTGGCCTGTCACCTGAGGGGAAGAAGAGAAAAGAAGAACAAGGAGGAAAGGACAAAAAAGAATGCAGAGAGGAGTAAAAGAGGAGAGAGGAGTGAGCTGGAGATCAAGAGAATGAGAGGCAATGGTACAAAGTAATTATGAAAAATTCTCAAAGTCGGCAAGTAATTTTTAGCATGCCTTGTTCGAGAACCTCAAAACCTATCCTCATCATTTCACACTCAAATGAGTGGGCAGACTAAGGCAGTGAAACTAACATTCTTAGCTACGCCAAAGGCTTATGCCAATAACAAAAACATAACAGTGATGTATGTTTGCAATAATATACTGCACACCTTAAAAATAATTAGGTTTCCACTCATAAAGTTAAACAAAAGACAAAATATAAGCCTTCTAGAAGATGGTCAGGTTTCACAAAGCAAGACAAAAACAAGGATACATAGCAATAAAGCATCCAAATGAGTCATTCAAAGTCTCATAACAAATCAATTATGTCTCTGTTTGGCACCCCAATGAAGGGATACATACTACATAGTACAACTTAACCTGATAGAGTCCTATAGGAATCCTTCAAACTCAAGAAATTCCTACGATTTAGAATATCATAAAATTTAGAAAATCCTTGAGATTTTGGAAAACTTGTCAAGGTGCACTCTGTGGACAGCAAATAACTTGCAAAGTTATCAACAAAGCTTTCCACTCCCTAAGTGACTCTTCTTGCTTTGACAAACTAGCCACCATAGAAGTGCATCCTTTTTCATGTGGACAGGCTCAAGATACTGTCACAATCCTCCAGAGATCTGTGCCATGTGGAAGGATTTCTTGGAGCATGATGGATTCACTCATGTAAAAGTTGGTGACTTTAATGAGTGATTAGAGTTGGTGACTCTAAGTCAGTAAGAAGAGCTGGTGACTCTAACTACTATAGTTATGCATTCATGCAAGGGTTGGTGACCCTAGTGTCTGCATAAACTCATGAAAGAGTTGGTGACTCTATTCAATGAGTATGTGTAAGCCCAACAGAACGTGCATTGACAGATGCAACCACGTGTACGAGAGATAAAGATAGAGAGAGAGAGAGGGGGGAGAGAGATGGGAACAGGGGGTTTCACACAGTACACCACGCGGAGTAGGAAACAGGCCCCGCCCCCCCTTCAGGAATTTATTTCAGGAATAATCCACGCGCTTTTCCAAGCCAAGACCAATACACAAATGAACACAATATCAAACAAAAGTGTCGATGTCAAGATCAGGCCAAGTTGATCTCAAGGCACAAGATATCTGATGCCGAGCTCACCACGAGGATGACCCACAAGAGTCTTACACCGGGCTAGTACCAATATCCACTATATGAACCGGATTCTAATGTTTCACAAATACCCCTAAGAACTCTGCACCCACAAGAGTCTTACACCGGGCTAGTACCAATATCCACTATATGAACCGGATTCTAATGTTTCACAAATACCCCCAAGAACTCTGCACCCAATATGGAAACGAGTCTCAAAAAGGGCAATCACCAAGGTGGAGGATGCTGACAAGTCCAAAGATAATCCAAGGTGGCAGCGGCTGAGTGTGTGGCTACCGACGACTGAAAGATAGGAAGAGGTGGTGCAAGGCAATGATCTTCAAGCAATAGGTGGCGGAGCAACGTGATGTATAGGGTGGCGTAGCTATGACATAGGCGGTAGCGCGTCGGGTGGCGGCGTTGCTGTTGTAGCACTGGCGGTGCACACAAGCTAGCAAAAGCGACTATGGGCGGCGCTTCTCTGAGGACAGTGGAAGCGGCACTACGGGTTCTGCGCAAAGGCAACAGGCAGCTGTTGCCGTGGCGGCATGCGCTGCTGACGTTACTAGTGCTGCCGGCAACAACTGTAGGCAGCAATAAAAGCGGTTATGGGCATTGTAAGGCGGCGGGTCTTATAGGGCGGCGGAATAGACAGTTCAAGGCGGCACAACTAGCGTTGCACTAGCGACAGACTGACGGAGTTGTAGCTAATCCGGATATTGAGAGGTTGGCGCAGCCGACACATTCAAGTGACACTGGCGGTGCACTGGTGGAGGTGGGTGCTGCTGCCGTCGGCAGAGGTGGAGGAGCTAGGAGGTGCTTGGGATAGAGAAGGAAGATGAGGATAATGATGCTCTCCACAAGTTCTTCTTCAAAAATCTCCACAAGTACTTCTATGAATCACCAAGAGGGTGTATGCTTCTTTATATACTTAAAGGGGTGCCTGCTTTTGCCACGCTTTGCTTTTGCTTTTCTATATTATTTTAATAATAGCCAAAGTTCTTGATTTGCTTTTATAATCTTCAAGGCCTTGCTTTTTTGGCCTTGGAGCAACTTTTAGCTTTTTGATCCAGTTCAATGTCCTCTTTCCAACGGTGCCCTCAGCTTTTTGGTCAACAAAGTTTGACTTTTGCTTTTCTCCTTGAGGAATTTTACAAATCTGACATCACCAGATGTGACCACTTTGAATCCCATCATCATGGATAACAAGGAATTTCTTTTCCTTGATGATATTTGTAAATCCTTGGGGTTAAGGGAGGATGAGGCCCTAAGCATATTAGCAATTGGGTCTGGTTTCTGCAAAGAAGGCAACAGACTGCAAGTGTACAGATAGATTTTGATGACCATGATCTTACCAAAGCGCTAGCATTCCAAGGTTATGATACAGAACGTACAATTGAGGAAACTGTTTCCAATGCTCTTGTTGCTATAGAAAATGTAGCAGCAGAATATGAAAGTGTCCCTCAAGAAGCATTTCAACCACATAAGCGCTTGCATGCAGATACATCAGTTGAGCAGCGTGGAAGCAGTATAGACATATGCAACCCACGCACAAGCCAATGTGATGATGACATTGAGGTGGAGTTAAATCAAAGTTCTAAGAAGCCGTGCCTTCAGAGTTGTTACTAACACCTAAACTTTTTCTCTTGTAGAAAGCTTATATTTTTGACAAGTTTGCTGCACGTGGAGGTGGAGTTCGTGTGCAATCCGATGGACGAGACACCTCCCTGATTCATTACCTTCCTAGCCTCTCTCCATCATTTATTGGAGTAATCCATTTAGAGTACTCTGAGGAGGCACAAGCAGAGCTCATCAAGTATAAAGCTCTAAGTGGGATTCCCACCGAAGATGGGCTAGCAAATAATGCAAACAAATGTATACTTATTAGCAGGGAGACAGCTATGTATACATTTGCACGCAACTACACCGGCCATGTGCTAAGCCATTGTGCTACATCAATCTCCAAAGGTGTAACCAATCCTAGTATTATAGCTAATAGCCTAGGTGAGAAAGCCACGCAGAGTGACCAAGATAAAGAAGCTCTAAGAAATCTTCTTAGGAACTTGTAATTTTCTTTCTACGAATTCAATACAAAATGTATACTTTTTTAATTATAATGTTTTTAAGAATTCTCAACCATTTCTCTTGTTTATTTGTTGTGTCAGCACTGTGCTCTATAAACTATTGGCAGCCATGTGAATGTGTAGGAAATTTCATTGATAATGATCAAATATTTGTTCAAATATTGTCAATTAACATCCAGCTGAAATCTCACAGTTCAAAACCTAAACAATTTTTTAAAAAATCAAATTTTTTACATTTTTTGATGTTTGTAGACAGATTAATTATCAAAAAAGTGTACACAATGCATGAATGAGTAGAAAAATGAAAAAAAAGACCTGTGTGCTACGGTGCGAATTTAAGCATTTCAAATCTAAAGAAAGGCTTAATTTCGTGCCGTAGCGCACAAGCCTTTTTTTTTTAAATTTTTCTACTCATTCATGCATTGTGTACACTTTTTTGATGATTAATCTGCCTACAAACATCCAAAAAAATGATTTTTTTAAAAATGTTGTATCTACTGCCAGACTTCACCAAGTGATTTTGAGCCCCAAATGGCTTTTTTTTTTGTCCCTGAGCTGGTGCTTTTTCCAATGCCAGCATTAGGAACCCTATTTCAATGTGTCCGTCATCCTGACCATGCGTCCGAGCATGAATTCTATCATGTGAAAAGAGCATGAAGGACCAAATCGTTACAAGTTAACTCATGGAAGGGTTGGTGATCTTGGTGAGTTAGCTGGGCTCATGCAAGGGCAATGGCTCTAGCGAGTACAGCATTTGGATCCAACATGGGTTGTGCCCATGGTCGCAACAGTTTTTGTGTACAAGATGGCAAGTTGGGAGATTTAATCCAAATCGTCATGCACAAGCATTTGCCTGTGAAGTGCACTTGCGTGTGTGACTTGTTTTGTTTGCCTAGACATTGAATGGTATTTTGCCTGTGAATGTCCACGGGCATCGGGGACGCCTGGACACCCCGTGGGGACGCGCGTGTTCACACTTGTTTGGGACTAAGGCGGTGAATTTTGTGTGTTTTTGCAGGTGGTAAGTGTGCACACTCAACCTTATTTAATTATTATTTCTTTGTTTACTAAAGTCTATGGTTGTAGGTTCACATTCATTAAAGTTTGGGCGGACAAACTTATATTTTATAAGAGTGTTCACATCGGGCTGGACCATTTTAATGAACCGGTACCAATTATGAGGTTTGGGCACCGGGGCACTGGACCAAAAGCCCACGAATTGCTAAAAGAGACCAAGGAGTTATTTTTGACATCCACGAGTTGCTTTTCTGGGTGCTTGTGGTGTGGAGCAAGCTAAGGGCGACCAAGAGAGCTGGTCGATTGCTTCTCTAGAGAGCACATGGGCTGTGGACAGCAAAGAAGGGAAATATGAAGCTGGCCGACTACTACTCTTCTTCTCTTTAGTGCTGGAACAGAGTACAGGTGGCTAGTCGACTGTTGATGTACCTGCAGCAGAGCTCAAAGCTGGCCGACTACTTCTCCTCTCCTCTTTAGTGCTGACCGGGTTGAACACAGGCTACACGGACCAAACATGTCACACATAAACTCCATAGGGCTGGTCGACTTTCTGTATTGATTCTCTTTTGGCTGGCTGTACTGAATTACAGCAAATCTCAGCCATACTTCATGGAATTCCTTGAGATGGAACAGATACAGGTTGTGCCAAGCTTCAACAAAACTTCATGGGATGCAAAACGATTGGTCTAAGTGCTATTTTGGGCCTGTTTGGAGCTGCTGAATTGCACAATCGTGTGGACAGCCGTGAAACTAAGGAACAATTGGTGACTATTAAGCCCATGTTGGTGACCAAGGGCTTGGTTTCAGTGGTCAGAAGTTGGTGGCTGCTTTGGCCCTCGGTGGTGACCGAGAGTTGGCTTTATTTGGACAGCAGTTGGTAACTGCTTTGGCCTTGGTTGGTGACCAAGGATTTGTTTTCTCTATTGGGCAGTTGGTGACTGCCTTGCTCTAGTTGGTGACTGAGAGCTTGCATTGTTTTGTTTTCCCAGATTTGGATAAATCTGGTGCTGGCTAAGTGGAACTCCCGGGCACCCACATCTTGTACAAGAGAACACTCTGTTGGCAATAAAGATACCTCGGGGGGGGGGGGGGGGGGGGGGGGGAGGTGGGGGGGGGTGGGGGGGGGGGTGGGGGGGGGGCGCTGTTGCTGGCCCAACTTCAACCCCTAGTGCTATGTCATGTGCAAGATAATCTTATGTGGTTTCAGGATGTATAATGTACATGATGAATGTGACAGATGTGTTGATTCATGCTTATGTTGTGCTGGATGTTGAATGTATGCTGTGATTTGGGCCACTAGTTTTTTGTATTACACGTGCCCGCTTGTGACGGACACGACGACACCTTTATCCAGGAAGAGAAGGCCATACACAGTTGGTTTTAGACGGTGAGCCCCACGGCAAGTCCCAAAGAACCTGGACTCCTACCCAGGGTTGGTCAATGTCACGGCCAAATAGGGATCTCCTAGGGTAATTGCCTTAAGCGAGTGGAAATAAGCCGATATTTATATATCTAACCTAGTGACAAAAGCCTTTGGCCTTTCGAGGTTTAACAAAGCACATCGGTGCCTAGTTAACCCCGGCTCAAAAAACAAAAACAAAAAAAGTTGGTTTTGTTGACCATGCTTGTAGGATGTTAGGATTCGTGGGAGTCTAATTTTGCAGGCCGACGGGAGGTGCCTAAACAAGGGCCACGTGAACAAGTTTTAAAGGAGGACACATTTGTATTTTATCGTGACTAGTTCTTATTATTTTTTAAAGCAGTGGACACTTTGGATTGACTCAAGTTTTTATTTTGAATGTGGTTGTGGCCATCCACAAGTGTTTAATTTTCATTACTAGTTAAGTGCGTCAGCCCATTGCTTGAGTTACACTTTCACCCTCGGAAATTTGGGAAAATATAACTTAAAATTTTTAATCCAATTTGGGTGTTTCTCCACATCATTGAAAATTTCTATTATTTTACTTGAACTTAGATATCTTAGGGTTGCCCATCCTCATTTGGGTGTTGTAAAGATAATTGACCCTTACTACTCCATGCTCATAAAAACATATAGAAGAATCGTCCTCATCACTATTACCATGATAACAAGGATCCATGTTCACTTTTAAGTCCATTATTGCTTCCGTCTAGCTCTTCATGAGATGCCATTCAAATAACAAAATCTTGAAATTAAAATGCATAGGATTCTTTCCATTATTAAAAATGACAGTTTTTAGTTCTACATACGTTTCTATCTATTGTTCAATAAAGAGGTTGCAATAAAAAAGATGTTTAAGCCCCAATCGGTGTCGAAGTTGAACAACCATCAGATATCCCTCTTCTTGTGCTCACTTTCAATTGTTATAAAAGGTGCTTGCACGCCCAAACACACCCTTAAAATCCATATGGCAATGGAAGGCTCATGTTATTTCCCAAACTTAACAATCATCTTTAAATAGAGGTAAAACATTTGTCTTCCCTGACACACCGGCGTCACAATTTAAAAACGTCTTTACATTACGGCACGAATATGGCTTTAGGACACCGTTAAGGATGCATAGAAGTTTTGTTCAGATTCTAGTGCCCTTAGAGAACCCCAGACCTATGGATCCATTGTAGGCCATTTCACAATTTGAGGTAATGGCTGATGCTAAGCACCCCCATAACCTCTAAACAGGGTATCGTTCGCTGAATGCCTCTCAATGGTTGTCCACACTAGGGTTTCTTATATGTTGTGTTTGCACCCAACCTAGAAGACTCATGCTCAAAGTCAAATTCTCATGGAGGAGGAAGAGAGGAAGAAGACTTAAGGGTCACCTCTCCTTTCCAAGAGGAGTTACAAAATATCTTGCATCTTTTAAAAATTTGCAAACTCGAACATGGGGCATCAAGGAGCGGCTAGGTCAAACATTTTTAAGAGAACTAGTTTATGAACACAAAATGCCTCAAACTAAGTTTAATATGTTTGAGCATGCCTCAAACCCACTACAAACAATTATTAAGGTATCTGTTCTTTCAACTTGTCAAACCAGCCTTCACTTCTCACCGCTCTTCACACTTCGGCTCATAAATGCACCTACACTCCTGAATTTTTCATCTCTGAACTCAATTCTTCATTCTATAATTAGTACCTTTCCCTTACCTGTAAACAAAGTCTCTTGCTGCAAATCAGCACTCATTTGTAAGCTCCTACGGCAGAGAGAGAGACAGAGAGAAGAGTATGAGGCAGGGCACCTAGTATAGGTAGCAATAGATTGCCTACCAAACTAATGCAAGTACACCTCCCTTTTGAGGTCTATAAATATAACCCCCGTCTCCATTTTCTACCCAACTTCTGGGGCAACCAGCAACGGAGAAAAGACCTTTCTTGAAAAGTATCAGATTCAGCCATAAGAATCAGCCTGAACAGCAACAATTAAAAATAATTGATCCATGACTTCCTTTCCAGCATTTTTGGCAGTGTTACATGCGTCACGGAAATTAGGGCATGCATTGATGATGCAAATTTTAAGCCTGAAGAGCTTGAGAGAGAGAGAGATGGCATCTGATTGGGTCCACACTGTAGATCTTGCCGGAGTGTCTGGACCAACTGTGGACTGTGAGCGTTAGGCTGATTCCCAGGCTGACTGTTTGCGAGTTGTACACACCGGGCTGCTTGTCTGTGCAGGGGCGGCTGCATGTTGAGCTGGAAGTCTTCAATGCCAGATCTCTGCCAGCACCTCCGAGAGTGAGCTGAACTCTCCTGCTGAAGGTTGAGTGCTTGATGCTTCACCATCTAAGAGATCAGAAGTGAGGAGGCCTGAAGAATCCCTTTTATAAGACTTTGGCAGCCTCCTTGGGCTGGCCAGCTAGCCCTACAGTCACATAACTAGGAAAATTGGAGCTTCTTGGGGGAAAGACTGCATTGTGAACTGGACAATGGCATTCAAATCGCTATTTTCCAATCTTGTTATTAAGGTTGGCCATCACACATAGGGGCATCCAAACCTCGCCATTAAATGGTATGCTGGAGCACAAAATAAGCCACTTTTCGTAAGCATTTAGCCTGGCCCTTGCCCTCTGGGCTGAACTCAACCTATGGGCTGCCCACTGTGCTCAAATCTGCCCGCCTCTTGCCTTGTATGATGTACAAGTTTGCCAGATCTTGTTGTCTCAGCCTAGAAATTAGGGATTCAGCCTATCCACTGTCTTGCAGGCCCTAGGCTTTGTCTAGACTTTGTCAGACACCCCGCTCTTTGAGCTGGTGATAAGTGCCTGCCATAAAAGCCCTTTCAAAAGAGAGAATTCATCTTTGTTGCCAAGAGCCAGGACTAGGCTCTCCGTTAAGTAGTGCGAACAGTAACAGAAATTGTGACCAATTAACCAAAACATGTCTGCCTGTACGATTAATCTCATAGTTCCACAACATAAGTTATTTGCAAGCGCATGAAGCACAAATTTACAATGTGAAAAAATCAAAATCAAGTTCTTTTAAACCTTCCATAGAGGATTGGCCAAACTAAAAGAAACAATGAAAACCCATTCAATACAAAATCAGTTAGCACGCTTGATCATGGATCATAAACAAATCTGCATAAGAAGCATGCCCGAAATCATCCTTTCACAACTCGGGTCAATTTCGAAAGACAAGAATACACAAGGCCACAATGGGATAACAATTACCCCCCAGTTGGACCATGCATAATCGCTTCCACGTTCCTCTACTCCCATTTGTTGGTCAAATTGCAGCAGAGGCCAAAAAGAGAGAGTGCCCAAATCAGTCGATCAAAATGAGCTTCGCACCAGATTCTCTCCTACAAATTTGACTTGACACAGCAACAAGAAAATAAAAATAAAAAGCTTTTGTGAGCGGTCTGCCTAAAGCACTATTTGAAGCTGTTTGCAACCATAAAGAAGAAATGTGACAGTAACAAGACTTGTGGGAAGGCGAAATGTCAACTGCACCATATGTGCCGTGGATGCATGTGACATACTCCAGAGCAAGGAGGACTCCTGGGAATCCACAGCATTAAGAATCGTGACGAGAAAAAAAGCGCTTTGATTGAGGAAAGAGAACAGAGGTTGAATTGAATGTGGACACATATGAAAACTTAAGAATCATCAGCCAAATATCTCTAGACCACTCTCATTTAGAAAGGCCAACCTGGGATGGTAAGATTTCAGAGAAAGACTGAGCTTAGTTAATGAGATGAAACAATCCAATGGTCCACTGCAAGACCAGATGATTGAACAATTACCTGTCTAACCAAACAGACAGGCAGACCTAAAGAGCTGCACAATCATCTCACCTCAGATAAAAGGGCCTGCCAGGTACTACAGGCAAGTTCTTCTCCCTTTGATCAAAGTGGCCCTCTTCACTGCTGAGCCCCCAGATAATTATCTATTACAAGCCCTCCACAATACACAAGCTATCACCAACACAGCATAAGGTAAAACATGTGATTATTCTCAGACACTCTTGGCAGATGACATCAATCTTCAGACTCGGTGCATCAGCAACCTCAGAAAAACTGTCAAGGCACGTGTTGAAAAGTGAGCAGGCTGCATGTTGCATAAAAACCTGCTATTCACTCATGCCATTTTAGGTTGAAACTCTGCCTCGATGCATGCATATTTGTGTGAACAATGCCAGTAAAAAGAACTGTGGTTGACTCCGGCTGCAAAAACAACATGCAGTGTTCAAAAATTTGTGTTTTGACAACTGGACTGAGAGACAAGACCAGAATGGTACTGCCACATAAGTCCATGCTAGTAGATTCAGTACTACACCGTCTTTAGAAAATACTGCAAGATATTGAGGATTAATCACATGTTTGCATATAAAAGACTAGCCACAGACAGTGAGAAATTAGGACCAACCGTACGATCTAGAAGGCTTGTGACATTTGAAATGTGTACCCAACCATCTAGAGATTGGCGGGCAGTCAGAGGTTGATTTAGAAACAACAACTCTGCGACACCAACTACCAATGGATACCAGCTACCAACAGGACATGCGTAGGTATGGACCCTCCATTCAATGGACTGAAGGGCAAGGGCATATCGACGAGAAAGCTGTGTATCAACGATAATGGTACAGCATTCAGAATTTTCTAGTCAAAGGGGTCAAAAAATTCCATTCAATGAGCTGAAGGACAAGTCCACTTTGCATATCAATGACAAAACTATATGTTTCTGAAGATGTTGGTACAGCATTGACCATGAGAGACAAAATGTACAGGCTACTGTTATCTGCATTGTCCGAAGAGACCCATGTAAGCCATGGCATTTGGGAAATGAGACTTTGAAATTTGATCATTTCACGTTCAGATGATGGTTTTGTTTCTTGAGTATGACCAGCTTCGTTGATCCATTGATCAAATCAAGGCATGTTGATCTTTCAAGGTAAGATGAAAGTAGATCCGGAAATCAAATTGCAAATTTTCTACAGAAAAACTATCACCTTTTGCTAAGTCAAGTTCAAAATACTGCTGAAATGAAAAGCGAAACATTAAAGCCATGGCCGTACAACTGGATAATGCTACTAACAGATGTGATAGCTATGGTGAATTGCACTGAAAATGGCTTTCGAAAGCCTAGAAGGCATCTCTGAACTCACAGGAGACGTCGTAGATAAGCTGGCCATACGCCAAAACATCCTTTCCGAGTGCGATGACCTTCCTCCCGGATTTTCCCGCAGCAATACTTTTAGCAGATCTCCCGCATGCACGAGCTGACTCGGGTTATAAAAAAACAGTAAAAAGCAGGCGATCCAATTCTGCCCAGCCTGCAGAAACGAGCGAGAAACCCTGAAGCTGAAGAGAATTGAGCTAAAGGAAACGAAAAGAAGGATAATATAGGGTTCCTATGGGTAGATGGAAGTTGCAATTTGCAAAAAAAAAAAATTGACCTACAAACGCAGAGAGGGGGAAATACACAGAGTGAGGGAGATGCCGAAGGCTGCGTGAGAGCAAATGAAGCCCACACCACTTCCAACTTGGCGAAAAGCTCACTCCTTCCTCCAGATGATCCTTGACCTTAGGGTGGGTTTTCTCGTCTCCCATTGATAGTGTGACTCCCAATTGCCTTGTTGATGCATTTCTAGTCCTACCCACATCATTATCAAAGTTGAAGCCACTGATATGCACAAGCAAGATGGTTTAAAGATGGTTTGTATACAGACGTAAGTTTGCAAAGTTGGTGGTTACTTAACAACCACTTTGTAACACAGGGTTGAGGTACCTCTATTGAATTGTATAAATGCCCTTGCTCAAAGGCCACATTGAAGTTGCTTTCTCGAAAAGTTTGTTTAGTCTAGGATTTGCAAAACAATTAAAGATTCCTTGAAATAGCACTCTAGAAGGCAAAACTAGACCAAAGCTAGGCCCAAGGTTCTAGCTATAGAAGTCCAAAAGTGTGGCACTACTATCAAACTTCAAGAATGAGCATGGAGCACCACTACATGTTCCAACTTCATCCAAGCTCTAAACGTATGTTTCCCATCTCATCTTGGCCACACATGTTCCCATCTTATCTGGCCGCCACGCACGTACCCAAGTAAGAACACATGTTTGCAAGTCACACCACAAAGACTATAAAACTTAAAAGATCCACCAGAATCCAAAATTTCCAAGTCCGCCTCATGACTTATGTCTAAGCAAGGTGTGCTCTAAGCTAATAACCCTTACGTATACACAAGATCAAGAAGGAGTTTCGAACTCAATCCCCTACTAGAGCAGAGTGCCTCAAATGACATAGAATCGAGAGCACCATCTTAAGAGGCATCACTGCAATCCCTAAAACCTCGCAAGAGCCAAGCAACTCTAGTAACATAGTATTCAAGTGATAGCAAAATCGCTAGCTTGAGTGAAGCCTATTACTAGGAGCCTATCACTACAAGGCCTTGTATGGACCAAAAAGTCAGAGTACCTGACTCCCCTCAAAGGAGTTTTGTAGACTTAATAAGAGACATTATCATGGGAGGTACAATTGATGGGTGGGAGTCAGAGAATCACCAAACTACCTAGCAACAAATAAGAAATCGTCAGCTAGAAATACCAACCATGGAGCCATTTCGCTCCCAATGTGGACCCTAACCAGTCTGGTTTAGGAACTGGAAGCACCAATCCTCTAGGGGAGGGAATAATCCTTTCTAGAACCACAATTAGTGCAGTCGTAGTGATAGTGATTACATCAGCACCTTTTGGCTCAATTAGCTCTCAAAATATGAACCTAGGACTGTTCGACAACACCTGGAGACCTACCACATCTTCGGGCTTTGCAGGATTTGACTTTGGTACAAGCAGTGTAGGGCAATGTAGGGGATTTTGCCACACCAGGGCTATAGCAACAACCGAGGCTACTAGGGCCAAAGAAATAACCCAAATTGCTCATTACACTACAGTAGAAACCTTACATCACTGGGAGCACGAGGCTCCAAAATAGGTACAGTAGTGGGAGGAGCCCACATCCCACAGTATGACCCAACCTCCACAGTGCACCAACTTGCCTCAAGGGCAAGTGTGTTGGGGTAAAGGCGTTATGCCCACCCTTATAGTGTGTACAAGCCCATAAGTTATAGTACATAGTACACTTAGTACTTTTAATGTACTAAGTGCACTATGTGTACTAGTGCAATATACATGTGTGATAGGGGAGTCACACACTCATGCTTTTCATGAGTTGACTTATCCCCACAACTCTCTCTCTCTCTCTCCCTTGCTTCTCTGTGTATGTCTCCCATGAATGAACTCTAAACCCTAATTCAGGTTTCTCCCCATCAACTGGTATCAGAGCCCTTAGTGATCCCTCCCTTCCTCTTCTCCTTGATGGTAGCAAGGAGTCAGGCGCAGCAAGGCATCGTATCATCAGCATCATCAAGTTCTACGTGAACAGCGTGAACGAAGGCAGCAAAAGAAGCAACACAGGCGAAATCATCAATTGCTCGTCTTGTTGTAGGCTTTGGCGTAAGCTATGGCCTGCTGTGTGGCACCTTCAGAGTCGAGTGCTGAATCACTGGCCAGATAGTGCCTGTGTGTGAAGAGGCGTAGCCACCCAGTCAGCGCAGCAGCAGCCAGCGCACCTACAGGTAGGCTGGGCGTCAACATAACTAGGCGAGTGAAGCGAAGGCAACGAGCGAAGCGAGCGAAGGCAGCAGTCGTAGCGCTAGGCGAACGTCGAGCGTGTAGCACCAGTGCTTGTCGAAGGCAGCAGCCAGCGCACCTACAGGTAGGCTGGGCGTCAACATAACTAGGCGAGTGAAGCGAAGGCAACGAGCGAAGCGAGCGAAGGCAGCAGTCGTAGCGCTAGGCGAACGTCGAGCGTGTAGCACCAGTGCTTGTCGAAGGCAGCAGTACAAAGCGAAGGAGTCGGCTGGCCACCTAGGCGTGAACGAAGGCAGCAGAGCGAGACTTGTGACGCACACCTCGTGGCTTTACGCCTGCAGCAGCCAGGCGGAACAGGCATCTTACAGCCGGAGATGAAAAGGGTCCTCACCTCTTCATCACCAGCAGAAGGAGAAGTCAGGGCCGAGCCCCCAGCAACAGCGTCTGCCATCTCAACTAAGGCAGCATAAAAACAAAACCTGCAACGAGTCAGCAAGAAGAGCCCCCCCCTTTTCACCTGCAAGTATCAGAAATCAACACACAAGTCAGGATCAATCAAAATCGACTCCTGCAAACCTCAAATTCAGCCTGAAAATCAGAAAAGCAGAGGTATTTTGCTTCAATTTTGGGAATTTCTCATCAATTCAATTAATTGAGCAGGTACAGGTGCATAATTGCTCAATTTTTGAGCAAAATTGGCAAAATTGGGTGACATTGGTCACATCCCACGTCAATTGGCAGGAAATCGGTGACATTGGTCACATTTGCAGTCAATTGGCAGTAAATTGGGCATTGAAATTTGGGGCTTTTGATGTAAATGTGCAATTAAGCACTCATACATGCTGTATGATGTGAAAAATCGCACATTTGGGCAAAATTGCAGCAAATTGCAGTGCAAATCAAGGGGCTTTTGTGCCGATTTGGTTGATTTGCATGCAGCATTCGCATTTGATGCTGTGGATAATGTGTTGATGCCTTACAAGCACTCAATGTGCCTGTAAATCAAGGGGCTTTCATGTATTTGATGTATATGTGGCCAGGGGGAAGCATCGTGAACACTCTGGATGCCTTCATGTGCGTCAATGTACCATGCATGATCAGAAATTGATCTCAAATCAAGGGGCTTTTCAAGTTTGTATGCTTGTTGAGCTTGGCAAAGCAGCAGGCAAGACATTTATGCCTTGAATCCTCAGAAATCAGCTTGCAATCAAGGGGCTTTTGCCCAATTTCTGTTCGGAACTGTTGTATGCAGTATACAGGACTGTAAAAGTCTGATTTTCACTCATTTGGACAGCCAGGAGAGCATTTATTGCTACTGTACCTGCTGGTACAGATTTGGTACAGATTTGTACATGTTTTGGCATGGCTGTACACTGTTTTGAGTGATCAAAAGGTTCAAATTCAGCTGCTGAAATTGCCGGTACAGGTTTGGTACATCATTGGTGAGCACTTGGTACTGCTGTACAGTACTTTGGAAGGGCAAAAGAGCACATTTAAGGTGCTGTCCAAAATCTGCAGCAACCAGATTTTGGTGTTTTCATCACAAAAAGTGGGAGAAAAGTTGCATTCTTGCTTCCGCAGTGGGAGATAAAGCTTGGGAGAACATTTGTGAGCACTTTGTGTGCTTTGGGTGCAGTGTTTGCACATCTTGGGTGCAGTGTTTGCACATTTGCAGGGAGTCAGGCATTACAGGTTGCATTTTGCTATGGCAACCGCAGGTGAGAGCTCTTCATTGCTTCACATCAAGAAGCTTGAAGGCTCGCATAATTATGATATTTGGCAAACCCAGTGCTACAATGTGTTGCTTCAGAAAAAGCAACATAAGCCTATCAAAGAAAGGGGTGTGATGCCCGCTTCTCTTACTGCTGAAGAGTGGGAAGATATGGATGAGCTGGCAAGATCTACTATCATGTTGTCTGTGTCAGACTCATTACTTTTCAGCATTCGTGAAGAGAAGAAAGCTTGGGGAATGTGGCAGAGATTGCAGGACTTGTATGCCCAACAAAGTGCCTCAAGCAAAGTGTATTGGTTGAAGAAACTCATAGGTCTTCAGATGAAGGAAGGGGCTTCTATGACAGCCCATCTAAATGAGTTTAATGGTATTGTCAGCCAGGTCATCAATCAAAAGTTGGCAATGGACGATGAGTTCAAAGCCACTTTTTTGTTATGCACTTTGCCAGAGAGTTGGGACACATTCAGGACAGCCACTAGCAATTCGAATGCTATGCTGTCATATGCAGATGTTGAGGGTGCTCTTCTTCAAGAAGAGATGAACAGGAAAAACAACTCTGTTGGAAAGTCCAATGCAATGAATGCACGTGGGAGATCCCAACAAAGGGGAAAAAGCCAAGAAAGGGGAAGGAGCAAGTCTCGCTCCAAAAAGGATTTGGAATGCCATTATTGTGGCAAAAAGGGACACATTAAAAAACAATGCTACAAATGGAAAAATGATCAAAAGGAAAAAAGAAAAGGCAAAGACAAAGAGAAGGATGAAGCCAAAGATGTAAAGCCAAAGGGCAAAAGTGGAGTCAAGATTGAAGAAATCAATGTGTCACATGCAGGTGGCAGTGAGGATGAGGTCCTATTTACTTCTTCACTTGATGCCCATTCACTTCTTACAGGTGGTCATGGTATGCACTCATGGATCATTGATTCAGGTGCCTCCTTTCATGTCACAGGTTGCAGAGACATGTTTGTCAGGTATACTGCTGGCAATGAAGGAGTGGTTTATTTGGGTGATAACCATGCATGCAAGATACTTGGCAGAGGTGATGTGAGGCTTGTATTTTCAGATGGCTCACAGCTTATGCTCCATGATGTCAGGCATGTACCTGAGATCAAGAAGAATCTGCTTTCTACTGGACAGCTTGATGATGCTGATTATGTTACCACATTTGGTAGTGGAAAGTGGAAGATTAGTAAGGGCTCACTGGTTGTTGCCAGAGGCTCTAAAGTGGACACTCTTTACTTTATGCATGCAGGTGTTTGTCACCATGCTAATGTAAATGCAACCGAGCTGCCGGAAATTTCTATGTGGCATAGCCGGTTGGGACACATGAGTGTCAAGGGAATGGAGCAATTGTCTCGTTTGGGTTACTTGCCTTCTCTAAAGTTTTCAAGTTTTCAGTTTTGTGAGCATTGTATATATGGTAGGCAACTACAGTGCCCCCACAAGAAAGCTCTTGGACAGAAAGATGCTCAGTTAGAGCTTGTGCATACAGATGTATGTGAGATGCCTCAGCTTTCTTTGGGAGGGGCAAAATACTTTGTGTCTTTTATAGATGATGCCACACGCAAGGTGTGGGTTTATCCTCTTCGTTTGAAGAGTGATACATTCTCAGTGTTTCAGAAGTTTGTTGCTCTTGTTGAGAATCAAACTGGCAAAACACTGAAGGCTTTGCGTTCCGACAATGGTGGAGAGTATACGTCCAAACAGTTTCAGGACTTTTGTGATGCTAAAGGCATCAAGAGGGAGCTCTCTACTCCTTATGATCCTCCACAAAACGGGACAGCAGAGAGGATGAACAGGACCATTCAGGAGAAGGTCCGTTCTATGTTGTCACATGCTGCATTACCTCATGGTTTTTGGGCTGAAGCTGTTATGACAGCCGTTCACCTTATAAACAGGTCACCTAACACGAGGCTTGGTGGGAAAGTGCCAGAAGAAGTATGGACAGGGAAGCCTCCGTCATACAAGCACTTGAGAGTGTTTGGTTGCGTTGCGTACGTGCACATACGCAGGGAAATGCGCACCAAACTTGATCCTAAGTCTCATAAATGCATATTCCTAGGATATGGTGACAGAGGTGAAATGGGGTATAGACTTTGGGATCCCATGAATAGAAAGATCATACGCAGCAATGATGTCATTTTTGATGAAACATGCATGTATAAGGAGCCTGCAAGGCAACAGGAGCCTGGCAGAGTCATCTTTGATGATGATGGACATCATGGACAACAACAAAGGGCTGTAAATCAGCCATTACAGCAGGAAAACCAGCCCTTAAATGGTGCTGAAAATGGTCCAAATGGACAGCCAGATATGGCAGAAGATATCCCTATGGATATACCACAGTTAGAGGAGATACCGGGCATGATTTTTCAGCCTTATGGCATGGAACAGGAGCCACCAATGGGTGATATGCAGGCTGGACAGCAACCTACAAATGATGGTCATTGGGTACGGAGGTCCACTAGACCCTCCAGAGCCCCTGACAGGTTTGTTCCAGGGGTTGACTACTTGATGCTCACTGACTGTGGGGAGCCCTCATGTTACAAGGAGGCTTTACAGAGGGTAGACAAGGCTCTTTGGGAGCGTGCCATGAAGTCAGAGATGGATTCTCTGCACAAAAATGGAACTTGGAAGTTGGTGCCTTTGCCTGCAGGCAAGAAGGTTTTGCCATGCAAGTGGGTTTACAGGCTCAAAGTTGCATCAGATGCAAAGCCAAGATACAAAGCCAGGTTAGTGGCTAAGGGCTTCAAGCAGGAATATGGTGTGGACTTTGATGAGATCTTCTCTCCAGTGGTCAAAATGACCACACTTAGAGCTGTGTTAGCTTTGGTTGCACATGATGATCTGGACTTGATTCAGATGGATGTGAAGACTGCTTTTCTTCACGGTGATCTCCATGAGGATATATATATGCAGCAGCCAGAGGGTTATGCAGTAAGTGGAAAGGAGAAGCTTGTATGCAAGCTGAAAAAGAGTCTTTATGGGCTCAAACAGGCACCAAGAGAATGGTATCATAAATTTGATACATTCATGAAATCACAGAAATTCAGGAGAAGTGACATAGATCACTGCTTGTACACCAAGAAAGCTTTGGATGGCAGTCTCTTGATTCTCATTTTATATGTTGATGATATGTTGATTGCCGGGAAATCTCGTAAAGAGATGGATGCTTTGAAGAAGAGGCTGCATGAAACCTTTGATATGAAGGATTTGGGTGATGCTAATCACATCTTGGGTATGCGGATACTTCGGGACAGAAATCAGCATGTGTTGTATTTGTCTCAGAAGGAATATATTGGCAAAGTTTTGCAGAGGTTCAATATGGACGGGGGGAAGAAGGCTAGTACTCCTTTGCCTCCATATGTGAAACTCAGTGCTATGGACAGCCCACAGTCAGATAGAGACAGGGCTGATATGGCCAAGATTCCGTATGCTTCAGCTTGTGGCAGTCTCATGTATGCCATGGTTGCTACTAGGCCGGACATTGCATTTGCAGTGGGAGTGGTTTCTAGATACATGGCCAACCCTGGCAAGAAGCATTGGGAAGCAGTGAAAGGTGTCATGAGATACCTGAAGGGCACACAGGATTTGTGCATTTGCTTTGGCAAACAGGATGCATTAGTGCATGGTTACACGGATTCGGATTATGCCGGTCATCCAGATAACCGGAAGTCTACTACCGGTTATGTGTTTACATTCACAGGAGGTGCTGTGTCATGGATATCCAGGATGCAGAAGTGCACAGCCTTATCTACTACAGAGGCCGAGTATATTGCAGCCACAGAGGCTTGCAAGGAGGCATTATGGCTATCTCGGTTAGTGGTTGATTTGGGTTATACAGGGGATATTCCATTGTTGCATTGTGACAGTCAGAGTGCCATTCAGTTGGCAAAGAACCCTGTTTTTCATGCAAAGACGAAGCATGTGGATGTGAAGTATCACTTCATCAGAGAGGTGATAGAGAACAAGCAAATTCAGCTTGTTAAGATTCATACGGATGACAACCCGGCTGATCTGTTGACGAAGAGTTTGCCTCCGGAGCGGTTTGCTCATTGCAGACACTTGATGGGCATTGGATGAGGCCATTTTCAGCCTTGATATGGCCTTGTATATTATCATGTACATGCTGATTTTTTCTTTTCCTTTACTTAAGGGCACTTTGCCTTTAAGTGGGAGGTTGTTGGGGTAAAGGCGTTATGCCCACCCTTATAGTGTGTACAAGCCCATAAGTTATAGTACATAGTACACTTAGTACTTTTAATGTACTAAGTGCACTATGTGTACTAGTGCAATATACATGTGTGATAGGGGAGTCACACACTCATGCTTTTCATGAGTTGACTTATCCCCACAACTCTCTCTCTCTCTCTCCCTTGCTTCTCTGTGTATGTCTCCCATGAATGAACTCTAAACCCTAATTCAGGTTTCTCCCCATCAAAGTGTAATTTCTTGCATATGCCATGTTGCCACCAACCTACTAATACCCGTACTATCCCTCGTAGCCATTACCTCGACCATCGTCACTTGCCTTAAGGGAAAGTGCGATATCTTGCACATATGCCATACTACCTACCAATACTCTTACTATCCCTCGTAGCCATTACCTTGACCTCCACCTACACCATCACCAATTACACCAACCATGGAAGATGTTTTGAGAATAGCAACACAAAATAGGAAGAGGGCAAGACTCATAGAGCAACTCCACCACCAGCCTGTACCGGTGGCACCAAACCCTCGACAGTTAGATACGATCAAACCGATGCAAATTTCAAAGTTAATACCATAACTCAATGGGATGGGAGATCCCATTTCACACTTAGAAGTGTTTGATCAAATGTGCGATAAATGTGGTCAACTTGATGACCTCATAAGGGTGAGTGCCTTTGGCCTCACTATGGAAGGAAAGGTGGGATAGTGGTTTCGATACCAGACAATGTTGATTTTGACACCTTGAAGACCATATTCACAATTGGGTATTTGTCATCATGGGACCCTTTTGTACTTCTTGAAGAAATAATTAAAAACTCATAAAATACATCAAAATTTAAAAAAAGACTTGAATTAAATTGAAGTCAAATAACATAGCATAACACAAAGAAAGGGAAATAAAATAACATCACCATCAAGACAAGATTGGGTGCAATCTCCCCCCCCCCCCATGCCGTGTAGCTCCACTTCCACGACTTGAGTATTTTGAGAATTTTATTCATAAAAATAGCCCAATGAGCTAAGAATAGATGAGCGTACAAAATTGGACTTGCTTTATATATTTTTAATCAGATTAAAATCCCTAAGGTTCGTACATATAAAAACCTTTGCCAAAATATAATTGCTAGTGGGCCTTGTTACATAAAATAACTTTGTGCACATTTTCACATATAATAATCTTGTGCACATTTGCACATTCCATTAAGCCGATTCCTGCACACATTAAATCAAGCATATTTTTCTTCGATTATTAATTCATCCAAAATATGATAAAATAAATACTTGTAACAGTCCTCCAGTTTGAGGAAGCAACTGTCCTCGGTTGTGTAAAAGAAAATGCTACAACAACAAATTCTCATGCGACACCTAAAGTGGTGATCCTCGCACCATCATCAAATCATAAATAAATAATAAAAGATAATATGATATAGACAAGATCCCTTATGTGTGACACACACACATTACTCATCGCCTATTTCTGTAAACATATCCCAATTAATTGTGTAGTGTACAATTAATCCCAATATGATACATTGATAGGCACAAACACAGCATATATTCACCACTTGTTTCACCATGATGAGAGTATCATTATATACACATCATCTAGCATGGTGTGACTTGCCACTTGCTACGCTCCAATGAGCATGGCACATCAGTTACATAAACCACTTGTTTCACTTCGACCGTGTGCAGTTGTCAAGCATAGTCCACTTGTTTCACTTGACCACAATACAGTTGTCAAGCATGACACTACTTGTTACACTTTAACAACATATTCTTCTATTTAATTCAGGTCTATAGCTAGGTCCAAAGCAACCAACTCCTCGTTGCCTGGCTCATTATTAGTAGCTTCACCTTTGTTGGATTAGGAGCTCCATGCCCTGTAAGAATGTAGGATCATTGATCATTTCTTGTATGCCCTCTCTTGTATGACGATCCTCACCTTTTGCAGATACCCTAGGTAAATTTTCCTCCTCTTCTTGTGTCGCAATGCCTTTGTTCGCCCTTGATTCCTCATTGATGGGTTCTAGAGTTGGTATTGCTCCTTCTATTATTCCCATCCACATGCTATCAGTGGCATATTTCTAAATGTTTTGAGTTATTTTCCACGAGATCAAAATGGATTTACATTCTCCATTTCCCTCTGTTCTATCCTTGTTCTTCGAGTATCGAGCTCTTGTTTTCTTAAGCTCAATAGCCGCAATTGTCGATCTACCTCAACCCTCTTCAAGTTTGTTTCTATTGAAAAGATGCAAGGGAAAAGAGAGCTTGAGCTCTTGCAAGCACACACACACTCACAAAACCCATCAAGAATGGTCTCAAGCTATGCCAATACCACTAGGTAATCAGTATTTAATGTGGAGTCATCCACGATACCAATTCACTAGGATGGCCACATTAGCGTCCGAGCGTCCCCATACAACTAAAGGGTGGACATTATGTAACACCCTCCTACTTGGATAAGCAGCTGACCTCAGATGCTTGTTTGCTTATGCAAGCAAAGAAGATCAATTGTCATGTACTATATAAATTCAAGTATGTTACCTAACAAAATACATTATATCAAGGACTTCTATGTGTAATAAATTCTAGTATCCCATACCACATAGATTATCCCACACACATGTAGGGATAAGTATGCATCAGAATCCTTCACACACAGGATTAATCTCGTGTCCCACACCACAAGACTAGTACATAGTGAAAATTTCATAAAGTATAATTCAAGATAGAAGGGCTAGTTCCTTGAAGAAGTTCTACTTTTGATGCATAAAAACTCTCCTTGAGTTTACCAAAAAATGTTAAATTATCAAATGCAATAAATATGTTACCTCAAGAGTCTAAGTAGTCGTCGTGGTATTCTTCTTCTTCATCTTCCTCGACCATATTGAGTCCTAATGAAATAAACTTTGACTTCCGTGGACAATTTGATGCGATGTGTCTAATCTCATTACACCTATAACACTTCTTGGAATCATGTTTATTAGCTTTTTGCGAATCATCTATCTTAGTGTTAATACCTGTGTTATGGTCATTAAAAGATGTGTCAAAGGATTGTGGAGAGGTTTTAGGGCTCAAAGATGTTGATCTCGAGGTTTGGGGAGTCATTGTTTTCTTGGAAAAATCATTTTTCTTTTCACAATTCAAAGCTAGAGAAATAGCTGAGCTAAGAGAATGTGGTCAAAACATATTTACTCAGATTGAATTGTAGGTTTCAAACCTCTATGAACTTTCTTCTTTGATCCTTGGTGCGAACCTTCTCGATTACCTGCATTTATAATAAAGTTTTCCAAAACCTATCCACATAAGTTGATATATTTTTTGTGTTAAGCTGTCTAAATGTAGACAGACAGCTCTTAGCTTTGTATTATAATGGTAGGAAATGTTTCTTTAAGAGTTTTGGAACTTTTTCCATGTTGAAGGTTTATGTTCACCTTGTTTGATCACATTCCACCCATAAGGCAGCACTTTTGATCAAGTGATTACAAGCACATTTAATTTAATCCTTTTCTGATAACTTTTCGCTAGAGAAATAATCATGTAGTTGTCTAATCCATGCAATAAGAACTTGAGCATCCTTCTTCCCATCATAATTTTGGAAAGTGAATGCCTTTCGATTGATTCGTGAGTCTTTCTTAAAATTTTGAGCACACAATGTAGCTTTAACACTGCGTCTAACTTGATCACTTTCCTTCTCATCTGAGTTGAAAGAACTAGAAGGATCCCGTTTACATTTGGTATGCTTGATTTGATGCTCTAATATGCATCGGAGTTCTTGTTCATTAGTAATTTTTTCTTGAAGTGCTAAGATTTGTTCTTGTACCATGGGTGGAATGGGTAAAGTAGCCATTGCAACTAAATTAAGATAGAGAGTTTTAGCTTATAAATTAGTCACGAAATGATGGGTTCAATTTTTTCTTAAAGCGCTAAGATTTGTTCTTGTACCGTGGGTGGAATGGGTAAAGTAGCCATTGCTAACTAAATTAAGACAGAGAGTTTTAGCTTATAAATCAGTCACGAAATGATGGGTTCAATTTCGTCCTCTAAAAGATTTGATATTTCTAAATTTCTTTCTGAATTGTTGCCTTTTGTATGGAGTGATGAGTTCTCTCAAAAAGTTTTTCTTTTGAAGTGACGAGGATAGGATTTTTAAAGTCTTTTAGTAAAAACTTGCTTTAAAAGAAGCTATGGGGGTTTTCTCTCTTCTCTAAGAGAAACTATGAAGTTTCTCTCTTTGAATATTTGGTCACAAGACTGTACTAAAAGAGAGAGACGTAGATGGGATAAGATATATATATATTTGGATAAGGTATGTATATATATATATATGTGTGTGTGTGTGTGTGTGTGTGTGTGTTTAAAGCTTGTTATATAAAGCTTATCATAGCTTTATTATTAAAGCTTAACAAATCTTTTAATCAATACAAGCTTTATTAATAAAATCTTACAAAGCTTCAAAGCTATCACAGCTACGTTTTGGAGAGGAGGAGGAATTTTCAGTTTTGTGCGCTGCCAACCGCCAGTGAAGGAGAAGCGCTGCCCACTGCCCATGAAGGAGAATGGGTGGAGAGAAATATATATATATATGTATGTATGTATGTATATATATAATTTCTAGCACCCAACACAAGCTTGGGTAAAAGGAATGTGCGCCTAGCGCTCAACTGAGGAGGAGAAAATAAAAACCCAAAAGTGATTTTGAGAAACAAGTCTCTGAACAATTCTCATCTCTCCATGATGGATTTCCTATTGTCACTACGGTTTGGCAATCTAGCTATGGCTCTACATGCTCCTCTCCTTGCTGATTCAATCCGTACGGACAGATTATGAAGAGGATTAGTGTTGAGGAAGTGGTTTTGTGGTTTCTTCCCTTTTTCCACTTTGTCGGCTTTGCCATGCTTCAAACAAGCGAATCATATAGCCACTCACGTTTCAAAACAAGGCTTACAAAGCACCTAGATCACTTTAGCCATGTTCGACAAGTGACCCATAGTTCACGTTTACCCACCATCATGTATCTACTACATTGGGTGTCCTAAATTCTTTCATTCACATGGACAACCTAATTTCATTCCCACGCACCTTATCGGCGAGCCTCATTACACATCAGCTATCAATTTCCTATCTCAAACCATGTGTAAGAGTCGAAGAAAGTCTAGCCCTCTTTCCATCCATGAAGCATAATTTTGACACCTTTACCCTCACAAGGGCTACTAGCCTTCCATCTGCGCATGGCACACCTGGTGGGCTTCATAAAGATGTCACAAAAGAATCCCCCATCTTTCCCAATCACACAAGCATCCCAATTATAGTCCTTGGAACCATCGGATCCATGTGCCCAAACGGCAATCTTCACATATAGCGTGAGGCTTTAACTAACCATGCTCTGTATCTCCCTCGAGGGCACACAACAAGTCTACATCTATGCTACTTAAGTGAGGTGGAGATGCCCAAAGGGTCAAAGTAATTCTGTATGCCAAGGTCGATAGTGTCCGACATTCCAACATTTCACCCCTATAAGAAGCCATGAGGCCACTTTGTATGCTTCCCTTCTATCCAGCTACTACTGCTGCTGCTGCCGACTTTGTCCTGCTTCAAGCAAGCAAGCAAGCAAGCAGATTGTGAAATCATGCACATTTCAAAACAAGGCTTACAAAGTGCCTGGATCCCTTTTGTTGCCATGTTTGGCAAGCCACCCATAGTTCACGAATTACCCACATGCCTACCACATTGGGTGTCCCAAATTCTTCCATTTGCATGGACAACCCAATTTCATTCCCACGCATCTTATCGACCAGCCTCATTACGCATCAACACAACTATCAAATTCCTATCTTAAACCATGTGTAAGAGTCAAAGAATGTGGAATGAAATTTGTTGAACAAAGCAGTGTGTTGGAGTTTTCACTGGATGAAGCTTCTAACATGGGCCCACTTTTACCCATTGTTCATGCACATCACCTATAATATCCACGAGCTCTGCATGTAATAGACACATAGGCACTATTCTTTCACGAACTCGCATTGAGCCTCTTCAATGACAGCCATCTAGATGCATTTCTAGATGGGGGAACCATGGCGGCGGTGCTATGACCCATCGCCTAGACTTTCCTACAATTAGTAGGACCCTTATGTGCCTTGTCTTTGACCACCCCACCCATTTAATACGCCTTGCCTCCAGCCCACATGCTCGTGACAATGCCAAGTCCATCAAGCCACGAAGGCCACCAAGCTCCCTTGTAGTAGCTATGGGGAGGAACATTATGCGTAAATCTACTACCATACCTCAAACACGGTAATGATCTTGACTCCCCAAGAAAAGGGATGTCAAGTAAATGTCAAAGAAAGCAACAAAAAGAGTCAAAGAAGCATTTATGTTGGAGAAGTCCTTGTGAAGTGCACCTACTACTCTTGTCTCTCCTCATAACCCTATATTACAGCTTTCTCTCTCTTTGTTTTGTTACCTTCTCTCTCATCTCACTATTGCCAGTATCCCTCCCATGTCTTTACTGCCTCTTTCTTTATTTTGTGTAGATCGTGTGTTTACTTCTGATGGTGCTTCGTGCAGCTCTATTATGCATCATCTTTAGACACCCACACACACTGTGCTTCTTTGCCTACAAGTCGTTTTCATCATATTTTTTTAACACTTTCTCTCTCCAATTCGTCTCGATTTTACCTCAACTTTTATAGAAAGCAACTCGAATTTACATTTCCTTTTTCTATTTTCCCTACATTCATAGTTCATTATTTTGCATCTACAAAAGAAACAAAAAACCCAAAAAAAAAACTGAGCCTACTATTCTCTCCCCTTCCAATTTTTAAATTTGCCCTAATTTTGACCTACATAAAAAACTACTAAAAATCACCTCTCTCTCTCTCTCTCTCTCTCTCTCTCTCTCTCTCTCTCTCTCTCACACACACACACACACACACACACACACACACACACACACACACACACGAGCTCGTTTTCACATTTTAGGCTATAACTTAAGGTTTTTCTCCTTTATTTTAGGGTTTCAACATCAGGGTTACCCTCTGTTTTAGGGTTTTCACCAATGTTTTAGAGTTTTTCTTTTCACGCATGATTGTGAATCACGGTCCTAATTATGCAAGTGTGATTATATATATATATATATATATATATATATATATATATATATATATATATATATATTCCCCTCCTGTAGCTTTTATAGTGATTTTTGAAATCCGGTTTGTGTGGAGTGGAGGGGGTGGTTTTGAAATTCAAATTAGGAGGTATAAGAGGTTTTTACAAGTGGGCGGTAAAAGTTAACACCCTCTTTACATGTCATAAATGACCTCCCAAAAGTGGATTCTAGCCAACTCACGAGGTATCTTCACAAGGCATCTTCACATTAAATGCTTATTAGCCACTAATCAATAAGTGATTAAGAGTTAATCTAAGATTAAGTCTTTTACTCTTAAATTGATTAAGGATACTAATTAATCACTAATCGCATCACTAATTAATTCATACAATTAAGCACATCATTAGATTCAGCATTGAATTGCTAAGGCATGTGCATTGGCTAATATATGAATTAACAAATAACTAAAGATTAATTAAACTCTTAATAATGGGCTCTTCTCTTATATGTGTAAAAGAGAGCTAGGATCCGTAATTTTGTGAGTTTTGTGCGTTGATTTGGTGCATTAATGCATCATGCATTCCATGCACTTCTAATCTCTTTTTTTTAACTCGCATTAATCTAATAACCACTAAAACCTCTATTTTTTTTGGGTTTTTTCACTCTTTCTCTTCTCGTTCGCTAAGCACTTTCTTAATGTAAAAAACTAGTCCAATTAGTGTAACTAGTGAAAATTAAGAGTTCCCTATAGTTTTTAAAGATTTTCTTTGATGATTCAGCTAACTAAAATAGAAGCTAACACTAGTCTACTCAAATACAACAAAAAACTTGTTGGAAGTGCAAAAGTAGCATCTAAAGTCTATTGAGAACAAAACTTTAACAAAAATGCTTCCTAACGCTTAATGTAATACAAATGATACATTCTAAGCCTAGATTAACCTATGTGGATGCTGAATGAACCATTTAAATTAACCTAAATATAATAAAAACAACAAATTACTAAAATACATTCTTTTTTGGAAAACCAAAAAGAGATAAAAAAGCAACCCAAATCACCACAAAACCAACTCTTTTTGTGTGAGAATCAATTACTAGAGAGTATGGGAAATGGGTTGTTCATAGATTTAGAGAGAAAACAATAGAAAAAGCTAAAGGATTTCTCCCGTGTAGCAACAATGGTGGTGCCAAAAATGTTATTGCCTACTTCAGTCTCTCCTAGAAACACATTCACATGAGATTACGTTTGCAAGCTACAATTGTCATGGGGATCTTTCTAATGGCCGAGCTTGAGCACACCGCTTCAAGAGGTCCATACCTCCTTGGGTAGTCGTTTCTATAATCGTCTCTCACGCGAGCATTGTCACACCATCGCATTGGACTACGGGTCCTCACACCACTCACGCACGCTCACTATCATATATTAGAGAAGAAGGTTAGAGAGAGGATTAATAAGAGTAAGACTCAATTGCACAATGGGAGATTATGTTGCATTATAAGAGAAAATGGCTTATATATAAGGCCATAAGTGTTCACACACACTTAAGTTTTGGCTAGCTCGGGCGTCCAAGCCTCATAAATGGCCTATTGCTTATACAATGCTTAATCTCATAATACTTACATGAAGAACATTCACATGGAATCCATTCTAGTAAATTCACAAGGAATCCATTCTAGCTTGTTGCCACATGGTATTGGAGTAGGAATTTCCATAAATGCTCCACTGGACCATTTTTGAGCACCCGTCCAAGTTGTAGATTTGGACACTAATACATCATTGATTATACGTGCTTTTGGTATCTTTAACTTTGCTATTTGATGTAGAGCTATAGTGGAAACTCTTGTTAACCCTAAAATGGGTTAACAACATTGGAAGGTGGCAAGGGTATTGGTCAAATTGAATGGCATGATGCAACATGCATAGGTTCCCCCATTCCATAGCAAATGTCTTCTTGTACTAGTTGGCTGGGTTGATCATCACTTGGTTGGAGCTAGAGAACCCATCCAAGAAGTTGTAAGCTTCTACTTCGATAAATCTTTCAAACATATGGTTTATGTAGGAGGGCAAGGGGTAGTGATCATGAATTATGGTAGTATTAACATTTTTGAGGTTAACACACACTCTAAGCTTTTTGTGCTTTTTGGGAATGATCACTATCGGTGACACCCACTCGATGTGCTCGATCTCGTACATAAATCCCACCTCAATGCAAATCCTCTATTTAATCATTTGATCATACTTGGGATTTATGTGATATTCTCTATTTAGATGGGTTTCACGTCTTTATGCAAAGGGATGGTGTATTTCACCACTTTTGAAGGAATTCCCTTCATGTCAATCTACTTCCAAGCACTTATGCAAAGGGATGGTGTATTTCACCACTTTTGAAGGAATTCCCTTCATGTCAATTTACTTCCAGGCACTCACGCAGAGGGATGGTGTATTTCACCACTTTTGAAGGAATTCCCTTCATGTCAATGTACTTCCAGGCACACATACTAAAACTTCTCGAGCAAGGCTAGCCCTGGTGTCAAAACGAAGGTGGGCCACACATGGCTAGATGGTTTTTTAAGGGGAACTCTAGCTCAAGGAGAGCGAGCTCTACTGCCAAGTTCCGCCACTAGTTCTATGAGCCAATTCTTTTTGGATAAGTACCGGAACACGATTCTAGTTTATTCTTTTCCCCGCTTCCATCCGCAAAACGGGGGAGCAGACTTGAGCGTGGATCCAACCTCGGTTGCAACCCTTGACCTAACCACCACCCTACCACTTGGTCCCTAGGGATGGATTTAAGATCTTTCCATTCATAAGATATATTCACCTTGATACAATTCTTGCACTTGAGGCAAGGTCCTCATTGTTATGCAAGTTCATTGGTTGCCCATACTAGATTCATATCTAGACTTGGTAACTCGACCTCGATACATCCAATGATCTAAGATCTTTCTTTAAGTTCATTTCCATTCACAAGACATAAAATAATTTGCAAAACAATTCACAAACATCCATTCAAATCCACTTAATATAATTCCTACACTTGAGGAGGCAAGGTTCTCGTCATTATGCAAGTTCATTGGTTTCCCATAGTGATTCATCTCTAGACACCTTGGTAACTTGTTCTCAATACGTCCATGGGTCCAATACTCGAATACACCCTAGGATTTTTGATTTCACGTTACTTTCAAACTTTTTCAAGAGTCTTGGGTCACAGCCTTTCTGGGTTTGCATCACAAGGCCTCATCCTAGTCACCTACTAGTGGGGACTCGAGGAGGGGGTTGGGTCAATACCCCTCAACTCATCATCTTTACTTCACTAAAAAATCAGTGGCATCATTTGAATCATCATCCCACACACGGAGAATTCGTGTCCATACTTCGAACGGGAAGCCATTCCCACTTGAAAATTCTTTCAGTTTGCCTACACATAGAGTAATGAATACAAATCAACAATCAATTCCTTTGGTTATTTCCATCTTAATGTGTTCATCTAGCTCCATCTTGGGACTCAGAATCCAATGAAAGAGTATCATTTTAGGATCCTTAGACTCTTTACCAAATCTCATGCAATTCCCATAAAATTCCCTAAATGAGATTTACATATATTTTTCATGATAAAGTACGGAACTAGTGCTCATGTCTAAGTCTTGGAACTAATACTCATGTCTAAGTCTTGTTTGTTTAGTTAACTAATTCCAAAAGTTGAACCCTTTTGAGTTGGATTCCTTAGAGACACACCCATACTTATTCATTCCCTTTACTAATCCATGGAAGGACCCAAAGAAGAATTCATAACAAAAATTGACTTATCATATACCTTGCCACCATAAGATAGCACACAATTCAAGAAAATGACAACCAAGAATGAAACAATCAAAAGTCATTCTATACAATGCATCCTAGTTTACCACCCACCATATTTAATTAAGGTCATAAATCATCAAAAGGATAAATTTCTACTTTAAAAAAGGTAATTATCAATTTAAATAAAATGACCTTTTTCCTAATCATTAAAATCATCATCCCAACAGTCTAGCTTAAGCAACTTGAGAACTACATGTATAGGCATCCCAAGAATCACATACATAGGCATTCCAAGAATTACAAACATAACATACCTCATAACCGTGGCAATAGAAACAACAAGCTTACCTATGGTTCCAACAACCATCAAAACTTGTCAACTATGATTACGAGGAGACAAGTATATATAAAAGAATGATTACCTATGGTTCCAACAACCATCAAAACTTGTCAACTATGATTACGAGGAGACAAGTATATATAAAAGAATGAAACTCGACCAACCTAGCTAACCTATGTCTATCCATAGCAACTACTTAACCATTCGATTAAGCAAGACCTAACCTATATCCCATGATAATTTTTATTCATTTAAGTAACCACTTGAATAATGTGATTAACACTTTGATCCCTAATTTGACCTCTATGGAAGAAAGACCATTCATTCGCCTTTTCATCATTCAATTAGACTAGAATTAGACAAAATCACATTCTACACATGAATTAGATAGAATCACATAATAAATCCTCATTATCACAATTAATGCCACCTAATGGATGTTAACATAACCTTGTTAAATGCATGCATGCATGAATTTCAAAGAAAATCTAATTCTTTTTCATGTTGTAAGAGAGAACCTTGATAAAATTGACTTGTTGAAATAGAGTTAGTGAACTGAATTTGTCCTTATCTTGTGGAGGGTTGTCCACCACTAATGAAAATTTTTCATCCTTCAAATTCTCGCCAATTCGCGATGGTAGCTCTCCATATCCATATTTTTGAATGATCTCACAAATTTCACTAATATGGATCACTCAAGGTGTTTTGGCCAAGGTATTTTAAAAGAGGCAATTTACTAGTTTTTAATAGATTTTTAGGCTTATTAGGGGGATCTTTAATCACTTAATTTGGGGCTCTAAAGTAAGGGTAAATTTTCTTATTGTAAGGGAAATTAAGGGGCAAAGCAAGTAGCTAATCAAATGCTTGAAAGAGGTACCCTCCAAGAAGAGGGAAATTTTATTATTGTAAGGGAAATTAAGGGGCAAATCAAGTAGCTAATAAAATGCTTGAAAGAGGTACCCTCCAAGAACAGGGATTAAGGGGGAAAAGTTCTTTGGTTATTCATAGATTTTTGGGCCTGATTTGGAGCATCCACACAATTGAAGGGCTCAATGGTGATGAGAATCTTATGGGCAATTGAATGGGAAAGGTTAGAATCTAATCAAGAATTCATGTGATTAATAGTATAAAGGGAAAGGAGAGGGACAATTTGTGCCAAATTCAAGCATTCACGTGATCAACAACAGAAAGGGGAAGGAAAGGGGCAATTTGCTCCAAATTAAATATGAATTGGGAGCTTGAATTGAAATACCAAAAGCATGGCATAGTTACTCCTTTTGCAAGGGCTCACTTACCTATAGTATGGGCAACTAAATGGGTACCTTAGCCTTGCCTAGGTTTGCTAACAAAACCCCCATCCAAGTTTTCAAAGCTAGAAGAAAGTAGGCGCTAGAATTTGCATGAGAAGAAAGGGGATTAACTCTCAAAATTGCTCACTATCACGTACTACCTCCAAAATGAGCCATACATATAATTAGAAGAGTTTCTTCACTTCCCAAACAACGCATGGAGGGAAGGCATGGAAGGGCTTGATTACACTTGATGGGTAAGGGTGGTGACAAATCACTACTGTATCAAGCTTGCTAGAAATTAAGTTCTCTTATTTTTTAAAAATATTACTGAAAGTAGGCATAATACCTTAACTATAAGTTAACTCTTCTATTTTTCAAAGGGCTTAATGCCAAGGTGATTCTTCAGAATATTTTGGTTATAACTAAGGTCGTGGGGGTCACAAAACTATCAGGCGATTGCTACTTGTAATAGGCATGGCCATGGGATTAGTTTTAGGTAAAGGGGGCATTTACACAGATCACTTATAACTTCCCACCTTAATAAACTGTAAAAAAAACTTCTTTTAAATTTAGAGGGCCCACAAGATCTCAAAAAAGTAGTATTATTATTTGATGAATTAACCCTTACTAAAGACCTTGTTATTAGCTAAACACACCAACCAAGTTAAGTGTGAAAAGTCCAAAGGGATTTTTCAACCATAATTTCTAACGCACACGAGAATACTTCCTCAACAGGTTGGTATCAAATACATTGTGGATTCAAAGATAAGGAGGCAAAAGAAACTTGTAGGGTTGCTCTCTAACTTTTTTTATTATAGTATACGATCCACAATACCTATTTACTAGCTCCAAAATTTGCATAGGGCTAGAGAACTCCTAACGCACACGAGAATACTTCCTCAACAAGTTGGTATCAAATACATTGTGGATTCAAAGATAAGGAGGCAAAAGACACTCGTAGGGTTGCTCTCTAACTTTTTTTTATTATAGTATACGATCCACAATACCTATTTACTAGCTCCAAAATTTGCATAGGGCTAGAGAACTCCTTTAGGGTTGGACTCTCAAGAACACCATATCTCCTTCTTCAAAGGCTATGACACATCTTTTTAAATTAGCATAGCTTTTCTGACGGTCTTGAGCTACTTTCAAGTTTGGACAGATGATTTCTATCTCATCCAACATCTACTTGGTAGCCTCAACTCTGATCAATTTGTTAGACCATGACAACAGTGTAATACCCTCTTGTCCATACAAAGTCTTGAATGGAGACATATTGAACTATGGAAAGAACCATTGTAATGAATGTGAGTCATCCATCCATAGTGCTCTTGGCTACAATATGCTCTAGGCATATCCTCAATTACTTGATTTGTGCTTTTGGTTTATTCATCCGACTTAGGGTGATAAGCTGAGCTCATACCTAAATGAGTTCCTATGGACTCTAAGCCATAGGACCATCATGAGCTTCCTTAAGAATATGCCTTCTAAGTCCTTAGCTATTCAGTATAGATAATCTTTTGTTAAAATAGAGATTTCCTTCTTCCAAGATGAATCATTTTATCTTAGGTATTTCTTCTCCTTGTTGGAGTTTCTGAAGAATAGGTTCGAAAAACTGGTCTCCTGTCAATCCTTGTCTGATTTCGTTATAGGAATTGAGTTAAATGATACAGAGATAGTAGCAACAAAATATTTCCTCCTAAGAGCATCTATTGCTAGATTTTATTGTCTTGGTCTAAATTTAATCTCAAAATCATACTCATCCAAAATTTTAATCCATCTTCTATGCTTCATGTTTAACTATTGTTTAGTAAAAATCCATTTTAGGCTCTTGTGATCAAGCACTAACTAAAATTTATTGCCTCTAAAGCTTGAGAGCATGAATCATAACTAATTGGATAATTATTTATTTGGCATTATTTATTGCCAAATAAATAATGCCTCTAAAGCTTGAGAGCATGAATCATAACTAATTGGATAATTATTTTCATTCGGTTAAAGCTTTCTAGATTCATACGCTATAGGGTGACCTTCCTGCATTCAATGGCCTCAAAGGGTTGAATTCATGAAGTTTCAAAAATAGGAAAAGTTGCCAAGTTAACCTTCAGCTCTCAAAGCTACTATGATGTTATAGGGTCCACTTGAATGATAATTCCTTCTTAAGCATTCCTGTAAGTGAGGTAGCTACCTTAGCATAATCTTTAACAAAAATACGCCACCAACTTTTTAATCCTGAGAATCTATGAGCTTTTCTAATTGACTTTGGGGTTGGCCAGTGAATGACAGCTTCAACCTTTTTCGAGTCAGGAGTGATTCCTCTCTTGGTAACCTCAAATCCCAAGAAGTAGGTGAGCTTGTTAGCAAAGAATACACACTTGCTTGTTTGAACATGAAGTTGATTTTCTCTTAAAATCTATAGGGATCTAGACATGGTTCTTGTGTTCGAAATCACTCTTAGAGTAACACAAAATATCATCGAAGAAAAAAAGAATGAAATCATCCAGTTGTTCTTGATGCACATGTGCTCCGTCAATTTGAAGGTTGTCAGTGTATTAGCTAACCCAAATGGCATAACCAAAAACTCATAATGCCCATATCTAGAGTTAAAAATAGTCTTGGTATATCCTCTTCCTAGTTTCCACGGAACTAGTAATGAGTACAAAATTGTTCTCTCTGGGCCTTAGCATGAGACACTCCATAAGTGTATGATGATTTCGGTGGCAAATTATGCACCAAATCATATCTCTTTATGGGAATAAGTGGATTTTGTCCTCAAAATCTACTTTATGTATATACTTGGGTACATCCTCCAATTTACATCAATGGAGAGGATGGTAATGAGCTCATAATAGGCTACAAATGTATTGATCAAGAAGCCAATATTCTCCTCAATGTATACACTCATCATGATGGCCATTGAAGTCCAGTATGAATGAGAAGAAGCCTTCAAATAAACTTCTACAAAATCTGTCCAAAAAATTCCTGCATGTATACTTCCTCTTGTGTAAACCCTTGTAAACCCAAAGAAAAGCATGCTACATGGTCAAGAAACACCCTCCATAGATAAAACTTGTTGTTACACATAAGAAAATGGTTGCCATGTAGCCTCATCCAAGGGTAAGTGCTTCCATTTGAAGAGGAATTCTTCAATGTATACTTTCTCTTGTGTAAACCCTTATAAACCCAAAGAAAAGCATGCTACATGGTCAAGAAACACCCTCCATAGATAAAACTTATTGTTACACATAAGAAAATGGTTGCCATCATGTAGCCTCATCCAAGGGTAAGTGCTTCCATTTGATGAGGAATTCTTCAATGCTCATATTCCCCAATTCTCTTGTTCTCCTCTCCCAATAACCCTCTCTGGCTCATATATGATCTCCCCTTCTTCATCCATATGTGTGGAAGCTCCTCCTTCTCTTGAGATACAGGCCCCACAAATTTCTTAAGATTGGATATATAAAGTACATTGTGGATTCTTGTAGAAGTGGGTAAATCAGGCTTGTAGGCCAAGTCACCAACCTTCTTGAGCACTATGTATGGCCCACAATATCTATGAGAAAAATTTAGGTTAGTGGAGCCTTTAAGAATGTTATGATGGCTCTTTGGAAGCATCAACAACACATAGTCAACCTCTTGAAACTTCACATTGTGTATATGCTCATCCGCATTAGCCTTCATGACATCTTGAGCCTTCTTATGTTGTTCTTGCAAAGTTGAACAAGTTCTCATTCTTTCTAATTAATCTTTAGCTAAATGATTAACCACCTTGTCCTTTTGAAAGGCTATTGAAAGGCTATGGATGGCACATGCACTTGATACCCAAAAAGAGCCTCAAAAGGAGACATCCCAATACTCAAATGCTTGCTTGAATGCTTGCTTGAATTATGACAAAATTCAGCAAGATGCACCCGTTCATCCCATAAAACTTGTATATCATGACAATAATGTCTTAAGTACACCTTAAGACACTTGTTGGTACACTCTGTTTGCCCATCTGTTTGAGAATGATAGGATGTAGATAGAGTGATTAGTGTGCCCATGTAGATAGAGTCATTAGTGTGCCCATGTTGTCATACAAAGATCTCCAAAAGGTCCCCATGAACTTGGTGTCTCTATCACACACTATCTTGAGTGACAACCCATGTAACTTGAATACATGCTTCATGAATTGTTTGGCAATTTGAGATGCTCCATTGAGATGCTAGCACCATATGTGACCTTGGAAGCAACAAAGTGGGTTAATTTGGTAAGCTGATCAACCACCACACAAAAATGATCCCACCCATGCTTAGTCTCAGGAATACTCGCAATAAAATCCATTGACATGTGAGTCCACTTCCCATCTGGAATGGGTAAAGGATGAAGTACACCACCGGGTAGTTGATGGCTATCCTCGTTTCTTGGACATGAAGGACACTCCATCATAAACTTCTTGACATCCCTCCACAAGCCTTTCTAAAAGAAACTTTTGCTCACTTTGTCATATGTCTTCAACACACCAAGATGACCCATAAGTGAAGAAGAATGCATTTCATAAAGCACCTCTGGTATGTAGGATGAGGTAGAAGCAAGATACACTCAATCTTGTATCGTAAGAGGTTGTTGTGAAGCTTGTAATGGGGAATATCTTCATGATTACCTTACTATAATTTCTTGAAAATGTGGATAGGAACCTCATTTAGGAGGTATTCCTCTTGAATTACCTTAATCCAATCACTATAAAGCTCCATAATTGATGACATAGTGCAAGCCCACATTCTTGACAATGTAGTCGCTACTACATTGTCCTTGCTCGATATGTATGATATCTCAAAATCATAACTTTGAAGAGTGGCCAGCCACCTCTTTTTCTTTGGAGAGAGAGTTGGTTGGGGTGTCATGCTTGAGGTGTTGGCTAGGGCTCCCTTGTCAAGGTTACCCTTCGGTATGTTCCTACCACTACTGGCCTAAATGGTTAAGCAGATTATTTGCTAACTTGTCCATGCTTATGTCCATGAGACTAGGACTTTGGCTGGTGTTGGTTGGTCACCCTTGGCCGATGTGATAAGGCTTTAGATAATGTGTCCCCTATCACGTGTTCAAGTGGATGACTTCTACATCCTTGTCTTGTGGATTACCTACCAAGTGTATTACCTTGTGGGCAACTCATCGTAGCGCCTAGATCTATAGAGATGGTTGTGAAGCCTCTTACTCTTAATATTGATCATGAATCAATTGATGAGTAATAAATCATCTAATCTTTCATGGGTGCTACGTATCATATGGAGACACTTACTTTTAGCAGTATAATCTTGCATCATTTCTCCCTCCTCTTGCTTGAGGTTATAGATCTATGAAATTTGGCTTCAAATGGATCCAATAAAGGTGTGTCTACAAACCTCATAGCTAGCCTTTTCAAGTGGGTTTAGAGACCGAAACCACTGGCCTACTTTACCTTCAAGGTAAAGTTCGAATAAGTACATCTTGGTGGGATCATCAATCCTTCCCACAGCCTTGTAAACTTGATCGAAGTTCTCTAGGTACTTATTAGGATCTCTAGTTATATCAAATTAGATCATCATCCTTGAGATGTGGATTATCTTGGTTTTGTCCAAACTTTTAGCCTGTAGGTGCTATGCTAGTCGCAAACGCCATCCTTAGCATGTCTTCTACATATTCACATGGCGGTGGAGTGTAAGTAAGTGGGTGCACAAAACCCTTTGTTTTAGGGTTTGGGATCTCTTGCCCTACCAGGATTGGGCTATGTGTTTTCCAATGGCACTTGTCCTCTACTAGCTTGTCTATAGTTTTGTAGCACTGAGGACAAGTTCTATGAATGCTTGCATGGATCCCTTTGGGTTGAGAAAGCCCTTGCCATTGGCTCTTTACCCTTCCCCGTGTTCCCCATTTCTCATACAAACGTAGAAGAACTGAAAGATGTTTTCATAACGGGCTCTTGTGTGGATAGCAAGACTACTGCTTGCACTGTGTGCACTTGCTGGGTGTATTGTGGATCTCTTGGTTGTAGAGCAAAAGTGACATGTTTCGATTGCGATAACTGTGGTTATCGGGTTGCTCGTGGATCATGGTCTGCTTAGGATAAACCCAGCTCAGGATCGACACCAAATGTTTGAAACATTGTGGCATCGGACATGGTTTAATTGCTTCTTGTGGGAGCGAACCTTGAGGTTCTTGGTCCTGCTCCCACTCTTTCATTGAAGTTGCACCCAAAAATAGGGTAGTTGAATGCCTTCTTCATAAATTTTAAGGCTTTGCTCACAGAGCCAATTATTGGTGAATCTAGAGCTTGGAGGACCAACAACTCTTGTTTCCAAGTTAAGGTGTTTTTTAGAGAGCTAATCGGTGAATCGAGAGCTCAGATAACCATAGTAGCTCTTGTTTCTAAGTGTTTCAATGTTTCTTCCAAGTGTTCCGATATTTCTCCGTTCATAACTGTGTTTCTTTGGATTATTTGTTCCCAAAGCTCCTTGTTGTTGAGGTGGATTTGAAGGAGTCTAGCCTTCTAAAAGGGGAGCACATTCTCTAATTCACCCTAATGGAGCTCAATGCTCATGTTTTTGGAATGGATTTCACTCCTAATCATAACTTCTAAGCTAATCTTAGATCAAAGAAATAAAATCTAAGTCTCTTGGGCTTCAATTCATGGAAATCTGCAATGAACCAGTGTTTGTGAACTTCAAATCTAAGCCTTTTGGGCTTCAATTCATGGCAAATCACCAATGAACCAGTGTTTCTGAACTTTAAATCAAAATCAAACACATAACTGAACACATCCAATGGCTCCAAAACTGTATGTTTTTTGGAGTCTGAACTCTAATCAACACCGGGCAATATTGGGTAATCCTAATAGGTTGGAATGGAAATATAAATGGTACTAAGCCTTAGGCTATCCCTGATAGTGGTGCTAAATATGTTCAAGTCAAGAGCTTACCTTAGCCTTGCTGAAGCATCTATCCTTGGGTCTTATCTTAGAGCCGCAAATGTAAATTCCCAATGCAGGTGCACTAACCTCTCCCTGTCACCACGTCCTCACTCTGTTGTCACGTGAAAATGCTCCTTTGCTAATGGGGTGAAGGGAGAGCTCTATATGCCTAGATGGAGGCAAAAAAATATGGTCCTTTGCATGATCATTCTCTCACAAAAGGCGAGGGGAAGAAGAAGCTAGTCAAAGATGGAAATTTACAAGTAAACCTATTTAAGTATCCATCTACCATGCATGAATCCAATAGTATACAAGAAAGCAAGAACAGGGAATAGACAAAGAGCTCACAACAACAACTTTAAGCTTCATGGCACTAAGGGTCACACCATGACTAGCATCCTGCATGCAAAATGCCCATTCTACCAATGCTCGTTCTTCTTCAAGTGGAATGAACGGAGCTGGGCCCCTTGCGTTTCTTCTTTGTTCTGGCCTCTATCCATGCCAAGAGTGCCGTCCAACTCATGCCATATTGTCTTTTGCACTCTCGCATGGACATGCCTGCTTCATGAGCAGCTATGGCTTTGGCCATGTCATCTTCTGTCCAAGCGAGCTGTCTCCGCTTCTTAGTGGGTTGTGGTGTTGTTGTAGGAGCTTGTTGCACAACATCTAATGGTCTTGGAAGGGAGCATCTTGAAGCGGGAGCGAAGGTGCCCCCACTTCTTGCTGAGTGCGGCGGGTGGTAGGCATCTCACCTTGTGTGACCGCTTTCTTTTTAGCTGAGTGCGGGTGGTAGGCATCTCACCTTGTGTTTATAAACACAATGAGCTGTGTGTTGAAAAACACACTTGTCCTTTACTGCAAGGAGAGCTCTCTTTTGGATTACCTGTAGGCATAAAATAACCATAATACAAAAAGCAACTAAGTGTCCATAATCCACAATGAATTGAATATAAATGTGCAAGCATAAAGCAAACGTACATAGCTTGCAAATCTAAAATCTCACCTTACTCAATGATCAAATGTACATAATTGCTGCACTTGAATTTCTTCTTGGGCTTCTCCTCATTAGCTTCTCTTTGCTCTACGATTTTCGATGATGAAGGCTTCTGCAGTGGTGGTGTTGTGTCTTCATGATGAACAAGCTTTTGTGTTGGGCATGGAGGTGATATGGCAAGCGAGGTGATAGTGCAAGGGTTTATAGTAGGCTTAAGAGAAGGCTTAGGAGAATGCTTAAGAGAAGGTTTAGTGCAGCAAAAGGATGGAACCACATGGATGCCACCACATTGGCAAACGCGTCGTCCTCACTTATCAAGCAATAGAGAAGGGCAAAGAACATGGGATAGGAACGAGTGTCTAGAGGATAAGCATGAGTTTCACTCACATAGAGGTTCAATGTATGGCATGGTGGTGAAGAAGGGCTAGTGTGTACAATGGATTGATGTTTTGGACTAGATTTATAGGTTGCAAGGCTTGGTATTGCTCTGTTTTGATTGGTTGTTTTAGGCAAAGCTTGGATCAACAATGGAGCTTGGATTTGATTGGTTGATTTAGGCAAAGCTAGATTCAACAATGGAGCTTGGAGGGAGTTTTTGAAAACATCCTCTATTGTAAGTGACATCCTCTGTTGAAAACATCCTCCGTTGGAGGGAGTTTTTGAAAACATCCTCTGTAAAAAGAATATTAGTCTCTGGAATATTGGTTTGTAAAAAGAATTTTGGTCTCTGGAATATTGGTTTACTGAGAACCCAGGGTCACACTGCAGAGAGAGAGAGAGAGAGAGAGAGAGAGAGAGAGAGAGAGAGAGAGAGAGAGAGAGAGAATATTGGTTTGTAAAAAGAATTTTGGTCTCTGGAATATTGGTTTACTGAGAACCCAGGGTCACATCCTTCGTTGGAGGGAGTTTTTGAAAACATCCTCTGTAAAAAGAATATTAGTCTCTGGAATATTGGTTTGTAAAAAAAAAATTGGTCTCTGGAATATTGGTTTACTGAGAACCCAGGGTCACACTGTAGAGAGAGAGAGAGAGAGAGAGAGGGGGAGGTATCGGGTAGGAGGGCAGGCGGGATTATTTGCTGAAGGGGGTTTGCATGAGTAAGGAGGCTAGAATAAAATGATTGGCGCAACACCTTTTGCACGTATAATAACCACCTTCTGCACGTTTAATAAGCCTGCCAGCTTTTGAGCGAACTGGTCCTCTTCTTCCCTATTTCTGGCGCATGAGCTCGCTTTTTTTGAGGTTGGTGGCTCGCTTTTTTTTGAAGGCAGTGTCACTTTTTTTGAAGGCAGTGGTCACCAAATAAATGCCTTTATTTCGCCACGCTACATACCCCTCTACGGATCTTTCAATTGGTATCAGAGCCATGGTTCATGGTTTAGGGTTTTGTTTTCTAAGATTAGACTTTTAGGGTTTACAATTTGTGAGATGCCAACTCATCTTTACTTCATTTGTGTGTTGCCCACCTAAGCATATCTATTGCGGCCTTTTAGATCTAATGCAGCTTGTCGCCCATCACCAGTAGCTAAACATCGATTGATTGTTAACATATGCTCTACACAGCTCTGCTGATAGTCGACGACCTACTACCTGCCCTATTGTTCACTGTTGAGCAGCTCGACATTCTGCACAAGCGAGTGTGCGCTCCTCTGCACCGCTCTGCTGATAGTCGACGACCTACTACCTACGCTACTGTTCACTGTTGATGAGCAACTCGACATTCTGCACAAGCGAGTGTGTACTCATCTGCAGTGCTGCAACCCCACTACTCGCCCGCTAGTGTGTCGAGACTAGAATCATCACCAGACCAGCAGCCCCGATGACCTCCTGGTACACCTTTGCACCTAGTTGCTACTGCACGGTGGGTACTCCTGTCAAATGCCTTGTTGCATCTGCCATCACCACTGTCGCCACCGTCCACCACTGACACATTAGCTGATGCAGATTCACAAACATTCAGTTTGTTCATTCTTCACATTAATGGTAATTCGCGGATTAAAGTTTCTCTAAAATTTTGGTAATTAGCCCAAAGTTGAAGCCCTTGTAGCAAACTAATTTTGGGAGTTTTCAAAATTAGGGCAAATTTTGCCTAATTGAAGCCTCTACAAGTTCAAAAATTTGGGTTGAAGCCTCCTTGACACTTGAAGACATTCCTAGCCCTTTACCCTAGCCCGTAGGCCTAAAGTGATTGGCGCAACATCAATGACGAGTGATTGGCGCAACATCAATGACGTAAACGGCAACTTCATCGACTCTTCATCACCAACTTCGAGAGATTCTAAACTTCTATTCCATGTGTTTATGTGTGTGTCATGGGTCCTCTTCCTCAATAGTCCCCCTTGAAAAAGATTTGTAACAAGTGTTCTTCATGTATGTCAGTTTTTATATATTTGTATCGCTTTGTGTTATAAAAGGCTCCAATACTTCAATTTAGGTCCGACGAGCCCACGGGGGGGGGGGGGGGGGGGGTATTTTCTGAGAGACTGATGTAAGTGACAATCATAAGTGGTCAAGCTCTTTAGGCACATGTTCCCTAGACCTCCAAGTCTCTGTGCGTCTGAGCCTCTAAGCCTTTTGTGCCAAGCTCACTGGCGTCTTTGAACCATGTTTACTAGCCTTTGAGTCCATAGCAAGGAACATGTCTTAGATAGAGGATTAGAGTGCAATGTTGCGCCCAACTCACTGTGACTATTGAAGGTTATCACAAGTCACTCCACCATCACTCTGAAGGGAGGTTTGTTGGGTATTTTGAAGTCTCTATGAGTGTACCGATCGTGCACGGATACCGATGTTTGTGTAGCCACTTGTGTCTGTGTGTGAACAACCCCTGAAAGGTCTAGGTGTGTGTGTGTGTGAATCCAACCTTAGGTGTGGATAAGTGTGCCATGTGTCACTCATCTAGTATGTGTGTAATCCCCTTGAGTCAAAAGAGAAGGCTTACAACCTACAAAAGTTCTGTACTTGGTGTAAGCTTCCACATATAAGTAACTTATTGAGTCCTGCAATCACATTCTCTTGCTTTCTCCATTTGAGTTTGTTACTCTCTTACTCTCTCCTCACCTGTCACATGTGCTACCATTGCCATGGCTTGAAAATTCATCATCTCTCTTCTACACACCACCATGGATATCTTCAAGCCTCCTTCAAGCACAAGGGTAGCTGCAGCTCTGGATCCTTCAGGCACAAGGGTAACAATGAAGATGTTGGAGAGTTCAAGGCAAGGCCAAACGGAGTTTCATGCAGAAGTTCTTGGCAGCATTAACCAGCCAATTTAAAGTATATTTCTTATTTGATACGACAAAAAGGAATGGCTAAATAGGACTAATCAACTACAAGCATGCTCTTTAATCACCAACCTTTCAAACATCTGTTCCATGAATTTCAGCACTATGACTCTCCTCGTGGTACTATTGCAAGGTAACATCCACTAGATCCTCTCGCAATCCCCCATCCATGGTTGATAGCCATGTCGTGTAGGCTCAAGAAGCAAAGATCAGCCTCTCTATGTCTGGATTGAGGATAGTCCCATCCAGAGTGCGCCGAAGACCTTTTAAGCGCCCAAAAGCCCGTTGCACTTCTACCGTGCGAGTCGAAGAATGGCAAAAGTTGTAACGCGGTTTTGAGGAGGTGCCTGGAATGGAATCAATGACCAAGGTGGTTGGTACTAAACCCCATCTCCAATCACGTACATCCTCACGGATCGAATACCCTCTGTAGGTGAAACATGGACCGCCGTTAATCATATGATTAGCATGTGCCAGAACTTCATGAACTTCATGGCTGGTAATGAACTTCATGTGCCCCATGAACTTCATGGCTGGTAATGAGGACCTTGCAGTCATCATGTCAGTGGGTAATCATATCTTGCAGACGTGCCGCGCGGGAGCTTAGCTACTACAGTTGCTTTGCTGCACTTGGTTGTTTTCTTGCTTGTGCTCTGCACTATTGTGGCTGAGCTGGGGTACTTAGGTTCCTAAGCTCAAAATGAGGCTTGTCCCTCTCAGAGAAAAACATTCGTTGATGAATGATTCTGATTACAGGCGCTGCTACTGGCCTGCTTGCACAGCGTCACAAATTGCCCTTGGGGGGAGGGTCGAAATGAATTAACTTAATCATTGACTAAGCAAGCTATAACAGTAATGATGCTTAAAGATCAAGAATAAGCTTAAATCAAGCACTAGTTCATTGTAAACTTGTACAATATTTTCTCTCAAGAAAAGCATCAAATCCACAAGTATCTTTAAGATTCTCTCCCTTGATTTTTTTTCCATCATTTTCTAGAATCTATCGATCAATGCATGTGGCTAGGAATCTACTTCTTCACCTTCTCCCAAATCTTTTTCACCTTTTACAATTTTACCAAACACTTCAACATCTGACAATCAACTGTTAGTAAACGCACCACACAAATAACCTTCTATGCAAGGCCACACAAATAACCTTCTATGTAAGGCTTTTTAGACAATCACATATATGCGAACAAATACAAGGCTCATAATCTCCTCCTCAAATACACGTCCATCACCATAGTTTCTATCAAGATTCTCCACTTACCCGCTGCCATGGATCCTTCTCAGATAGTGGTGTACACTGTAGAGGAGTCATTCTTGGTTTTGGACCCCAATCTCTTGGTCTTACGTTGCCACTTGACTTACAAGAAGTAAAAGATGTTGTGTTTCTGGATCCATCCGTCATCACAAGTCAAGGTTGTCGGTTTATTCTTTATTACTTCTTGTTGATGATCTTCATCAAGCCCATGATTAAACTTCAAACACCACACCTGCTTGAGTATGTTATAAAAAGTAGAGAGTGAGGCTAACACAAAATGTGTGGCGTTCTAAAAGGTGCACACTGCACATCTTTCTATAGAGTATGTTATAAAAAGTAGAGAGTGAGGCTAACACAAAATGTGTGGCGTTCTAAAAGGTGCACATTGCACATCTTTCTATAGTTGGGCAGATTCATGTACAACCATGCAACCAAATACCCACCCGCACACAAAGGCTTTTCCAATCTGATCGGACACAGGTGCACTCAATGGGTGTGCACGAAAGTGACGAGTAGCCTGTTGCATGTAAGTACGTATTCATCAATGTGGAGGGTCTAGATGTGCACGAGATAATTTAGCCGTGCACATCTAGATACACTCAACATCCCCCAATGGTCTAGCGTGCGCACAACGGCCAGCACCATGCATTCCAATTCCCCACTAAACCTGCCCAAAACATGAAAAAAATAGCTCTTATACGTCAATGAGCATAAAACACATCTCCTTATACCAGCTCAGCAAAAAACAAAATGCATAGATCAATGTCTAATTCAATGATGACGGTGGCTGGGCACAAAGATTCACATGGAGTATCCGAGCCACTCCGATACGAAAGACTCCAGATAGATTTTAAAAAGCATGCACACAAAATCCATTACATTTAAGCGCGGCTAACTTGCTCACCTTCGGGAAATCGGCTCCACCCACTTGAGTGGGCCCCGGGTGTGTACGGGAAAAAAAAACTTGCTCATCTTCCAACTATAGTTCGATTTAAAGCACCCCAAGCTTCCCCTGAGCTTTAGGCTAGACCATGCTTTTGCTCAAACTCCACATCCCATGCCATTGAAAACCCGCTATGCCTAGCATGCTCACCTCCCAGCCATAGGTACATCTAGAGCACCCCTGGGCTTTAGGCTAGACCAACACCGAGCCATGCTCGTTACTTAAACTCATCCCATGCCATTGGAAATCCACTATGCAAGTCATTGAAGCGCACTATCCAAGTGTATGACCAATATATGCCCTAAGCCTTGTTTGGGTCTCAACTCACAAAGAAGACTCACAAGAAGGACACAACTTACATGTAAGCTTGGGTTACAATAAAAGCACATCCAGCAAAAAAATATATATATATCCTTTCACAATACTTTATGAAATCCATGAAAGTTGATAAAATTTAGTGTCCCCACCATGGGTATAATTTCCACCCCCAACGTTTTGATCTTGAGATGACCATGACATATCGATAAAAAGCGGAAGAGTGAAAATGGTAGGAATTCCGTTGGCTAAAGAGGGGACGAGAAATGTTTTGCTAGGACAAGTTATGCCGGGGCTCCTTGGACTATTGTTCATACTGGACAGTGGACACACCAAGCGGGGATGGTTCGGTACGCCCGTTTCTCGAAAATGTTAGATGGAGGTGCACAAGAGCCTCCAGCCACCCACCACCGCCGCCAATTCTTTTGAAAATTGTCAACAGAGTAGTACTACTTGTGTGACTTCAGCTTAACGACTCTCTTGACCTTTGTCAAGACAGTAAACAAACATTTAACATACATGCTTTGACACAAAACAGTGACCTGGGTCCTGTAAAATCCGTGCCACGATCTAAAAGATAAAAACAGCAAAAATTGAATAATCTCCACCGACATGCCAAAGCCACCCCATAATTGACATTCAAACAACCCTCCACATTAAACTCGTGAGGTATAAAAGAAAGGGACCCTGAACGACGAATGGACTGCAAAAGTCATCAATCAACAATTCAGTCAAGCAGTGTCCTTAGTTTGTCGCAAACCTTACAGGCATGCATCAATGTGCATGTGTCACAACATGGAGCTCCACTTCACAAAACTCCACTTTGATAATAAATAGGCCCAGAGAAAACGCCACTTTGCATGCCTGTCTACACCCTCAAGCTTGGTGCACAACTGCCATGACCCAGAAACAAAGCAGTGAACTATCAAGAGGCCTTCTGAAGCTGCAAAAGGTTTGATGAATCTGCATCCAAAATTATGCTTCCAAGTCGTGGAGGCGGCCAATATCGGAAAACAGATCTTCCCAAAATGTTCTTTGCAGGCAAAGGTCCCCTAGCAGTTTCAAGACAAAAGATGAATCACGACAGGCGAGGTACTTCCACCGAAGAAGATAGGCTTCCTAAGGCCTAAAAGAGACCAGCTAGATTGCTAGTGCATTTACCAGGCATGTGAATCATAAACCAGCTAGATTGCTAGAGCATTTACCAGGCATGTGAATCATAGCTGTTGTTGCGGTTATCCCCCATCACAAACACGTATCCATCAGGTACATACTGCGGGAAAAAATAACCGTGTCCTTAATTCCATACAGTCAAAACTTTAACAGCAAACTAACCACCAACTCCAAGAACGATATGGGCTTTCCGATGACTGTGTTCTTGGCAACTTCATAATAATAAAAAACCAAAGTTATCTGACCTAGGAAGTTAGAATTAATGTTAAAGCTCATGTGGTTCTTGAGGTTATCAAGGTAGCAAAACAAACGGACTCCCTGCATATTCGTGAATACAAACTGAATACATCACTGTTTTCCTACCTATATTACTGATTTCCTATATTGAGAAGGAAAAGCCACATAGTTTCTGAAGAGACATGAGGAAAATGTTGAGTTTAGAACTGGTAAGAAAACCAAGATAAAACTGCAAGATTAAGATATTTACTATAGGATGCATATCATATGTTGGTGGCTCTGCAATGAACTCCTCATCCTGAGCAACACCATTCACAATAAGCTTTCCATCATGCACCTGCATAAGAGGGTCAATGGTAAAGACAGGATAGGGTGTAATCCAAAAAAAAAAAAAGAAACACTATTAGCTAATCGCATCTTATGTGTTGCTCAAGCACAACGTAGATATAAGACTTTATCTAGATAGTAAACCATACCTCCACCACATCCCCGGCTCCCGCAACTACCCGCTTTATGAATACATCTCCTGAGTTGAAACCCCTCTCCTGGAAACAAAGGTGGCAAAACTTAGCTTAGTTCTAATCAAAACCCCAAAAAAGTAAGGATTTCGCAAATGGCAAAATTGCTTGCCTGTAGAATTGGAGGAGCGTTGAAAATCACAATATCATTAACCTGTGGCCTCCTAAAGTAGTAAGAAACCTAGAAAAGGGAGAACACAGTAAGTAACATCATGCTATGGCAAGCAATGCAAGCAGCTTGTCTCTCATAAACAGGTGAGTCAGCTGCGATGTTACAATGGGCTGGGGCATAACTTAGGAGATGATGTCTCAGGTTTTGTTGAAGATACTCAGCAAGCAGCCATCAGCTCAAGTAGGGAATGGACACTTCTCCAAGCATTAAATGCAAACTTCGAGGATGTAAAGATACGACCGGCACAGTGAAAAGCATGACTACCCTCGGCACAGCATTCATAATCCAAGCATTAAATACATGCTTGGAGAATGTAAGGATACGGCAGGCACAGTGAAAAGCATGACTAGCCTCAGCACACGCTACAAAGTAGTTAAGTCGCAATAATGTGACTAGGAAGTGAGCTTTACTCTCCAAATCAGCTTTGTGCTGCATATTTTGCACACGTGCACCTGCCTTCTACACCTTAAGCATACTCACTCTAGACCAAATACACCTTCTCACAATCACCACGCCAACTTAAGTCGTAGGTCCCAGGTATTTCAAAACCCTCCTTAAGTCGCCATCGCGCTACCATACTCAAGAGTCATAGGTGCCAGTCACACCGTCCGGATGACAGGTTCTCCCAGGCAGCAAAATAGAGGCACTGGAATGAGTTCCTTTTTCCTGCTACCACCTACACTGAAAAACTTCTAAACAGACCAACAACCAGGAAAGTTGAAAGAAAATGTGACACTCGACACAAAAGAGGCAACGGTAGAACTGTAAGAGTCCAATGAGCCCCCCCTCCCTTGTTTGTTAAACAAAAGAAATGGAAAAAGCTTACAAGCATTTAGAAGGCATGAATGCATCAAACGCTTTAGATTTTGTTGGTTTTTGCACGTTTAACCTCATTTAGAAGTGAGGCTTGGCTTAACGCTAATTAGAGTTCAATCTCTAATTTTAAGCTTGAATCTTATTTTGCTAGTGATTTGAATGCATAAGCATATGACAGAATCTCAAATTGAACAATCTTCTCCTCGTGACTACTTGATATGATTCAATCATCCATACACAAGATAACTATGTGTTATCCGTCTCAAGGAAAACATACAAGTTTGCATCTGAGGCTAAGAATGAGACGAACACTCCTGTGCAAGACATCCCTCTCATTTTGGAAACCAATCTCTCTCTCTCCAAACCACAGCCTCAAGTCTCTAACTGGTGTATTTCTGTATTTCTCCAAATGATTTGCAACAAAAAACTGACAATTTGAAAAAGAGTTATAGAACCTCGCTACCATAAATAAACTGGACGAACGGAATTGAAGTGTGGCAATCTTACTAAGTCATACTTCTCATCTCCCAGAGTAAGTAGTGTTGGATAATGTGACTAGAAATTGCCTGAGCACGTATCCAATTCCACGACTTAGTAGTAAACAAATGAAGCAACTCACCTACATCTGATGCTTGTGGTCATAACGTCATTTTCTTTGTGTATAACGAGAAAATACAGAGGAAAAGAAGAAATGCATACCTTCTCAGCAACAATTCGATCTCCCACCTCGAGAGTGGGATACATAGACACGGATGGAATGAATCTGAAGTCTGCCACAAACCATCTGAAGAAGAAAGACAGAAGTATGGTGACGGCAATCGTCTTGTAGTCCTCGACAGAAAGGTCGATCCAGTCGGAGAAACGTTTGAAGAAACCACCACCACTTGAAGTCTCACTGGTGCTGCCAGAACCATCGTCTGACTCCTGTTTTTTGGCCGTCTCTTCGTTCTCCGGAGTGCTGTCGGAAGCTGTCAGAGGAGCATCTCCGTTGTCGGAAGAAGCTCTACTGAGAGTGGATCCATCGTCCGAGGACGACGTCGGGCCTCTCGGTTTGCGGGAGGAGAAGCGGGAGCGTAGGGCGAATTTGTGTTCGCAGATAGAGGAGAGAACGGGGCTGAAGGAGAAATCTCTGCAGGGGTAATAGAGCGCACCCACGCGCCACGGTCGCAGGTGCGACATAGGATCACCACTTAGTAAGCATCAAGCAGAAGAAACCAGGGTAAAGAAGAAAGAGAGGGAGGGCGATGGCAATGGCGATGAAGGTGGCAATGGCAGTGAAGGAGGGGGCTTGAGAGAGAGAGAAGAAGCATGCTTCAAAAAAAAAAAGGGGGGGGCAGATGACAGGCTCCCTCACGAAAGCTCCGCGATGGCCTCGTGAGGGATGCTCCTGTTGTTGCTGTTGCTACAGCCAAGTATGCCTTGACAACGGCAGGGGCAACCACAGAGCATGGCGAAGAAGAAGAAAAAACGGCGGCAGCGGTGGCAACAGCAGACACAGAATCGGGGAAGAAGCAGAAACCCGAGCTTCTACCTCTGTTTCTGCCGTGTTGGAAAAAATTAGGGCTAGGGCTTCGCGAAGACAAGTTAGAGTTCAACTGAGAGCTTCTGCTTCCGGCTCTGTTTCTGCGCAGACACGAATGCGGGTTTTGCACAGAGGTAGGCAGAGACGCACTAAGATTTAATTCGGAGCTTCTGCAGTTGTCGCTTTTGTGCGGAGTCGAACCAGGCTTCCCCGAAAAGCTCTGCTGAGACAAATTGGGATTTGCCGCAGAGTCCTGCAGAGACGAGTTACGGTTCGATACAGAGCTACAGAAGCTTCCGGGAGGGCGAGAGGGGTGCGAAACGTCCAGGAAAGGAGTGGAGATGGATGAGCTGAGAGAAGGCATTCTAGCAGAGAAGAGCTGGAATAAGAAAGAAACTCAGAGGGAGAGCAGGACGGTCGCCATAGCCAAGTGCTCCGCTTTGCTGTTACGACTCTAGCGCGAGCGAGATGAGAGAGCGTCTTCTTTGCTTGATGAAGAAGTAGCCGAAAGTACCCTTGCTTTTGGTCGTTACATAGTTCTAGTCCCCAAAAAAAAAAAAAAAAAAACAAGTTGGTAGTGTGAAATCCCTCGGATTGATTATTGTTAATTAATTGTTCATTAATTCTCTCTAATTACAACTACTTAACTTTGACGGTTTCTGCTACCGCATTTCTTATGAAAAGATGTGGCATATGACCATGTCACACCTCCCTGTGGCCGGGTGTCATCATTGTGAAGACACCTGGCCACAAACACAGGTCTTGTCACACCTCCATCTGGCCGGGTGTCATCATTGTGAAGACACATAGCCACACACATAGGTCTCTTGTTAAATGAGCACCTGGTTCATCGGCGCTAGTCATCTCCTTTAAGGTAGGTCGCTTAATGCACAGTTTTATTCTTATAGCTTTCGTTGTTGTTTGTGTTTGATGACCATCCCAAGGGAAAAAACATGTGTTTGCCCCAAGCTTCCTTTCAACTGCATGTGGGCCAACCCATCTCTGCATAAGTGACTCTGAATTGTCATGTCTGCGTGATGTGGATAATACAGCATGACTTTTTGCTTTTCTGTGTTTCCATCATCATAATGATTTTTCTACTTTGATTGTGTTGTTTATAAGTTGGAAAGGACTGGTTGTTTGAGCATTGGTTGATGTTGCACTGCATGTTGCATATGCAGCAACATCATACCATGATGCTACATTTGCATATCTTCTTGGCGTGGTAAATCAAGAGGGAAGTCTGGATCCCTACCATATAATGCTCTGAATGGACTCACACGAGTTGAAGCTTGCACCGAAGAGTCAACATATGCTTGATGGTCTTCTTGATGATCTTATTGAGCCTTTTTGTCAATCCATTCATCTATCGATGATAAGGAGAAGCAAACTTTTGCTTTACCCCTAAACATTGACTTAATTTTCCCATTACTTTGGGCTTAAACTTTGTTCCTTGATCTGAAAGAATAGCCTTTGGAGTCTCGTGTCTAAAAATGACCTCCTTTATTAAAAATTTGGCTATTGTATCCGCAGTTACATTTGGAACTTCCTTGGCTTCACACCACTATGTTAAATACTATGTCATTTAGAGTATGTACTTGTTCCCTGATAGAGACTCAGGTAAAGGGCCCACTATGTCCCCGGCCACCACGAACTCAAATGGCTGGTGCACTATAATAGGTTGTAGCAAACCCATTGGCTTGCCTACAAGAGCTTTACATGTTTGACTTTTTGACACTACTATAAAAATGAAGTGAGATCTCTCCTTAACCCTGGCCAATAATACCTCTTTCTTAAAAAAACTTAAGCATTTGTGAAAACCCAAATGGCCAAATAAATGATGCTTATGAAAATATTGCATATAATGACCCTTCAATGGTTGGGGCACAAAAAGTCTAGGTTTATCCCCATTATAAAGATATAACACATTGTTTTGTAGAAAACATTGTTGATCTGGGAACAAGGGTAAGTTCTGAGTTGTTGCACCATATGTTGTACCTCTATATCACTTTGTTAAACTAAAGCTATCTACATCTCATCGGTATAGGTAAATCATATTGTGCCAAACTTTGAATGTCTGTAGGAGACACCATTTCATATCTCCTAGATAGTAGATCTACACTTTCCCATGACAATAAGCTAATGTAAATTGATAATCCTGCAAGCCAAAACCCATCGAAGCAACTGACTGGGTGGTTGTTTTTTCTTTACCAAACCAAGGATCGGCTGATGATCTATTTCCACCGTAAACTGTTGTTCCATGAACATATGGATGAAGTTTTTACATTGTCTGCACTATAGCCAGCAACTCTCTTTTTTTTTGTTGAATAATTCGGCTCTGATTTTCAGAGGCTTCTACTCACAAAACAAATAGGCCACCATTCTTTACCATGAGGTTGTAATAATACCGCCCCTAATTCCTGTGTTAGATGCATTTGTCCTAAGTAAGAATGGTTTATTGAAATCTGGATACTTGAGTTCCATAGAGGTTTTGACCAAATCTTTGAACTGTTGAAATGTAGTGTGACATTTTTGATCCTAGACAAACTTGGCCCCTTTTTTTCATCAACCATCTAAAAGGCTCTATGATGTTTGCTACTTGTGGCAAGAGAAATTCATCATTCCCAAAAAACACATTGTAACTACTTCAAAGTTTTGGGCTGTGGAAACTCTTGGATAACCAAAATTTTGGCTGGATCAATCTAAACTCCTTCTTGTGAAATTATAAAGCCCAGAAACACTAAGTTTATACGTGCCCACTTACATTTTTTGAACTACGATCTGAGATTAAATTTCTGCATCCTCTTTAAAACCTCCATAATGACTTCCACATGCTTAGCCCATGTCTTAGTATGTATAAGGATGCCATCTAAATATACCACCAGTACTTTCCTTTGAATCAAATCCGAAAATATGGAATTAACTAACCATTGAAATGTGTTAGGTGTATCTAAAAGACCAAATGGCATCACAATAAATTAAAACAATCCTTTGGCTATTCTGAAAGCTGTTTTTTGAGCATCATATGGATCCATTGGAATTTTCCAATACCTTGATGCTAAGTCCAAAGATGTAAAATACATTAACTATCCCAACTCATCCAACAAGTCATCTAATCTGGGCATTGGGTAAAACATCATGAACATTAATTTTGTTTAGAGGTCAAAAATCGATATAAAATCTATATTCTCATCCAACAAGTCATCTAATCTGGGCATTGGGTAAAACATCATGAAGAGTAATTTTGTTTAGAGGTCAAAAATCAATATAAAATCTATATTCTCCATTTGGCTTTTTGACCAGATGTGGTTCGAACACCCATGGGCCATCACAAGGTTGAATCACTCCTCTGTTTAACATGTCATTGATTGCATCTTCTATAACTTGATTTTCCATTGGGTTCTATCTTCTTTGTGCCATTTTAATGGGGATGTTCTGATAACATGTCTAACATCTGTTGTTGTTATTGTGTCCTTCTTAGTGTCTGGTACTAAAGATTCAAAATTCCAAAGTATTTTCTAAATATGTTGCATCTTTAATTTTTCATTGACCACGTCTTGTTCAACTTGAACACACTGTATGTATTGATCCAAAGTTTTCATTGACCATGTCTTGTTCAACTTGAACACACATGTATTGATCCAAAGTTTTCATTTGCAAAAATGGTCCTAGTAAATAGTTTAGTAACACTAATTTTGTTGATTGAAATCTAATTATGCACAAGTTTTAAGAAACTAGTCACAACCCAAAGTGAACTTAAACAGATGTCTGGGCAAAACATAACATCTATGATAAAAAGTGGTATATCCCAACTGAAAAGGAGCATCCACCACCTTGCTGGACTTATACATCACTTTATGGTCTCCAAAGAAAACTAAAATTGATGGTGCTATCTGGACTATCAAACTTAACTAGATTTGTGCTTATGGAAGAGAAAGAACTATCTGAACTATCAATCTTAACTAGATTTGTGCTTATGGAAGAGAAAGAACTATCTGAACTATCAATCTTAACTAGATTTGTGCTTATGGAAGAGAAAGAACTATTAAACTTAACTAGATTTATGCTTATGGAAGAGAAATTTCTATCAAACTAAACTACTGAACTAGATTTGTGCTTATGTAAGAGAAACCTTCCCTCAAGTTCAGCAATCAGCTGAACTTCGTAGGTCAGAAGCAGACTCCGTACGTCGAAAGCTGACTTTGATAAATTGATTTAGTCAGTTGATTTAGTTAGCTAATTTAGTTAGCTGATTCAGTCAGCTGATTCAGACAACTGACTCTAACTCACTCTGACAAACTCCATAGGTCAGAAGCTGTAGGAGGTCAAAAGCTGACTCTAGCAGAAGCTAATTCAGTTAGCTGACTCTAACTCACTCTGACAGACTTTGTAGGTCAGAAGTTGACTCTAGCAGAAGCTGATTCAGTTAGTTGACTCAGACCTACAAAATCAAAAAAATCTAAAAATCTAAAACATGTTATTATGTGGAAAACTATTGAGCCTTCCCTTGCTCCAAGCATGGAGCAAATATGGAGCCTTTCCTTACTCTTCAAACACCTTCCCTTAAGGGAAGCTCCATCATGCCAAGGCCTGCTTGCTCTTTGCCAAGGGCTTTAGTGAAGATGTCTACAACAACCTCTTTGGCATTATAATGCTGCAACACTTTGTCACCTAAGTGTATCTTCTCCTTGATGAAATGTTCTCTGACTTCAATATGCTTAGTCCTTTGATGCATGACTGGATTCTGGCTAAGGCTTCAGATGATATATTATCACAAAGAATAGGAGTAGGACCATCAACTCCAAGTTCCTACAAACATCTTTTCAGCCAGATAGCTTTATAGGCTAAGGTGGTTAAGGCTTTGTATTTAGCCTCTGTGGATGACATACTGACTGTATTCTGCTTCTTAGAACACTAGGAAATGGCTCCTGCACCAAGAAAGAATAAATTGCCACTAATGCTTCTTCTGTCCCCATCAGACAGGTTGCATAGTTAGTGTGTCACCTGCATATAAGAATGAATTGCCACTAATGCAACCTGTCCATCAGACAGGTTGCATAGTTAGTGTGTCACCTGCATATAAGAATGAATTGCCACTAATGCTTCTTCTATCCACCATCAGACAGGTTGCATAGTTAGTGTGTCACCTGCATATAAGATACCCCAAGGCTTAGTGCCTTTCAAATATCTGAGCACTCTTTTGGTTGTAGTCCAATGAGACAATTTGGGGTTCTACATAAACTAAGCAAGACTATTTACTACAAAACAGAGGTCAAGTCGAGTACATGAGAGAACCAATGAGTTTCCTATACAAAGTAGTATCAGAAGGATGACCTATTTCATCCTTTGTCAGCTTCAAATTGGATTCCATTGGTGTAGACATTGGCTTGCAGGTCTCCATACCAAACTTCTTGAGGATAGTCTATAGGTACTTTTGCTGAGAGATGAAGATACCACCTGATGTGGTCCTAGCTACTTTAATCCCAACGATATCCAAGATCTTTTATTTCAAACTTAGCTGAGAGTTTGGATTTGACAGCTGCAACCATGGCTTCATTGCTTCCTATCAAAATCAGATCATGGATTCATTGCTTCTTGTCAAAATCAGATCATCAACATACAGAAGAGCAAGAACTGTCCTTAGGCCCTTTCACCATGTAGTAGAGAGTATAATATGCATTACTCTTTTGGAAACCTTGAGCTTTGAGATGCTCATCAATTCTTACATACCAAGATCTTGGAGCTTGTTTCAAACCATACAAGCTCTTCTCCAACTTCTTGCAAACAAGATGCTCTGTTCCTGCTTTGACATAACCTACAGGTTGCTACATGTAGACTTCTTCCTCATGCTTGCCATTGAGTAAGGCATTGTTACCATCCATTTGCCACAATTTCCACTTATGAAGAGAGGCTAGAGAAAGGAGTAACATGATAGAATTCATCTTGGCTAATGGTACAAAGGTCTCTTCATAATCAACCCCCTATCTTTGAGCAAAACCTTTGGCCACAAGTCTTGCTTTGGACCTATCCATCTTTCCTTCCTTGTTGTACTTCAATTTGTAGATCCATTTGCAGTCTATTGCTTTCTTGTTAGGTGGAAGCTCTCCCAAGTGTGATTTTTGTGTAGTGCAGTCATCTCTTTATCCATTGCATCTATCCATTCTTTCTTATCGTAGGCATCCTCATAGAAGGGGGTTCATCATGCTACATCATGTTAAGAGAGCATAATTTGTTTGTTTAAAGTCTGAATTGTTACCTATGTGATATGTTAACCTTTGGTGCTGCCTTATGTCTCTTGTAGACCTCCTGATGGAGTCCTCCAAAGGTGTTATCTTCCCTTTGAGGGTAGTTAAAGAAGAAGTGGTGTATGCATTTGATGGATGAGCTGATGTCCATCTAGAAGTCTCATTAAATATCACATTCCTTGACACAAATGTTTCCTTTTTTATTGGATCATAGAGTTTGTAAGTCACTAGTATATCCAACAAAGACACACTTTCTTGACTTGTTATCAAGCTTCTTCCTATTTGCATTTGGAATATGAAAAAAAGCTAAACAACCAAATACTCTGAGATGATGTACCTAAGGCTTGAGTCCATGAAAAGCTTCATATGGGGTGAAGCCCTGGAGTGCTTCAGTTGGGGATCTATTCGTCAGCTATGCTAATAGCTTCATCCCAGTAGGTATTAGAGAGGTTTTTCTCCCTCGGCATACACCTCGCTAACTCAAACAGGACTCTATTCTTCCTCTCAAACAACTCCATTTTGCTGAGGTGTATAGTTGTAGGTCAATTGCCTTCTTATGCCATGCTCAAGAAGGTATTTGTTGAAGTCTTTTGAGAGGTAATCTCCTCCATTGTCTGACCTAAGGACCTTGATTCTTCATGTCATGTTCTAAACCATAACATGTAACTCTTTGAAAATGCCAAATACTTTAGCTTTAGATTTCATGAAGAAAACCCACGTGTATCTAAAGTAATCATCTATAAAGGAAACATAGTATGTATTGCCACCAAGTGAAGGAGTGTAGGCTGATTCACAAACATCTATATGAATGAGGTCATGGACTCCCCTTGCTCTACTTGTGCTTCTAGGAAACAGTGCTCTAGACTACTTGCCAATGCAATAGGCTTCACATACTTCATTAAAAACGTTTTGCAGAGATGGTATGCCTAAAACCATGCCTTTTGATTTCATCAAAATCTTCAAGTTGAGTTGATTCAAAAGGCTTGGTTTTGGGCATGCCTATTGATTTCAGCAGACACATGCTATTGATCCACTCAACTTGAAGAGTTTTCCATGCTTCTGACCTCTTCTGATGACCTTGTAGCTGTGTTGAGGATCTCTAATCATTCATTGTTGGCCTTCAAATTCCACTTTGAACCCTTTATCCACCATGGCTCCAACTTAGAGTAACTTCTTGGTGAGTGAAGACACCAAGAGGGCATCTCCAAGCTGCTTCTTTTCCCCTATATTTAGCTTAAGGGAAACTTCTCCTTTGCTATAGTGATAGAATTAGGAGTGTCGTCTGGAGTGTAAATCAAACTATCATGAGTAGAATCCAATTTAGAAAAGTATTCAGCATGAGAAGTCACCTGGGGGCCTACCCCACTATCAATCTACCATGGTTCCTACTTGCTTCCATGGTCTACATTGTTAGCCCTCTTTGATCTCTTCGATAGAGAGAAGTGTTGGCATTAATGAAGCTTTGAGAGCTTCCATCTTCAACAAAGCTGACTGGTTTCCCCTTCAGATCAACTTTCTTTTTCCTACAATCTTTTTCAAAATGCCCATATTTTTTTACAGTATAACATTGAATGGAGTTATGGAAAGTTCTACCTCTTCCTCTACCTCTAGAGGAATATCCACCTCTACCATTAAAAGAATAAGTACCTTTATGAGTACCTTGACCATTGTTGTTGTTGTTGGTCGGGTGGTTATTATGTCTTCTTAGTCCTTTTTTATTATTTGATCTTCCTCTTCCTCTTGTTATGAAGAGGGATTTGTCATTGTTACTTGAAGAAGTCTTGCTACCATGGATGTTCTTCATGGTTGCTTGTCTTTAATCCTCATCCCTAAGGATCTGCTCCATTTCCTCAAGGGAGGGTTTTTGCCTCAAAATGATGAGGCCTTGAACAAGACCTTCATAGCATGCCTTCAGCTCATGGATGATGATTGTAGCAAGCTCATTGTCAGACATCTTGTCTCCCACATTTATCAGTTTATTGATACAGATCTTTCACCTGCTTGATGAAGTCCATAGCATTATCATTTGGCTTCCTTGTTTCGTTTATAAGTTTAGCTCTCAAGGCAATTTATCTTGAAGTGCTTTTAGTCCCATACACCTTCTTCAGATTGTCCCAAGCTTCCTTGGGAGTCAGCACCTCCCTCAAATGGCTGAGGATGTCATCCTTCACACTCAACTTTATCATGTGGATAGCAAACATGGCCTTCTTGTCCCATTTTGCTAGGGCTTTAGCAGTTACATCACTTGGTCTCTCCATAAAAACCATCTCCCAACAATCTTGGAATAATAATAATGGCTCCATCTTTAGATTTCATGTTGCATAGTTTGTCCTATTGACTTTTTCAACTCCCTCCATGTGTAGGCTACTCAAGTTGGGTGACATTGAGCTTAGCAAAATAGGTAGTTGATTCCGCCTTCGGATTTCGATAGCTGGAGCTGACTCCGACAGGCTGACTTCGAACGTTGATTCCGACTTTAGTAAACCTGGCCAAGGAAGTAAACTCGGCCAAAAGAGTAAACCTGCCCAAATATGCGGCAACAAGCGGTGACTATCAACACAGCAAGTCGATGTAGGTCGATGGCTGTCTCATCATCAGTAGTAGCAGGTTGACTTAGATGGCTGACTCTAGTAGCTAGTTTAGATGGTTGATTCAGTTAGCCAATTCACGAAGCTGATTCTATTAGTGACTCATTTAGATAGCTGATTCTATTAGTGACTCATTTAGATAGCTGAGTCTGGTAAATGTCTCCAATAACTATTTTAGACAGCTCGCTGTGGCGCGACAACTAGAAGATGATGTGGCATTAGCAGATCAAAAGATGACGTTGCTTCAGTAGATCAAAAGATGATGTGGCATCAGCAAGTTGGAAGATAACGTGGCTTCAGACGGCCGAAAGATGATGTGTCATTAGTAGATTAGAAGATGAGGTGGCATCAGCAAGTGGCAAGCTATTGTAGATTGTGCAGATCTGAGTGTATAGGCAAAAGTGGTTGATGTTGAATCTGCAACACAAGTGCAGAATGTTGAATGCTAGAATGCAAAAGACTAACTTAACAGTTGTGCAACACTACGCAGAGCAAAATGGCTGCAGATTTGAGGCAGCGTGTGACTTAAGCTGATGTAGATGTTGGTTTGCTTGATCTCACAGGCTAGGTGGTGCCTAGGCAGACTCTATGTAATGGCAGTAAACGAGGCTCTGATACCATGCTAAAATGGTGGTTTGGGGAAGAGAAAATGTGACACAACGACCAACAATCAGATTGAATGAACAAGTTGAAACCAAATCATCATCACTAATTATGTTATTGAATTAGATGAGATACAAGAATGAAAAGTTATGACTCTTATGAGACTCTAATCTGGACAGGCTAATCCCCCCCCAAACCCATATCCTAATGCTTAGGATCTCAATCAACTTAGATCTGACAATTCATATAGTGTAGTGAGCGTTAGGCTTAGGCTACACACTTAGTGTGTGGCTTTTGTTCACTATCAGCGATGCATACAAGACAGGCTTTTATAATGATCTAGGCAGGTAAACAGCTTGTCATAATCGAGGCTTTCTCCACCGATATAATCAGGTAGGTGCGACCAGAACTTTGCAACTTCCTGTCTGACATAGGAATTACTTTCCACCAAATAGGCGGCACATTTTTCAAGGTTTTGTAAAACTTTGAGATGGTAACTTGCATCTTTTAACAAAACTGTCCTTACTTCATATGCCTTTTTGTCATCTAGCCAACCATGATAAGTAGCTACATTCTCAAACTAATCCAACCAAGTTAAGTAGCTACATTCTCAAACTAACCCAACCAAGTTAAGTAGCTACATTCTCAAACTAATCCAACCAAGTTAAGTAGCTACATTCTCAAACTAATCCAACCAAGTTAAAATATCTTCTAAGGAGGGCAACCTTGAAAAACTTTGTGTTCTAGCCCTTTGATCAGTTGAGTGGTTTTGATTTTGACTTTGAAATTGAGGATTTATTATAATATTCACCAAAGTTTGATTCATGTTATTCATCGTTTCGCTGATTAGTTTGATGCATTTGTACCATCAGACTACATTAATGGGATTAATTAATCCAACTGACTCCATCGGATCTGGTATTTTCTTGCATGGCTTCAACTCCAAAGTATTTTGCCATCCTCAGAAGATCCCGTTGTCTCCACCAGTATTATGATGTGAAATCCCTCACAGATTAATATTAATTAATTGTTTATAACTCTCTCTCCTCCTCTCTAATTACACCAAGTGTTCAGCTTAATTTTCGAGATGGTTTCTCCTATCGTCCACCGCTTGAAGAGACATGTTTACATCACACGTGGCATATGGCCACATCACAGCAATGAGATGTGGACACGCAGTGGGTTATCCCCACCATGCCCATTGAAAAAATGCTTTCTTTAAAAGAAATGAGATCTCAACTTGCGTGTTGCTCTACGACACAAAAAACAAAACGTTCACTCCTTGGCTTCTTACACATGGCTCACTCACTCCTTGGCTTCTTACACCTATCTCCCTCTCCTCGGTGTTTAATAGATAGTCTAAAATATAGAAGTCGTGGACCTATGCACGGCGTTGTTGCATTGTATAATGAATGTTCATACAGATATATGTCTCTCTCTCTATGTTACTCATATGTACGTACATCTCACTCACTCACTCTATATATATATATATGTGTGTGTGTGTGTGTGTGTATATATATACATATATTTAATAATTAATAATTATATTCATATATTTCACATGCTCTCTCTCTCTCTCTCTCTCTCTCTCTCTCTCTCTCTCTATATATATATATATATATATATATATATATATATATGTATGTATGTATGTAGAGCTCACACATCCGTTCTGGCATGCAAGTCAAGGTCATCGTTTGTTTGGTGTGCAAGGCAAGATCGTGTGTAGAAAGTGTCCTAGTTCTTTCGTGTCTTACGCAAGGTTGCATTGCAGCTACATAGCGAGAAGGCATACAGGCGTCCCGCATGTAAGCATAGAGTGTTTTCATGTAATTGTTGTAGGTTGTGACACCAAGGTGGGTATGAGTGCAAGGTGGGTATGAGTGCAAGGTGGGTATGAGTGCAAGCTGATGTAGCCGGGGCGATTGTGCAAGAATGTGATACCTTTGGCTTGCGTTGTTGTTGCAACATAGATTCTCCTCTTTGTACACACCACCATGTGGCTAGAGGAGGAGCATAGGAGATTGTTTTTGAGGAGAAGGCTAGAGAGAGTAGCACATGGCATGAGGAAAAAACCTCTGGATAATAGATAGTATGTCTATTACCCATGCATTGCGGTATAAAGTTTTTGCTTATATGTGTGTGTATATGCAAGTGTGGGATTATGTGCATGCATGTGTGCAAGTGTAGGTATGTCGATATACGTGTACATGAATGTGCGTTTATCCATACAAGCGTGTGTGCATGTATATATATGTGTGTGTTTGTGTTTGTGTGTCATGTGTCATGTGTTTGTGTGTGTTTGTGTGTGTGTGTGCACCTATGCACATGTAAAAAGTGCGTGTGTATGTGTGTGTGTGTGTGTCTCTCACACAAACACACACTCAATCTCTCATGCACACACATGCAAACACCCTCTCTCTCTTGTCTCACATGTACACATGTACACATGCACATGAACTCATGAACTCATATGAACATGCACTCTCCCTCTCATACACACATACACCTCTCTCTCACATGCACATATGTGCACATGCACATGCACATGCATTCTTGCACTTCTCGCACCTCATCTCACAAATACTCTCTCTCGCACACATAGAAAAAAGCTCTCTCTCTCTCTCTCTCTCTCTCTCTCTCTCTCTCTCTCTCTCTCTCTCTCTCTCTCTCTCTCTCTCTCTCTCTCTTCCCCCTCTTTCACACACACATGCACACACACCTTGCACATGCATGTGTGCCACTGTGTGCATGCATACGTGCACGTGTGGCTATGTATCAATTTTGTATATGCACATATGTGTGTGTTGGTTGTGCATATACGTGAAGTGTGTGCATGCACGTTTGTGCATCTCTTTCCTAGTGTCTCTCCTACTAACAAAACTGAGGCAGATTGTATATTCTCACGTTTATTGAATTCCCAACTAACCCTCTAGACCGGGAGGAGTTACCCTGGCAACTAATCTATCTCCACCAATATAATCTACCACCTCATGATGATGATTTATAAGATTTTACTAATGAAAATGCCACTGAATCTTTATCCAGTCACAAAATACGAGGGCCTAATCCGAGAAGGAAATCCTCTCCTAAAGCGCAAATTAATATTCAAAGTGCTGATGCAAATTACCCCCTTTGAGCTAATAAGAAGAATCTTGCCAGAGGCCTACTCAACCATGGAATCCAAGTGGCAACCATATGTGCCATATCCTCTCAGAGCCCCAATGCCTGACTTAGCAGAGCTGTTACCGATGGCGAAGACACTTTGTGGGAAAATGTAGCGAAGCACACCAAACTGGCAAACCCACACTTGGCCGACCTACTGAAATATGCGTTGTCACATTTGGACGTTAACTCCTATCCAGAATCATGAAGGTTCTAGGTTATAACCTGTGCCTAGTCATTACTAACTCCCCAAGCTTAAGCAGACCGGCATCTCAATGCATCAACATTGGCTTGTTACATTGGGTATAGCTATATTACTTGTGCTACTCGTCAGGAGCCCCGACTAAGTGGCCCAGAACCTTGCAACTGTCGGGTGTTGATCGAACACCGACACTTTTAGTGATCCTACTGGAGAATGGTATGCCAGAAAGGAGTAGGAAGTTAAAGGTTAGTTTTACATAGGAAGCCTGAATTAAGTAGCACATGGCATGCATGTTCACCTGGAAAACCTTTGACATAGAGAAGCTAGTTAGGGTAGATCAAGAGAGGAAGTGTGCACGTCCTTGTGTCAAGTATATTCAGGAGAGAGTCATAGGAGTGTAATGGACATGCATAGAGAATGAAGAAAGTTCAATTAGGGCATTGCAGTACCGTCGTCGCAAGCAGTGAGAGGCCTAAGAAGGTGAAGGGCAACCGCATTGTCCAAGAAGATCTTTGGAAGGGATTCTGCACACCAGCAAGAATGGCAGAATCAGGAACCTCTGAGAAATCAAGAGAGAGAGAGGAAGAACACTGGGAGCTTTAAAAAAGGAAACAGGAAGGTCAAGAAGAAGAAGAAGAACTAGTAGCTTTGGGAAGGATGTATCTCAAATACTCGAAGTTCAAGGGCAAGAGTGAGGAGGATCCAAATGCTCACATCTTCGCCTTTGAGACCACCTTCTTGGCCACTCGAGCCCCACTACCACAAAAGACAGAGTACTTTGCATTTGCAACAACTCTAGGTGGCAAGGCCACCAGCTAGTATGCTCAGTAGGGTATAGATCACTTCCAAACATTTCAAGAATTGAAAAAGGCTTTCTTGAAAAGATTTCGGAGAGAGAAGACCATCACGGAGGTACTGGAAAAGCTGCAAAGGTTGACTTAAAAGAAGAGGCCAACAGAGGATTATGCGAAAGAATTCAGAGCATTGCTAATGCGTCTAGACTAGCCCAACAAACCTACCCCAGCCACACTGAGCCAGTGGTTCATCATAAGATTTAGGGAGAAGCTCCAAACGGTGGTAGACTCTCATGATTTGGAGACCCTCACCTTTGAACAAGTGATAGCAAGAGCAACCAAAGCTAAGGGGATCTTGAAGTAGACAAGCAAAGACCCCAAGAAAAAAAAGGACAAAAGAAAAAGAAGGAAGAAGAAACTTTGAGTCGGGTTTTAGTGAAGACACCTACGAATCAGATTCCAGTCAGGAGTCCGATGCTAAAGAGCAAAAGCCCTCGAAGAAGAAAGGCAGGAAGCAAGTAGTGAATGTTCAAGAAGGACTGAAGGCCACCCTAGCCAAGCTTGCCAAAGGACACACAGGATCCGGGCTGAGATCAAAGCATATGGTACACGAAGTGTAATAAACAAGGTCATACAAAGGAAGAGTGTCAGATGAAAATCATGCAGCAACCATGTGTTATTTATACAGAAAGAGCATCCACACTACTAACACATATTTTTACAACACTCAGAATAGGAATCCGAGAGTGGTAGAAAGGCAATAGCATCACCCACAACAGGTCTCATGTGTCAATCAAGTCACCACTGAGCCTCAAAACAACAGACCTTGTGGAAGAGGAGGTGGAAGATTTGGATAGAGAGGAGTCGAGCTGATATGCTACTACTATAGGGCCCCAGGGCATAGGCAAAATGATTGCCCCATGATTCAATGCCATCAATAGAGGAACTGCAAGAGGTGAGTCCGCAAAGAGAGGTAAACCCAGTAGGAGCTAATGCAGCAGTGAATATGGTGAAGGTGGATCAATGGGCAGGAAAACAACAAGAGAAGCCACCAATAGTAATGGCTATTACAAGGTTACAAGGACTTGTCAAGACAGTGATGACAGGCAAGAATGTGACATGCAAGAATGCCAAGCTAGAACAAAAGCAAAACCTAGAATAGTGGGTAGGGCAGCACAGGGTCCGGGAGCAAATCACCAAGCTTATGCAAAGTGCACAAGGAATGGTGCAGACAATGCAAGAAAGCCCACTTCTCAATGAGCATGCTAACACGGATCCGGAATGGACAAGCTTTGTCAAGAGAAGAGGGAAGAAATTGCAACAGGCAAGGCAATGATAAGATGACTGAAGAAAGGATGCAAAATTGTTGGAATTAGGGTTGCAGGAAAGCACACCAAGCTTGGAGAAGAAGAAGCAAGAATGCACACAACACACAATGTATTAGATTGTGTCAATGTACAAAAGATGAGTTAGTCCTAGAATAATGGGCGTATATACAAGCCGGGGGAAAAAACCTCCTAAAGTGGGAAAAAGTACCCCGGTCGTCCTAAGTGTGTTCACACACATCACTGCCTATATATATGGCAACAAATCCCCCCTGGGAGTGATGGTGTGAACGAGAGCTGGCGCTCATGTATAGGGAAGTGCCATGCCCGAAGTAGATCAGTCCACAAAGGGGAGCAAGCCCAAAGCTTTGCGGAAAGCTTCAAACTTCTCACGAGGAAGCGCCTTTATAAAAAGATCGGCGAGGTTGTCCTGTGTTGGCACATAGGCCAAGCTGATCTCTCCTGGCTGAGAGTCTCTCCCTGACATAGTGATAATGCACCTCAATATGCTTTGTGCGAGAATGAAAAACTGGGTTTCTCGCAACTGCTAATGCGCTCTGATTGTCAGTGTAGATAGAGGTGGCAGACTCCTGTTCAACACCCAAGTCAGCCATAAGCCGTCTGAGCCACACACACTCAACCGTAGCTATGAAAGCTGCCTTGTACTCAACTTCACAACTAGAAGTGGCCACAGTAGGTTGCTTCTTGCTCAATCAAGATATGCATGAGCTACCGAGCATGAAACAAAAACCACTTGTTGTGGACACTCTTGTGTCATAGCAACCAGCCCAATCTGAGTCCGAAAAAGTATGTAAATCTGGCGGCAACAATCCCCCCTTGGGATAAAACAACCCAAGATGTATGGTGCCACTCAAGTAGCAAAAGATGTGTTTAACTGCCTTCCAATGCTGAGACCCTGGGCTATGCATAAACCTGCTCACCTATGAGACTGCAAACTGAATGTCCGGCCTCGTAATGCATACATAAATGAGGCAACCAACAGCTGTCTGATAGAGTGTGACATCAAAGTGATCTCCAGCATCATGAAGACTCGACTTCAAACTTGTCTCCATTGGAGTAGCATTAGTCTTGCAGTCTTCAAGGCCAAATCTCCGTAATAATGTCTCAATATACTGTCTGACACAAAGCAATACCTCCATCACACTGCTTAAATTGAATCCCCAAATAATGATGCAAATGCCCCAAATCTGACATCTCAAAAGAGGCATTCAAATCAGCCTTAAAATCAGCAATATGACTCTCATTTGGTCTTGTGAGCAGCATGTCATCGACATAGAGAGGAACGATTAGATGTACATCATCCACATGTTTAACATACAAAGTGCTTTCTGTTGGACTATTCTGAAAACCATGTGCAGTCAAATATGCATGTATCTTTTCATACCAAGCTCGTGGAGCTTGCTTTAAACCATATAAAGCCTTTCTCAACTTGCACACTTTGTTTTCCTGCCCTCTTTAAACAAAACCACGATACTGCGATACATACACCTCCTCATGCAAATCTCCATTCAAGAATGCAGTCTTTATGTCCAACTGATATACATTCCAACCATTATGAGCTGCCAATGCACAAATGCTACCAATGGTAGTCATACGACAAGTGGGAGCAAAGGTCTCATCAAAATCAATGCCCTTTTCTTGAGCATAACCCTTTGCAACAAGTCTAGCCTTATAGCGATCAACACTGCCATCTGGCTTTCGTTTCAACTTGAAAACCCACTTACATCCAATGGCCTTTTTACCAATAGGCAAATCACACAAATTTTTACCAATTGCAGCCAACCAATTTTTTGATTTTTGTGCCTCATTAAATGAAAGAGGTTCTTCCTCTTCACACATACTTGACACAGCCAAAGCATAACAATCTGATGCATAGCATGCTAAAAACTTGAATGAGTAGGACTAGACATAAGTGCATCAATTTTACTATCACGCAAGGTTTGCACCAGCCATTTAGGCATACCTCTAGCCTGCTCATTTTCAGCCCTATCCTCATGAATTACATCCTATAAATCTGCATCAGAAATAGGCTGATCTATGATGTCGTTTAAAATCTGCATAGGCTAAGTATTTACCTCATTAGGACTTACATTTGAATTCCCACCTATAAATAGAGGCAACAACGTATCAAATACATCTCGTGAGCTCACACCTGTCTCTTTGGTACATGATAACAAAGGTTGCACAGCATCTTCCACAAAAACAACATCTCCACTAATCAAGATACGCTTTGACTGTGGATGATACAATCTGTAACCCTTGCTCTCAGCACTGTAACCAACAAAAATGCATTTGACAGCCTTATTATCCAATTTTCTACGTTGTTGCACAGGCACTAAAGCATAGGCCAAGCAACCAAAGACACACAAGTGACCAATAGAAGGCTTCCTGCCATGCCAAGCTTCGTATGGAGTAACAGACTGCAAGGACTTAGTGGGACACCTGTTGAGTATATATGCAACACACATGACAGCCTCAAGCCAAAACGCATAAGGCAAAGCTTGGCTCTTGACCATACATCGTGCCATCTCCATAAGTGATCTGTTTTTTCTCTCAGCAATACCATTTTACTGAGGGGTATACGGCATTGTACATTGGTGTTTTATCCCACGACTAGCCAGAAATGCATCAAACTCTTTAGACATGTACTCCCCCCCTCGATCAGAACGTAGGGTGCTCACAGTAAAATTGGATACATTTTCAACCATAAAAACTGTTTGAAGCACAAAAACACTTTGGACTTTGCCTTCAGTGGATATACCCATGCATGCCCTGAGTAATCATCAATGAAAGTCACGAAGTACAAGTGTTTACCAAATGACGGAGTTTGCATAGGCCCACATACATCACTATGTACAAAGTGTTTACCAAATGACGGAGTTTGCATAGGCCCACATACATCACTATGTACAAGTTGCAATTTGCGAGTGGCCCGCACAGAACCATCCTTTGGAAATGTAGAACACTGCATTTTGCCGAAAATACAACCTTCACAAACATGTTTCAGTGGTGCCTCAAGAGGGGGCAATGAAGCAACCATATCAGATTTCTACAAATGCAGCAAACTAGCAAAGTTCAGATGACCAAAACGAGCATGCCATAGTTCTGCATCTGAAACTGCCTTCTGCATCAGAAACTGCATTTGCTGAATCTTCCACACACTTGTCATAAGAATTGAGCCTATACAGTCCACGAAACAAGGTGCCAGATACAATAATCGTATCACCAAAAGTCAAATCATGAATAGTACATCTATCATCCACAAATTTGACTACAAGTCCAAGTCTAGCAAGCGCAGAGACAGGCAATAGATTCTTCTTTATCCGTGGCACATATACAAAGCATCTGAAAGTGTGAAAGCGTTTGACAGAAAGTGCAATCAAGGCATGAGCCTGCGCATCTTTACCATCCCAACGAGCTTGTTCAGCAGTGGGTAAAACAGCAGCAACAGTATAGCTGCCAAAACCCGCAACAGTATAGCAATAGTATAGCTGCCAGAACTTGCAACATCCTCAACAGATCCTACATCCACAGAACCTGGACGTACATCCATACCCTGCACAATGTTCCACACTCCTTTTGTAACCAAAACATGCTGCATCATGTATGTCCGAAGTGGGTAGTTTGCTGTCTCCATCCAATTTGTCATCAGCAAACATGTGAAATATATCATTTCTGTTATCAGCCATGCCCACTGACTGAAATTGATACAAAAGTTACCTGTAATAATGAAGCAAAGGCTGAACAGAAAATAACTTGTGCTATGTAGCACGGTCCACAATAGAATACGTATGTCTGTTTTGTAGAAAACTGCACTGTCGAAATTTCTACACAAATTGACGAAAACACATGTACAGAACTTGTAATGCAAAAATGGAGCCCGAAACACATGTACAGAACTTGCAATGCAAAAATGGAGCCCAAAACGACCTCAGATAGAATGCAAAGCCCTGCGGGCTTATCTGCAGAGTATAGGGACCTGCAAGTGCTCGTGAAAGCTCACCTCAATCGGAGAACGTGAGTCGGAGGGTGCTAGCGATGTAGCCCTGGGAGCCGATGCCTGCTCTGATACCAATTGTTGGAATTAGGGTTGCAGGAAAGCACACCAAGCTTGGAGAAGAAGAAGCAAGAATGCACACAACACATGATGTATTAGATTGTGTCAATGTACAAAAGATGAGTTAGCCCTAGAATAATGGGCGTATATACAAGCTAGGGGAAAAAACCTCCTAAAGAGGGAAAAAGTACCCCGGCGGTCCTAAGTGTGCTCACACACATCACTGCCTATATATATGGCAACAAAAATTGCCAATTGGAGCCCATTATAGCCTAAAGCAGTAAAAGCATCCTACAAAAGGAAATGGAAGGAAATCCGAAGCAAGTCTGGATAGGAAATCTGATAAGGGAAAGTCAAGAAAAAGAAAGAGAAGCAAAGGGGGAAGAAGGAAAAGTGACCAGAGGATAAAGTATGCCTAGTCACAAAGTAAGGAGAAGCAACCACTGGGAGGAATATGGTCGACCTGTGGGAGGATCTCAGCAAGATGAAGCTGAACATAACGATGAATCAAATGCTAGATCTAGTGCCCAATTAGAGGCAAAAGCTGCTCTAAGCCATAGTGCCGAGTGAAAGATTGGCATAGGTGCTCATGCAAGAAATGGAAAGTCCGGTTGTTGTAGAGTGCAGAAACATGGAAAAAGTCTAGGACTGTGACATAGCCATTCCGAAAATGACCATTAAAATCAAAGGGCAAACAATGTGAAGGGTCATCTTGGATAGAGGGTCTACAGTGAATATAGTATCAAATAGCCTAGCGAAGAAGCTAGGAATTAAAAAAATGCAGCCGGCTCCATTCCAGATCTGGATGGCTGATCAGAGAAGTGGCCGACCAATTGGAATCATTAGGGGAGAACAAATTGAAGTGGTGGGATGTATGTTCACTACCATGTTTACAGTCTTGAAGATGATTGAGATCGCGGGTGGGTGCATAGCCCATGCTATTGGGAAATAGTCTTGAAGATGACTGAGATCATGGGTGCATACCCCATGTTGTTGGGAAGACCGTGGCTCAAAAGTGGAAGAATCAAACACAACTGGGAAATGGACAGGATTACAATCCAGAGGGGAAAAAAGAAGGTATGCATCTCAGTTTTGCAGGGAAATACAAGTTAAATCTAGCTAGCTAACCGTTGCATGCAGAAGACCTAAACTACTTGGAAGGGGTGGAAGAGAACAAGGAAGAGCAGATCTTGAAAGAAAATCCAGACCTTCTATCACTCTTTGAAATAAACATAGAGCGAATTGTCCAAATATACGATCCAGGAGTCTTGGTCACTCATCCTGAGGTGCTGATAAATGAAGAAACTACAAAGGAAGATGAGGCAGACAATCAAGTCAAGATAGCAGAGATACACGTCGAGCAAGAGAAGGCCATGGTTTCTCTCAAGCAGGAAGAAGACCCAATAAAGAGATGTAATATCAGGATTCAGAAAGATAAGCTTGAGGAGGTAAACCTAGGAGATGATCAAGAGCCCACAACAGTCAGAGTCAGGAGAGAGAGAAGTAGTGAAGGCTGTTCATGCCTGGGTGACGCCTGAAGGCTACGTAGTCTACATATGTGAAGACACCAGCCGCCGCAAGACCACAGGCAGCACCTGTGGTGGCACAAGCAAGAATGAAGGTCTACCCATACAAACTAAAGGAGTATGCCTGGGTGGCCATAAAGAAGTTTGAGGAGAAAGCAAATGATGAAACAGCTCTACATGTCCAGATAGAGGAACTAGAAGTGCTCATTGAAGAAAACAAAGAACAAAAAAAGTAGGATGGCCAGACCATCAAATCCTTGAAGAAAGAGGTAGAGGCAACCGTGTTGAGAATGTGGTGCCATGGTGCATAAAAGGTAGGGAGTGAAGAAGGTACAAGGTCATCTAGTATGTTGCCACATCATCAAGGAAAATTTATCTCACATGAGATCTCAAGCAACTTAGTAGCACCACCACATAAAAAGGGGCACCTTCCAAGCAATGTAAACATATCATCTCAATCTCAAGCATTGGATTAATCTCAACCATTGGATCAATCAAGTCCATTTGGTTGCATATCTTGTTCATCTCTTTTTAGTTATTCTCTACTCTTGTTCATGTTATTTTAATCATGCTTAGCATTTCTTTAATCCACCTTAGCTTAAGACTAGCCTTGATCCATGTTTCTGAACATAGTATTAGAGCCAGGCTAGCTAGACTTAGCAAGGTGATTAGGTTATGTTATGAATTAGGATTAGATCCTCCTCTCTCTTTCACTCTTGAAAAGTGGTGCCGCCAAATTGAAGCGTTGCTGCCCAAATTGAAGCGTTGCTGCCCAAGGTGAAAGAATATTAGCATTGCATTAGCATTGATTAGGATAAGGAAAAGCGCATCCATACAAACAAGCTCTGTGATTTGTAAAGAAGGAAGAAGAATAGAAGAATCATCAAAGCATGAAAGTATTGCATTAGGTAGTGATCTTAAACACTTGTGATCCCATCAGAGAAAGAGAAAGCAAGATCATCTCTCTGGTTATTTGTCACATTTCTTAGTAGCTTGAAAGCTTGTAGCAGCATAGGAATCATATTGTAAAGTGTGTAAGCACAAGAAGAGGGGGAGCAGTGAGAACATGAAGTCATAGATCAACAGCCACACAGAGCAATAATAGCACCAATTGGCTTGATTCGATCAGGAGTTGCATCATATGTAGACAGAGAAATAGCTTGGCATAAGCAAAGCAACCCTCACTATAAACACACAGAGGAAGAGAATAGCATGCATAGTTGTCATCTGTGCGGCATGCTAAAGACGAAAACAATCAAAGCATGCGGTGCATAGTATAACTAAGGGGGGGAGTGAACAGCTATCACGTACAGTAGCAAGGAAGCGAAAAACAATCACTAGAGCCTATCATCCTTGACACAGAGAATAGAAATTGCCATTGTCACAACCGCAAAACAAAAAGTACACAAGCATTGGGGATATAATTAGAAGAGCTGAAATCACCATTGTCAACCGTTAAAAAAACAGCATAAGCAAATAGTATGCAAGCATCGAGGATATAATTAGAAGAGCCACTGAAGCAAATAAATAAGGGGAGATGTTACGCATCCACAAGGCAGACGTGAGGAAAGCATCTGCTCTGCGTCAATAGTAGCTGACATGTGTCTGCATAGTTAGGATAAGGCTTTTTTTATTAAAATATCAAATATTGTTTAAGGTTTAAACATTATTCCTTTAAAAAGGCATTCATGTGCTACATAATGGAGATTTAAAAAGACATTTACGTTGTTATGTGCACATTATATGCGCATATACTAGGAGGCTAACCCACCCTAGGCATCTGAGAACATGAGAGCATGCTCTAGTGGGGCAAGGGTTAAGTCTAACCTTGGGTTGAGGTTAGGGTCAAGCAACGAAGGGTCACACATGGAAATGGAGAGTCAAGAGTCACTTGAGGGCCCTCCTATATAATAGGGGCATGGGCCATTCTCAAGGGATGTTCTCTTATGTAGAGCATTGTGTCTACTCTCTCGCCATTTCAAGAAGCTAGAGCCAAGTGCTACTGGAGTGAAGTCATATCTCTTGGTATGGGACACTAAGGTAAGATATGTGATACTTCATTGTATATATGTGTGCACCCTTAGGCTCGGGGGTGGTTGGGTGGATGAGTATATACCTGGTTCATGGTTATTAGCTAGAGAGATCTTTAGGGTTTTAACAGTGGTATCAGAGTGATCTCTCGTTAATTCTTGATGATTTTCTCCTCTTATGTTTCTCTCATTATTCTAAAATTTTTAGCATTTTTAAGTAAATTTACTAAGCCAAAAAAAATGTTATTTTTTGGTTTGTTTTGGTAGTCTATGCGTTGGAACATCAATATGGCAGTTGGAATGCGGTTCTTCTCAACTTGGATGATGTATTGACCTTGCGGGCAAATTCCGTGAGTGGAAATGCTATTTTTTCTTTATTTTTATGGTTAAAATAAGCATTTACGGATTTTTTTTCCAAAATACCGCACATGTTATGTGGATATTTTGTGAAAAAAAGAATTCTTCTACATCTCAAATCAATTTAGGGATTTTTTTCTAATTTTAAGGACATTGTTTGAGCATTATATGGTAATCTTAGGCATTTTTAATGCGTTTTTATGGGTTTTTTCCGTAAGCATGCGGGCTGGAAGATATAATTTCTTGCTGGAAATCAGAGAATTAATTTTCTCTTATGTGTGTATGCACCATCGGGTTCTATCCCGTGTGCACGAGCTCCTTTTTCTCTCCTCCATCGAGATTTTCTTCTTTTTTCTCTTTTCTACGTGGGAACAACCTCTTATGAGGATATTTTTATTATTGTTTATTATAATAAAATTTAAAAAAAAACTCACAGAGAAAGAGAGAGGAGAAAGAGAAAGAATGAGGAATGGGAACAACAAGGGGATGGAGAAGAGGAAGATTAGGGGAAGAGTTGGCTTTCCCCCATCTCTCTCTCCACGGCGATTTCGCGCAGCACCGGGGGGGGCGGGGGGGGGGGGGGGGGGGGGGGGGGCTTTTCAGGCCAGCGGCGCACAACGCCCCCCCCCCCACACACCGGTTTTCTTTAAAAAAAAGGCTTGGTAAAGCTTTTAATTAAAGCTAATAAAAATTAGCTTTAAGCTTTTAAAAAAACAGGAAAAAAAACTTCTTATTTCATGGTTTTTTTTCCAAAAAATTCATGATGAGTCCTTTTTGACCTTTGGGGTCCAAACCTTTTGGCCTTTTCATTTTCCAGCAACCCTTGAATTTCAATATTCCGGGATAACCTTTCGGGTTTCGATTTTTTTAAACACCGTTCATATTCTAATGCCTTCAGGGTGCATTAAAATTTTTATTAAAAAAATCAAAAATTAATGGAAAATTAGACAAAGGTTATTTCAAATTTTTGGAATATCTAGGTTTGGTGACCGGCATGTGATGTGTCCGTTCGGACGCCCGTGGCTGTTCAAATTCGTTTAAAAAATCTTTTTTAAACTCAAAAAATTAGTAAATTTATTAAAATTAAAAAAATTTAATTGGATTTAAGAATTGTCAAGCGGAATTGAAAATTTTCGTATATTCAATGGGATTCTCAAGGTAATTTTTTTAAAATTACCAAAAATTAGGAAACTTCTAAAAATTATTTTAGAAATCCTAGAAATTGGTATTTTTAAAATATCAATTGTATTTTGGTAAATTTTATTGCTAAAATTTTCTAGAAAAATTTAGATTTGGAGTGCCATAAGATAGAATTTGGTGGATTTCAAAATTAGTTAATTTTGAGGCCCTAGTAAAATAGAAAAAACTAAAGAAAAGTCACGAGAATTCTTTTTTCTTGAGAATTTAATATTTTCGGGGGTTATCTAGTGTTGTAGGATGTTTTTTACATGCTGACATTCAATAGATGCAGATTATTCGTATATAATTAATGCAATTATGCCTTGTATTTATAGTTGTTTCCGTTTAGTTAATTCTAGACGGCATTTTCATGATTTTTTACCGTTGTTTAGCCACCACAATGCTAATTAAAGCATTTTTTCTTATGTGCAGTCAGTTTTAGTGAATTGATTTGCTAGATCATTTTGGTCAAAAGAGGGCAAGTGAAGTTGAGTGAAGAGAGCAAGTGAAGTTGAGTGAATTGATTTACTAGATCATTTTGGTCAAAAGAGGGCAAGTGAAGTTGAATTTGAGTGAATTGTGATTTTTAAAGAATTTTATTACAATGGCTCATATTGACTTTTTAGTCAATGACAATGTTGATGAGATGAGTGATCATCCCAACTTGGGTGAGGAGATCTAAAATTTCAAGTTCAAGAAGAGGAGGCTGTTGGAAAGAACGAATTTTTAAAAGTGACAGAGCATCTTGAGGCAACTATTGCTAGACGTCATGACGAGATGGAGTCACTAAAGATGCAGATTTTAAAAGCTCTTTTGGCAGCACCTCCTCCTGCTCCTACCAAAGCAGTTGCTCTATCGTTTGCACCAAAAGTTTATGGCAGTGAGAAAAAGGAGAAGACTCAGGAATGTGTAGATGCCTGGCTCAATAGGTGGACTACACATTTTACCTTTCATCCATTCACAGATGCGCAAAAGCTGCACAGATGGTGTAGGGTTTATTGAAAGGAAAGGCATTAACTTGGTGGAAGGATCAAGATGATTCCATTTCCCACTACTTGGCAAAGTTTTGAGGAAGCTTTTAAGAAAGAGTTTGTCAAACTAGAGAATGAATTTGAAATAATTGCAAAGCTTGTTAAAAATAGCATGGCAAATCAATCTCTTGGCAATTTTGTGCAGAAATTTAGAACAATTGGCTGCCAAAGCCAAATCTGATGATCATACCTTGTGTGGGATTTTTATTAATGGTTTAGCTCGTGTACGAGGTAAAGAAATGCAAGGTCAAAATGACTGAGGATGTTATTCAGGCAGCTCAGGTTTGTCATAAGACTATGGTCGATGCCAACACCTGAAAACCATCGTCTAATGAAAAGAAATCTACATTCACTTTTTCAAATAGTGGACAAAAAAGAAAGCTAGTTTTCACACCAAAACCAAAAAATTCTCGCAATGCCAGCAAGAAGCATAAATTTGTGAGCAAGGATAATATCACATGTTTCAAATGCAAGGAAAAAGGACACACGAAGAAATTCTATCCTTTGAATGAAGCTACAGCACCTTGGGTAGCTGGACAAAAGGCGGCACCAAAGAAGTTCATACCAAAGAAATCTGTACACATTACAGAACCTCTAGGTAAATTTTGTGAAGTCAATATTATGCATCTTGAAGGAAGCCAATGTTCAGATTGTACTTTCAATAAAGACGTTTTTGGTCTAGACGAATTATTTCGTGTTTATGGATCAATAAATGGACATCATGTTCATATTTTGTTTGATCCTGGTACTACTCACAATTTTATTGAGAACATTGTGGTACAGAGGATGAAGTTGGAAACCACATAGAATGATCACATGTACAAGGTCAGGATGGTTAGAGGACAAGTCTAATTCAAAAAGGTGTCAAAACTACTGTTAAACATCCACTTATACTCAGATAGACTTGATTTTCATGTCATGAGCTTGGGTCATGTAGACATAATTCTAGGGATGGAATGGTTTCATAAAAAAAATAAGGATTCTTCTGTTGATTGGGTCAAACATTTGATGTCTTTCCATCACAATGGAAATCTTGTTACTCTTAAGGGAAACATTGTTGTACCCAAGGAAACTTTTATTAATGGGCTTCAATTAATGGAAAATCTGTTTAACTATAAACTTTTTTAATTGGTTATAGATTCAGTGTCTTCATGTGTTCATTTTGATGTAAACAGTGTTTCTATGGATGTTTGGGAAAGTAAAGTGTTAAATTCCATTAAGAGAAAATTGCAAGATATATTTCCTAATGAGTCACCTCATGGATTACCTCCTAAACGAGAGGTGGACCATCAGATTGAGCGAGTGCCAGGTGTAGAACCTGTTAATATTCCTCCATATAACCTTAGCCAGACTGAGGAAGAAGAGGTAGTAAAGCAACTAGTTGAATACTTGAGGATGGGTCAAATTAGACCAAGTAAGTCTCCTTGGGGTGCACTAGTTCTACTGGTTAAGAAAAAAGATCAAGGTACCTGGCAGATGTGTATTGATTTACAAACGTCTTAATAAAGTTACAATTAAAAACAAATACCCATTGCCTAGATCAGACGATCTTATTGATAGGTTGCAAGGAGCTAAGTATTTCACAAAGCTTGATTTGCGAGCCGGTTATCATCAGATCCGTATTGCAAAGGAAGATGTTCCTAAAACTGCTTTTAGGACACGTTATGGCCATTATGAATTTTTAGTGTTACCCTTTGGTCTCACTAATGCACCGATAACTTTCCAAAAGATGATGAATGATATATTTCGGGATCTATTAAGAAAATGTGTGGTGGTTTTCTTAGATGATATTTTGATATACAGTAAAACTTTGGCTGAGCATGAGAATCATCTAAAGAGGTTCTAGGAAGGCTCAGGAAGGAGAAAATGTATTGTAAATTATCTAAGTGTGATTTTCTTAAAAAGAAATTGTTATACTTGGGTCTTAAGATCTCTCGAGATGGCTTAAGTATAGATTTGGAGTGCATCCAAAAGGTTTTGGAATGGCCAATTCCCCGTACGATCAAGAAGTTAAGATCTTTCTTGGGTTTCGTGGTATTTCTTCAAAAATCTATCAAGGATTATTCGAAGTTGACAGTGCCTTTTACCAACCTTCTTAAGGGTAAAAATAAGAATTCTAATTCTCCGATTGAGTGGAATGAGAATATACAGGAAACTTTTGATACTTTGAAATGTAAAGTTCGAGATGCTCTTGTGTTAGCCTTACATCCTAGTAGGCCTTACATTATAGAGACTGATGCTAGTGATTTTGTGATAGGCGCAGCTTTGTTCCAGGATGGGAAGCATGTGGCCTTCGAGAGTAAGAAACTCAAAAATGCACAGACTAAATACCCTGTTTAGGAGAAAGAGTTGTATGCAATTATTTATGCTTTAAAGGCATGGAGACAATATCACCTACGGGTCTCAATTTATGGTCTTGATAGATCATCAGTCTTTGCAGTTCATTTGTAATCAACCGGACTTAAAAGGTAGAAAGGCTAGATGGGCTGAATTGATGCAAGACTTTGATTTCATGATTAAATATAGAAAAGGTAGCTTGAATAGCATTGCTAATGCATTGAGTTGAATTGGTGAAGTTAATGAACTTAGCTTCACAAGAATTACTTCTAACCTATACCGTTCACTCAAGGGAAAATGCAGAACAAATATTTTCTTTGGAAAATATTAGAGTTTGGCAAAATCAGGGTCTAACTCTCAGGTAGATCAAAACTAGAAAAGTCAACCAATTTTTTATTCGGAATGGTCTTTTATTCCGAAATGATAAGATTTGCATACCGGATGTGCCAAAAATTAAACTAAGGATCCTATTTGAGTGTCATGATGCACCATTGGCAGGACATCTAGGCATACAACATACCTTGGCTTTGGTTAGAAGGACTTTTTATTGGCCAAAAATGAAGGATTTTGTTCAAAATTATGTGGTCAAATGTCATTAGTGTCAAATTAATAAGGCAGAGCGCCTTAAATCTGCTGGGTTATTTTTGGATATACCGTCTGGAAAGTGGAAAAGTATTTCCATGGATTATTTCATTATGGGACTTCCACGTACCAGCACGGGTCACGATGCCATTTGGGTAGTCATGGATAGATTGACAAAGATGGCTAGGTTTTTACTCACAAAGACAAAAATTAAAGCTTCGGAATTGGCTTACCAATTTGTCGTGCAACTGTTTAGACTCTATGGTGTCCTTCTAATATTGTGAGCAATCGGGACTCTAAGTTCACGCCTCATTTTTGGTAGGAGGTTTTCAAGAAATTGGAAACTACTTTGAGTATGAGTTCCTTTGATCATCTGCAGTTTGATGGGCAAACAGAGCCTGTGAATTAGATTGTAGAGGATATGCTTCGTGCATATGTCTCTAGAAAACCATGAGTTGGGAAAAATATCTTCCAATGCTAGAATTTGCATATAATAGTTTTAAGCATTTGGCTACTGGTTATAGTCCGTTCATGCTTATGTATGGGTATCAACCCAGGGCACCTTTTGATGTCAGTCTTAAGGACATTGAGCTTGATGCATCGAGGGATTTCTTGCGAGATATGAAGGAAATGCTGACCCAAGCTCTGGATTCTATCAGGAGTGCTCAGGATAGAGTATGGTTCTATGCTGATAGGGGACGCTCACCTCATTCTTCTGAGCCAGGAGTGTTGGTTTATTTGAAAGTTCCTAAAGATTCCAAAACTTTGTCAACATAAAAGTGCTCAAAATTATCTCCTAGATATTGTGGTCCATTCCGAGTTATACGTCGGATTGGTACGGTCGTGTATGAATTAAAACTACCTCCACATGTTAGAGTTCATCCAATCTTTCATGTCAATAGACTCAAAGAGAAGCTGGGAGGTGAGGATAACACAGTTACTCCTCAAGAACTCGTTGAAGTTGAGGATTTTTCTTATATTCCACAGGAACCTAAAAAGGTACTTGAATTCAAGGAAAGGAAACTTTGTAGTCGCCTAATTCCTAAGGTTAAAATTAAGTGAAAAGACAGAGAAATTGAGGATTTGACTTGGGAGTCAGTTGAGAACATTCAGTACATTTTTTCTTCTTTTCATTGCAAGAGTGCAATGTCTTGAGAGAGGCAAAGTATGTTATGTGCATATACTAGGAGGCTAACCCACTCTAGGCATGTGAACATAGGAGCATGGGAACATGCTCTAGTAGGGCAAGGGTTAGGTCTAACCTTGGGTTGAGGTTAGAGTCAGGCAACCAAGGTTCACACATGAAAATGGAGAGTCAAGAGTCACTTGAGGGCCCTCCTATATAATAGGGGCATGGGGAATTTCAAGGGATGTTCTCTCCTTGGTGGTATGGGACACTAAGGTAAGATATGTGATACTTCATTGTATATATATGTGCACCCTTGGTATCGAGGGTGGTTGGGTGGATGAGTATATGCCTGGTTCATGCATGGTTATTAGCTAGAGAGATCTTTAGGGTTTTAACACACGTGCTTCACAATGGAAAATGGGATCGTCAATGTTGTTGTTCGCTTATGCACTGGCCCTCATGATTTGGATAATGTTAAGATGCCATGGCTTGGAAGAGAATGTTAAGCGTTGAATTACACGAAGAGGGAGAAGGCGTGGCTCTACTTCACCTCCCAGCCCGTAGAGTAGGAAATGAGGAGTCCCCCATTCCATCGGGCTATATGTATGTAGCAGCATGCCTGCCACACTAGCCCGGACTATATGTATGTAGCGGCATGCCTGCCACACTAGCCCGGACGCTCCCGGTGCTACGACCCGAACGTCTCACCCATGAACCCCGGACTTGCTCGCGCTCGCTCTCCAGCGTGCATACTCCTCATGTAGTCACTACAGACTATGTGACATTACCTCCCCCTTAAGAAGAGTTTTGTCCACGAAAACAAACTGTGGAAAGTTCTTGGTAAGCGCACTCAAGCGTTCCCATGTGGACACTTCATCCTCTCTATCTTTCCACTTAACAAGTGCCTCACAGTACACATTATGTCTCATGTTCCTATCTCTAAATTTGAGAATCCCCTCGAGTTCGTGTGGAAGAATCGTTGGTTCAATTAGCTCCACCAAAATGCTTGGAGAAACTACACTCTCTTTATGATCCATAGTTTTTCATGGTCTACTGATGTGAAAAACAAGATGAATCGAGAGCTCTCCAGCAACTCAACTTTATATGCTAATCCACCAACCTTCTTAAGGATTTTAAAGGGACCACAATATCTAGGCAAAAGTTTTTGACACTTTCCTGTTTTTAACATCTCTGACTTCGCATAGACTTTCAAAAATATGAAATCACCTTCTTCAAAGGTTACTTCTCTGTAACCCTTTTTCGCATACGTCTTTGCATGATCTTGTGCACTATGTATGCTATCTTTTGCTACCTACAGCATATCTTGCATGTCTTCAAGAAAATCCTAGACAAACATAATCTTTTCCTTCTCTAGCCCCATGGCTACAGAAGACCTCAGCTGGAAACCATACATCAACATGAATGGCCTAAATCCAATCGCCGAATATTTTGAGCTACTATATGAAAACTCCAGATGCGCCAAGTACTCCTAATTGAATTGCTTTTTATTGACATATGCTCCAAGCATGTCTTCCAACACTTGGTTGACTCATTCTGTCTAACCATGAGACTGCAAATGATCTACGATACTCATACTCAAAGTAGTGTCCAACTTTTTGAAGACTTCCCTCCAAAAATGACTATCGAACTTCCTTTGTTTATTAGAAACTATATTTGCAGAGGTAGGGCATATAGTTTGTAGAGATTCTCGATAAATAACCTAGCTAACTCAAGAGTTTTCACCTCATTTTTAGTAGGTATAAACTTGACCATCTTGGTCAATCTGTCAACCACTACCCAAACCAAATCATTCCCTCGATTTGTTCTAGGTAAACCTATGATGCAATCCATGGAAATATTTTCCCATTTTCCTTTGGGAATATCCAATGGATGAAGCAAACTTCTAACCTTGAGGTGCTCATGTTTATTGACCTTACACTTCTTGCATTTCAGCACAAAGTCCTGGATGTCCTTAAACAAACTAGGCAAATAAAACTGCTTTTAACTAGTGTATAGGTCTTTTGTAACCCAAGATGACTAGCACTCAGACTACCGTGGCTTTCAATAACAATTTAGCACCAAAAATTACCAATAGTTGGTACGCAAACTCTACGTTTGTAGAGAAAGTACTCATCGTCAATGGAATAGTGTCTATACTTTTTCCCCCGATGAACTTTATCACCCCCAAATGAACCAACATCAAATGGTTGTGAAGGGTCCACCCTTGAGCTCTCCGTCTCGCTACATAACCCAAGAGACTCGTCTAGTCTCTCTGGACTAGTTCGCACTCTTCTTCTCATGGAAAACTCAGCTGGTCACTCTGAACTAGCACTCCTTTCCAACAAGGAAGGTGTAGGCTGTTGGCAAGGGCGCGCACGTACATCAAGCCATACCTCTAAGAAAACAGGATCATGCTCACAAATACCACATAGTGAATCCAAGATTTTACTTTTGATTACAATGAAACTCAATGAAACTCAAACTCGTTCACCATCGGCATGCAACTCAAGCGCATCCGTCACTACGTTAAACTTACCTTTCTGGTAATAGAGTTTTAGGTCAAGCTCTTGTAGGAGCTCCACCCACCACCGAACTTTTCTACTCTTCAACTCATTCTGACTAGAAAGCCATTTTAGACTTTCATGGTCCATCCGGACCTCAAAAGTACCACCATATAACTAATGTCGCCACTTTTTTAGAGCATGAGCAATATCTAGTAACTCTTATTTATAAGCCGAGTAGTTACGCTTAGCACGGTTAAGCTTTTTGCTTTCAAATGCAATAGGGCATCCCCCTTGCATTAAAATCACCCCAATGGCCTCCCCACTCATGTCTATCTCCACTACAAAAACGGCTCATTGGAATCGACGATACTAAAAATAGGTGCCATTGCTATGGCCACCTTAAGTTTCTCAAGACTCCTTTGTTGGGTATGCTCCCAACGAATAGTTTTATCTTTGTTCCTAATTGATCCATTAAGGGGACTGTAATCTTTGCGTAGTCCTTCATGTATTGTCAGTAAAAGCCCGACAATCCTAGAAAAAATTGCAATTCTTATAGATTTCTCAGCTCAAGCCATTTGAGAATGGATTCCACCTTCTCAGGGTCCATCTACGTTCCTTCTGTGGATATAATATAGCCTAGGTAATGAATTTCCTTCTGCGGATATAATATAGTCAAGGCAATCAATTCCCTTAGTAAAAAACATGCATTTGCTTTCCTTTACAAATAGCTTGTTTCCCCAAAGCAATTCAAACACCAAGCGTAAATGTTACAAGTGTTCTTTCCTTGACTTACTATAAACAATTATGTCGTCTAGGAAAACTACTACGAATTTTCCTAGATATGGACATAACACACCGTCCATAAGCATCATAAAAGTCATTGGCATATTCGTTAAGTTAAATGGCATGACTAAGAACTTGTAATGTCCAAAACAAGTCCTGAATGCAGTCTTGGAAACATTCTGTTCCCTTATTTTTACCTGATGATACCCCGATGTAAGATCAATCTTAGAAAAATACCGTGCACCATGAAGTTGGTCAAGTAACTCATCAAAGCATGGCATGGTGTACTTGTTTATTAATTGTAATTTGATTAAGGGTGTAGTAATCTACGTATATCCGCATGAATTTATCTTTCTTTTTAACTAAAAGAATGGGCGATGCACAAGGTGAAGAACTCAGTCTAATAAACCCTTTCCTCACATACTCGGCTAACTATCATTCCACCTCATGTGCCTCGGAGTGGTTGATCCTTTATGGGGTTTGACCCAAGGAGCACTTCAATGCTATGGTCAGTTTCTCTCGATTGTGGAACATCTGACAAATCTTTAGGAAAAACATCCCTAAACTCTCGCCCTAAAGAACATAAAGTAGTTGCGTACTTATTAGTCTTTATCGACTTGATTTCTGCCTTGGATTGCTTTTTTTATTCACAAGACGACAAGACACTGTTTAACAAATAGGGGTCTCGTAAGGCTAATTAAGTTTTCTCTAGTTTCAACGACGAAAACATTAACTTTATCATTTATTTCATCTATGGAAATAACATTATTCAAACTTGTTTCATCACGGAAACAAAATGATATAGTAGGGCACAAATATTACACCTCCGAGATATAGTCGACGTCAAAGGCATGGCACCACTCTAGGGAAGATATAAGGGGTGTAGCCGGAACCTCTTGCTCACCCTGTAGCCTCACAACTCTACCCTCATGCACAAACTCTAGGCTATTATCATGGTAACCCTGCGACTCAAGGTAGGGCCGAGGTTATACAACCATTCCCTGCCTAGATATATATCTACTCCAGCTGAGTGCATGACCTGGAAATCCAATCTAGCCTCATAGTCCTACATAGCCAAAGGTATACCCAAAACCACCGTGTTTCAAATGGTTTTGTCATGAACATTTGCCAATGAAATAGTGTACTTATGATCACTTTTGGTTTTTCACGTAAGCACAACCTCTTAACCAATGCATAGTTAAGAGAGTTGTGCGTGGCTCCATTGTCTATGATGACGGTGACTCTACAGCCACCTATCTTGCCATATAGACAAACCAAATCATGTGGTCCCATCGATGGCTGCCACATCGCTTGTGTAATGCAACAAGCATGGGTCTTATCCATATTGATAGACAGTTACCTCTCGGAACTGAGTGGTAACCTCTAGATGGTATGCACCTTTCAGGAGGATTTCCCCTCCTTCTTGTTGGCATCACTGGAACTCCCTCTAGTACCTAGCTGAAGACATGCTGCTTTGCTATATCTCGCCCCTCAAAGTAGTGAAAGCACAAATTTTCTTTTCTCGCTTTCTCATACTACTCTTTTTTAAGGGTTCTCGCCTGGTTTTTCCCTTTTAGACGGCATGGTTTCTTCGACCAGCGTCCACCCTCCCTTCTCTACTTATCAAAACAGCCCCCTTACCCCCTATCACCCCAAATGACTTCTTTTAAAGCTCAAACCAACCCTTTCCTCTCTTGGTTTACCAAGGCCCGATTTAGAATGATGCAAAACATCATCATAAATCTGTGTGTATTTAATGGTCTCATTGAGATCTTTCGGTTCCTTAGGCTCCACAAAAGCCTTATAGTCCCCATGTAAACCTGTACAAAGTTTGGAATTCATCGATCCCTTTCAATTTAAGCACAACGCTCATGGTAGTTAGAGGTGTACTGGGTGAGAGAAATGCCACGCATCGATCAAGCATTTATCCCACTCACACCAAGATCTCTTCAACTCATTCACCCACGGGTAAAAACTCCTTTCGAAACAACCTTTTGAAATCCACCCAAGTGGTCAGTTCCACCTGCGAAGCCATCAAGCCCCTCCATACCTGTGAGCACATCTATCTCTGTTTCGCAGGTGCCCTCCGCTTTGCCTCCCTCAAGGACGCCAATACCAGGAGGCCCCCCTCCCCTTAAGCCCGCCGTGGATTCTTCCACTCCAGATCCCAATTTCGGCTCAAATGGTCCTACTGGCTTTGGCGGAGGCCCTTCTGCAAATACCCTCACAGAACCCGTCTGGTTAACCATCAAGAGAGACCTTGTCCGCGTGGGCGTCAACCTGCGGCATGTGGTGTTTCCCAATCCTTACCGTGAAGACCCTGGACAAGCTCTGCGAGATTGGGATCTCTGGGGTCCCTTCTTCTTCATCGTCTTTCTTGGCGTGGCCATCTCGTACTCAGCATCCTCAGATAATGTAAGGCTCCTTTCCTTTACTGGTTCTTTCAGCTCAGTCATGGATCCGAGATGTATCATTGGGTTGTTATAGAGTTCTGTTTTATGCTTACAATCTGTGTGTGTGTGTGTCTCTCTCTCTCTCTCTCTCCACACACACACTCTCTTCGGGCACAAGCCAAAGGCACATAACTGCAGGGGAAACTGGCCGTTGCACCTTAGACTTGTGTACCTAACAGGGGGTTTTACATGGGGTGGTGGTATGGGATGCCAAGGTGTGTTTCATGTAGGGTCTCTTGATGCTTCTGAGTCTTTAGACTGGGATGCCCTATGCCTTTATGGATAGCTAACCGGAACATGTGTGCTTTGCAAAAGCGGTTTTGGATTAGTTTATCGTGATAAATTTGAAGATTAATGTCTAATCATAGTCTTGAAAACACATGCACATACTTCTCCCTCATGCAAGATACACAAGAGGGAAAGGCTCCTTGAGCAATTGGGTCCATGGTCCTCATCATATTCCTCATCCAATATACACAGTAAAGGGAAGGCTTTTTTGCATGTCACCATATCTTCTTTGTGGCCTAGTTTATCATACATCAAACTGTTGGAATATTTGACTCCATCTTATTTGGCATTCTTTGCGTTGCTGAGTGGCAATAATCTTAAAGTACAATGGGTATCATTAGGCTTGCATAGCTGTATGATCATTGATGTGCAATGGCTACTGGATTTTTGTGCATGGTTTTATCTGTAGAGGGAATTGACAGACCTTTTTTGGCAGTCCAAGGTGTTTGCGGTGGTTTTTGCTGTATTGGCTGCTGGAGCAGTTGTTCTGACTCTGAATGTGCTGCTACTGGTATTTCAATCGTACCTTTAAAAAAAAGGATAAATCACAACTGTTACTTGCATTTAAGCTCAAAACAATGCACAAAGTGTGTCTTATTTTACCCTGGGATATCTATGCAGGGTGAACACATAATATTCTTCCAGAGTTGTTTCCTTTGGACATTGGTGCTCTTATCGGTAGGTTCAAGAGCCATACCATAACCAATGGCATTATTGTCCTGATAACTCTTGCATGGAGTTCTTGGGGTGCACACCCCTTTGTCAGTGCAGCAGTGTCATCAAACAGAAAGGCTTTGGCAGTTTATCCAGTAATTTTGCTGTATATCTCAATAGGCTTCTTCATTTTTGCCGTTTAAAGCCATAGTTTAAACTACAGTGAGAAATCCTTAGAAGTTTACATCTAAGTGGTGGCAAAGGTTTGTGGCACATTATGTGTACTCTGAAGACCAAATATGACAGCCTGACGAATAATTTGGTGGGGAACAGTTGTAGGGATTGCAAGAGAGGGCATCATTCATCCAAACGATCCAGTGATGGACTTAAAACAAGCTGAGAAATTAGGCTGTGGAAAGCCAAACTTCAGCCAATCAACAAAAGCTTCTGTGCTGGGTGCTGTAAGTTATGTAGCAATTTGAATGTGGGGGGAATGGAAGAAATTTAGTGGTTGTCCTCTTTGGCTATTTATCCCAGTTAAGTGACTGGTAAAGAGTTTTTTACTTGGTCCTCAATTCATATGTCAAATTCTTCTTTGATTCAGTTTTTGGTTAAGCCATTGAAAAGTCAACCTCACTGCTTTTCTTGTGATCATAATGTGAGACGGCCACATGAGTGTATCTTCAGTGGAGGTCTGCTTTAGGTTCAGTTTTTTGCTAAATCTTGCTAGAAGCCAGCCTCAAAAAGTTGGTTGCAATCACGATTGTGGAGGATAACTATCTCAAGCAGTGTAAAGGGCAGGTAGATTATATGCATGAAATGCGCAGCATTAAGTTTTCAAAAAACTATTGTGTGGTCCAATTGGTAGTTTCTGATTAGAACAATCTTAAGTTCTTACCATTTACTATGTAGAATCCTAAAATACTATATGGAAGAGTACTCAAAGAAATTCACAAGCTCAATTGTAAGGGAAGTCACTATATATCAAATTGTTTGCATCAACATGAAGCTCATTAGTTACAAATCACTCTTTAAGAGTAGTTTTCTTATTCTCGCAAGTCGTCATTGTCTTGAAACATGACGTTATTTCGCAACAGCAGATGAACTTGTAATCTTTGGATATCCAGCTTCTCCTCGTGCAAATCAGATTCTCTAGCTACACCACTTGCATGCAAGTATTTACAAACTTCATCCTCTACATCATTACGATCATCCATCCTTATTGGTGCTATGTAAAGGCTCTTATACACATACTTGAATAGATATTTCATAGCAAAAATTGTGTAGCACACTTTACATGCTCCATCGACAACGCTTCCTACGAGGATCAAGGAATCTGAGTTATACCCATGCAACATATCAAACTAGTGATGAAGGAGTTGAGGTCAACTCCAGGGCCACACCCAATGTAGCCTTGTCATGTACAAATCCCATTCAAGTAGAGACTCATATCCACACGGAACCTATTGTGACCGGTACTGAACGCTTGTTGAACTAAACCCTACCACCACAAATCTTATTGCTAGATGGTAAGACAAAAGAGGAAGTGCAAGAAGTAAAGGCCCTGATTCAAGTTGGTAGAGTGAAAGATGAAGAAACTCTCTGTTGATCCTAGTAGAGAGTTAGCATCCCAAACAACACCAGCTGCCCAACCTACCCAAACCGAACAGCTTTCCATGTTCTTGATAGCCTAGAGGTCTCATTTTTCCTAACATCTTCTTGTGATAATGCTTATTCCCATCCCCCAATGTAGCCTTGTCACGTACAAATCCCATTCAAGTAGAGACTCATATCCACACGGAACCTATTGTGACCGGTAATAACTGAACGCTTGTTGAACTAAACCCTACCACAAATCTTATTGCTAGATGGTAAGACAAAAGAGGAAGTGCAAGAAGTAAAGGCCCTGATTCAAGCTGGTGGAGTGAAAGATGAAGAAACTCTCTGTTGATCCTAGTAGAGAGTTAGCATTCCAAACTACACCAGCTACCCAACCTACCCAAACCGAACAGCTTTCCATGTTCTTGATAGCCTAGAGGTCTCATTTTTCCTAACATCTTCTCGTGATAATGCACATTCCCATCCCTTTATCTAGAATCACAGTTGCATGATATCCATCGTGGTGGATTGTGGAATTGCAGCATTAATCTTGTCGCTTTCATAGTAACAACCAAGTTAATTCACTAGAATGTAAATAAATCGAGGCACACTCCTCCCTTGATTGGAGCGGAACTTCAATAAGAAGCTAAGGTGTGTCTCTTTCTTGGTTAGCTCTTGATTTTGAGCTACCGTCTACCCACTCCTTAACATCTTCCACAGCATAGGTTAGTGGTTTCTTGTTCCATGGCAGGATTTTCATTTCTTGTGATGAAAAAAGGATCTTGGGGAAGGGACTTCATTTTCATTTGCAAACATTTATGCCATGAGATCATCCCTTGAGTCATAGTCAAAGCTAAGAACTTCTTCCCCTTGCTCAAGGGGATTGGCTTAGGAACATTCAATCCCCTTCCCTTCGCACAGTGTATCCATTGTTTGTTAGCCCTTAGTCTTTCCTCGTATTTGTCTTGAAAATTTTCAACTAGGGCTTTCACAGTTCCAAGATTTTGAATTTCCTCCTTAGCATTTGAGTATTCCCTAACTCCTTGAGGAGTTACACGTATGCCATTATGGCATTTTGATCTCCTTTGTTAGGATCCACCATCATTTCCTATAGTAACAAGTCCTCTTCATTGTCTTGACCCTATTCCTATGGTTCCTTCATCTTAACCATCCTAAATTCAAACCATACTTTCACCCTTGCCCACTTTCATAACCCACCTCCTTTGGCCAACTTTAAAGGCTCAAATAAGACATCTACCTTGTCTTTGCCCTATTATCAGGCTTGACCACCATGAGTTAAAATATTTAATGGGGCATTATCCATCCAAATTATCACTAATCATGTGAAGGTTTATGGTGGTAGGATTGGTAGAAGTTAATGCCTCTCCACATGATTTGTATGGACAATATTAATCAAATGATCCACTCCCCACTTGGAACATGTATAAGCTGGAACTATATAATTTGGAACTATCATTACTTGCAGATGAGCTTACAGTTGAAACATGTCTTTAATCAAATGATCCACTCCATACTTAGAACATGTATAAGGTGGATTAATATAATTTAAAACTCCACACTTGGATCTATGAGGTAGAACATGTATAGCTTAGAATTATATAAGGTGGAACATGTATAATTTAGAATTGTATAACATGGAACATGTATAACTTAGAATTGTATAAGGTGGAACATGTGTAATTTAGAATTGTAAGGTGAAACATATATAAGGTGGAACATGTATATTTAGACTTGGAACTATATAAGGTGAAACATATATAAGGTGGAACATGTATATTTTAAAAATCCACACTTGGAACTATATAAGGTGAAACATATATAAGGTGGAACATGTATATTTTAAAAATCCACACTTGGAACTATATAAGGTGAAACATATATAATTTGGAACTGTCATTTACTTACACACAAGATCTTGTAACTGTATAAGGTGGAACATATATAATTTGGAACTGATGTTAATTGCACATGATCTTGTAGTTGAACTAGCATAACTGCTCTAAGCTGGCATTCCGCTACTTGTTGATGGGGTCCTTTTGGTAATGGAAACATTTTCATGGAGCCCTCCTAATAGTTGAGAATTAATATCTCATCCCGATGGACAATGGTTTGAAACATCGATACCAGCATAGCCAATTCATAACATAGAAGTCAGGCACACTATCATGTAGCACCCCATAATGGTCATTTTTCAACTCTAACTCACGAGGATACTCACTAGTAATAATAGTTTAAGTTTGAGAAGATTATGCTTAACCTTAGTCATGGGAATTTCATTGGTCTTAGGAGGTGGCCAATTCAAGAGGGTACTCTTATGGAGGGCATACTTCAAATGCCTTCTCGTGCAAAGTGTGCTCATGATGCACACTTTGTTGACCATGTTTTGTTGGGGTAGTCATCCTATGATAAAGAAAGTGCATGATGAACACAATTAAGAGTAAATTCTTCCACTTGGAATACATTATTTTCATTATATTCTATCAAAAGATTACACAAATGGATCCTGTTAAAATCAAGTTATAGCTAAAATTAATGCCTATTATTAGAATGTCTCTTTATGCTCATACTTTAGACAATTTACACTTCACTTTACACATATGTCTTCACCATTATATATCCTACAAAGAAGAAAGCCATGTTTAAGTGGACAATCATAGAGCGAAATGCCTTTCAAAAGTTCAAGGCTACCTTGGAATCCCCAACTTGCATAAACTATTTAGAAATGAATGTGATACATGTAAGGATTGCATAAACCATTTAGAAATGAATGTGATGAATGTAAAGATTTCTTTGAGACTATTGAATCAAGAGTGCATTTCTTCTAACACCTTTTGCTTAAGATAGGCTTTATCCTTGTAAATGATATAGTTTCTCATACGAAAATGAGGCAATTCTTCACATGTACCGTGTTGTAATTTTTGCATCATAGGGGTTGACGTGAATCGAGAATCCCTTAAGCTTGAAAACCCCATAAGCTTGGAAGTCTACAAGTTGGGAAGCCTGTATACCCATAGCCTAGTTAGTTGCAAAGTCCACAAGCTAAGAAGCATGTATATCCATAAGCTCAAAATCGGAGAAACCCATTGGCCCATAAGCCCACAAGCCCATAATCTTGCAAGTGGACCACAATAGTTCAAAAAGTGTGATTATGTAGATTGCACAATCACGATGACGTACTACCGTGAGACTGCATAAACCACTCATTTGATCCAAAGAGCCTTTATTACCAGTTCTTGATGTGACAGGTGCCATTTTCTAGAGTCTCATGTGCCTTGATATCTCTCTAGAATTGGACCTTTCCATGTGAAACCAAACTCCAAAAGAATAAGCAACCATCTCATGATGCGCCCCGCTACCATAAGTCACATTTCATCTTTCGATGTCTGGTACCCATGCCAATAATAGCATTAAAATCCACTCGATCTTCATGTCATTGAAACTGATTACATGGATGTAATTATAAGAGGATAACAGATGCAATTAAGAACTCTAATCACATGTATCAGAAGTGAGTAATGGATGCAACCTTCCTTCTTTTAGAGAGTTCTTCATTATCATGCTCCTCCTGCTCCTCTCTCACACTTATGGTAGCTCTTAATTGTCATGCTTCTCACACTCCGATCTCTCACACCTATGGTAGCTATATATGCATAAGGATAGAGTAGAGAAGCGAGAGCAAGATGGCTCAAATGCACAATAGGAGAATGTGTTATGTAATGAGAGAAAATTGACTTATATAAATAAGTTCATAAGTATTCACACACACTTGAGCTGTTGCTGGGGGGAGCCTAAGACTCATAAGTAGCCTATTTTTTATATAATACTTAATCTCATAATATATACATGAAGTACATTCACAAGGAACTTATACTAGCTTGCTACCACATGCCCTTAGAGCAAGAATCACCATAAGTATTCTATAGGAACATTACACACTAGAATCCCCAATAAGCATTCTCCATAGGACCATGACATGGGCACCCATTCAAATTGTACATTTGGGCATCATTTCTTCATAGCTTGATTATACATCCTTTTGGAGTGTCTTATTTGTGCTTTGATGTAGAACATTAATGGTGATAGCTGTTAGTCCTAGAATAGAGTAGCATTCCCTCCTTTTGTGACGTTGATCAAAAGTCATTGTTTGTGATCGAGTAAAAGACTTTAATGGTGATAGCTGTTAGTCCTAGAATACATTAGCATTCTCTCCTTTCGTGTGATAATGATCAAAAGTCATTGTGATAGGAATCTTGTTGTTATTTTTCTAAATACTGAGAGAATGTGCAATGGTCATTGTTCCTCCATAAGCAACACATGGAAGTAACATGGGGAATTCTTGTTAATAATACATGGAAGTAACATGGAGAATACTTGTTAGTAAACATGAGGAAGGCTAGAGATTGGAGACCAGGCCCGTTGCCCTTTGAGAGATCAAGATGTACCAAAAGTCCATAGAGGCTATATCAAAGGCAAGTCTTACACGTGGCCATTGCTTTTGAAATCTTGTGTTTCAGGATCACACTAAATACATTGAGATTAACTATTACTTTGTGCACAAGCTCATCATGGCCATTGCTTGGAATCTTGTGTTTCAAGATCACACTAAATACATTGAGATTAATTATTACTTTGTGCACAAGCTCATCATGTTCAGAGAGGTCAAGATGGTTTGATAGAGAACCATGTATACATATACCCACAAAGGCTCTTAGCAAGGACTAGATAGAGAAACATCTTCATTGAATCGGCATCATTAGATCATAGAGGTAGTTCACCTTTGGTAGATGAGGGGGGGTGATGGATATCATTACTCTAGACTCATATTAACATCCCACATCTCCATCCTAGGTTGTAATTAACATCATCCTACTAGCTACTTAGGTAGTTAAAAATAACTAATAAGTATGATTGTTCAGTACAAAAGGTTATTTTCATAACTAAACATCTTACAAAAGGTTGTTTTCATAACTAAACATCTTACAATTTCAAAAGTGATTTTGTATTCAAACATTTTAAACTTTATATTACAATTTTAAGGCCTTTACCATTAAAAAATAGGCTTAGTATAACTATTTTTTGACCCAATGTAGTATAATATTTTTGACAAAATCCATGTGCACACACACTCTCTCTCTCTCTCTTTTAAACACACACACACACACACACACACACACACACATAGAGCTTTGCTGCCAAGAGCCAAGTGTAAATATTGAAGAGGCTAGGATCCCGACTTTGGATTGAATAATGAAGATACGAGTTTAAAGAAATGAGACTAGTCCCAACATGGATGGCTGGGGACACATAGAGAATCCCTCAAAGTAGTTGAGGGATGAATAATGGAGGCACTAGTCCCAACACGAAGGGATGAATAATGGAGGCACAGTAGTTGAAGCAAAGGGATGAGTAATGGAGGCACTAGTCCCAACACGAAGCTTGGGACACATAGAGAATGCCTGAAAGTAGTTGAAGCGTGAAGTACACTCACGAACCATCTGAAAGTGGTCAACTACTAAAGTGGGAGGACCATAGATCTCAACATCATGAAGGTCAAAAGATCATAGCTTGAACCGGCTGATGGAATCCTAGGATACTTGACAATTAACTTGAAATCGCAGCCTAAATGAGAGATCAATCCAAGAGCTGTACGTTGGGACAAATGGGTCAATGCCACATGTTGATGTAAATTCTATATAAAGGTATGGCCTAATGTTGTAGATATAGTCTAGATAGTACATTGTATTGAAACACTATTGGAATCATTCCATGCTTTATAAAGCAAAATATACTTGTTCATCACAATAATACAATGAAATATAGTTCATATCATAACTATGTATTTGGTGTTGAGGTGTGTTTTGAGATACTAAGTGACGAGTAGGATAGCTAACTGAGTAGATAAGTAAGTCTAGGATTAACACTTTAGTCAATAGCCACAAGCTATCTGGTGATCTTGGAATCGAGTACCCTACCTTGCTAACCACACTTAGCAAGCTATCTGGTGATCTTGGAATCGAGTACCCTACCTTGCTAACCACACTTAGCAAGGTAGGGTAGCAAGGTATCTGGTGATCTTGGAATCGAGTACCCTACCTGGCTAACCACACTTAGCAAGTCGGAAGGTGGACCACTGCCTCCGATTCACCAAATGAAATTAGCAAGGGCCCCTCCAATAGTTACTCACATTGAGTTAGCAACCTGAGTTGTAATTATGAAGAATCTTGGCATTGAAAGTCAATGAGAAATCATGAGGCATCCACAAATATCAATTGCTCAGCATACCATACATAGCTCTTATAGCACATGCTACTTTTTCCTTTTAATATATGGTTGTGAAATGCAATAAATCATCATGAGACCGTAAGTATTAATAATTAAGAAATCTTAGAGATAAGAGTCAGCAAGCTAGCAAAATTGCTCAACATAGTGGGCATAGCTTTTATAGCACATGCTACTTTTGCCTTTCAATGTATGGTTGTGAAATCCAACAAATTATCATCAAATCGCAAGTATCAATAGTTAAGAAATCATAGAGATAAGAGTCGCCAAGCTAGCAAAATTAGCTTTTCTCCAGTAGCGATAAAAAATAAGTGTTGAAATTGTATCCTTGTCGTTATAAAGCATATGTTGTTTGTAAAAAACATACGTGTCTTCTATAACATCCCCCTAATGTTTACAATGGATTAGTTACCTTGTCAGATAGAAAGGATCCTACTCACTTTCTTCAAGATCAAACCTATCTAGACATATGCATTTCTAATAAGTGTTAAAATTGTATCCTTGTCATTATAAAGCATATACTATCTATAAAAATCGAGTCCTTTGTAGGATTCCACTAATATTGCATGAGGATTAGTTACCTTGTGATATGGTTGGACCAGATCTCATGGGAAAGTTTTTAATATTACAAAACTAAAGAGGATATAAGCCACATATGTTCTAAGTGTACCATCCTAATAAATCTCTAATAGTAGTCCATATGTCCCCGAAATATTTTAACCACTTTAGAGTCTATTGGGGTTGGCAATTTGAAAATTAGATTTAATTTTCTTTCATTTGTCAAAATCCAATCCTTGGAGATAATGCATCTAAGATTACACCATGTGTCATTGAGAAAGGGAGATATTATATACATGAAAAATTCATTTTCCACAAATACCTCAAGGAGTTTCCAAATGTACTTATTGCATACAGGGAACATTAGTCTTTAAAATGTGAATGGGACATTTGTCAAACCAAAAGGTATAACTTTGTATGTAAATATTGTTTGTCTTAGCTAAAGTATCAACAATTGGTTTTACAATGTGTTATTATCTAGGATTCATGGGGTATGATCTTTATTTAATTGGTCTTTCTTTGTCTATGAAAGGGATTGTGTGTTTAACAACTCATAGAGATAATCCCTTCAGTCCATGTATTTCCACAGAAAGACACCTTGAAACTCTTTCAATAAGATAACCAATTCTTCTTTTATATCAAGTTTGAGATCCTTAGCCATTTTCACAAGTTAGGGATTTTTGCATGAGCCAACAAGATTTACTTCTTGAACCTCTATGAGGCCATCATACAAAGTGTATAATGATTCTTTTCTAGTGCTTCTTTTGGCTTTTTCAAAGTGAATAAATCAGTCTTTGATGTAATATTAGAGTATTTTGAGAAATTTATTCTTCTTCTTTTACACTATTAGCTCCTTGAAGTTTTGCTTTCTGTTTAGCTTAGCCTTTGCTTTGTTGCATTTTTGCCTAGCCAAGTAAGAATGCCTCATTTTGTTGGATGTAGTATCTCCTCCTATGGCTATAGAGTTGGCTAAAATAGAGACCTTCTAGACTTCAATAGCTCATTGTCTATAAAATAGGTAGTTCAGCCAATAGCCTCAATATATTCAAGTGAGTGCTCTCCAATAAATATGACTCTAACCCTTAAAAAAGACTAGTCATTTGTAAAGAGAGAATACCACTACTAATGGGG